>NW_028277080.1:0-600000 GCF_059951505.1 Python bivittatus | reverse complement strand
TTAACAGTTGTAATGTAAACTTGGACTTTTTATCCCAACCTGATAGTCCAGTTTTGTATAACCATACCACCGACTATTTCCAAATATTGTCAATGGATTATGTTATACTTAACTGGAAAATGTTTTGTTTTACTTACAAAAGGTGGATATATTAGAGTGCAGCAAACAAATGTGGGAGACGTAAGAATCCTGTAAAATAGTCCTTATTTTAGTTATCACAGAAATAAGATGATGTAGTGTTCCTAGTCCTGGGTCGAATTCCCAGTCAACTATGTAACATTCTGAATGATCTTGAGCCAGTTACTATACAGTATCTCAGCCTTGCCTTACAAGATTGTTAGATTATATACTTGGAAGAGAACTGGAAGAAAAGCAAGATATAAATGTTATACATAGAGGGCCTTTAAGTTCAGGTAGGAAAAATAGATATCTTGTTTTCATTCATTCATTCATTGTGGTATTTCAAGTCTTATCTGCAAAGTAGGAAACTTGCTAATTGATACCATTGTTATTTTTAAAATAACAATTTGTATAACTTGTTACTGGCAACATCCCAGTAAAATACTAATTAAAGGTTCCCTTTTTGTTAAGCTGATTTTGTTCCGGTTCTGATTCCTTAATTTTGTGTCCATTATTGTTTGAGTCCCGATTACTAATCTATGAATCAAGGGGAAGGCTATTTTTTGTTTGTTCTCCGTTTCCCCATAAAAGCTGCTTGGAGATCTGGAGAAACATGCCTGGGGTTGGTATTAAAGGCTGCAGTGGTGAATGGAAACAGGCTCTTGATATTCTGCTGGCTCTTGACCTCTTCCATGAATAGATTTGTTTTTCTTTTTTGAAAGTTGGAGAAATGTTGTTCAGCTCCTCTTATTAGGCAGCTATCTTGTCCTGATGCAATTTTGCTGAAGAAAGAGATTTTCTTTTTACCATTGTTAATAACATACTATACTCAACCAAGTGTTCTTTAGATGTTTTGGATGACAATCTCTGATAATTTGGTTATGTTGTTTTATGTTGGTAAAGTTGGAATTTGCATGCACAGTACCCTTAATGGAATGTACAAGAGGTTTCTGACACAAATATTGTAATATATTCTCATTCTCTAGCAGTTGAATTCCAGTACAGAAGGCTGGCCAGCTAAGCCAACAGATTTATTTATTGTTCCTACGTTTTCCTTCTGTTTTTATTTTCTAGATGAATGTATTCTCTCCTAATGTCTCCTGAGTATATTTGTGGGATCAGTTTACTCAGAGGAATCACTCCCTAATATGCCTCTTGTCTCTCAGTGGCCCTGTCTGAAATCCTTTTTAATCTATCTGAATCACAGTATTCAAACTGAGTTGCTGTAACAGATGGTTATTTTATTTATTAGATTTATATTCTGTATTTCCTTTATTGGTAGGGTAGGTTGGGCTGAATGACTAGCCCAAGGTCACCCAGTGAACTTTCTTAGTTTAGGGTAGATTTGAACCTGGTCCTATTGCAATCTATAATCACTCCACCACACTGGATATTGTAAATTATTTGCATGGATTACTTGAGCATACATGTTGAGGGACATGTATTTTTCATTTCTTGTCATTTGCACTAATTTCCTACCTTCATATACTTCAGATTGAAAAGTTACATTCTGTTAAGATTTTTCTTAACATCTTTTTTACATATTTATGCTTCGTTATCATGGTATTATAGAGTTGGAAGGGATAGTTTAGTTCATAGTTGGTGTCCAACCTCATCCTCTGTGCAGAAATCTAAATCAGACTCTCCAGTCTCTACCTGAACACATCCAGTAAAGGATAGTTTTAAATTACCCTTTCTGAGTAGTTGATTGGACTATCAACCATCTTTTATTTTTAGGACATTTTTTCTAACAATCAAGTGAAATCTGTGTTCCTGTAAATTAACTCCTTTCTTCCATGTCCCATACTTTGGGACTGTAGAGGACAGTTTTGGTTTTCTTCTGTATAGCATCCCTTCAGGTATTTGAAGAGTGTAAGTGATTCCCCAATCTATTTTCTCAAAACTAATTAGAATCAGAAATTTGAGAAGAGATGGAATCATTCCCCCACTCACACAATTTGTTCACAAGCATCCATGCCGGTGTTCCAGCTGTCTGGCTAAATTGAGCCACACCCTGGCATTTTTAGGAATGTGCAGGTGTCCATAGGCAGCCTTACCCCACCCAGGCCCTTAGCCTACAAAAGTATGGGTGTGTAGGAGAAAAAAGCAGAAGAAGGCAACAAGCAGACAAGGAAGTGGGAAGTGACATCTGGGAATGTACAACTATTACAGGCAAGCAAGAGGGTTATCAGTCAACTGCCAGGACCAGGAGCTACAGTAAGCTGCCCACTGTGGTGTGATTGCTGCCTGGAGCTTGGCTTAGACCTTGGCCTGAAGCTCGGCAGCAACCGGAAGAGGAGCAACCACACTGAGGCAACACTTCATCCCAACAAGCGCAGGAACTTTTTGGAGGGAGACAAAGGTTGTATGCCACTTTACAAATGTTAAGACTTTTATTGTTATAAGGATTAGCCATTAAAGACTTATTTATGTGGCTTGCGAAGCCTAAGAGGGTGGAGTTAACCCAGGGCAACAGCCTATTACTTGCTACAATAAAACATTTTGTACAGTTATCTTCTATGCTGTGGTGTGTCCAATCCTTGGAAAACAAAAAATCACCATATTGGCCTTTATTAGATGTCATTCTGTTACTTTCTCTGACCTGTCAAGATGGTTTTGATTTCCTTTGTTTTCTGGGGTTTGGCTCCAGATGTGATATAAGCTCTTTCCATTTCATCATCAAAGTCAATGAACATGTTAAAGGGTACTGGGCTGAGGACTGAATCATGATAGACTATACTCAATACCTCATCAGTGTGTTACTGTTGATGAGCAATCTTTGAGTACTCTTTTCAGATGTATTCACTTAAATGTCATTCATATTCTCAGCCCATGCTTTAGTAGCTAATAAGAATGTTATGGGGTATTTTGTCAAATTGTTCACTGAACTCAAAATATATATATATACAAGGTTAGTAAAGATTTGTTCTGGACAAATCGATGCTGACTGCAAAGTTTTCAAGAGAAGGTAAGACCTTATTATAGTAATAGATCAAAAAAAGAAAAGACCGCCATAGTAAAGCATTGCATAACCCTTAGCAGTTGCAGCCCTCATAGCAGGGCAGAGCTGCAAACAAGTGTCCCTATAGAACTGGCAATATAACCAGCAGTATATGCCTTCTCAGATATTGATATTAGACTGACTGGTCTGCAATTCCCTGGGCCCTCCTTATCCTATTTTTGAAGAAAGGAACACCTGTTCTCCAGGAATTTTCAAAGATAATTATATAGAGATTCAGCCAGATCATCAGCAAGTTCCATTAGTGCCTTAGGATGCAAATTATCTGTCCATGAAGTTTTGAACTCATTCAGAGTAAGTGGGTTTTCCCTGACCATATTTCTATAAACTTAAGCTGCAGTCTGTCCCTTCAGTATGCTCTTCTCAATTGCCTGGTAGAATACCTGTCTTATGTTTGAAGACTGAGCAAAAATGGATTAATTCACCCTTTCTTTGTTACCTTTTAACTTTGTGCCATCTTCACTGAGCATATGGTATACTGTTTTTTTTTTCATTGTTTTATTTTGAACATAGTTGAAGAAGCCCCTTTTGTATCCTTTGCCAACCTCAGCTCATTCTTAAACATCAGTTTTTCTGAAATCATTTCTGCAGTTCTAACTAACCTGCTTTCTTGATTTCTTTTCCTCTTTGTAAATTCTGTATGTACCTTTTTAATTCGTTCATTTTATTTACAGTCCCAGACCCATCAGTGTACTTTTTAATTTTTTTTTAATCTCCCCTAGTTTTTTTATAGCAGCCATGTTGGCTTCTTCTGTATTCTGTTTTCCTCTTGTTGGAAGTATTTGTTATTGTGCTTATAGTACCTCCTCTTATAGGAACTCCAGTCCATCTAGTGCTTCTTTTTCCATTAACTTTCCTTGTTCGGAATGCTACTTAGCACTACTCTACATTTATTAAAATCTGCTTTTCTGAAGCTGAAGATAAGAGTTTGATTACATCCATATTTAATTTAAAATCAAGAACTCAAACATTACATAATCACTTTCCCCAACATTCTTGTTACTTCCAATTCATTGATCTATCATCTTTCCATTAGCTAGTCACTGATTTTCTGAGCCTTTTACCATCCTCTGAAGGAGAAAGTTATCAGCAAGAGAGATCAGGAAGAATGAAGGAAGATCTCAGTGCTTTTCTGTATTGTCTTACAGGGGTCAGTTACTTCACTTCTGCTCTCTGAGCTCCAGACTCTTGTTTATGTTTATTAGAGTTTTCTTTTGCTCTTCCATGCTTGATTCTTCTTCAGAAGCCTGGAAGGTTTGAATTTCAGTGGTACAGAATATTTTCTTAATTGTTGCTTTGTTCTCATTCATTAAATTTGTTCCAGTGTTTAGTTTCCTGTGGAACATCACTATCCCTTTCAGTTGCTCCTGTAATTCATCCCTAAGAAATCCTCCCATATGTGTTGAATGTTAGCTAGTCACTGTTGCAGTTCCATTATTTTTTCTTCAAACCAGTACAAGCTTGAGTTGTTTATGAAGACCCAGCTTGTTTGTGTCATTCTATCATAATTTCTTCTTCCTGTAGTATTCTGCTGTCACATAACTGTTAATGTGCCCTTTTTTCCCCTCTGTACTCCTCATCCATCTCCTTTTTGAAGATAGGTAGGGGCAATATTTGTCACCTCCCATTATCTGGCACGGGGGACGTGGTGGCACAGCGGCTTAATGACGCTGAAAGTTGCCGGCCAGAAATGGTCGACGCTTCAGCAGTTCGAGTCCAGCCTTCGCGTTAACAGGGTGAGCTCCTGTTTCCGCCCCAGTTCCTGTCAACCCAACAGTTCGAAAACTCATGTGAGTAGATAAATGGGGACTCTCACTCCGGTGGGAGGAAAAATGCTGGTGGCACCTTGCAAAAGGAGTCAGGAGCAGTTGCTGGTAAGCGCGAAAAGCAACGGAAACTCCTCCTCCTGCGCTCGCCAGCTGGGCTCTGCCCTAGGAAGGAGGCTCTGGCAAACCACTTCCGAAACACCTTGCCTTGAAAACTGCAAGGACTCGTCCAAGCAGTCACTGCAGAGTCGGTAACGACTGAGCACAGATTTAAAAAAAAAAAAAAAAATTATCTGGCACTCTCCACATATCATTTATTTAAAATGTTTCTATCCCATTTTTTGATAAAACACCACAGTGACATCTGGAGTTGTTTTAAGATGGGTGGCTACATAAATGGGAAGGAAGGAAGGAAGGAAGGAAGGAAGGAAGGAAGGAAGGAAGGAAGGAAGGAAGGAAGGAAGGAAGGGAGGAAGGAAGGAAGGAAGGAGCTTTCTTCTGCTTTGCCTATTCTAAACTGCTTAGCACTATATGTTAATATTGGCTTGAATTAGTTATTTATCCAGGTAATTACATGCCATCAGAGTGTCGAATGGTGTTATTACTTTTCCATGCTGTGTGAAGCAGAATTCTAGTCCTGATTAGGAACACTATATTACAAACATCTGTCATCTTGTTTACTTTAGAGAAGTATAGGCTTTGTGAAAGAGAATCTTTTCCCTGTTACTGGACAAAATTCTCAATATTACAGGCTTTTTTAGCTCTTCTCCTAATGTTAATTATGTCCATAAAAGTTTATGCCCAATTGAGATCCCAGGGCCCCCAGAACCTGTGATATAGAATTTCTTGTCTGAAATTGTAATTTATTAATTCATGTTTAAATATTTAATACTATAACTGAAAGATTTGTCAGTGCATTTAATCTTCTAACATACAGCCTTACATTTTAGGGAACTGAATATAATCTGACATTGATCATTGTTGCTTTCAGTGTTATGTCACGGGCTTTGCTAGTTCTTTCTATGGATTGTAGTAAGAGTGCCACAGATACTATGAGAATGATTAATAATTGAGCCAGTTAGTAGAGCTTTCTTTCAAGAAGCAAAGTCCTTAAAGACTTGAACTCTCAAAAACATTAAAGCATTAAAATGAAGGAAATACTAAAAATTGCAGCTTCTTTTTAAAAGATTCTTGAAGTCAGCTTTCTGTGGCACTGCTTGGCATGACGTCTCTATAATTTTGTACAGGCTGAGAGGATAAACTCACATGGAAAGCCCGATGTTATTGTGATCCTGGTGCCTTGAGCTTTTATACAGTATGCTGGAGATGTGTAGCTATTTTAGTCTCGGTGCCAGAAGCACAATACCGTACTTGCCGAATAGGCAAAAGGCTTCCTCAGAAGATAATAGCTGAGTAGGACACGTTGTGTCTTGAATTGCAGAGAAGAGAGAAGTTTATATTAGCCACAAATACCATAAAGCAGGCACAGAAGACTGCCTGACTTGATTGCCCTGTAATTGAGTTAGTCTAGGAACCTTCTCCCTAGTCTTTCAGTCGGATAATCCAGAGAAGTGAAGCCTGGTATTCTGGGGAAAGTTGGCAAAAGCGGGAAAGAGAAACCTCAAGAAAATATTGGCTACCACAAAATAGCAGGCATGGTAAATTCTATATATAAGGTCAAGAATATTTTAAACCTGTTTTTCCATATTTAAACCTATATTTAGGAGATCTGTATTGTAAATGACAGGGTTAAAAAAAAATTTTTTTTAAAGGATTGGCTAAAGGATGGCTATTTAGGTTCATGTTATTCAGTACTAAGTGCTTAGAATTTATTCTTTAGATTGTATTACTTCCAGCCTTTGGCAGCCTCCCTCCCTTTAAAAAAAAAAAATCCTGTCACTTTCAAAAGTATTTTGCCATACAGCATGAAAAACTGCAATTTGAGGAAAGTACTTTGGTAATACATACTCAGCTAGCATTGCTACTTGTGATTAATGTCAATCTGAAATTTTGGTTCACTTTGGAAAGATGTTTAACTTACTTCTTTTATTGCTGTTTCTTATTACAGTCTACCCCATTACATTTGGCTGCAGGATATAACAGAGTTCGTATAGTTCAGCTTTTACTTCAGCATGGTGCTGATGTCCATGCAAAGGATAAGGGGTAGGTAAAATTGTATAATTTGATTTTGATAGCACTAGTATGATGTAAGAGGAGCTATGGGTGAAAACACCTTTTCATGGCATCCACACAGATCCAAAGATACTATTTGGAGGCCTCTTCCCTTCCCCTAAAGTCATTTGAAGCTGGTTGCTTTTAATCTTGTTTACATTTTTTAAAATTTGTATATTTACTCTCTTATTTCTGTTTGCGTCATTATTCTCTGATTTTTTTTTTATTCTGCTTTCCATCTTAGCATATTTTATTGCAGCGTATATTTGAATTAGTTATATTCTGTGAGCCATCCAGAGGACTGTGTTATGGAATGGCCTAGAATGTTTATCAGTAAGAATAAAATACTGATTTGAGTAAAAGTGGAATAGTCAGACAAACTCATGTGAGAAACCTACATATTGCATGTACTCATGTTGCCTCTATCTCATATAAAACCTGGAAAATGTCCACACAATGGCTCCCCCCCCCACTATATTTAGATGCTAAATAAAATATAACACTTGTATGTTGCCCAGATATGAGGAAAATATTTAGACAGTAACAGTGTCACTCCCCTGTAACTTATGATGGCAGGCGTGGTGTAGTGAATCCTGCAGTGTGCAAGGGGTTGGACTTGATGACCTCTTGGATCCCTTCCAACTCCATGATTCTATTCTATGAGTTTGATTTAAAGTATTCAGCTGTAGCTGTAAATTTGTTGGGTTCCTTTTTCCTGCCTATGAATGGTGTGGATTGCCTCAGTTTTAAAGTTCTGTTTTACTTTTCAACTTATTAAGGAAGAACTGAGTCCTTGAATGGGCTAAATATTTTTTTTCTGTAGCTTTCAAATTTTATGTATTTTTGGAAGGCATGTTACACTGATGTGATCCATACAAGACTGAGGCAGGATTTCTTTTGCCTAATTGGTTTATTTGAAGTTTGACCTTATTCTAAGAAGCAAACCATGTTTCAGTTTTAGATGGTATATCACCATTCCAGCATTTGTTTGAAACTGGTTCATGAATGCTAGCTTATTTTAATCATGGTTTTTATATCTGAACCCAGAATTCTGACTGGAATAAAAATCTAAACATTATGAAAGTCATCCAAAAATATAAGCAAAATATATCCTTTAATGAAATGTAAATATATACACACAGCAGTAAGACAAATAATAACTCCAAAATAGAGAAAAACAAAAGAACCCCCTGAAAGATACCACCCCCACACTTATGCAGGCAGAAAACATTAGAACTGTGCAAAGCATTGAAAATAAGCAATTTGTCAAATGCATTAGCGCAAGCAAAATAGCCCTCTTCAAAATATTAAAGCAGATATATCTTCTGGAAGTCATGGCTACATAGAATGCTTGAACAGTCTCCTATGCATTCCTAGAAAACATTAATACAATAGACATAAAAAAGGAAAAAAGTATATTTCCACAAATGAGACAAACTTTTGAAATGTTTGGGATATTGTTTGAGTACAAAATGGAGAGGAGGCAAACTAGGAATTTGCTGATGACACTATTATTAATTTGCTTGTATTCAAGATTGACCCTGGTTTGTCTAAGAAAGCATGGTTCAAACAAATCTGAGCTTTGTGTTATGGTTCAGAGGCCAAGAGACCAGCAATACAGTTTTGTGATGATGTGAAAGATTCTGGGAGTTAATTGAAGGCCACAAAACTGGCTGCATTTATTGGGCTCTCTGTGTAATTGAACTAATATTTTTCTAAATCTGGATGTTAGAAAAATTAGGGGAACTGTTTTAGGGGGAAAACTTAGGGGGAAGGAAGGAACAGTCATTAAGAAACCCTGCCTCTTTCCCCATCCCATCATACCTCTTGAGGGGAGGTACCTTCAGCAGCAGTCCCTATTCTTCTAGGTCAGGCAGGGAGAATTTACTTGGGATGGAGGCCTTCTAAAATACCTAGGCCCTGAGTTGTCTAGGACTTTATGCATCATAACCAATACTTGAGTTCCAGTAAGAAACAAACCAATTACCAAAACAGCTCTTACAGCAGTGGTGATACATAAAAGTACCATAATTGTCCAGAAGCATACAGGCAGCTGCATGTTGTGCCAGTTGAAGTTTCTGGGTCATCTTCAAGGACACCCTCATGTGGAGTAAATTTACGTAATCTAGGCATGACAAGAGTGAGAATAACTTCTTCAGAATATCCTGTTCTAGAGAAGGCCACAGCTGATGTACCATCCAAAACTGAGCAGAAGCCATTCTGGGCAGTCTCCACCTGCTTCTCTAGTAGGAGCCATGAGCATTGGAGGCCTCCCAGATTGCAGCCTTGCTCCATCAGTAGCCAAAATTGGTATCACCCCAGAATCTGTTATCATCAGAACTAATAGCAACTTTGTGTCTCAGCCTGTTTCTCCCCATCCAGATCCTGACAACCTCTAGGTTCTGGGTCAGGACTTCTACCACATCTCCTGTTGCATCTGTATCATCCTATTAATGATACCTCACTCTATGCCAGTAGATTACATCTCTCAATGGCTCCATATAGATGTTAATAGGAGCGAAGCAAACCCTGGGGTACCTCATATGAAAGTGCCTGTGGATATGACCTCTCCCCTTCCTCAATCACCAACTGGGTATACTCACACAGGAAAGAATGCAACAACTTCAAAATGGTGTCTCCCACTCCCAGTCCTCACTGGTGATCCAGAAGAATGCTGTGGTTGACAATCTTAAAGGCCGCCAAGAGTTCTAGCAGGACAAAGATAGTCGTGTTCCCACAATCTATACCATGTCACAAGTCATCAGTGAGAGCAATCAGTAGTTTCCATGTCATACCCTGGCCTGCTGATTGCCAAGGATCCAGATAATCTGTTTCTTCAAGATCCCTCTCCAGTTATTGCCCTACCACTTTCTCAACAACTTTCCTTCCAAATGGGAGGTTGAATATAGGACAATAGATGTTAAAACTTCTCTTTTTCTCTGACATATCAGGTACCTCTCCCAGCTTTGTGTTATCTACAAATTTTATAAATGACCTGTGGTACTCCAGTACTTCCCTCCAAGTGAAGTAGAGCCATTTATGAGTACTCTGGGTACAGTCATTCTGCTAACTTTGAGTCCATCTAACAGTAGTATCACCTAGCCCATATTTTACCATGTTATGAAGGAGAATATATCATGAGTAGAACCTGTAGAAGGTTTTGCTGTGATCCAAGTATGCCATGTCTACAGCCTTCTGTTCTGCTAAATAATGATTGTAATTATATCAAAGAAGGAGATAGTCTGGCACAATTTATATGCCATAAACCCGTGCTTTCATGGCTATCCAAGTGCTCACAAACATGCTGCTTGATAACCGGTTTGAAGATCTTGCCCAGTGTAGACTTCAAGAAGACAGCCTTCTCCTTTCTGAAGATGAGGATGACACTTGCTGTCTTTCAGTCTTCTAGGACATCACCTGTGCTAGTTTTTCAGGACTGTGGGATGTAATCCAGCTGGCCCTGGAAACTTGAGTTCATGTAATTTAGCTAGGTTTTCTCTTTCTTCACCTGTCTGTCCTGAGCCTCAGTTCTGTCCTTCCCCCAGAGTCGGAGCTATTATTGGCTAGAAATCCTTTCCTTTCTGAGGACAGTTGCAGAATGGGAGTTAAGTTCTGTCTTCTTATCATCACCATTACTGCTTCATCACTTTGTCCTTGCTATGGACCTACATCTCTTTGACTTTCCTTTTATTTCTTACATACCCAATTTTTTTGTTTGTTTTTGATATCTCTTGCAAACCTCAGCTTATTCTGATTTTTAGCTTTTCTAATGGAAATCCAACGGTTTCTGGAGACTACCAGGTATTCTTTGGTTATGTTCCCCTCCTTCCATTTCCTATACATGTCCCTTTTTCTCTTCAGCATTTTATACTCACACTGAGCTCTTTAGATTTTTTTCTCTCTCTCTCTCTCTCTCTTTCTCTCAGATTGTTTACAGTTTTACTTTCAGTATCTCATTTCATAGAATTTCCCATCTTTCCTGGACACTTTTCTCTTTAAGGATTTGTAGTCATTAGACCTGTCCTACCTTTCCTTGGGGTTCATAAAGTCTGTTCTTCTGAAATCCAGTATGCAGGTGTGATTCGTCTCAGTTCTGTCTCCTCTGGATGTTAGAAATTCAGATAACATGATCATTTTCCCCTATGGGCTAAAATTTTAAGTCAATATCTCAGGGTTTAACTGTAATCTGCAATGTATGGTGCAGTGTAGTGAAGAATTATTTTTCTCAATAATTAAGTAACGTGTTTTTTTTTCTTCGTTATAGTGGACTTGTGCCCCTCCACAACGCATGTTCCTATGGACATTATGAAGTCACAGAATTGCTGCTGAAGGTGAACTGGATAAGTTAATAATCATGTAATTATGTGAAGACAGTCATTAACATGAAGGAGCTTATTCTGTTTACAAATTGTAGGTTGTATTGCACTCTGAGATCATTTGTATGCCTTTGTGAGATAGATAAAGAGAATATTTTAGAGACCCCCTGTTACATGTTAAAAAAAGGCCACGCCTTATTTGAAACAGTTCATCACTATAGAACAGTTAGAGCTGTCTCCAATTTTGCTAAATTATCAGTCCTCCTTTTACTGGAGCTTCAGTCTAATTTTACTAAGTCAGAAATGATAACATACCTATTCCATTTTTCCCATCTATGTTGTAGAACTACTTTATTTATTTAGAAAATTTATATGGCTGCCCAATTTAAGTGAATAACTCTGAGTGGCTAACAACAATATCAAAACCAATATAAAAACAGAACAATAAAATTAAATAGACTATAAGAGCCAAGGCATCTTGCAAGTGACTCACAGCCCCCAAAACACACATAACAGATTTCACTAGCAGACTGGCCCTAATGCCTGAAAGAGAAGCTAGGGTTTGATGGCCTTGCGAAAGCCAGCAAGTCAGGGCCATCCAGTTCTTGGAGGAGGATTAAGGGGGCAGGGGGGGCTGTTTCATTGGGCAGGCACTATGACAAGCATGTCTCCTGAATCCCACAAGATGGCACTGTTTCATAAAACAAACATTACTTGCCCCAGGCCAATTATCAGGTTTGTGTTTAAGCTAAGATATAAACAGAAGATTCGCAAGTGCTGTTATACCAAGATTTACTGTAACTGATCTGTTACACCAGCTGATTCTTGTAAACAAATATCATGGGTTAATCTCCTTCTTTGGTATGTCAAGCAGAATATATTTGCTCAGATAATGAAATGAAATGATTAAATTATTTCACATATGTTAGATATCAGTTCTAATATAAGGCTTCTATCAAATAATCAAGCCAGGTAATCAAACCTAGTTTATTTAAAACTAAAAAATAATTATAATATTGATACAACATAAAATGCCGGTTGTCTTTTCCTCCTGTTATATTCATTACTCAGCATGGAGCCTGTGTTAATGCAATGGATCTTTGGCAGTTTACCCCATTACATGAAGCTGCTTCTAAGAATCGTGTGGAAGTTTGTTCTCTGTTACTCAGTCATGGTGCAGATCCAACATTAGTCAACTGTCATGGCAAAAGTGCTGTTGATATGGCACCAACACCTGAGCTCAAAGAGAGGCTCACCTGTAAGTATTACTACGTGCAAGGTGTTATCATTCTCAGCAGGATGTATTGCTAACTACAGAATTCAATATGTTTTCTACAGTATTAAAAACAGTATTCTGTCTTTTAAAGGAAGGCTGGTCTGATAGCTCCCCTACAATTGGGGAATTCTTGGTGAATTCTGAAATTTAAAAGATTGTTGCCTATGTTTCTTATTTATTTTATTTTATTTATTTATCTAAATTATTTATATGGCCACCTAGCTCACTAATGCGACTCTGGGAGTCTAACAAAGATTAAAAAATACAATATATATAAAAAATACGTATCAGGACCAACTAAAGCATAGAGTGGCTACCAAATACATATCAGGACCAACTAAAGCATAGAGTGGCTACCAAAGACACTATACACCAACAGTATGGGCTTAGTAACTTGCCCAACCCCCATGCCTGGGAAAACAGCCAGGTCTTCAAGGGTTTCTGAAAAGTGAGCACAGTCAGGACCCACCTAACCTTATCAGTTACAGAGGGTAAGGTTTTAATTTCTCATCACCATCACTTCCTCATTACTGGGAGCAATAAAAATTACAAAACAAATGCCTAAAGCCTGTGTTGGACTTAAGATGTTTTGGTCCAGCTTTGTGATGCCATATTGCTCAGTCAGATGCTAAAAGGAAGACTATCAGTATGAGTGTAGTAGTAGCATTCTGCCTAATGTTTTCAGAAGCGCTGTTGTCTCAGATACTGGAGTTAATATTTATGGGTATTATAACTAGTAATCATTGAAAACATTATTTGCCATGAATTTGTCCTTCCATACTTTTCAAAGCTGACTTAGTTGGGCATCACTTTGTATCTGGGCAGCAACTTCCATAATCGTGGCGCTCCCCTAAAAAGTGCTAATCACAAGTTAACAAGCTCAGCTCTGTGACCTTAATTAGTTGATTAGAACCTTCCAGCCAGCTCCCACTGCTGCCTGAAACTGACCAGAGCATGATCAATTTCACACCGAAGGCTTTTGTTGTCAGGCTCATGAAATTTGGTTGAAAATGAGTGTGTTGGTCAGAAAATGATTTTTTTATTACTGTTTATTATGGTCGTATTTGTGAATGGTCATTAACCAAGAGTCACTAAATGAGGAGTGGCTATATTTATAGCTCTCAAAGCTCTTTTTGAAGTGTGGCAACTTGAATCATATATAGTATTTTAAATGTGACCACAGAATAGAAAAGCATATTTATGTTTTTTATTTTCATTCTTTTCATAATGAATCCACAATATGGGATTTGCCTTTTTCATAGCTTTTGCACACTGAATTGACATTTTAATTGAGTTGTTTACTACAGTCTCAGAATCCTTTTCTTGGTTAAAGATTGCAAGCTAGCCTCAATCAGGTTGTATGTGAAGGTGTTATATTTTTCCTTCCAGTTCTTTGTGTTTGCATACACTGAATCACATTTGCAATTTTAATGTCCCTTTTTTCAATTTAAAGTTCTTTGCCATCCATTTTTGTTTTGACTACCTTAATTATTTGGTGTTGTCAAACAGAATTGATATTGCCTTCAGAGAATAACAAAGAAACTATATCTGCAGTAAGTTTATTTTGCACTGAAAACTATTTCAATTGAGAACTGTCTGTACCTCTTAAATCATGGATTTTTTTTTTTTTGTCTTTCACAAGCATTACTTGAGAGAATATATTGGGACAGTCCACTAAGGAATTACTTTTCCCTTCTACACTATTTTTCTATACCACTGTTATAAATCTGGTTTTACAACATACATTTATAACCTGTAAATATGTTTTTTCCTTTCTGCAGATGAATTCAAAGGACATTCCTTATTACAAGCAGCAAGGGAAGCTGATTTAGCCAAAGTCAAGAAAACACTTGCTTTGGAAGTCATTAATTTTAAGCAGCCACAATCTCATGAGACAGCACTGGTGAGATCATGGAGTCACTCTTCTTGCTTTATCTGTGTGTACATTTAAGATTTTCTGGGCATACCTGTAGTTATCCATAGAGTTTCACCTATTAAAAATTAATGATTGACTTGCTATTGATTTAAAGCCAAATTAAGAAAGAATCTGAAGGAAACATCTCTTCCATTGGCCCTAAACATTTTTTCCTTCTTCACTGAAATGTATTGTGCAGTCCCTTCAATACTTGGTGTATTTTGTTCAACCATAAGGGTTTCAGCAATGATCAACATTTGTTAGAGTAGGATAGATTTACTTATCTGTTGGAAAATTTGTTCTTTTTCAGGGATTAGGCAGAAAGATCACATTGCCGATTTCATCCAACCCTGTCCTCTGGTTCATTCCATCTCCACACTTGTGAGATAAGGATTATAGAGCACAACTACAGGTAGTCCTCGCTTAATGATGGTAATTGGGACCGGAATTTCCATTGCTAAGCGATGCAGTCGTAAAGCGTAACATCACATGACCGCATCACTTAGCGATGGCAATCCTGGCAGTCCCCTTTGCCATTGTTAAGCAAGGATCGCAGTCATTAAGCAATGATCTCACAACGTCCTGATGGCTTTCAACAACCAAAGTCAGTGGGGAAGCTGGCAGGATGTTGCAAGTCCTAAGTGGCTCGCAAGCAGGGAGGCAGGTAAGTGGCTGTTGCCAGGTAAGGGAGGGTGTGCGGGCAGCTACAGCAGCGCACAAGAGTGATTTCAGGCATGGGGGTAGCTACAGCCAGGGTGTGTGTGCATGTTTGGCTGCAGCGGTGCACGCAAGTGATTTTGGGCCTGGGGGAGATTTACCAAAGCAACTTGCAACCTTCCCTGCTGGCTTCCTCATTGACTTGCTTGTGGAAAGCCAACAGGGAAGTTCACAAATGGTGAGCACATGACTGCGGGCGCTACAACTGTCATAAGTGTGAGCTGGTTTCCAGGCACCTGAATCGCGATCACTTGACCATGGGGTTGGTGTGACAGCCGGAATGTCAAGGACCAATCATAAGTACCCTAACCCTAACCCAATCATAAGTACCACTCATTCAGTGCTGTCACAACTTCGAACAGTCACTGAACAAGTGGTCACTAAGCAAGGACCACCTGTAGTAATAATTACTAATGTTCAGTGGAATTCCATATTATCCAGGTCTCACAGAGGAAGGAGGTTGTATCCAACTTGAAATTTCAATGGGTAGTTTGAGACCACTCATTTCTCTGCACAAACTACTACTCTGAGTTTTTGTTACAGGATAAAATTAAGGGAGATCTCCATGTAAATGACCTATAATCATCTTGAAGAAAAAGTGGGATAAAAACATAACATTATTATTAGTAGTAGTAGTAGCAAAGGTTATTTCTTCACATACTTTAATGGTTCTTTGATTCAGTGCATGAAAAAGGAAGGGGAGCTGAAATGAATATTTTACCTCTCATTCTCTCTGTCCCAGATAAGTCCTGATAATCTGGCTCCTCAGTTGGAATATCTAAAACCAGGCATTAGCTTCCCTCCAGCAAAAACATAAATAAAACCAGGCTAGGTAGCAAGTGTTACACCCATTCTAATACCTCCGTAATGCCTTTGGAGCACTGATGGAAACTTGCTGGCTAGGTGTATGTGGGGTTTTGGTGGTTGTTTTCTCTTGCTTATTTCAGTTTTTGGGTTTTGCTGCTGGTGTAGATATCAATGGAAGGATCATAGAACTACCACCTGAGAAGAGAAGTGCCTGAGATGCTGAAATCAACCAAGAATACTTAATGAAGTGATTGAGAAAGATTTGTTCACATGGCTCCTGTGGCACTAATGTTTGAGGAAAGAAGATAGACAGCTTAGAATAGGGGAGATCACATAGAATTATGCTTTCCTAGTGCCATACTCTTAATTTGCACAGACGTATTACAATCTTTTCATTATGTACGATGCTGTCTCTTTTGCAGCACTGTGCTGTGTCTTCTCTTCACCCTAAACGGAAGCAAGTTACTGAATTACTGCTTCGGAAAGGAGCCAATGTCAATGAAAAAAACAAGGAGTATGTTTATTCTTTGAAATTGCAACATTTGCATTTAGATGGAATAGGCAAGCTTTGAAAGCTGTTAATCTTATCTCTTTTCCAATCTAGTTTCATGACTCCTTTGCATGTTGCTGCTGAACGAGCACACAATGATGTTATGGAAGTTCTTCATAAACATGGAGCAAAGGTAAATATTGTTCTGTATTTTAAGTAATGCAGTATATGGGAGAAGTGGCCTTGTGTGTCATCTCACAGCTATGACCCATGCTTATTCTAATGGTTACACTGATAGCTGTTTCAGGAGTAGATCACTTTGTCTTGTTCCTTACAGAATCTGAATTGTTAATTTAAATGTAGATGAACTTTGGAAGAACTATATTGTATATATTTCCTGATCAGATTTATTTGTCTTATATTCTGTGTTTCTGGAGTCTTCTGTTATAAGCTTCTAGAGAGGTGGATTTTAGGGAAAAAAAGTCTTTTAACTTAAAAGAATTGGGATAAAATAATTTCCTTTTATTAATTTTCTGCTAAACTCATTCATAATCAGTTAGATGCTTCTCATTAGATGTAATGAACAAAAACCTAAGAATATTTTCCTGATGTTACCATAGCAACGTTAGATACCATAATATAACAAGAGTAATAGTATGCCTATGCCACATATGCTAATCTGCCCATGTTCCTCCTGACATTGTTCTGGCTTTCTGTTTTAATCAACCAGGATGCTAACTAAATGCTAATTAAATCTTTGGAATCATGTGATAGTAATATTTTTTTTAAAAAATGAAATATGCGGCTATATTCTCAATGTGAAGGTTAGTTATTCATTTCCTGTTAATACATTTTTAAGTGCAGTTTAATAAATTAATCAATAGAGTTTTCCAAGTCAAAAATGTGCATCAGACCTAGTATATGTCTGCAACTCCTTAAAGCAGATGTGTCTTTTCCTAGAATCACATAACTGCCCTTAAAGCAGATGTTTCTTTTCCTAGAATCACATAACTGGGAAAAGATGTATTTGGTTTAAAGAGTTGCAGAAGGTGCTACATTTGTATACCCGTGCAGTGTGAAGCACCTTTAAATCTGAAGACTTGCCCAGCCCTATCAGTCAATAAATGCTTATTTATTCTGTTAGGTATTTGGGACAACATACTAGAATACGAATATTTTTATTCAATTAATGGGTGGATTACTGGAGAAGTGGATAAGTTTATCATATTCATTGGTGTATGCTTCAGAAGAATCAAATATTCTTTCATTCAGTAATTTTGAACCAAGAATGAAGATGTCTTATACAGTGGGGCAAAAAAGTATTTAGTCAGCCACCAATTGTGCAAGTTCTCCCACTTAAAAAGATGAGAGAGGCCTGTAATTTTCATCATAGGTATACCTCAACTATGAGAGACAAAATGGGGAAAAAAATCCAGAAAATCACATTGTCTGATTTTTAAAGAATTCATTTGCAAATCATGGTGGAAAATAAGTATTTGGTCACCTACAAACAAGCAAGATGTCTGCTCTCACAGACCTGTAACTACTTCTTTAAGAGGCTCCTCTGTCCTCCACTTGTTACCTGTAGTAATGGCACCTGTTTGACCTTGTTATCAGTATAAAAGAGACCTGTCCACAATCTCAAACAGTCACACTCCAAACTCCACTATGGCCAAGACCAAAGAGCTGTTGAAGGACACCAGAAACAAAATTGTAGACCTGCACCAGGCTGGGAAGACTGAATCTGCAATAGGCAAGCAGCTTGGTGTGAAGAAATCAACTGTGGGAGCAATAATTAGAAAATGGAAGACATACAAGACCACTGATAATCTCCCTCGATCTGGGGCTCCATGCAAGATCTCACCCTGTGGGGTCAAAATGATCACAAGAACGGTGAGCAAAAATCCCAGAACCACATGGGGGGACCTAGTGAATGACCTGCAGAGAGCTGGGACCAAAGTAACAAAGGCTACCATCAGTAACACACTACGCTGCCAGGGACTCAAATCCTGCAGTGCCAGATGTGTCCCCCTGCTTAAGCCACTACATGTCCGGGCCCATCTGAAGTTTGCTAGAGAGCATTTGGATGATCCAGAAGAGGATTGGGAGAATGTCATATGGTCAGATGAAACCAAAGTAGAACGTTTTGGTCTAAACTCAACTCGTCGTGTTTGGAGGAGAGAGAATGCTGAGTTGCATCCAAAGAACACCATACCTACTGTGAAGCATGGGGGTGGAAACATCATGCTTTGGGGCTGTTCTTCTGCAAAGGGACCAGGACGACTGATCCGTGTAAAGGAAAGAATGAATGGGGCCATGTATTGTGAGATTTTGAGTGAACATCTCCTTCCATCAGCAAGGGCATTGAAGATGAAACGTGGCTGGGTCTTTCAGCATGACAATGATCCCAAACACACCGCCCGGGCAATGAAGGAGTGGCTTTGTAAGAAGCATTTCAAGGTCCTGGAGTGGCCTAGCCAGTCTCCAGATCTCAACCCCATGGAAAACCTTTGGAGTGAATTGAAAGTCCGTGTTGCCCAGCGACAGCCCCAAAACATCACTGCTCTAGAGGAGATCTGCATGGAGGAATGGGCCAAAATACCAGCAACAGTGTGTGAAAACCTTGTGAAGACTTACAGAAAACATTTGACCTCTGTCATTGCCAACAAAGGATATATTACACAGTATTGAGATGAACTTTTGATATTGACCAAATACTTATTTTCCACCATGATTTGCAAATGAATTCTTTAAAAATCAGACAATGTGATTTTCTGGATTTTTTCCCCCATTTTGTCTCTCATAGTTGAGGTATACCTATGATGAAAATTACAGGCCTCTCTCATCTTTTTAAGTGGGAGAACTTGCACAATTGGTGGCTGACTAAATACTTTTTTGCCCCACTGTACCACTTGCTAATTATTCTTTCTAGATGAATAATTTAATTTGAAGTTTTAAGTAGTCATTAGATATAGGAATGCTGTAATTGCATATATAATAAGCATGGGGGGGGAAAACATTTCACAGTATGACCTATTTTTTGTGCTCCTAAATTTCTTCAATCTTTTCTGGAAAGCTGACCTATTCACAAGCCACACTTCCAGTGTGTTTAGGTTACTATCTGAGATTATGTATAAAGTTTGAATGAGATTTTGGATGCCTGGGGGCCCAGTGATGGTATCTAAGCACCAAGATACCAGACAACACAGAGGCCTTGTGATGACTGCCAGTTCTGTTAGAAGTAATTTTGTGCTTAACTAAGATGTACAATTCTTAGATGCAGTTTACTGTGCATATGTTATAGTAAACTGTATCTTGGATTGTAAATGGAGGGGGGAAAATAAATTTATGTACCTATTCTGTATTATATCTTGTTAGAGATTTAACTTCAACAGTGCTTTAACTGTGTGCGAGACAGGTGCACTATAATTTAAGGCCATATTATACAAGTGCTATTCTCTAGTTTTTTGTTGTAGACATTGCTCCAAGCAGGTTTTATAGGACCATAAAATACTTTGATATAGAGATCCACAAATGCACTAGAATTCTAAGCCAGCTGTTCACTTTTTCTATTTTTCTGTGGGGAAGCATTTTAGGAAAGATCCTTTCCACTTATTTAAATGGCAAAATTGTTCTATAATTGTTCATTCAGGCTGTTAATTAGAATGGGTTTCCCAAGTGAGCTTCTTGCTGATTGAATAATGTATTTGGCCACTGGATGCTCTGAATATTTAACTGATGGTAGTGAATGTTTTGTTTATTGTCTCATTAATATAAAGGATCTCAAAGTGGATTCACTTTGTGCTAGATACAGATACAGGTAGTCCTCGACTTACGACCATTTGTTTAACGACCATTTGAAGTTATGACAATGCTGAAAAAAGTGACTTATGACTGGTCCTCGCACTTGCAACCATCGCAGGGTCCCCACAGTCATGTGATCAAAATTTGGGCGTTTGGCAACCACCATGTATTACAATGGTTGCAGTGTCCCAGGGTCACATGATTGCCATTTGTGAACTTCCCAGGGGGTTTCTGAAAGGAGAATGAATGGGGGAAGCTGGACCATGTGATTTGCTTAACAACTGCGGCAAAAAAGGTGGTAAAATCAGGTGCAACTCACTTAATGACTGCATTACTTAGTGATGGAAGTTCTGGTCCCAATTGTGGTTGTAATTCAAGGATTACCTGTATAGCAAAAAAAATTCAAATAGTCATAAAATCCAGTAATTAAAATACAACAATATTTTAAAAGTTGGAAGTCAAAAGTCAAAAAAAGTCTGGTAAATTAGAACTCTGCTTGGTGCCAAAATGATAGTGAAGATAATACCAAGTGGATTTTTCTGGGATCAGCATTCTGTTATTGGAGAAAGCTTCCTCTTAGTTAGCCATGTACTTCGTTGCAAATGACAGGACAAACCAAACCACACTCCTGTAGAGCCTGTTATACCAGTAATATTCAAAGATGAATAGTTCCACATATCTTATTCCTAAACCATAAAGAATTTTAAAAGTCAGAACCAATCCCAGTTGCATCAAACATGGTGGCTGACTTTCAATTTCATCTGCAGATTCTGGACAGTCTTTCAGCATTTAATACAGTAGAACACATGGTAATATTACAGTTCTAGTAATGTCATCAGTTATGGTGTGAAATTCTGTCTAGGTCATCCAAATGACAAGCTTCCATATTGGCCTGGCTACTTGAAATAGGTATGAATTATTCCGGTCTTGGAAAGTATGTATTAGAGGCAGAAGGGTTAAGTTATAGGTCAGTTATGTGTGTCTTCTATTCTAACAGAAGTGTTTGGAAGCTTGCCTTGTTGGAAGTGACCCTTAAAAGATGTATTTGGGGAATTTTCTATATAATCTCCCCTGCTCTTTTGTGTGCCGTAAACACTGGAGATTGCTCAGAGGCAGGTTAATTAGTAAACACTCTTGTGACTGTTATTTTTTGTGGCCTTTGTTTAGATGCCACTGAAATAAGTGTATTTAGTGGATAGAGACTGAGCTTGGGAGGAGAGTTATTTGTCTGAACATCGACAGTGAGAAAGATTGCAAGAGCGCATCTTCCTAATTTTTAAGGCTGCAGTTCAACAAGAGTTGGCAGTGATTATGTGTGGAAGTTTTCATCTGGAACCCACCGAAGTTACCTTATTTTAAAAGCTGAGAAGATATTACCATGGATACTGATGGGTTGTCATAAAGGAAGTTGACCATGTGCAGACAATCTTTTTACATCCACAGGGCTGCATTGCCTGCATGCTCACTTGATTGTTAGTGGCTATGGGAAGCAGTGGGCAAAAATAATGTCACGCAAACAGGGAAAGATGAGACTTATTGATGTATAAATACTGGGGCCAGAGAGGAGAAATTACTTAACATGTTGAACTATTCTAATGGCTTGCGCATTCTTCGTCTTAGGAGAGGTTGAGATAACCTAATTGCTAATATTCTCTCCCAGAAATGCCAAAATATGGGACAGTGCTTTATGTACTAGGAAGTCTGATTTCGTTCTTTTCATATAGATAGGGACTTGAAACTGTGGTGTAAGACTTCTAGCATTTTGCCATTTTTGTTTACTTAGCTTTAATAAGGTCATATTAAATTTCTGTTGGGAGGTTGCAATTATGTAGAGAGAGTTGTGGCTTGCTCATTTTACCTTGCTCCTAGATACCTATCAGTCACTTTCTAGTTTCTTACCTTCAGTATCCAATAGAAGCTTCCACCATAACCTCTTGTCATGTATCTGAGGAGAAAATACTTGAGAATTTCTCTTTATGTCCTCATCTCTAGAAAACAAATAATTTGGAAACTGTCAAAATCAGTAATACACAACTGTCAAACTGTTGCTCCGCTGCTGAGCTGATACAGATGTTGGCAGAACATAATGCTATAATGAGTACTGAATGCTGCATTGCTGCAGAATAACAGCCAGGTTGGCCAAGAATTTTGGGACATAAAAGTTCAATGCATCTGATGGGCACCAGATTGGGGAAGTCTGCTTTAAAATTTATATGTTATTATAAGAAAACCAATGGGACATTACAGAAATTTTCATTTAATACTAATGAATGTGACCATGATATCCCTCAATCTGTTTTGCTTCTATTAGTTGGAATTTTGATTTAATATCAACTTAAATGCTGATCTAATTTTGAAATGGGCAAAATAAAATGCAGAATTAATGTATATATGAATAGAAGTGTCTTTTTTAAAAATTGAATTCAAGTTTATATAGGTGAATAGATATTTTAGGCAAGAAATACTGGCTTTGCTTGGTTGGAACATGTTCAACAAGAGGCACAAGTTGGTTTTGTGCTATAATGAAATGTTTTTATTTTCTTTTGTCCAACCCACAGCAGTTGGGCAATGTTCAATTATTACCAGTAATACTGTAATTGAGAGCCCATATTTAGAACATCTAAACATATACCAAGAATAGTCCTTACTACTAGGAAGAAAAAGCAGGGGGTTTTTTGCTCTATTTTATTTGGGTACAGGATAATAGAAAACAATTGTTTCTTTCTTAGCAAAGATAAATGGAAATTTAGGAAAAACAAGCAATCAGAACAGCACACAACAATGGAACAAGTGATAGTTGCTATTGCCAGTAGCAGGAAAGTAACTGCATTACTTCCTATTTTAAAGGCACATAATTCTAATTTAAATGTACATGGTTTCCAGTTGAAAACAAGATACCTGCCTTAATAATACATTATCTCCATTTTAGAAGTTAATGATTTGTGTTGCATTCCTGATGGAGGCGATTAAATCCCCAATTTTCTTTTTCTTTTTTTTTAAAAAGTACATCTCATGGTTTTTTAAAAAGTACTCTCTTGATTATGGGCAAGGTTCTGTGCTGTTGCTGGTATTTGCTTTGTACTAAAGTCCAAAGAAACTTTAATGGAATACACTTGGAGTAAGTGTCCTTTTAATTTATGGAGGCCTAATGCAGTGCTTGGAACATTTCAGTTGTAGTTGCAAATACATTATTTTTCACTCCTGAAAAATGAATTCAGTGATAGGAAAAAGGAGCTTACTGTATTTGTACTGTAAGAAAAGTAATTTGAAATATGAAGATACCTTTTACCAGTTTATTTTATGACATCTTCCTGATATATAATTGGGTTACTATGTTTTTGCTATGTATTTGACTGTGTTCATAGTTTCATGCTTTACTTTTGTACCTTATAGCTTGCATATATTTTGAACATAATTTTCCTACTATATTAACATTTTCTTTATTGGGGAAAAAGCAAACAGCTAAAAAGCAATATATTTAGGAGGCTTTAATGAGAAATCTGGTTTCCTATTTTCTTTTCTAATTCAGACTCCAGGTTAAGTGGAGTGATGGATGGGGAGTTCCAGACAGTCTGTGTTGAAGCTTTTGTTCTACACACATCCCTGATATATCTTCACGAGTATCTTGGCATCACAGTTTTCATATGTAGTTGCAGGAGTAAACTAAACCTGGATGTTTCCTGCAAAAATGCTCTGTAGAGTTAAATAAGGGAGGGATCCATCTATTACAGGATGAGGGACCTCCCATCATTATATGCGAAATCTTTCTCAAGAGCTAACTTAGTCTAATGTGGCTTTATTTCAGGCTACACAGTATACTTTTCATCTAAATTTCAATAATTACTTGTGTTTTAGAAGTAGTAATTACCCTGAATAAGAAGTAAGCTGCTTATTTGCATAGATGTGTCGTAAGTAAAAATAGGAGAAGAAAGTACTGTGTATGCCACATTGAGCTGCTGAATCAAAATGGGATATGTATCAAATAAACAGTACCAACCACATACTATTCAAATGCAAATTATGTTTGGAATTGAGTATTTACTCAAAACTGAAGACTTCTGAGTTTGTTCACAGTCCAATCAGAAAGGGACACAGGAGAATCCTGTGATTTTGTTAAGGCTTTTGACTGTATAGACCTCAACAAATTGTGGATAGCCATTGAAAATATGGATGTAGCAAATCATCTGCCCATTGAATACTTTCTGTGATTACCAGGAAGCAATAGAACATGGAACAACTAAATGGTTCATAATTGGGAGAGGAATGTTCCAAGATTATATAGTGTCACTGTGTTTATTTAAGTTGTATGCAGAATATAGGATGAGAAGTGCCAAGCTAAAGAAATAGAAATAACCTTACTTATACTGATGATACTATTCTGAGGGCTAGAAACAAGGAAGCCTTAAGGAATCTCTTATGAAAGCAAAGAATGTACAAGCTGGTCTGCTGCTCAATATTGAAAAAGACCCCCTAAGATTATGAAATCAGGTAGTGCCAGTCCAATGCAGATAGGCAGAAGACACAGTAGTAGTTACTCTCTTAGGCTCAAAAATTCACAGGAATGGTGATTGCATCCATGAAATGGACATCTGCTACTTGAGAGAAAGTCTGTGGCAAATCTATACAAGATATTATAGTGCAGAGATTTCACGCAGACGTAAAAGGTATGTGTTATTAAGGCCATAATTTTCCCAGTTGTAGCATAAGGCTATAAAATCTGGGCAATCAGAAAGGCTGACCAAAGAAAAATGAATGCCTTTCAGCTGTGATGCTGGAGAAGGTGGTTGAGAATACCTTGGTCTATAAGAAGACTGTGTCATTCAGTACTGACTTAGGTAAAACCCAGCTGCTTACTGAAAGTACTAATAATGAAGCTATACTTTAAATACTTTGGGCATAACACAAAGGTAAGAGTTATTGGAGAAGATGGTGCTTGGAATAATTGAAGGTATTCAAAAAAGAGGCTAGAGGAGGACACAATAGTTAGGTACTGTCACTGATGACACAAGCATGAGCTTACATGAATTCAAAGAAGTAGTTACAAGTAGACAATCCTATTGAAATAATATCCATCAGTCACAAAGAGTTGGAAACAACAACCAACGTATCTGGACTTGCAAAAATCTTGATCACTGGATGGAATTGAAGGATTAGTTTTTCCTGTATCTGTTTGCTCCCATTGAATGGTCATCTGGATTTTTGCCAGCCATATATGGTAGCATTATCTTCTGAGTTGGTTCAGCCACAGGGACTCCTTTATTGCCCTGAGTCAGTGAGGTCCACTTCCTGAGAGATAGTAACAACTGTATCTTGCATGGAGACCTCTGGCTCAGAATCGGAACCCTAGGAAGAAGACTGAATATTTTCATAATCCTAAAAATACACTTTTGGCAAACTGCAGAACAAATTACTAGTGTTACAGAAGCATGATCGTTTTTCTGTGAGAGGAAGAGATACTTCGGGTGAATACCTGGTATTCAGTGTAAAGTTTCACCAGTCCCCATAAAATCCTTTTGACTCCTTAAGGGAAATAACTAGGGCTGTGCAGTGATCCAAATTCAAAGGTTTAAGGGTGATTTTAAATGCTTGGTGGCACTCATGTAGTTCCTGTCAGTAACTCCTTAAAGATGAGTGCCTTTTCTTGTAAGTGCTACTCACTTGCAGTCCATATCGCCTCTCTCCTGTTGAGTCTGGATTGTTGCACAGCCCTAAATTCCTATTCATATAAATGGGGAACGTTAAAGCATTGAAGGCCTCCTGATACCCCAATAACCCATTCTGTTATGGCACCCTGAGGAAGATGAAGATGAAAAAGAAGTAGGACCTGTTCTACTCATAAGAAGCTGCTTTCTTGGCCTGTCTATCAACATAGGTTGTGAAATGAAGTAGAAATAATAAATAAGCTCTCAATGGAAAACTTTATATAAATACTCTATATCAGTGTATATGTATAAATGTATGTATTATTTATTTTCTCCTTAGATGAATGCACTAGACACACTTGGACAGACTGCTTTGCACAGGGCTGCTTTGGCAGGTCACCTGCAGACGTGTCGCCTCCTGTTGAATTATGGCTCTGACCCCTCCATCGTCTCCTTACAAGGTTTCACAGCAGCACAAATGGGCAATGAAGCAGTGCAGCAGATATTGAATGGTAGGTATTTGATTGCTTGACAACAGAAGGGTAATTTTGATTTTCAGAAAAAAAGCCTGTTTGGTTCTAATTTTAGATTTTTGAAATTCATTCTAATTATCTTGCTCTGCAGTTCTGCAGAATTATGAGCAATTTTAAAGTGTGAAAAAAAACTTTAGAATAGAAATATGACTCAATTGGTGGGCCTTAATTTCTCTTTTCATAAATCGGCTCATATGCCTCATCTTTTATTATTAAACAACAAAATAACATTAAAAATCTGGACAGAAAGTATGCATGTCTATTTCCTACTGCTTGTCATTTTCTGCTACATAAACTTAGTGGGCCTTAATTTCTCTTTTCATAAATCTGCTCACGTCTCTCATCTTTTATTATTAAACAACAAAATAACATTAAAAGTCTGGACAGAAAATGTGCATGTCGGTTTCCTACCGCTTGCCACTTGTCCTTTTTAATACATGGCTCCAACTGTGATAGAGGAATACAAGAAAATAGAAGATCAAATTAACTGTGCTAGTCTTAAGATTATTACAGAGATTGAGCTGGGAAATGTTCTAAGAGCACATGTTAAGCATGTGGTGATGTTTTTAATCATTTGGATGAAACTGACGAAGGTATATATGAGACAAAATGTTTTTATTTGGAATTAGAGAGCTTGTTCATTGAATTGTATTGTTATTATTACTGCTCTATTTTATCTACCTTGAGAACAAGGAATTCCTAACATAAAAAGAAGCAATTGATGAAAATAAAAATAATTTTGGAAGTGATGAAACAAGAACCAGTAAACAGAATTAAAAGCAAAAGTGATTTAATTATTTGGGATGAAACAAGTGAAGAAACGTAGAAGGAGTATTCTAGAGATTTCAAAGGGAATAATTGTGATATATCACAGAATAGCAAATGCTAAAATGTTGGTGTCCAAGAAAAAAAAAATTATTAAGTCGTAAGTGCTGCGAGAATGTTGAAAATTGGTAAGGTTGCCGTTGTAGATATTATAACTGGAGAAATGTTAAAATATGGATGAGCTTTGCTTATAAAGAGACTGTATAACTTTACTATCAAATCTTTATTACGGTCATAATGTTTGACTTTACTATGTGAAGAATGTGTCTGTGTCTGATAATTAGAAGAATGTGGTTCTTGTTCCACTGTACAAAGGAAAAAGTGTGAATGCAAAAACTACAAGAGATTAGTTTATGCTTGCCTTGGAAGCATTTGGCAGCATGGTGATCAAAAGAGTGCAAGAGGAATAAAAATTGGGAAGTGCAGTTTAGGTGTTTAGGTCTCCAATTTATACATTTTCTTACAGGTGTAGTATATTGAATGATGTTGGTGTAAACTAGATTTAACTATATTTCCTTCTTTTTTTCAGATGTCATGCCTTTCATTTCTTAAATTTGCTATTTCTTACTCCTTTTCTGGGCTTTGCTTAAAGTTGCCCATCTGAAAGGGAATAGCATGATTGGTACATATATATGCATGTAGGATTAAGTATTTTTAAATATTAGTAAGTTAGCACTATTAAGTCTTTTATTGACACTTACCTTAACAGGAACTATGTAAATTGAGTCAACACTATTCTCCATCTACAAGATTGGGACTGATGTTAACTCCATGAGCTTAAGCAAGGGATGAGATTTGAGCTGGGAATTTTCATACTTGTAACTCAGTTATAATCACAATTCTAGAAGTAATGATACACTCTTCTTGAGCGTTAATGATACTTTCTAACCTAAAATATCCTGTAAAGCCGCAATGCTTACTGTTTTTTTCATCTGTCAAGTAGAAAATACCCCAGTACATACTTCTGATGTGGATTATAGACTGTTGGAAGCATCTAAGGCTGGAGATTTGGAAACTGTAAAGGTATGTTGGAGTTTAAAGATTACAAGAAGTTTAAGATAGATATGGCCACTTTAAATATCATGAAAAAAAACTATTTTATCATGATGGTCTGCAGTGGTCATTGGACTTACATGCTTCTCTCCTACAAATTCAATTTTTAGGTTGTCAGAAATTTTTACTTCCTTTTTTAATACAGGTAGTCCTCTACTTACAACCACAATTGGGACCGGAATTTCCGTTGCTAAGCAATGCAGTCGTAAAGCGAGACATCACATGACCGCATCACTTAGCGACAGCAATCCTGGCACTCCCTATTGCCATTGTTAAGCAAATTCTGCCAGTCATTAGCCGAGGAACCACCCCAATCCAAGCCATTCCAGGCTTGGTCACTCCCAGCCTTGAGCCTCAGTAAGGTAAGGGACTGCCTCCAACTCCCCTTGCCTGCCTATCTCCCCCCACCATATCTGCCCTTTTGGTGGCCCTGCACCCTGCCTTGCAGGGCTCCAAGCAGCCCCAGGACCACATGGCTCTGGAGCTGCTTGCCATACTGCGGCTCGGGCTTCTTGGCCCTCTTTCCCCCTTTGCTCGCACGCACGCACCAGCACCCTCTGTCTCCCTTCGCTGGCATGTGTGCACCGCTCTCTCCTTCGCTCACTTGCATGCACCAGTGCCCTCCTTCCCCCTTCACTTGTTTGCACACGCCAGCGCCCTCCTTCCCCCTTCACTTGCTTGCACACACCAGCGCCCTCCTTCCCCCTTCACTTGCTTGCACACACCAGCGCCCTCCTTCCCCTTTCACTCACTCACACACAGCAGTGCCCTCCACTCACTTGCATGCACTGCTCCCACCACTCACTCACTCACACACACCAGCATCCTCCTTCCCCCTTTGCTCACTCACACACACACACACACTGCACCCTCCTTCGCTTGCTCAAGGAATTTTCAGGGGTGCTTACAGGCGCTAAGGACTCTCCAGCTCGCATTGGAAGCTGCTGGCCATTTGTGAGGCATTCGCCTTCCTCCTGCAAAGCCCCAGAGCCACAGTGCAGTGTGAAGAGGCGTGGCCCATGTGTGCAAGCAAAGGGGGAAGGAGGGCACTAGTCCATGCGAGTGAGCAAAGAAGGGAAGGACGGTGCCATGCAAGTGAGTGAAGGGGGAAGGAGGGCACGGTGCGATGTGTGAGAGCGAGCGAAGAAAGGCCCAGGTGGGTGGGGGAGACTTACCCGAGCAACTTGCAACCATCCCTGCCAGCTTCCCCATTGACTTTGCTTGTGGGAAGCCAGCAGGGAAGGTTGCAAATAGCAGTCATGTGAACACAGGGTGCTTAGCAACTGCTCATAAATGCGAACGGGTTGCCAGGCACCCAGATCACAATCACATAACCTCGGAGTCGCTGCAATGGCTTTAATTTGGGGGACCTGTCTTAAGTCCTTTTTTTAGCACTGTCGTAACTTTGAATGGTTGCTGAACAAATGGTTGTTACTTGAGGACTACCTTTTGCATACCATATCAAAATCATTTATATCAGAACTATGCAATACTTTGGCTTCAACAGCAAAAAAGGTGCATCAAAACATGGAGGGGTGCAAATGTCTGTTGTTGTTGTTTAGTCGTTAAGTCGTGTCCGACTCTTCGTGACCCCATGAACCATATTGCGCCAGGCCTTCCTGTCCTTCACTGCCTCCCTGAGTTTGCTCAGTTTCATGCTCAGTGCAAATGTCTGCAACTCTCTAAACCAAATGTCTTTTCTCAGGATCATGTGACAGTTGTGTTGTGGAGGGCAGCCACATGATCCCAAGAAAAGTGCGGTTGCTTTAGCAAGTTGCTATGTCTGTGCCCCCACATGTTTCAAACCATCATTTTTCCATTTGAATCCAAGGTGCTGCACAGCCCTAATCTTTTTATAAACCTCCTTTCTGCTAAAGTATTTAAGATACTGTAATCTTACAAAAACTAGGGTAGAATTTTCAGTGATAGTGTGAGCTTTCTAAACTCGGATTTAGGCAACAAATTCAGGTATGTTCACCTCCTTGAGTTATGTATAAAAAAGGTGGGATGAAAAATCTAACAACAGCAACAACAACAACAACAACATATTAGTGCAGAATTTAAGCTTTATTGTTTATTGTTGTACATATCTAACTGAAATCAATTATCTGTAATGAAAATTTCTCATTAAAACACATTAATCAGTATAAAAGGGGATTGTGTATTTATGTACACATTTATTACCAAAGTTATAGGAAGGTTATACAGCTGGTTAAGTCTAGCTGAAAGTGATGCGATGCACCTAAAAATAAAACGAGCATTATGTAATGCCATAATTCTTAGCTTCAACTCTTGACACCTAATTAAATTAATTGTAGTGCACATGATTTGGGGGTTTTAAATGGCATTAATGAAACTACAGATTTGAAATGCTCTCCTTCAATAAAACTCCAAATGATTAATTTTTCTTAGTTAAAATAAAAATAAATGATGGCATATTGATGAAGTTCCCTTTTTTTGCACTATGTGTCAAATTGAAAAGTGCTATGCTAACCTCAAATTTTTGGATTTTTTAAAATTTCTGAAAAAAAACCCCAGCAGTGTGGAACCTTAGTTATTTTATTATGACATGACATGTACCCAGAGACTTAGTTATTTTTTATATTGTCACATGAATCTTTATTATTGTTGTTATAATGTTTTGGGGGTGGACTGTTTGAAATGTCTGCAATGAATTCTACTATGGATGTTTTCTTTTCTCATTTTTATGCAGCAACTTTGCAGTCCGCAGAATGTGAATTGCAGAGATTTGGAGGGACGTCATTCAACTCCGTTGCACTTTGCTGCAGGTTATAATCGAGTTTCAGTAGTTGAATACTTGCTTCATCACGGAGCAGATGTGCATGCAAAGGATAAAGGGTAATTGAGACCCTGCAATTTACTGTTTTCTGTATGGGTAGAATGAGCTCTTTCTTTCTCTCCTTTGGGAAATTTCCTTGGTTCACTTTACCTTGTTAAATGCATTCTTTTCTTCCCTAAGGAGAGAAATACATGATGATTTGGCATACTGGTTCCAGCAATATCTGCTCACTAAAAGCTTGGCCAAATTTAAACAGAGGATCTGGGATTAAGACATCCAATCTGACAGAGCCAGTATTTACCATCTGTGCTATGGTGCAATTTCCCCCTCATCCTGGACTATTCCCTAGATATTTTTTTTAACATTTTATATGACCCACATATATGTCTTCTTGGCCCAAATTGGTGCTCTTCTCATTAGGGTGACAACTGGCAGATACATCGACCTCCCTAATGACAATCATACTTGTGTATGTTCTGAACTGTTTCAGGCCTGTCTTACAAATTTTCATTTTCATTCTTATTTTATCTGTCTGTCCATCCATCCATCCATCCTCCAGTAGTTGTTGTATTCATAAAATTTGTCTAGGTCCATAAACAAATAAATGGAACTCATTTGCAGCCTTTTTGCTTCTATGCTTGCTTCCCAGGGCCTTATTAACCTTTTAGGTGCAGTTCAAAGTCTTCATCTATTATGTTTTTTGTAGACAACAAAGAAAAGTAGATGAAATTCAAGTCTATTAAATCTTGCTCAATAGTGTATTAATGCATGCAGTAACTGAGATTGCTGTTTCTCCATCTTGGATATCTCAGTCTCACCCTTGCAGTGATGTCATTATATTATTGCCACAGTTCTTGAAAGTTGATTTTTTTTCCCCAGTGAAGTGCAAACAGTTTACTACTTCAGTTAATAGCGTCAATAAAATAGAAAAATAAGCTAGCAATTAGTTTGAAGAATAACTGCATTTTTTACTTTTAGATCTTGATAAATGATCTTAATTTTTTTTATTTATTTATCAGTGGATTAGTACCTCTGCACAATGCTTGTTCATATGGACACTATGAAGTTGCAGAGCTATTGGTGCGACATGGGGCTTCTGTTAATGTTGCCGATTTGTGGAAGTTTACACCACTACATGAAGCAGCAGCAAAGGGAAAATATGAAATATGCAAGCTCCTTCTCAAAGTATGTACTTTAAACTGTTTTCCTAAAGACTCTTTGCTTACTTCAGGCTATGACACATGATAATATATGCAGCAATTCCATGTAGTTTTCTTCAGAATAAAACTCTTATTAGTATAATAATAAACAGTTCTATTGTTTATAAGGAAGGCATTGCACTCTAATTTTAGGTTGCAATATATCTATAAATTGAAATATCTCTGCAAATAAATAGTTTGCATGTGCACTGAATGGTACAGTCAATCATCTGCATATCAGTATTAGTCTGTAATCTGCTGCAGAACTATTAGCAACAATTAGAATAAAATGCCACAAGTAAATCTTTCAGATTGGAGAGGCAGAGAAATTAATTCCTAAAATTAGCTTTCCCCCTTTTTTGCAACCTGCTTTTGTCATGTGAGTGTATGATAAAAATGCTATGGCTGAAACTTCATGGTCACTCAGATAACACCATTATAGAGACATGATGAGATTCTTACCAAAATTGTGTTAACTTCATTCTGGGTTTTAAAAAAGCTTGTTTGGGTAAACATTAACTGCTACATTACATTAAACATCAGAATACAATTCTGGCTTTTAGGTAGTCAGATGCTGATGTGCAACTTCTGAGCACACTTACTTAAAGTGAAACTGGTTCCAAGGTTGAATTGGAATAGTATTTAATTATTTGTCTCTCCCACTGGGATAGAACCATGAGAAATTCTGAAAAGAAATCTGTCTAAATTCTGTCAAAGCTCTTTGGAGAGATGCAGAGGAGGAAGCTCTGTGTTTCTTTGATTCATTGCAAGTTATCTGATTATAACATGCTATATATTATATAATATTATATGATTCACAAAAACAGAAAAGATTAAAATAGTGTTTAATCAAGCACCCAGATATTTTGAGGTGGTACTCAGCAGGGTATGAACATAATTCTTTCCTGTTTACTTCTTCATGTTGATAGTCATGAGATTACTAACCATGATAATTGTCCTTGGGAATAGGCAATTGATTAACCTTAGAAGTTTGGAACTACAACTTTCATAAGGTTTTACCAAGTTTTAATGGCTGGAATTGAAGCTATCAATTGGAGCTATCATATCTGGCCTACTCCATCTTTCTGTTTTCCCCACAGTCTGTGGAAGGGGAGATTTGAACTGTTTTATGTAATCAACCTAATGAGAGAGTGCTATCTCCTCAGATTAATACACAAATTCCTTGTGATGTGAAGGAGGTGGCTACCATTGTCCATATCTAGTTCTAGACCACAATGAAGAGAAAGATCATTTGCTCCTCTGGGGAAAAAGAAATCACAGCACCTCTAATCTTTTTCCCTGGCTTCTCCTTAGTTGACATGGTATCAGAATTTTTTTGAGAGCCATTGTAGTTGCAAGGTATTTCTCCCCCCACACACACAAAAAAAAGAGGGTAGGGAAGTTCCTTAGGAGAAGTCAGTCAAATCTTTATTATGGTCATAGACCAAAATAAGGAGGTTGGGGTACAGTCAATTAAAAAGCTTAGAAGATACATCAGAGGGAAAAAATATGAAGAGCTAGAAGATATAAAAGTTATATGTATTAAAACAGAAAGTATATATAGAAAACAAGAATCTAAATGGTAGGAGCATTAGATGGGTGTAGCACAAAAGGTTAGTATGTGGAAGACTTTATCAAATTACAGAACACTCTAATATGGTGAACATGATGCTCATTAAGTCTAGTTTATAGCACAGGTCATCATCCAACAAATTTTGAGTGCTGCTGCTTAGAACCTGGCAACATTGTATGTTGTAGTAGGGTTGGTATCTGAAAGCAGCAGGGAGGCATAGAATTGTCCTTGTGCCCTGGGTATTTATGCAGTAATGGTAAGATGAGGCTAGTACGAATGTAGTACAAGCACTGGAGAAGCACATGCTCTGTTGTTTCTGTGTGCCCAGAGTCACAGAGGCGTTGTCTCTCTGAGTAAGGAAAAGAATGCAAAAACCTATATATAGAAATCACTTTTACTAATGAGTCTATTCCAGGATAATTGATATTTTTAAATAAAAAAATTAACATTCATTCGAATTTTTTTTCCATTAAGATCTAGCAAAAGAGAGATGTCAACATGTAGCCAATAAAGATGTGTATCTATTTCTTTTGAGTTTAATGTTATCCCATAGCCTCATTTGGAGCAACATATTAAATGCAGTACACTGTGGCTAGACTTGGAGTAGGGCCAGTAACTGACAGATAGAAAATAACTGGATTGAGTAAGAAAAAGTAGATATAGTTCTTTTGCAGGAAACAATTTCAGACAAGAATCTTGCTATATTTAAGTATTATATTTAAATTAGATTTTCTTAACTCATGTATTGATGAAATATAAAGAAGTGAAAATTTAGATCTTCCAAAAAAATGAAGTTTAGGTAGTTTAATAAGAGTGTGTGTATGTATTTAAGAGTAAATATTGAGAAGAAAAGGTTAATAGTAATGAGTTTGAAAGTCTAATGTTGGAACTTGCAAAGGACATTTTATTTTAAAGAGTAATTCTCTTGGAAAATTATTGGAGAATTCACTTGGACTCATGAGCCTCAAGGTAGACAGAACAAGCCAGTTAAGCTAGCTTTGGGTTTAAGAAGTGAGTTGAAAAGAATACAGTAATTTATAGAATAACACAAAAGAAAAATACTGCTTTGTTTGAAAGATTGTTTAAATATTTTTTATGGACATATCATTTGGCAGACATTGTTCAGCATCATTGATTCTATTTACTAATATTCTTCTCTTAAAGAATTCTATCTTCAGAATAGCATTACAATTTGAGAAATGGAATGTTGTTTTTGCTAGCTTTCTGTCAACTATACTTCCTTTGTTATGAGAGTGTAAACATGTAACTTCTTTTGCATTTGCTGATGCCTACAAATATGGTAAACCCTTGATTTAACAAACCTACAACGGGCTTTGTCCGTTTCTGAGGTGTGGTATCCAGAGTAAAATTTCATCTGTTTTGTCCAAAACCAACTAAATTGAAATCCATTAAACTGAGAGTTTAGTATATATCCAATACTTTCCTCATCCATTTTTAAATGTTTTAATAATTAGAAAGGCAGTTATGCATAAAATTGCTTTTTTCTAAATGCTTTGGATATTTCTCAGACTGTCAATAATAGCATTGTCATGCACATAATCAGATTTGTTTATCTCTTTCACTAACAATTTAATTTAGCATTTCATTCTTAATTTTCCCCATAAAATGTCTCAAAAGGTTGTTTTATAATAGATTTCTCCGCCATGCCCATGCTGGGCTGTCCATTCTGGAGAGAATTATGGGTATGACACACTAGACTAGAGATCAAAACTCAAGAATATTTATGGTTATAGACTAAGAAAGATTTCTTGATTTGCCAAAAAGATTTCTGGAGGAAGCTATCTGGTTAATTATTCTTAAGACAGAATGTTGAATTTGATGGATCTGTGGCCTGATTATTAAATGTGCTCTATTATTCTCTCACACATTTATTGAAATACAACCAAAAAGATACGTTACTTTGCCTAAGTGTAACAGTCAATAATAGCTATGTTTCTCTTTTATTTGCAACTGGAACTTTTAAATATTTTCTTTAAAACCTTGAAATATATATTTCTCAACTGCTTATACGGGACCGCACAACTAAGTGTTAAACCAACATTTAATAAAAAGTTAAGTGTTATAACTGGATGCTGGAATATAAATTACCAGAACCTGATGTCATGATGTCAAGAAGTAGTTCCATGATGCTAGAGTATCAACCCAAAACAAATATTTATACACACACACACACAGCTTCATTTAATACTTTCATCCCCTGGAATCTAAAAGAAACAAGTAGATTCATGAAACATTTATTTGGGCATCCTTGGGCATTCTTATTCAAAACAGGTTTACCCTGTATCAGTCTTCCAGTATCCTTAATTTGGGATTATGAAAGTTAGATTACAATCCCCAATATGGGAACTACATTGAGAGCTAGAGTTTCCCAGAGTAGGAATGCCAGTTATGTCAACAACCAAGTGCCATCTAGCATCAGGCCTTAGAAGTACAAAGCAAGGTCTTGGTTATGTCATGAGAAAGGCTGAAAAAAAGAATGACCTGTGTAGTGATTCTGAGGCTGAAGAGTGGGTGGCTGGAGATCCCAAGCCTTCTCTTCCTTGGGGCTTTACAGCTTAGTTGTGCTGCCTGCTTTGGAGTAATGGCTAAATAATTCCTGTAACCATCACAGGTGATCAGAGCATATATTACTATAACCTTTGATGGGGATCAAAGTTTTAAAAAATGGTTTATAATCATCCCTTTGTTTTTCTTAGTCCAAAACTCCCCTCTGCAACACACACAAATATTTATGTCCTAGCTGTCCACGGAAGTGCCTGGTGGTTTGGAATAATGAGCATGCATAAATTCTGGAGTCATCATGTAACTGCATTAATTGGACTAAAGCTCTTCTGCTCTGTAAAAATTAATTCCATGCAGTGATAAGCTGAATGGATTGTGGTGCATATTTTCAAATACATATATGATTCTTCCGCAAACTTTTGTCCTTTGGAGAATGAATCAGGTCATGAAATGAAATCAGCTTAAAGTTAGATATTATTTATAGCATGGCATTCCTTTATGTCTTCTAAATTTAGAAAACATGTTCTTAAAATAGGGATCTTGTTCTGCTTATACTATTTTTAAAGCACCTTGAGAGTGCTATATAATATTAAAACATAAACAGCATGGGAACTATGTTTGGTGGCGTGGAGGATAAAGGTTTCAGCTGTAAAACAGTAGAAATGTTATTTGCAGCATGGAGCAGATCCAACCAAAAAGAACAGAGATGGCAACACCCCTTTAGACTTGGTGAAAGAGGGAGATACTGATATACAGGACCTGCTGCGAGGTGATGCTGCACTGCTGGATGCTGCTAAAAAGGGCTGCCTAGCACGAGTTCAGAAATTATGTTCTCCAGAAAACATCAATTGCCGTGATACCCAGGGACGGAACTCCACCCCATTACATCTTGCTGGTAAGTGAGTTATTGGATTAATTTATTCACAGGAAATCCTCCTTAGAATGGACATAGCAAACTTTTTAAAATATGTATTTTATTTGGTCTATGATTCCTTAATTGCTGAGTTTTCATTGATACTTTACTTTTTTTACACATAGCTGGTTATAATAATTTGGAAGTTGCTGAGTATCTTCTAGAACATGGTGCTGATGTTAATGCTCAAGACAAGGGAGGATTAATTCCACTACATAATGCAGCATCCTATGGGGTAAGCATTATTTATTAATCTCAGTAGAGTCAAAACTTACAACCTGCATTACGCTAATGAATATAAAACAAGAAGAAACTAGAGCAGCCAAAAGGGAATAGCAGCATAAAATTGATTTTATTTCAGTCTTCTATAAAATTTTGCTAAAATATGTACAAGGGGAATTATAAGACTTGTTTTGCTACAAAACACATAATTGTTTTATGGTAATGTGAATGTCATGTTACCTCTTGGTAAATAATTATCTGTTATGAAGGTGAAAACCAAGACTAGATTAAATGATGTATGAATAAGAAGTTGCATCTTCCATTTTCTGTCTAGTTGTAATTGATGCTAGCTTTTTTCAGTTTCTGCATAGAAAAATAAAAATGACAAGTGCATCTCTCATTAAGAAAGTTTAGATCGCTGAAGAACTGAAAGAGCCTCAATCTGGAGTTGTAGTATATTTTACATACTGGCTAACTAATATGTTCATTGCTCATAGATCTCTCTATAAGGAACTACCTAAATATATAAATTTTTATATTTCCAGTGCTGAATGCATCCATCTGCGTCATAGCTCTGAATGCATAACAAATCATTTAACGTGTTTGCTTTTCTCTTTTTGAACTGGGAATTCTTCCTATTATGTATTTTTTCCATTTTTCCCCAGCATGTTGATATAGCAGCTCTGCTGATTAAGTACAATACCTGTGTAAATGCCACAGATAAATGGGCATTTACACCATTGCATGAAGCAGCACAAAAAGGAAGGACGCAGCTCTGTGCTCTACTTCTAGCACATGGAGCAGATCCAACAATGAAGAATCAAGAAGGCCAGACACCTTTAGATCTGGCCACAGTAAGTTGGTTTTAAAAAATAATGACTCTTATTTCAATACTTAAATCAGCTGACTACTGTGACAGTTATTTATTTTCTTCACTGGCCACATTTATATGGTGAAACATCTCAGTACATGTATATGGATTTGACCTGAATCTCTTTCTCTAGGAACGTTGTGGAGCTGGATAGTCTGAGTGTATGGTGTGCTCTGTTATCATCCAGTAAGCAATACAGAAGTTAGAGGCCACCACTTAGTTTATTACACCGCATTGGCTCAGTATAAATTGGTTGTTCGGCAAGGCAGGATTAGAAAGTATTTTTGTTTTGTGCAAATTGAATGCCTTGATTTTTGAACTCATTGCTTCATTCAAGCAATTACTTGACTGCAATTGCTATTCAATAACTTGCTTTTTTCCTTTCATCTTGTTTTATTGCTTGAATTTTATCTTTAGCTTCCAAGATCAAATATGTGCCATTGAAATGCTTTGCTATGAGAACATAACCTAAGAATTTTATATTTTGAAAAAAGCTAAAAACTAACAGAGAATTGTTTGGGGGTAAAGACAAATTTTGTAGTATTTCAAGGTGCTCTGGAAGGTAAACGCCCTTCAAGCTTTATATTAGTAGCTCCGAAAACAGGAACTACTCCAAAGATTGATGACTTGAATATTTGCAAGTAGATGCTAGTTTAAAGAACAGACCTGCTTTTGAGTATAGAGGTGATTGTCTGGTTAAAGTATATCTTTAAACATGGTTGATTTTGCTTTTATTTTTTAAAAATATCATCTTGTTTCCAGGCTGATGATATCAGAGCCCTCCTTATTGACGCGATGCCTCCAGAAGCCTTGCCAACATGCTTTAAACCTCAAGCTACTGTTGTTAGTGCCTCTCTCATTTCACCAGCATCAACTCCATCCTGTCTGTCTGCTGCCAGCAGTATAGATAACCTTGCAGGACCTCTGGCTGAAATTGCGGTGGCAGGGGCATCTAATGCTGGAGATGGGGCAACAGGAACAGAGAGGAAAGAAGGAGAAGGTACTCTTCCTGACTATAAGAAATTGCCAAAGTTGCAGCCCTAAGTGCACACAATAGGAAATCATCTGAAGAAATAGCAAGGCTTACTTCTGAGGAAGTATGTCTGGGGTCCTGTTTAAATCCTGACTTCTAAGCTTTGTCAAATAAAAAATATCTAATACTTGAAGAAATAGATGTAACAGATGTTCCCTTTGGAATAACTATTCTTCTGGACTTTGTTAATTATCTTTTTAAATTTGGGATTTTAAATTAATGAACCTGTACACAACTGTTCTTTGGATAAACTTCATTGGTATAAGGAATATATAAAAGCATAGCCAAAATTTTAAGACTTGTAAAAAATATAAGGTGATGGATGCTTGGAAGGAGTCTGTTTTTGTTATGCTATCAACCAGCATGAGTAGGCTACTTATGAAGTTGTGTAATATTGCAGGATGATAATGATGATGATGATGATGTTGATGAAGAAGAAAGAGCAGAGAAACTGGAATATGCAAATGGTAGCTTTATCTGCCACATGTAGTCCCTCAGTAGTTTAATGCATACCAAAAGAGAAGATTTTATTAATAATGAGAATTCAAAGTATCTCCCATAAAAAACCCTTACATCTTGGTTCTGCATCTCCTATTTATTCTTTATATTTTTTCTAGTAAAGATTTGCTTTCTTGTAGAAGATGCAATAAGTAGCAGGAGGTGTTATGGATTAAAAAGATTACAATTAAAGGACTAAAGATTTAAATTGAAGCTTGGTGGATAGTTTGTGTTGAATACTTCAGTGAAGGATATTTTCTTTGTTGTAGTTGTGGGTCTTGACATGAATATCAGCCAGTTCTTGAAAAGCCTAGGTCTGGAGCATCTTCGAGATATATTTGAAACAGAACAGGTAAAAACTCTGTATGCCCCTGCCCTAGGGTTGCATTTATTTTTCTATTTCAGTTCAATAATGTGCGTGAAATGATAAGATATAATGGTTAGCAACCAAAGAATCACATAGCTAAGATTCTCTGTTGAAGAGAGCTTTGGGCGCTTGTTTCTAAAGCAACAACCTGACATACTTTATGATAAATTGCCTTCCAAATGAATCAAGTGGTAATATGGTATGAACCCTGCTTTTCTAGAAAACAAAATTTAAAAAGAGCAGTTCCTCTTAACCTGAGCAAAGCAGTTGAAGTGACACTTTCACCAGTTCATTCCTTCTTCAGCCCTATTGCCCTCTTTAAAAAAAAAATCCAGGAATCAACATCTTGTATAGCATAGATCTACTTTGTCTCTTCTCATTTCAATTAATGTGCAAATAATTTGCCTAAGTTCTACCTTAAAAACAAAAATGAATGAATCTTGGTGCTTATGTTAATTACCTAGCATTTTTCCATTTATTGCTTCAGCAAGAGAAGTTCCAATTAAAATTTTCTAAACCCACAGCAAACCTGAATAATTCTGTTCCCAATTCTGCTCTCTGTAATTATTCTCTATGCTGGGGGCATGAAACTCAAATTGGCCAGAAAGTTGGAAAGTGAGTGGAATGGTTGGTACCTGCCACCAGCTATTCTCCTCCTCTCTTTAGCTGCCCCCAGTACAACATATCTGACCCACCCAGCTGGGCCTTATTCATCCTTACTTAAAATATATTTATGCTGTCTTTCCTAGGCTCAAGGTGACTAGTGAAAAATGCTACTTTTTTCTTCTATCTGTGCTATTCAGATTACCTTGGATGTACTAGCAGACATGGGTCATGAGGAGCTGAAAGAAATTGGCATCAATGCCTACGGGCATCGTCATAAGTTAATCAAAGGTGTAGAGAGACTTCTAGGTGGACAACAGGGTAAGTCTGTTAACATACTGAAAATCAATTTGAGATTCGGCTACGAAGCTAAAGTCTCCCTAAGTTACAGAAATCTTTCAGATGTCTTCGTTTGGGGAAAGCAGTAAAGGAGAATAAAAACAAAATAAAAATATTTTATAAATAAACAAGAAGTGAGAGCTGGGTTTTTTTGTATACCCAGAATCATTTTCCATATTATACCTTTTGGCTATTCCATATCTAATACTCTCATTCATGTGATGGTTCCAAATGCTATCAGCCTCTCCCAGGTAATGTAGCTCTTGTCATTCTCCAGATTTAGGGACATTGTCCTAATCTTTCAAATCTAAGCAACTACCATTCTGTTCTTTCTCTGAGACTTGTAATCAGCTGTGATGAGAAAGTAAGTATATTTTATGAGTACTCCAGAATCTTAGCTCTTGTGTAATCTCTATGGCAGATTGCAGACCTTAGAACACAACTAATTTAACTTACTCTTAAATCCAGCAATTTTTAAATGATGGCAGTGGACAGTAGTCCATGAGTCCTGGATTTATAGTTGGTGTATATATGTGCATACAAGTTTAACATCTTTTCCTTTTTCAGGCACCAATCCTTATCTGACTTTTCACTGTGTCAGTCAAGGGACAATTCTTATAGATCTTGCTCCTGATGATAAAGAATATCAATCCGTGGAAGAGGAGGTAAAAAAAAAAATCAATTTTAGACATGCTTAGGATAGGTATTTGAATATAACACAATTGTTTGTTTACAAACATTTTTATACTGCCCAGCACCCAGTTAGTCAAGTAACTCTAGATAACTTACTGGAATTTTGTACATATGCAATCTACCTTTATTACTAGCATCCTACTTAACAATTTAGAAATATAATTTACTCTTTGTCAGAATTGTTTGAAATGATAGCTAAAATTATCTACTGAAATATGGGACACAAGCTAGCACAGTCCAGGAAAGAGCAGTCAAGATATACAAAGGATAGAAATCTAGGGTGGAAGTTTGTCACATCCTTGAGTCAGTTTCAGACTAGAAGGACATTCTCTTGTCACGTAGGAATATATTTCTGCTTACATGTATTGTTTGCATAAAATGCAACATATCTTGGTTTATGTCAGTTCCTCTGTCTTAAAAAGACTTTGCAGTGTGCTGTAGTTTAGAGTTTTATGAAAGTATTACTTTCCTTCAGTCTGAACAGTTCTTACGTGCCTCTTTCTAGTTAAAAAAAAAATGGAAATTTCAAAAGTAGCAGACAGGGAAAAGTTTAAGCATTTCTCCTTATATCCAGTCCCAAACCCACTAACCCAGTGATGGTTCGGTTTAGAAGGACTTGTGTAATTTGCCTTCTTCTGTAATTTGCCTTCTTTTGAAAGTCTTTATATGCTGATAATACATTATGTGCAGATAGAATCTTGGGAGTTGACCAGCTTCTGGAAATAAATCAGGAATGAAGTCTTGCTATCACTGAGGGAAGTCAAACTGCATGGCTGGTCTCATACAGCCCAAAGTTCAAAAGAGTCTCTTGCTTTTATGAGTCAGAATCTGGCAGCACCCAGCTAATGTCCTCTGTACTTGAAAGCTAAACAAAGTCAGCCCAGGCTGGCTGGTATCTGGATGGGAGACTTTCTAGGAATACCCGGCTATAAGCTAAACTTGGAGGTGAAGAAATGTACCAGGGGGCAAGGGCAAACCTCTTCCTTATGCTGGCCAAGAAACATACATGGATTTATAGAGAGGTGCATTGGATTGGACTTTGCAAGGCAGTTTCTTGTCAAAAAATATTAGTTGATAAAATTTATCGTTGCAACCATGGATGGTGGTGGCAAGGTGAAGTAGAAGGGAGCACATGGGAAGGATCTGCTCACAGCAGCCTGGTTATAACCACAGGAATGAAAGAGCTAAGGCAGATCCCAAGGCTGCTATTAGATCCCAAGGAGGTGTGAGCACCCTAGAGAGATTGGGCTCATGCACTGTTGCCTAGCAGCATTAATCACTCTTATCTCTCTTGACTGACTTGGTTCCATATAAACAGCAGGAAAGAAAAAGCGAGACAAACAGGATGTCCTTGTTTTTCCAGACCACCACCAAATAAAGACTGTTCTCTCTACCTCCCTTCCCCACCCACCCCCCACACCCACACACAGTCTTTTTACTGCTGTGGTTAGCTTATTGGCAGCACGCCCCTGGATTTATCCAGGGATTGATATCAAGTCAAAGAAGATTTTACATTTACTGACTTTACCATTTGATTGTTTTACAGATGCAGAGTACCATCAGGGAACACAGAGATGGTGGTAATGCTGGGGGAATCTTCAACAGGTACAATGTCATTAGGGTAAGTTTCAAGGGCCTTAAAGGCCTAGGTCAAAAATAATTACTGGAAACTCCAAAAAGTTGATCCCAGTGGGAATGAAGTAGGGGTGATGCTGTGTGTCAGTTTCCTGATTTTGAAGATCACCCAGGGCAGGGTGAAGCATTTGAAAGAGGTGCTGAAAATGGATAAAAATGAACTAGTGATTTCTGCATTTACTGATTAAAAAGGGCTGTATATGGGGAGAAGAGAACTACATTATGTAATTTTGAAAGGGGGAAATGGTATTAACTATATCTGTAACTGCTATAAAAAAGATTGGAAGTTGCTTCTTTAAGTAATTTTTCCCTTTCTCTTTTTCTTTGCCTTCTTTTGTTTTCAACACTTTTCTCTTTATCTTTCTTTTTTCTTACTTTTCTTCTATATTTTTTCATGTTCATCTTTTAAGTTTGTAAAAAATTTCTTTCATAAAAATTATATATTAAAAAAAAATACAAAGTGCATTACTGCAAGCAAAGCAGGTCTCTTTGAAGCACTAAAGTAACTTCATCCTTGGCAATGTTTGTGCAGCTGCTTCAAAGGCTGTTCCCACATGTCTGCAGGTGCACACATTGATCATCCTTCTGTGGAGCCTGCCAGCAAAGCAAAGAGACTGGGGACAGGTTTTGAAACAGCCGTGCAGGCCTTTGCAAAGGGCCAAGCAAATTTAGCTGTTGGAGGAAAGCTGCTTTGTTTATATTAATGTGCACCACAACTTGGAAGACTGCACATTTCAGCTACTTTTCATCTCCCTGGTGGCTTCAAAATATTAACTCTTCGATTATTACTTTATACAGTAAATGTAAATATGCAATAAGTAATTATTATGTTTTATATTGACTTTTTTAACTGATCAGGGATTTTAAAAAGGATATGAATATGTGAATTTCTTTACCCACTTATCTGCAAGGCTATCAGATTTCTAGTTCAGGTTCTCCCTCTTTTTTTTTTTTTAATTTATTTTACTTATTTCATGTGGCCCCATAGAGTTAGAATAGGAGTGCTTTTTGCATTTGGCTCTGTTGTCTTTCATGGAAGCAGCTACAGTAGTGTCCCATTTCCCATTTAGGAAAAATTCTGCTCCATTCTTTTGAGGTGGCAAAAGGATGTGCAGTTTCTATCAAGAGCAAATATATTTTAGTCCTAGTGAGTGGGTGAACAGCTTATTTTTATTCAAATTATATTCAGTTAATAATCTGCTAATGTAGACTTTGCAGGGAAGGTTAAGCATTATATACTAGATATGTTAAGGATAAAGATATGGTACATAAATATGGTTTTAAAAAGAGAAACAAAGTGGAGTGATGTGATATTCTACGATAAGTGTGAGTCTTAAGTAGTTAAGTCATATTCATTTCACAGTTCAGAAAAAAATTGGGCTGCTTGAGGTTGCCCGAGATGCATGAACTTCTGTTTTTAAGGTATATTTGTGAGCCTTGCTATCAGAAGGCAAAGCTGCCAAAAAGAAGGAGCAACTCTAAAGTAGCCTTTGGTTATGCCCGTCTTCATTACTAAAACTAAGTTTTTTTAAATCACAGAAATCATTTTAAAAACTTATATGGTCACATTGACACAGGAGTTTGTTATTTTGTCTTAGTTAATGTTTTTTTTTTCATTCTTCCATAGATTCAAAAGGTTGTGAATAAGAAACTGAGGGAGAGATTTTGTCATCGGCAGAAAGAAGTCTCAGAAGAAAACCATAACCATCACAATGAACGCATGTTGTTTCATGGTGCGTAAGGTGGCTCTCTATGAATGTGTAGTTGCAGTACAACAAAACTGGTTAAATGTACATAAATTGTACTTTTGTTTATTTACTATTCTGCTATGTGCTTGATTCTGGACTCAATTCCAAAGAGCAAAATTGGTCTGGCTGATTTTTCATGCCTCTTTGGTACATCCGCACCACTCCAGAGCCTATAAGGCTCTAGAGTGTCTCCCAACTCCATAAAGAATCCGAGAAAGGAGTGGATGATGAAAAGGAGGGGACACAGTAGAAAAGTCCTGATATGAAAACACTGTTCCACATGTTCCATTGTGGGTGCAGTTCTGTTATGACAAATGTTTTGTCTGGGCATTTTTTTTAACCCGATCTCATGGAATGTGATAAAGATGCAGGTCAAGAAAAGAGTGAGAGAGGCATGCCGTGTGCCATCCTGTGCCATCCTTCTCCACAGATAGAAAAAGGAATCTGCCAGTCATTCAGGCATACACTGCTTAGCAATAAAAATGAACATGTTCATAGATGTTAACCAGTGCCACAAGTACTTCCTGTCAGAAGAAAAGATTCAGATGGCACAGCTGCTGACTTTATTTTATGCAGGGAATTGAACAAAGATTCTGCTTTTCTGAAAAGCCCAACCCAAGAGCTTCTCCAATATACTTAATATTAACACATATCAGTAAGTGCTGGTTTATCTGAATCCATAAAATAACTTAAGCTTTCCTGTTGACTGGAAAAGATTAGGAGTGGGAGGTAAAACATTTTCCTTGGATATGCAGATATAATTTTCTTGAAAACCCATTGAATCATCAAAATCCTCTGTCAGATTTTCCTTGGTTTATATGATTGAACTTTGATTAATTATTTTGCAAATATGATGTTATGATGAGGCTACAATTCCTGTAATGTATAATATATGTTTACATGTGTTATTTTTTTTTATTTTAGGATCTCCTTTTATTAATGCTATTATTCATAAAGGGTTTGATGAAAGGCATGCATACATTGGAGGGATGTTTGGAGCTGGGATTTACTTTGCAGAAAATTCCTCTAAAAGTAACCAATATGTATATGGAATTGGCGGAGGCACAGGCTGTCCTACACACAAAGACAGGTCCTGCTATATCTGCCACAGGTGGGTTCTTGATAAATTGGAGTATCTGGAAAATCAGGTACAGTGTTTCCATAGCTGAAGAAATGCTAAATCAGATGAAAAATGGGAAAAAAGAGTTTTCTTAGTTTTCTAGCTTGGAGGAATGTGAATGCTGAAATATGAGTACAGAAAGTCCCCTAGATACAATCTTTCAAGTTGCGAACTTCCACCGATACAAACAAGATGGATCCAGAAGTTCGGGCCGGAAGTCGGGAGAAAGCATCCCACAATCTAACCCTTTCCCACCATCTCCTGACTTCCGGTTCCGACTTCCAGTCCTGACTTCTTGCATGGTCGGTTGTGTTTGGTGTGTAGCAACTGCAAATTGCAGACTGCAAATGTCTGCAATTAAGCACAAGAGTCCTGAAGGGGAGCGGGGTAGTGCGAAGAAGTGGCAATCCATTACGATGCTCACAAAGATGGAGATATTGAAGAAAATAGGGGGTGGGGAGAAGATGGCAAACGTGGCACATTCCTACAGCATGAATCATTCCACTATCGGAACGATCATTAAGAACAAAGACAAGATCACAGAACATGTGAAAAGCTCAGTGCCTATGCAATCCATAATAATAAGCAAGAGGAGAGGAAAAGTAATGGAAGAGATGGAGGCGCTGCTCGGCATGTGGATCGAAGACCAGCATCAGCGATGTGTGCTGCTTAGTCTAATGCTGATCCAGGAGAAGGCTAAGAACTTATTCCATGACTTACAACAGAAGGCTGGTGAAGATGCTGCTGAAGAGGTGTTTGCTGCAAGCCATGGGTGGTTCCACCGCTTTAAGGCTTGTATGAATCTTCATAATGTGAAAGTCAGTGGTGAGGCAGCAAGTGCAGACAAGGCTGCAGCTGAAGAGTTCCTGGAAATCATCAAGGAGATAATTGATGAAAATGGTTATTTGCCCCAGCAAATATTCAATGTGGATGAAACAGGGCTTTATTGGAAGAAAATGCCAGACAGCAAGACGTGCATCAGCAAGGAGGAGAAGACCATGCCAGGCTTCAAAGCTGCAAGGCATAGGCTAACTGTTAGGTGGCAATGCTTCTGGTAACCTGAGTCTAAAACCGCTCCTAGTCTACACTCTGAGAACCCACGAGCTCTCAAGAAGATCTCAAAAAACTCACTTCCTGTTGTATGGAAGGCTAACAAGAAAGTTTGGGTCACCCTTCTCATCTTTGAGGACTGATTTTTCCACCATTTTATCCTGGAAGTGGAGAGGTTCTGCCACGTGAAAAACATTGAGTACAAGATTCTGCTGATATTGGATAATGCACCTTGTCCACCTTGGACGATTTCCATCTGAACGTGAAGGTTGTGTATCTGCCTCCCAACATCACCTCCCTCCTGCAGCTGATGGACCAGGGAGTGATAGCAACCTTCAAAAAATACTATCTTCAGTGCACGTTTAGGCAGGCAGTCCAGGCAACCAAAGTGGACTCACAGATGACCTTGCTCCAGTTTTGGAAGTCCTACAACATCTACAAGGCCATCAAGGACATTGATGCAGCCTGGCATGAGGTTACTCCTGCGAACATGAACAGCGTGTGGAAACGTCTGTGCCCTCGGTTCGTTCAAGACTCTCATGGGCTTGAGGTGGCAGAAAGGGAGTCACAGGCTGTTATCAGCAACTTGGTTGCCCTCAGCAAGGAGCTTCAGCTTGACCTGGAGGAGAGGGACTTCCATGAGCTGCTAGCTGCACAGACAGAGGACCTCTCCAATGAAGACCTCATGGAGTTGGAGGAGCAGTGAAAAAAAAGAGGAAGAAGAAGAGATCGAACCACCAAAGTGGTTCCAGACCAAGCTGATGGCAGAGGGGTTCAGCTTAATTGAGAAAGTGCTATCACTGTTGAAATGCAGGACCCTAACATGGAGCACTTCACCAAGATGTCTGCAGCTGTCCATGATGCAATCCAGTGCTACAGCATCATTTATGAGGAGAAGAGGAAGACCACCACCCAAAGTTCACTGGACCACTTCAGGAATGTGGAAGATGCTGTTTCAACTACAGAGGACGACCCTACGCCATCTCCGCAAGCGCCTATGTCAACGCTGCCGCTTATGTAAGGTGCGAACTGCAGTTTGTTTGGTTTTTTTTTTTGCTTGTTGGAGTTACGAACAAAACGGACTTACGAACAGCCTCTCGGAATGTAACCCGTTTGTAAGTAGGGGACTCTGCACTCCAGAAGCTCCAGGAGGTATATACAAAGTCAAACATGGTACAAAGAGCATTAGAATAAAATACCATTTTTCTTGTAAGGAGCTATCAGTGAACAGCTTCTGAGTCCATGCTGGCAGTTTCTAATGGCTAAACAAAGAGTTGAAATGACAAAATACAGCTTTGTTCTTCCAGTATGCAAACTGCAATGGCTTGAGGACCCAATTATTTACAGAATGTGTTGGTATTCTGTAAATCGCTTGCTTAGCCATTCATGCATTTGTGGAAGAATTATCTTGAGTTTTTCTGAACTAGCTCCTGAACTGTCATTAATCTAGTCACTGCAGTTAAAAAAAAAGAGACGCTATTAGGACTCCATGTTGCAAGTGGGGAAAAAAACATAGTAGCATATTTCTCATAAGAGCTGGTAACTAAGCAAAAAAGAAAACTCACCCTCTTTTCCACTTTAAATAATGTTTGAGAATGGAAAATTAAGAGTTTGACAAACTTTAGATCTCTGACATCATGTATATGAAATGTTTTGCTGCAGTTTTTAAATTATTTCAAATGATTTTCTTCCTATCTTCTTTTAGACAAATGCTTTTTTGCCGTGTGACATTGGGAAAGTCCTTCTTGCAGTTTAGTACCATGAAAATGGCCCATGCCCCTCCAGGACATCACTCTGTAATTGGCAGGCCAAGCGTCAATGGGCTCGCCTATGCCGAGTATGTCATCTATAGAGGGGAACAGGTAGGTGCATGTGAAAATGACATTGATCTTTTTCATTGGTTCACCAAAATCTTTGCACTAGGTGTACATTGTTAAGCACCACCAAAGGGAGTCAGGGCTGCTTCATGTTTTTCACAGCAAACTGTGGTTAGCCTCAGCATTACACAATATTTCTGCAGCAAATTGGATGTTTTAAAAGCATACATGATTCTTCCATGCTTTATAGTGCAAATTGTCTTGCATAAGGAGCAAGTGTCTATTTGTTTCAGTTTTCCTGCTGCCTGGAGTCCCCAAAACGTGCTTTAAAAGTCTGATTAAGTTATACTACCTTCCGCAGAGGTACTTTTCTCTGTCGCTGATAGATTTAAAATAAAATAAATACATTTCTTGAAGGCACATTCACATACTATGCATATGGTCAGCCACGCCTTCATGTTACTGAGGATACGTTATAAAAAAGCTACGCAGGAAATACACCCTATCAGAGGCCCACATGCAGCCACTGGATGCTTCTCCAGAACAGCATCATCTATGGTTTGCAAAAGGTTTCTGTTTGTTATCCAAACTTGCTATGGCCTAAAACAGTATACACCCATGGTTTGTGGCAGACTACTCTAGCAGATACTGTAATCTCCAAGAAATAATGGCTCCTGCCTTCAGAAGGACATCCTTTACTATTTTTGAAAATTACAGAGAGTGGTTTGCAAGCAGTTCTACTCATTGAAGTCTAGGAGAGTGCTTAACTGTTTATATTAAGTATGATTTGTTATACTTAATGTCATACTATGAAAAGATCTTATTCTTCCCAGCTCCTGTTCAAATGCTGCTCTTCCCTTGACTTCATGAATAAGACTGTGAGTGATGCTTCCAAAATTTTTATCACTTTCCATGCCATCTCCTTTCTCCAAAGGAGGAAAGGAGCAAGCATGGCACCAGCAAATAGGAGTGTAGTAGCACTTTGCAAAAGAATATATGTCCACATCCGATACCCATATTTTGGATATAGTCTAGTGTAATTCCTACAGTAGACTTAACAACAACAATACTTCTTCCCCAAAATAAGATAAAAAATCAGCTCCACCAATGCCTCACCCACTTTGGCCTTTGCACTCCCCAGAAGTGTTAAGTGCAGTTCCTGGTGATCGGAGCTTACCTACCTTCATCAAGGAGTAGTTTCTGACTCAGACAATACCTAGGAAGATGTTAGATGCTGACCTTGCTTTCATACATCCATTCTGCTCCATTAGAGTATGCTCTTGGCTCCCAATGAGCAAGTAATAAAGAAGATTTTATATTTGGAAGCATGGAAAAGTGCTTGTTCCACATAATGTGATAGATATTAAATGGATTGTGTTAGAAAAAGCAAAAAGATCAGACAACTGTGGTTCCTTAGACAGAAGTAATGTAAAAAATGGATAAAATGAATTTTTGCTGTGTTTTGAATTATTTCCATATAATATGCAGTAATTTGAATGTATCTGCTTATTCTTAGGCTTACCCTGAGTATCTCATTACATACCAAATTGTAAAGCCAGATACTCCTTCACAGACAGCAGTGGCTGCAGAGCAGAAGACCTAGTAGATGCTGGTTCATTGAAGTAGATTACGTGACTTAAGGACTGGATGGTTGAGATTAGTTTCAGAACATCAACATTATATGGAATTCTCATCATTCTGGAACTGCTTTATGTGTTTTATAAAGCGTTGCTCTGTAAATGAATCTGAGTAACTGATATGTACTCAATTGCTACTATTCCTTTTGAGGAAATGTTTACAAAGATTTGCCTTTTAACATCCTGTCTCAGGCTCACTTTCCCTGCAGTTGCCATGTGTCTAATGAGAACATTATTGCTTCAATCTGGGTATGCAGGAACATAATATGTAGTGCTTGCTATGCTACGACCCTTTTTAAAAAACAGCAGCAAATTCTGATGCAACAGCTGTAGTGATGTGCATAGCTTCTGTTGAACCCATGCCACCTTCTCAACATTCAAGGCTCGTTTTTCTTTCTAGAAGTCTTTCATCAGCTATTTATTTTCACTTCTTTCTTCTGTTACAAAAATGAGCCAGGCCCTCCTTGAGGATATTTTTGCACAAAGTCAAGTTGACTAAAAACACTTAACAATGCAATAGGAATTTCTTATCCAAGAAGGTATTAGAGATATAATTCTTTGGTCTGGGATTCTTTTTGCACTTTTTATGAACTCTTTTTTATGTTGCTAGAAACATAATTTTAAGGTAGAAGCCCTCCATTATCCCTGCTAAGTTCCTCTTTCTTTATGAGGAGTTCATACTAGCATTCGTATAGCAGCTTCTTTGGAAAATGGACTCTGTTCTTCTATTTTGCTTTCTCGTGTCTAATATTCCAGTAGCCCTTAGCGGCATGCTTTGAATGTCTCTGATAAAATGCATAAGGAATCGTTTATTGGATGAAACTGAATAGGCAGAGGTTCCTCTTACCTCTCCCTGCCCAAGCAAAGATGTGAGCAAGTTAGTGAAATTCCTCATGGTCAGTTGAATTTGATGTCTCCTGTTGTTTTTTGTTTTGTGTTTTAATATTTTCCCCAGATAGTGAATGACAAAGGAGGAAAGGTGTGAGCTAGGAGTCTGTTTCAGATCTCACATGTTGTGTGCAGACTCAAAAAGGACCTCTTTTTTACAGATGAGCTATTGGGGTATGAAAGTTTAAACCTTTTCCTTCAATAGGAATAACTCGTTATGTCTGGATTCACTCACATGCTGAACTCCATGCAAATATTCCCCCCACCCCCGAAGACTAGTTAGACCAATAGATCAAGGAGTTTATATTTTTCTTATTCCAGAAGACTGCTACTTAGTTCCTAATTAATTTCTGTCCATTAAATTGATCCCCCTAAATTTTCTTTGTGAAGAATCCTTTTACATATCATTGTCATCATCATCACCATCATCATCATCATCATCATCATCATCATCATCATCATCAATATAATATCAAAATTCTACCAATGAAAACAACCCCCCCCCCAACAAACAGCATTTTTAAGCAATTCAATGACTTTCAGGGAAAAACAAATAATAATAGAAATCTATAAATAGAATATATAATAGAGAGAGGCTGCAGTACTCGTTTGCAAAATCTTTGGTAATTAAAACAGCCAAAGAAAGTTCACTCATAATGTAGTTCTTCCATAGAAGTTTTTTTATTCCTTGAAAGTAAAAGTGTTATTTTATGAAATCTACTGGCATCTGCTTGGAAATGGGCAACAGTCTTACCTAATGACAAAGCCATCACCAAAAAACTCCCTCCAAAGACATTTAAAAAAAAAAAAAATAGCCAAGAAAAATCATGTAAACATTTGTCAGATTCAGCACTTGATCCAGGAGATGAAACAAGGTAACTGCTGTGAACCTTTAGTTTTGCTTCTGTTATTTGTGGTCACTCAGTCACTCGGTCTACCTGGGTTTCTCGGCATGTGATGGAGGCCCAAGCTGACCAAGATAGTTTTACCTCTAAAATAAATATCTAAGTTTGGAAAGGTATATTGGGGCTTCACGGTTAGAATCCAGATGAACATTCATTTAGAAACCTCTGTTTTTAAGCACAGCTCTGGGAAATGTGCTAACTGTGGTTGAATTGCAAATAAATGTGAAGATCTACATTTTGCCAGCTCCATGTAGATGTTAATTAGAATTCAGCTGTTCTTCGTATTTAAGCCAAATGGTTTACATGGGTGTGGAAGCCTAATGTTCTTTTTCTCCAGTAGGAGAGAATATTTGATTCTGTGGTTGTCTTTTTCCTCCAGTGTGATGGTTAATCTAATGGATAATTTAAGTCCTAAATTCTGAGAATCTCAAATTGCCAGTGTTTTGTAACTTGTTTTGTGCAGAGTAAAAGGTGCTGTCAAAGGAATTTCATTTTCAATTACTTTTGTCTTGTAGTAATGTGATTTTGTTACTTCTTCCTGGTCAGACTTTGAAAAATATACATGCATGTTTACTCAAGTCTTCAGAGATCTAAAAGCCTAATATGGGATATCCTAAAAACAAATTCCAGATAATAGCATTCAGTATCATTCAGTGTAACACAACAGTTAATGTTCCCAGATACAGGAGTTGAGAATTGCTGCAAAGAACTTGTACACTTGATTCTGAAATACATTTATTTGGGATAAGACTTTAATAGATTCAGTAGAATATCTCCCAATATGTTCTGAGTAGAAAGCCTGGTAAGTGCTTTGGTTGTGTGTGCGCACAATCTTCAAAGTAGCAAGGGTTGTGTTAGCTTTAAATAAATTACCTTTGGGGCCTCCTTCAACCCACTGGGGAAAAAAAATCCCAGCCACATCAAGATGATAAGATGCCATAAATATTGGTTTTGTCCCACACTGAGAGGTGTATGAGAGAAAGGGTCATGCTCTGGGTTGAGACTTTTTCAAAGAGATTAAAGTTGACAGGCTTAACATTACAGTACAACGTTAGGTATAACCCTAGAGAAATACAGCATTATCTGTGTGAGCTTGATTCCAGCACTTATTCTTGTAATCACAATTAGGAAATTTAAGTACCTTGGTCATTTGTGACAGTTGCGCTAAGTATACAGCAGTGAATCTGCTTGCAGCAGCATTCAGTTTTGAAAAGGAGCCTATAGCCAATTCATTGACAAATATGTTTATATGATGTATGTATTTGCAAAGACACATTTGTCGTATTATAGTTTACATGTTTAGGTATATACCTATAAATGTAAATTGGTGAAAAAGCTGTTGAGCATATTTTGCTTATTTTACAATCCTGGGAGTTCGGAAATGAGGATTGCAGCTATAATAATGTCTTTGGCTATATTTGGTTGCCCAAATGTCACACGCCATAGTGAGGAGAGGGGAAAGGAGAGATCAGGTAAGCTGATAGCTACTCTATTTCTGCTTTGTTTGTTGCTGGAATTTGCAAAAACAAATAGATGTAGAATTTGGCTTTTCCTCTGAGTTAAGTACTTGGTAGAAGAAAGACTTGTGCTTATGAATCTGCAGTAGAAACGTTTTAGTGAATTCTTTAAATGAGAAAACAAAGGATGAGGTGGTATCATAGTTGTCCTCTTACTATAAATGAGGATGGAGGTAGAATAAAGAGATTTTTAAAATAGTCATCCATTGAAAAATATGGTGTACTTTAAAATTTACATCCATTACAGCCTCTGTGAATTCTCTGAAAATATTATAACTGTGAAGTGCAAAATATATTACAGCTTTCTTTAGAAATTGCAACCAATTCAGATATGGTACCTTATGAATATTATCTCTTAGGCTATTTTATGCGAGTTCCAAAACACGGGGCATTTGGTTTCAAATATTGTGCATGCCTCTGATTTAAATAAGGTTAAGTCTTTCTCCAGAAACCTGGAAAACCTAGTGTAGAGGCTAGGAAGTGCTAGGAATCTTGGGAATGGTCATCATTCTTATTGGAGTATAATCCTCAGCATTCTTGAATGCCTGAGATTGCATCATGGTTTGTTTTTTGCCACAATGATATTCCGATACCAACTTACAGAATATTTTTTCTTCTGTGACTGTTATCTGTCAATGCCAGAAGTAACAACATTAACAGATGCAAGAGAACAGCATTTTGTTGGCCAAAGGCGGGCAGCTGCTGTTTTCAGAATAAAAAGGCAGAACTTCCGGATTGGAGTCTCCAGATAAAGCAGAAGTTTCATAGGAGATCTGTCAGCCAATATAGTGAGGTGATCGTAATGGATAGGCTCGAATTGAATTGGGGAAGATGTTCAGTCCCCCCCATTGCAGCTGCGTCTTCCATATCTTCTTTTCCCCATTGTAGGCCAAGCACCAGTTCCAAGAGGTCAATTTTGAACTGAGAAATGGCACAAGGAGAAAAATTCAAGGATTTCCCCCACTTGGAAAATGAAAAATTGGGATGTTAATTCGTAGATCTTCCATGATATATGTTTCAACCCTTAAGGAATCAGTAGGAGAATAAATGCAGGAATGACTCAAGTGGTAGGTAGAAGTACATGGAGTGAGATTTAAAGGACAATAAACCATCAGCTATTTATTTTTTCTCACTATGGTTGGATCATTTTCTACCTTAGGCAGCAAAACATTTTCGGCCCCATCTGCCTACCAGAATACTGAATTTTGTCACTTTGGAAAATTTGATTGTACATATGCCTTCAACTTAATGTACATGCATGACATTCTGGCATCTGTTATTTTAATATTGTTTTCTTAGCTCCTCCCCCCAAACCACAACTGCATATTCTCATGGACTGGTGTGACTAAGACACAACTACATAAATAATGAACCAAATGCAGTCTGTTGAAGCATGTACTCGTGGCAGCATAAAGCATAAACAAATGTACCATTTGAACTCTAGAATTCAGTTCCCATTTATGAAAAAGAGCCCATCATGCAAAGTCCACTCGCCGACTCCCTCACTTCGAAGGCCTGCCTGCATAACTGCAGTGGTTCTTGTGATCCAATTCCTTGCTTCAGGGGCAGCGTCTGTGTAGGAGCTGTTGTCAATGTGGAGAAAGCCGATGAGTTTATCATCTGCTACCATGCTTTATGCTGATCTGGCTTGCAACTACTGTACTTTGTACATGAGGTTGCTATCTAATATATAAATGTCTGGAAGAGTTACATTTCTAGTATTTCCATACGCTCTACCTGATTGCAACCTGTTGTGGTAAAGTGTAACAAGGCATTCTCCCCCCCCAGCTGATTCTATTTAAACAAAGATATAAATTATGCGTGCATGAGAAGCTCCATTTTTGTTGGAGATTTTACAGTCAGAGTTCAAATATAATTGTAATCCATAATGGAATTTGTTTATTCTTAAATTACCACAGTCCAAACTCATCCACCGTGGTTCATTTCTTGGATGGGTTCATACATCACTCTAAAACCAAGAGTGCATCTTCACCTTTTTTCCCTTTTTAATAATGGTTTCTCAGTATTTTGCAGCCAATAGGAACAAGGTTTATGTATGCTGTATTTTTTTTCATAGCTCTGGAAAAGTATAGAACGGAATTGGAATTGCCTGAATTCTTGATCATTATGTCTCCATTAAAACACAATTTGTGTAGTTACTCAAATTACAAATATTATATGTGAGAGAACAACAAACTTAGCTAAAATTCTAGAATCAAAGTTTCCATGGTTTGAAAGCAGGGCTTTGTGCTATTCATTTCTTGGGTGCCCCCTCCTATAATGCCAAAATTAAATTATTCAAAAATGTAGATTTAGATAAAACAGTAAGAATTGGTTATGAAAAAATGGAATCATGCATATTTGCTCTATTTACAGAATTTATACTGGGTGCCAGATGTTAATGGCTTAGAACAAAATACATAATGTATAATTGTGCTTTGCACAAGAGTTTTGTAATATCGTTTCCTTCATGTTTTATTAGACGGGGAAAAGGCAGACTATACAATAGAGAACCATTTTCGAAGGAATAGCTGTACAACATCTATTTTATCAAAACAAAGTCTTGTAGCAGCTTAAAGGCTAACAAATACGTTATAGCTTGTTTGTGGAGCAGAAATGTTCCATAAACGTTTGTGCCATAATGTAAGGCATTATTTTCCTCTTCCTGTCTTCCTTTCATGTTCCTTTTAATCTGTAGGTCTGAAGATAAAAAGAGACAAAATATGCATCTAAACAAAAATGTCTGTATGCCACTGAATACCATTTTTGTAATTTATTGATCATAAAGTAGATGTTTTTGTGTACTGGTTCTGCTGAAAAATAATTACTAGTAAAAGGTTTTAAAGGCTTTTGTTTATAGTGCAATTTCAACAATATTTTTAATTTATTTGTAATGCCTTCAAAACTTCCAGCAAGTTTTCAGAATTGGTGACTTTGTTTATATAGGTTGATGGCTACTGCAAAAAAAAAAAAAAAATCTCTTTGATCATCTTGGCATCTCATTTATTTTCATAGGCATTAAAGTACTAGCTTTGCATTTTAAAGGTAATCTTGTGTAACTTGCTTGCATAGCTAGCCTTGTGTTCTTGATTTCTGTTGGCAATAGAAGAACATGTGAAGTCCCAGTATGGCTTCTTCATTGTCTGTGAGTTGGAGCTGGGAAGTTGCTTATTTCCCTCTTTTTCCTTAAAAAAGTTAAGTTCTCTTAATTTACCAGTATGATAGAATTTTGCATAAAGCCAATGTAACAACTGAGTTAGCTCTTATTGTGCTTTCACTTAATGTCAGTCATATAGTACTTGTGACAGAATAAGAATCAATAAACACTCCTTTTTTAATACTTGAATATTTGTATTTTTTTTGTTGAGAGAGATATGTACTGCCTTTCAGAAATAGCAGAAATTAGAAATGTGCTATTGGAGTTTTCTTTATGAAGTGTATGAGAGAGCAAGTCAATGCAATCTTACCATTTCGCTTCTGGGGTGAGAGGTTCTCAGACCTCAAGATTTGCTTAATAATGACTGCCCCCTCCATCCTTACCTGTCTTGTCTTATAGTACACAGCTACCAGAGAGTCCAACATGCATTTCAGGTCACTTTGCTCTCTTTCATTCAAATATAATCCATTATTGCACTTTTATGAAGAACATGAGATTTCCTGAATTGCTAAAACCAGGATGACCTAACCTTTCTATTTCAAGGGATGTAAATTTTTCAAGACAGACCCCATGTGCTCTAATGCCATTTCTAGAACTGACAGGTTGGCTGGCCATCCCTTTTCCACTACAAAATGCAATGCAGTTTTACCTACTGCCACTCATAATAGCAGTCTTAACATTTCCTTCCTAGCTTACTATTTCATCTTCTCCACTTAGAGGCAAAGATGCCTTTTGTTCACTGTATCCAGCCCCACACACACATGCTTTGTATTTTAGTGTACCCTGACCTTGAGAAAACAAGGAATAGTTATGCTGTTATATAAACCACCGTGTTTATTATCATACTTCCCTATAAACTTATAGATGCTTCAGTTCAAATTTGCTTGGAATAAAGCAAAACAACCTTGAGCACTTGAGAAAGGTAGGAAATAAATTTTAAAAATATTAAAATCAGCCTCTTCAGTGGGCCTGCAGGCTACAAATACAGTGTTAGAATCAACTTAAAATTCTCTGTAACAGATAAAATGTCACTCAAGAACATTTTTTTTTTTTTTTTGGTAACATCCAATTTTAAATAGAAAAACTATCCTGATAGTAGGAAGTCTGGTTTGGTTTGATTTGAACGCAGAAACTAATAAAGGAAAGTTTCTTCTCCTCTTTTGACTCCCACTGCTTTTTATCCATACACGAAAAGAATGAATGAGCCTTTTAATTTTCATTATGAAAGGTAACCACAGCTGAAAATTTATTTCAACTAATTATTGTCAAGCAATAAATTAAACATACAATCTAAAAAAACACACATGCATTTTAGACATCCTATATAAAATATACACAATTGGGGTGGGTGTGGTATCAAAAGCTTTGACTGAAGGGTAGGCCAAGCCATGTTCGAAGGGGTGTGCAAACTTCCCATACTGTGCCTGGGGAAGGCAGGACCAGCTGGACACTGCCTGTGAAAACACTCTCATCCATAGGCATGGGGTCTTACCTGAAGTACTATAAATAAGCCAATATTTAAGGAAGTCAAAGATAACTTCAAGGTATACTGTCCCTAGCTATATAGCCATCGAGCAAAACAGACAGAACCATTCTGTTTTGAAAGGCTAGCTTAAGTGTGGGAGATTCAAGTGGCTTATCTTTGGCATAACGTGATGGGTCCAATTTGGGGAATTGGGGGGAATTCAGGGAATTGAGAAAGGCCAGGTCCATTTCATTGAGTCTAGCCTAATTTTGCAAAGGCTGAGATTATACCTCAAGTGAAATGAGGCCTAAATCCCAGTAGGAATTGGTATGCTTTGTTCACACTTCCTACTTAAAATTGGCTTCAGCAGTAAATTGGAGGAGGAGTTTGATCTGAACTGAAGGGTGCACCCCTGCTATCTAGAAAAAAGGAATCTCGCAAGCTGGTATCTCTCTTTGAAGAAGGAAAATAGTTCTTTACATGCCTCTTCTCTTAAGGCTGCTGTAAAGGTCTCAGCTCCTCATGCTATGTAGGATTCCTGGGGAGGGAGGGTGCAGCACGTGTCCTCTTTGAGAACCCACCCGAAGGGTTACTTTACAGTGTCTCTGTGCCTGTGCCATATTAAGGCATGCTAAGGGGCAGAAGCTAGGGGGGAAAGCTGCCATATTTAAATGTCACCTTCAAAGTTACATTTACAGTATCACTGAAGGCTTCATCTGGAACTCATTGGCAGCAGAATTCAGACTTGATTAAAGGAAACATTTCTTGACCTAGTGCTCAGTTTTAGCACTGATTAATCATGGTAACTAATGGCTATACTCTGGCTCCTATACTAGTTAATACAGAAAGATACAAATAATCTTTCAGCCTTTCCCAATCTGATTCTCACCAAATATTCTGACAACAACTTCTATCATCTTTAAAGTTGGCTGTACTGACTGGAGCTTATGAGAGTTGAGCATCTTCAGGAACTCACTGTTGGGGATGGCTGCCTGAAAGTCATCTTTACTCTTGCCCATGCAATAAAATAGCGCCTCCTTCCTTGATGTCTCAATATGCTAAACCTTTTGGCATGCAGGCAGAGATCTGCCTTGTGTTAGGTGAAGAAGAAAAAAACACCTGTGCATTTGTGTCAGAAAAGCTTGTTACTGTCATTCAGATGACACAAAACACTTCCTGCCCAGCAAGAGGAGAAACGGAGCCACGGGCCATTAACTTATGCCTCATCATGCTGTAAGACCAGAGAGGCATCAGTCAGGAACCAAGAACTTGAACCAAGGCATGAATGAAGACCCTGCTTTTATCAGGTCATCCCCAGAAGCAAAGTCTGGGGGTGAAAGCAAGCACTGGCATTTCCCAAATTGTCTCAAAAAAGAATGTGTTCCCTACGCTTCATAAATCCAAATCCTTTTTTTAAAATTATTATTATTTTAAATCAGTTTCAGCCACATATAGGAAATCTGAAAGTCACTTCATAGTGAACTATCAACTCCTTTCCCTTTCTTTACACAAACCCTCAGCTTAACAAAACAGGTGGCATTTGAATATGTGATAAATTCCAATCAAGAACTCCGAAACCAGGCGCTTTAGTAAAGTAGCTCCACCCCAGGGGTGGAGCAAGCAAATACAAGGTGATCAGATACAGGCACTAGGAGAAGGCACATTCCAAACCAGATTGGATGCAGTGTTTTGGACCTTGCCTAAGCCCAGGACTTCTCGCACATTCATTAAAGCAGCCCTTCGTTCTCACTTCAAGCAAGCCTGATCAAAAGATGCTGCTACTTTTAATAGCTGCTTTATTTAATGCAACTACAGCCCATGCAGAAGCCTGAAAAAAGACAAGGTGCTTTAATAAAAAGCAGAGAGGTGCTCTGCTCACATAAGGTCCAAAACTTTCCTTCCCAATCATTTCTGAAGTGTGCCCAGCCCTAGCAGGCCCTCCACACATACGCACACACTCCAACCTGCTCTCTCCCATATTTGGAGACTGCAGGTTCATGCTGGCTGAAAATTCGGGAACCTATAGTCCAACATATTGGGAAAGATCGGCTCAGATTAACACGACACAGCCTGGGGTTCAACCACAGTGGTGACAGCAACATCTCACACTGCTTTAGAGCATGTGACTTTCTTTCATCTTCTCCCTCCCAAACACCCAAAAACATTATCAGGACTTCAAAACTTCAAGCTTTTTATATTTTTTATATATTTAAAAAATGAGGTAAGACATCTTGCCAAGAAAGGACATGCTGGAACCCACCGCCCCACTAGGTTCCATTCTAGCTGCAAAGTTTGCCTTAATTGCTCTGTCTTTGGTGCATTCCATTTGGCTGTGGGGGGGCAGAGTTCTTTATTGCCTATAGCGATTGCCAATGGGGCTGTAGGATTCTGTTCTTTGACGTCCCTAGCTGCAACCCCCAGAGGCCTACTCTAGCAGGTGGGAGAGGTGGTAATAGGGCTATGCAGATAAGGAAGGCTTCCTGAAGTGGAATGCACTGCCACAGAGACTGGGAAACTGAAAACAAACTGAGATGTAGGGGTGGAGGAGTTCTTCCCCCTTTCTCTTAGTGTTCCCGAGGGGCTTGCAGCCTCCGCAGCACAGGACGTTGTCAGCACCTGGGACTCAAACTGAAGTAGCTGACCCATGAAGCTGAAGTTCGGAGAGATGATGCTCCGACGTTGCTTGACAAACTCAAAGGCCTCCTCCAGCTTGACTCGCTTCTTCATGATCAGGTAAGCCAAACAGATGGTGGCGGATCTGGAGATGCCAGCTTGGCAGTGCACAAGCACCCGTCCATGACACACCTTAACAGCGTCTAGGGGAGCAGAGCAGGAGCATTAGCACATTCAACCCTTAAAATCCAACGCTGACCCCAATTGCGGGGCTGTGAGCCACAATTCCCCAAGCCCTTGGAAATCACGTGCCCCAACTTTATATAGCCACCTCGAGTTGCATGCCAGTTAGGTGCCTATATAAATTGGCCTAATAAAAATAAATAAAAAGCAAGAGAGCGTAATTTAGCTAACATGTTTTACAGTATTTGGAAGGTGTTCCTTAAAGCAAGTATTAATTACACTAAGACAGTGCTTTCAAAATGGGTGAACAAATGACTGGAAGCAGGGGAGACACCACATAAGACTAACAGTAGTTAGGGATGTACACCTTTCCAAAGAAATGTAATAATTTCATAACCATTTTTTGCAAGTCTTAAACAAGTCACTGAATTCAGCTTTTGTTATGTGGAAAGGATTGTGTTAAAAACAAAAACAAAAACAAAACAGGGCTAAGTATATTCAGATTGCTCATTTACACATCCAATTTCATTTTTTTTATCCTTCAATATTATATCTTTGACACCTCTCAGTTGAATGCAAGCAAAAAATCCCTCAAAAGGTATTTGTGCTAGACCAAATTCCTACCTAGGGCTCATCCACAGAGGTAAACGATTTCTAAATGTGGTTCTAGAGATCAATGTGTGATACATTATATGCATGAAGCGGCCTTAACGACATTGCAATTTTGCATGGATTGTTCATATCACAGGAATGCAGCCAGAATGAATACCTCCCTCATTTGTTTCGGAAAGCAGATCTTTCCAAGAAACTTGGAAAATAGCTTCCTTTACTCAAGCCCAGTTCTGAATCTAATGCAGAAGCTTGTCTGGGCCTCAAGGGATGCTCCTGGTAAAATGCAAGAGTTCTGCCACACTTACCAAGTTAACAAATAAAGCGGAGTGGAGTGGAGAAAAATCTCTCTCTCTCCCCTCTCACATAAAGCACACTGCTACAACTTCAAAGAACTCAAAGCTCCAGGATGTGTATCTATCAGTCCTATTATCAGACGTTAAGAAAGTTGGAGAAACAATTTTTCCCAGAACCACAGCAGAACTTCCAGTGCAAATGAAAGTCTGTAGCTCTTTCCCTACCACCATGCCCAGAAACAGAACTGTTGGGATTTTGTTCTGTTTGCCTAATACAGCAAAGGTACAGAACGGCAGAGAGTCCAGGCTCAAAGAGATCTAACTACCATGGGATAGTAAAGCTGTTGGGAATGTTGCTTTAAAAAAGGAGCATCTTCTTCCACCATATGCAAAGAAAGTATCACAGCCTAAGGCGAAAACAAATGGGGTAAACCAAAATCCTGCTTCCTCAACGAGAAGTTGGACATTCAAATGCTTTCTAGGATCAGAAACGTGGGCTCTGTAGCTCGCATCCAATTGTGGTGGCACTCCATGTTCAAGGAGAGAGCTCTTTTCTGTGGAGATACCCCCATTTATGGAATTCCTCCCCAGCGAGACTTGATTGGTGCACACATTAGCATCATTTTGGCACCAGGTGAAGACCTTTCTATTTTCCAAGACTTTTTAACTGGCTTTCAATTTGTATATTTTTAGATTTTGAATGACTGTCTTGCAGCTGTTTAGTTTTATATGGTGGTTTCTGCATGTGTGTGTATCTGTGTGAGCGTGTGCACTTTTGAGTCAGTCTTGACTCCCGGTGACTGCCTGGACAAGTCCCTGCAATTTTCTTGGCAAGATTTTGGAAGTGGTTTGTCCTTGCCTGCTTTCTAGGGCTGAGAGAGAGTGACTGATCCAAGGTTACCCAGCTGGCTTTGGGCCCAAGGCGAGACTCATGGTCTCCCAGCTTCCACATCTAGTCGGATGCCTTACCCACTACACCAAATGTTGATTTTATTGTATATGTTTTTATATTGTATATGTTTTTTGATTTTATTGTATATGTTTTTATTCAAATTGTATTTTTTAGTCTGTTTTATTGTAAACCACCCGGAGAGCTTTGGCTATTGGGTGGTTTAAATTTTTTAATAAATAAAATCCAATTATCTCCACAAACATGGCATACTTTGCCACTCTCTTACCTATGTATTCAATGGCTTCCATGAACCAGGAGCTGATGTCGGTTTTGTGGTTATCTTCTACTGGAATGCACTTATATTGAAAGTGTCCTTCGAAGTGGTTGGGGCAGTCCGATGAAACGTTTAACAGGGCTGTGATTCCCAAGGCCTCCAACATGTCCCTCCGAGCTGCATGATGAGCACTGCCAAGGAAAAGGAATGGCAAGATTTCCACGGGGCCACCCTATGTTGGTGGGAGGAAGAAACAAGAAAGAGGGAACAACATATGAAACAGGAAGAACACAGGAGCTCCTGAATGACAACAACAGAGTGTGGTCAACGTCCCACTGATTCTTTCAATCAAAGAGGACATCACCCGAATTTCTGTAGGCTACTGTCTAGATCAGTGTTTCTCAACCTTGTCAACTTTATGATGTGTGGACTTCAACTCCCAGAATTCCCCAGCCAGCATTAAAGTTGCTGAGGTTGAGAAACACTGGTCTAGAGTCACGTGGAGTGTCCTCAGCTGGGAAATCAACTTTACTCACTTTGCTAGTCTCATTTTTTAAACATTCAATTGTGCCTTGCTCATCTGTTTCTGTATAGCTTTAGCTTTTCATTATTCCATAATTTAATTTTTTTTAAAATTCTGCTTAGAGAATATTTAAATAGAAGGTTAAACCTGAAGTTCTGCATTAAAGGAACTTGCCCACCATGCTAAGAAAAGATGGATCCTGCAGTTCAAATCTACATTTTGTAGTTCATCCTGAGCAAGAGTCCAGATGCTCTCTGACAGCTCAGAAAATCTTGCCCCAACAGCCAACATTGCTCACCCACTTTATGGCTTCTTTTCTCTAACATCGAGATGCTAAATATTACTCCTGTAACTAAATTATGTTTTGAATGTACAGCCTGCAACATGTTCTTTCCAGCCCTGTTTTAGTCCAAAAATGCAAAGACTGTCACAACACATTTGGTGAAGGTATGCAGTTAAATTACATTTCTAACTGCCAACCATGAACTGCAGAAAGTAGTCCACGGTTCTCCCCGCATTTTTAATATTCAAAATCCCCTCATATTTTAAACTCTCCCCACCCCCTGAACCAAAACTGGGGAGTCAATGGGTTTATATTCTGTATATCATAGTTCAGATGACAGAACAAAAATGGGTAGTAGAGAAAACGCCTCTCCGAATTTTATTTAGAGGTGCCAGCATGCTGAGTCACCATGAACACACAACTTCTAATCAGGTTTTTGGACAGAGAGCGCTGTGAAACATATTCCCAAGACTCCATATCAGTTGCTGACAGCAAAGAAAAAAATGCACGTTTACTGCCACTCTCCAAATAAACTCTCGCACCTACTAGCAACTAACTATGGAATGCACTTTATCACTTCCTTAATCGCAGAGTGCCATTATTCTTTGTACGAAACTCTGCACTTCAGGTTTGGTTCGGTGTGCTAAGCTCAGGCCCACCAAACCAAACCAAGCCCATACAGTGGCCGGACACACCAGCCACTAGGATGGAAAATACCATCAGTGGATTTCTCCACTTGAAGTATTTCCGGATTGAGATCAGTAGAAGATTGTCCTGACCACACAAAAGGAGACCAAGTCTATTATCTCTGGATAACCTGGAACCTGACAACTTCACTTCAGCCTACATGCATTCCAAGGATTAAGTTGTTCTTATTGCCCAATTTCTGATATGTATGCAGTCACGTTGCTTAAGAAGGAATTTCATTGCCTCTTTGTCAGGCACGTTCCTTGATTACAGCAGTATTAATCTCTTCTTGACAAACCCATACATGCATCAACCACAGCTGCAGAGTTAGAACTAAAGTAATTTCATCCCAAAATACATGGATTTGGAGAAGAGTTACCTCCCTGTACTGCCCCAAAAATGGTCCTCTCTCAATACATCCCACTTTTTGGAATTGCAGTAAGAATTCTGTTAGTGAGCCAGTTTGCTAGAACTGAAGCCATCTTAAATCAAAGCAGTCTTACTCTGTTTTTGTTGTTGTCATTGCTGTTAAGTTACTTTATTATGATCAACAGTAAGCACATCTGCATAAATACATATATACACAAGTTGATATAAATTAACATACATTTGTTATATGACTTCTGTGCTGCAGGTTATTTTATCTCAGTTTCACAACTGAATGAAATCACAGAGGGCTCTCCACCTACACCTTCTTTCTTTTCAGTTCTTAGCTTCCTGTATATATGTCTCATCAATTTGGCAAGCCAAAAAGTTGCTTGAAACACAACTGGGTAACATGAAGAGGAGTCTAGAAGAGGCTAATGAGAGAATACCACATCCTTTTAAAAAAATAAACAGCTCAGGAGGGCAAGTTCTACTTCTATTGATTCAATCTCTATCAGCTACAGGACAAATTCTCATGCAATAGAGAATTTTCCTATTTTTCCCAAACAGAACCGCTGAGCACGAGGCACTGTTACCTTGCCAAAGTGAAGAGCCTTCTATAATTTGAAATATATAAATTATCTCCTGGCTTCAGAGAAAAGTAGATGCTATTCAAATACAGTAAATTGGAATCAATGACACAGTCAACTGGTAGTCCATATTTATTTATTTAAGAAATTTATATAGCCGCCCATCCCACAGAATGTGACTCTGGGTGGTGTACGATAAATAAAAACAAGAATCATAAAACACTAAGTAAAAACAAAAAACAAAAATATAAAAACTCAAGACAGCTGGAGAGACAACCATCATTTAACATCCCACAACCATCTTGCTGGCTCACCCTGGGACCCCCAAGGTTGATGGAAAAGCCATATCTTAAGGGCTTCCTGGAAGGCGAGTAGGGATGGGGCCAATCTCACCTCAGGGGGAAATGATGCTCCATAGGGCAGGGGCCACAGCAGAAAAGGCACACTGCCTGGGTTCTGCCAGATGTAACTTCTTAGTAGCTGGGACCCGCAACATACCCCTCTTGCTCAACCTCATGGAACAGGTAGATGTAACCAGGAAGAGATAGTCCCTCAAATAACCTAGTCCCATGCCATGTAGGGCTTTAAAGGTCAAAATCAGCACTTTGAATTGCACCCAGAAACAAACTGGCAACCAATGCAGCTCGTGGAACAGAGACATAACTTGTGCCACCCTAGGGGCGCACATAACTGTCCACACAGCTGCATTCTGCACCAGCTGAAGCTTCTGGAAACTCTTCAAGGGCAGCCCCATGTAGAGCACATTACAGTAATCCATTCTGGAGGTGACCACAGTGTGAGTAACTGTGAATAGAGCCCCATGGTTCAGGAAAGGGTGCAGCTAGTGCACAACACAAAGTTGTGCAAAGGCCCTTCTAGCCACAACTGCCACCTGCTCCTCGAGCAGGAGTCACAAGTCTGGGCAGTGCCACCCCATCCAATACCAAAGATGGTAAAATCCCAGATCCAGAAGGCCCAAAAACCCAGAGCCACTCAGTCTTGCCAGAGTTCAGTTGAAGCCTGTTGTTCCCCATCCAGACCACTACAGCCTCCAGGCACCAGGACAGGACCTCAACAGCATCGCTTAATTCGCCCAGGGCAGAGATATATAACTGGGTATCATCAGCATACTGATGATACGTCACCCCATGGTGACGGATGATCTCACACAATGGCTTCATGTAGATGTTAAATAGGAGTGGAGAGAGGACTGAACCCTGCGGAACCCCACAAAGTAGGGGCCAAGGGCAGGGCCTCTCGCTCCTAATCAACACCTACTGGTACCAGCCCTGCAGAAAGGAAGCAAACCAACACAATACTGTTTCACCTACTCCCAACCCACGGACCCAATCCAAAAGGATACCATGATCGATAGTGTCAAAGGCTGCTAAGAGGTAAAGAACAGCAAGGACACATGACAACCCCTGTCCCACTGCCGCCAGAGAGCATCCAAAAGTGTGACCAATGCCAGTCTCTGTCCCATACCTAGGTGTGAATCCTGACTGAAAGGGGTCCAGATAACCTGCTTCATCCAGGGCCCAGTGAAGCTGCTGCACAACCACCTTCTCCACAACCTTCCCCCAAAAGGGAAGCTTAGACACCAGGCAAAAATTGTCCAGTACAGTCAGATCCAGCGATGGCTTCTTGAGGAGGGGGTCCCTAGGACCCTGCCCACTTCCTCAGGTCCAACAGGATCAAATCCCTCCCAGATAACAGGGCAAGACTGTCCTGTGCACCTCTACTGGACCTGTATTAAAGCTGGAGTCCAACTTGGAACAAATCCAAACAATTTTATCTGTCAGACGCTCTGCAAATTCTTCCATGTAGCCTTGCAGGTAAACCTCCTTTTTTCCCAGGAGGGCTTGTGTCACCTTAAACAAGGCTACCATTGCTTTACACAGAAAAATACTGTCTTGATTTTAGGATTTTACAACTATATGAAACATTTTTTGCTTTTGATGCTGTTCTGATAACATATGACTCACCACTGAGCACAACTAAGTTATACTCAAGAGGAGAACCCCCATGTATACCAACAGAGGGATACGGATGTCATGAATACATAAAAGGAAGTGTTTTGCTTCGGACAGCAGAAGCTTTGAAGTGCAGAGAAGCAAGCCTACCTGATCATGCTGGGGTGTCCCACAGGAACTGCAGCTGTGGTCCAGATGCTCCACAGGCGCCAGAGTAGAGGCTGCTGTAGGAGATTTTGTCTTTGTGCAGAATTCTGGATATTCTGACTGGAATCTTTCATAGCCACCTGAAAGTAAATAAGATACTGCAAAACATCCCATTTCAAAGTTGTGGTCGTGACTTACAAGATGCTACAGCTTTTTTCAACTATTATCAATACACAAGTAGAGACAGAGGACAGCCCACCTCCAACATGCATGAATGTTTAGGGCAAAGGCCCTTCACACTTACATGCTAAGTGCCCATCGACACAGATGTTTGCTTGGAAGCAGTGGGAGAGATGATGCCTCAACACAGTTGCATGACATGATTCACAAAAGAGATAGTAAAGTCAAGGATGTTCTGAAGCTAAGTTCTTAATGATGTTGTAGACCCATTAATGAAGTTTTCTTGGCAACAGTAAGAAGTCTTCGTCTGGAACTTTGACTTCCCAGTCTAGCCTACAACTAAGAATTCCTTGGTGATCTCCCATACCAATTAATCAAGTCTAATCAGGCCCAATCCTGCATAGTTTCCGAGACTGACTAAAACTGGCCAGTTTTAACAGAGGATTGGCGGTGCACTGAAGACTTGGCACACGTGTTTTCAAAAGATCTCCTGCAAGGTATATTACTGCTACAAATCTCCCATTCCGCTGCCCATTTCCCATCTGTTGGATTAGTGTCTTAGGAAAAACAACTTGCTATTCACATTTACCCAAAGCCAGCTTTGACTTCAAAAATAATTAGCTGATCTTATGACTGTAGAGACAAATGAGGTATCAGATGAAGACACAGGCCACGCCACACTGGAGGCGTTTGCCCCAGAACATGTAAATGAAATAGAGGACAAAGAAAAAGGCTGAGATAAACACACACTACTTTATCTGAAAACTCTCTGGCTGCTGGTATGATAATTCTGGTTTCTACTGAATGAAAGGAATTCTTAGCTCTCTTCAGAGGCATTTATGTATAACAGGAATATTGAAGAGCTGTCAGAATGTAATGGCCAAAGAAATCAAATGGACCAGAGACCAGGAAGGGGCTATAGCAGTGTTTCTCAACCGTGGCAACTTTAAAATGTGTGGACTTCAACTCCCAGAATTCCCCAGCCAGCTGGCTGGGGAATTCTGGGAGTTGAAGTCCACGCATCTTAAAGTTGCCAACATTGAGAAACACTGAGCTATAGTGAAAGCAGTAGCAGTCAACTGCTGCACCAAGAAACATAGCATGGCATGTGATAAAGCAGTATGTGCATTGTAAGAGAATGGGAACCAAAACAGACAGGCTATTGGTAAGCAAATACACTTTCTAAAAACATCCTTTCAAAAAACTAGGCACAGAGAGAGTAATTAAAATCTCAGTGCAGAGGCTGAAATGTGATTTGCGGTTGACAAAAATTAAAGGTAGAGCTTCCCTCCAAGATACTTCTTGGTGATCGCCTGGATAGGTCCATGTTTTCTTGGCAGCAGTACAGATGTGGTCGGCCACTACCTTCTTCCAAATTACTCTCTCCTAACACCACTGACAGCCTTAAGTGGGCTCCCAAATCTGGCTTCCAGGTGACCAGTAGCAATTAGTAACAACTTTTGGGAGATTCGGCCCTGTACTACAGAAAGCAGGGAAGAGAGTGCCCACTGTCCCAATCTCCCCATTTATTTTAATTATTTAATTGTTTTTAATAGTCCACCCCAATTGAAAGGATCTGGCCAAGCTACAACACATTAAAAATGATATTTAAAAACCAACCAACCAACCCAAGAAGAGTTAAGTCAACCCTCTTTCAAGAAGGATGCCAGTAAACTCTTCATTAGGGTTGAATGCTCAGTGAAATAAAACTGTCTTCAATGATCTTCTAAATGCCATCAGGGAGGGGCTTTACAAACCTCTGGAGGGAAAGCATTCCAAAGCGTGGGGGCAACCCTGGAGAAGGCCTGTCACCTTATCCACATCCAAATCATTGAAGAGAATCTTTATGCTAAGCATGTTCTCTAGTACATACAAGGGAGAACAATTTCACCACACATGAACTGGAAGAGCGTGTGCCTGTGGGGTTCTACGGGGTCAGGTAGACTAGACCAATTCCTCTTGCGTGCCACACAATTCTCCTGAGGCCAAGGCAGAAATTATGCCCTGCCATTCACTCAATCAGCAAGCAATAGGCAAGAGCTCTGGTATGCACTGCGATCTGTTAGCTAACTTGGCACTGGTAAGTGTATTCTAAAAACACAATGAAGTTGAACCATGAATGCCTGGTTACCAAGGGACCTATCATGACTTAGTTTACATCTCCAAGTTTCATTTGAATCATGCCTACCTGTTTGGTCTGCTTCTTTTTCCACTGGCCTCACTGCTTTCCCTCCCACCACACGCATACAGATATAGCTAAGGATATTATTCATTCATCTGTCAATATTAAACACCCCCAAGCTTTCACCATAATACATTGTTAGTTTCTAAGGTGCCACAAGTTTTTGTTTTAGCTATCATACAAATTAACCTGACTATACTTCTGGAAAGTTTACAGCAGATCTGTTGCCACAAAGTCCTCTTAGTGTGAAGTCCACTCTACTCTACTCTACAACCCAAGACAATTGCCAAACTAGTGGAACCTCAACTTCTGGGTCAATTTTATTTATTCATACAATTTAGAGGCTGCCTGACTCCAGATGGCTTATGCGTAAAAAAAAGAAAGAAAGAAACAATAAAACAGAAAAACAAATCATGTACATCCAGAAGCAAACTATACATATCAAGTAAAAGGAGGAACCTACAGGGACTCAACAACCACCCTTCCCAAGGCCTGGGAGAACAGCCAGGCTTTGCAGACCAGTCTACACCACTTGTAGAGGAGAAAGGGCCACACCAATAAAATAAAAATCATCATGGGCTGCAAAGGAATACCTGACGCACCAGAAGCTGCTGCTGGTCAGCAGTATGTCTTTCAGGGTGATGGTGAATTTATTACTTTTTTAAAAACTCCATCAGGCCACACAAGGCTGCTTAGCTGGCCACATGTTGTGCAGACTTGTCCCATACTTTCAGAACTTCATCAGGATGGAAGCCATTCTGGAGAAGCGCTGTACGATAAGAGAAGCCATGCTTCCTCAGCCCTGACAGATTAACTTGTTTGATCAAGGGAAAGCCAGAGGGTCTTATTAGGTGGGCAGAAATTATCAGAGATAGCTGGTCCTTCAAATGCCATGAAGGGATTTATAGGTGACAGCCAGCACCTTGAATTGCACACGGAAGTCAACTGGCAACCAGTGCCACTTGTAGAGCAGTGGTGTCACGTGGGCATACCATGGCATACCAGTGCCCACACCACTGCATTCTGGACCAGGGATAGCTTTCAAGTGGTATTCAAGGACAGCCCAATGTGGAGTGCTTTGCAATGGTCCATTTTTGAGGTGGCTAGGGCATGAGTGACCATCTAAGGGCCTCCTGAATTAGGAATGAGTACAACTGGCACACTAGATGAATCTGTTTGAAGGCCTTCTTGGGTAAAGCTGCCACTTGCTCCCAGATTACACCCCAGTCTCAAATGGGAAAGTACTACCCCACCCAGAACTAAAGATGGAAAGTCCTGAGAGCTGGGGAGCCCAAGTATCCACAACCACTTGGTCTTGTCAGAATTGAGCCTGAGTCTGTTCCTCCCCATCCAGATCTGAACAGCCTCCAGGCACTGAGACAGGACATTGACAACACCACTTGGATAACCCAGTATCAAGACATATAACTGAGTATCATTAGCATACTGATCATATTGAACCCCAAACTAACAGATGATCTCACCTAGCAGTGTAATGCAGATATTAAACAGAAGGGGAAGAATTTCAATCTCTGAGACATCCCACAAATGAGGGGCTATGGTTTTGACCTCTCCCCTCCATTAGCATCCACTGGAACCAACCACAAAGAAAGGAGAAGCACCACCATAATATGGTGCCCACCATTCCCAGCTGGACCATGATTGATGCTATTGAAAGCTGCTGAGAGATCATGGAGCACAAGGATGGACATACCCCCCAATCCCAGTTCTGCCAAATGTCATTAACAATCACTCTCCAAACTGATTTTACCTCCCCATGGAGAACAAGTTCCACCATTCATACAGAAGTGCAATGCTCTTCTCCACCACACTAAGTTTTAGTATGAGTAATTTCACCTTGTTCTACAGAAATGCCCACACTTGGAAGGCTTTTAAGTGCAAGGTCATCATCCTTCTTCCTCCTCCATTATTTTATTTATTGATTTATTAAACTATTTCAGCCTGTCCTCTATCCTAAGGATCTTAATGGATCAAGGTTTCCTCGTAAATAAGCCACAGAAAAAGATTATATTATAATACAAGTGGCTAAAAAGCACATAACCTCTTAGCAGGGTATTCTATGAAGAGGGCTGATCCACTAAAACATCTCTCATTCTCTTGGCCAGTTCTGGATTGGATTCCAGAGGAAGCTGGAAAAGTAACAAGAAAGACCCTCAATTCTGAACCTTCTGTAAAAGTAAAGCCACTGCTAAATGTAGCAACTCCTCTTAAAATTTTGAAAGATTAAGCTAGAAAATATTTTCTATCATCCTTCCTCAGGGTTTCTAGGAACCCTACAGCTGACAAGATCTTTCAAAAGCATTATTGCAAAAATGCACTGTTCCCAAAACGGTGAGCTAAGAATAAATTGCAGTTAATTGTTCAAAAGAATTTACTGCCAATGTTAAAAACAAATCTTGAATTTGGATAAATAAAAACAGGACTGTATACATTGCAAGGCCACATGCAAAATGATACCTTTCCCGTAAGGTTCATATTCCTGCACACACACAAACTGAACATAGAATACTGAGTTGTGTAAATTAGTCAAATTTCCATAATTAATTCTAGTTTTGCTTGGCCTGGCTCAGGAGAAGCAAGGTATTACCATCAGGCCATTATGAAACAACAAACTGAATAAATTTTAAAGAGGTACTTGATCCTCTGCCTGGCTGAGGTCTATGCCTACAAAGGGCCCAAGAAGAGTCCTCCACGTGCTCAACTTTTCAAACCCCTCCCCACCAGTTCCAACTTTGGCAAACATTTTTTTCAGCAAAGCTGCATTGCAACACCAGGCTCTTCCAGGAAGTAGGAGGACATAGGGCATCTATAAAGTGTCAGGAGCAAACTACAAGCATTCCAACAGTTGGAATTGGGTAATTAGCTAACAAATGCTACAACCCAAAGCTCCAACGTTGCTAATTATCCATTATTTCACTGAAGTGAAACACTGTCAAATGAAGCCATAATGCCTAAAGAATTAATCAGCTGCCAAATGAGTACAAGGGCCTTTTGAAATTGATTGATGTTATTGATTTGACTTTTTGTCTGCTTTAAACATGATTTTCCTAGCATTAAAAATCATAGAGAATTGTTCTGTGAATCATTCCTATTTTAGGAGAGACTCCCTTATATTATAACAATTTATCTCAAGGCTTAATTTCATTTTTTCACAGTCACCATTAGTTTCAGTAATTAGCAAATGTGTTGATTAAAGCATAGGGCTTTCTGTTCTTCTACAAAATAAGATTCTGAAAATATTTAAACTATATTTGACAGAGTCTCTGACCATCGTCCTTCCAGCGCCCCTTTAGAAGTGGAAAGAAAACCATAAAATAAATCCTATTCTGGCCTGGAATATTCTGGCTAGGGATATCAGGCTAGAAACTGGGAGACCATGAGTTTTAGTCCTGCCTAGGCACAAAGCCAGCTGGGTGACTTGGGCCAGTCACTCTCTCTCAGCCCTAGGAAGGAAGCAATGGCAAACCACTTCTGAAAAACCTTGCCAAGAAAACTGCAGGGACTTGTCCAGGCAGTCTCCAAAAACCGGACCCAATTGAATTGATTAAAACAAAACAAAACAATTAAGGATTCAATGCTGGAGCTGGGGACACAAGAAGGAATTTTTCCACAGAAGCCAGTAAAAACTTCCTTCCAGAAGACACAAATACAATCCCTTGAGCCATGGCACTACCCCTACAAATAGAATTTAGGGCCACTTCCCACCACCACCCTTATTCTCATGCATTCCTAAGGGGAGAGGCCATTCAGGGAACAATAAAACAGGATCTCTCACCCTTTTCCCTTCCACCCACCCAAAGCTTTTGTAATTCAAAAGGTCACCAGCTGCCTTCACACACACAACCAGCTAGTAAGTCAGATGGGCAGGAAATACCCCCCCCCCCATACAATACTGCCTGGTTTCCTTGGACCACACCCAGCAAGAAATGGGAACAACTAGCTGAGGGGCAAAGATTATAACAAAACCATTATTAGCCAAAGGACTGTCATTCCAGGTCAATCTCCTAATGGCTTTGCCGCATATACAGCTGTGTAAAGGGCACATCCTGTTGATTGCCAGACTATCTGCTTTTCTTTGGGGGCAGTTTGCCTAGAAAACTGAAGTTGACAAACAGTGGCACACAGGCAATCTTCTTCAGAAAACTGACCGTTTTTTTAAATGCCTTTTAGAAAATGCTCCCTCTGGGGATAAAGAAAACAGTCCCAGCTTTCTTTCCAGGTACATTTTTGGCTCCTTCTCCAAACCAAGGGGCAGAGAGAAAAGTCTGAGCGGGGGGGGGGGGGGAGGTAAGGACTAGACAGGCTGAAACCTCCAAGAGAAATAAGTCTGCAGGTTCCTGCACAAGGTCCCTCCTTCCTGGTCTGGTCTGAGAAGTTTTCTATAGGAGCTGAAAAAGTTTCCTATCCTCTGCTTGTTTTCTAACAATGAGGTTTCTAAGAGAGGCCTCCTTACTGAACGCAGGGCAAGAAGTCACCAGCGATCTGATCCGATGGCCCCTCATTAACTACGGAGGATGACTGAAGAGCTCAAAGTATCACCAGCTCGTCTTACACTTGCCCCGAAGCCCCGGTCAGGTGGTGGACAGAGGAGCGCAAAGCAAGCGAGAGAACAGCCGCTGGTCCTTGGCGTCATCGCTGGTCACACCACGCCAGAGACGGCTCTCCCCTTCCCCTTCCCCTTCCCCTTCCCTCCCCGCTAGACGGAAGTGAAGAAGGGCGTGAGAGGGGACTGCCACACGGCTCACACGTTGTGCCCTTCGAATGGGTAGAATGAGTCCTCCTCCCTCCATTCCGCCCCCGGCGGCACTCGGCGGCGAGTCCCTGCGTCCCTTACGCCAAGCGAGCAGATACCGAAACGGCGACTTAACAGGCCCAGAGAGGAAGATGGCCCGACTCGAAGACTTGTCTCCGTTCTCCTACAGCAAGCCAACACAGACCCGGCAATGGTGGGAGTACTTGCAAATCAGTCTGAATTACAGCCTAACATCTTTCAGAGAGCGCTGCGCATTCGAAATCGGGAGGGGTGCGCGTGGCGACAGGTACACATGCTTGGGGGCACCGTCCTTCCCACGCCGTACTAGGACTTGACCCCGGTGGCCCCGCACAACCCAAGCGCCTCCTTTGAGCCCGTAATTGGCCGGACGGTTTGGCTCAAACCGGCCCAAAGTAGGGGAAGTCGGTCTTAAGGGGCAGTCCGAACGCCTGACCTACTCTCCGGATCTGTTCGCGCGCACCCCTTACCTTTCAGCAAGCAGATGTCAGTGTGCTCCGTGTCCTTGCGCAGCGCCCGCACCACCAGCGACACGGTGCTATCCTCCCGCACAGATTCGGCCCGCGGGCTCCGCTCGTCATACACAACCACGGCCGAGTAGAGACCCGAACGCAGGCGGGAGCGCACCTCGTCTTCCGCCGGTAAAATCTGCTCCAGGCTGATCGACCCTTTGGTCCGCCGGCGGACGATGGTGTTGCATCGCACGTTGAGCGCGCCGCGGATGTAGCCGGCGCTGTGAGCGAGGAAGGGCCTGCAGTCCAAGAGGAGACACTTCCCGCCCGCGGGAGCAGATGAGGAACCGCTACTGGTGCCGCCGCCGCCGCCTTGATTGTAGCTCCCGCCGCTGCAGTCCCCCCGGTGCAGGAGGTGCTGAAGCACGCCGCAGTCCATCTCCCGTAGCTCCACCATGGCCGCCGACTCTGCGCAGGCTCCTTCCTGCCCCAGGAACGGCTACGGCCTTAGAACATTTTGCCCCCGCTTCCGCGCCCTCTCAGCTCAGTCATTAATAACGGGGCTGCTGTTGCTGGTAGTGGCGATGCTACCCGCGCGCTCGCTAGAGTGCGGGGGAGGATTCCTTTTACTACCTCGCTCCGCCCCCCACATCCTCTCCTCTCTCCTTTCTCCTCTCTCCGGCGTCGAGCCTCATTCTTGCTTCTCTCGGAGTGAATGGAACGCGACCGTGTCTGCCGACGTCACAATGGGAAAAATGTAAACGACGCCTCGGCGCTTCTGCTCGCCTTCATTCATTAGAAAGTTACGGCGAGGCGGGGTTTATGGGCGTTCTTCGGCAGAGCGAGCACTATTATTTTCGGCAGCCGCCGGCTTTAAGGGGAAACGGGGAGGGTTGGGTCGCTTTGGTGGAAGGAGGAGCGGTTCATCCAGGACTGAACTGGCGTCCAACGACTCCATGCAAGGTTTGTGGCTGCCTCCAGCCCCGCTCAGCAGGCTTTTGACTAGCATTATATATGCTGGTGTGTGACCGTAATAAAAATTGCGTTGATTTGATGTTGACTAACGTTACACGATTTCCCTTTCATAAAACAAAGAGAATTGTATAACGCTAGTCGAAATCAAACCAAACCAAACAGGCCAATTAGGAACTACTTCACAGTGACCCGACTATAGCACTGTATACATAAAACTTGCAGCCACTTCTCTGGCTTTCCCATCTGTCTTTTAGCGGCTCAGCTGCCAAGCTTGGTGATTAATTGAACCAGAGATTCAATAATCTGGTTTCTGCCCAAAAGCTCTGAGGTGCATTGATTTACCTCACAATTACTAATTCAACTGATTTTCCCCATAACCTTTCTGGATACCTTCATTTCCTTTCAAAGGCACAAGCAGTTGTAGAGTGGGCCTCTTGTGAATCACATAATCACAGTCAATACTGGGAGGGAAGGAGGGAGACATGGAAAAAAAGTGACCTTGACATCTTCAGCGGCTGTGGTTTCCTGTTGTAGTTCTGATTTGTCATCTCTTTTTGTAGCAATAATTTATCATGGGTGGAACTATTATAGGGCATCATCAAAATACGGGACCGCTCCCATTAGAATCAGTGGGCCATAAAACATCTTAAGAGCTGAGCTGGGTCCTGTCCCAGGTTGAGTTCAATAACCTAGAATTCTTCAGGCTTCCCTCCGTGTGTTTTTTTTTTTTAATATATGAAACTACATTTTATATGATTCCTTCCATATATGGGGTCCAGGGCGATATTCTCACCTCTTCCTGCCCAAGACCCTGACTTGAAACATGTCATTTTGAAATTAAACTCTAAACTACAGCCTATCCAGCCATTTGATGGTCTCCTATTCCTACTCAAAAATTGTTTGAACCAAACCAGAGGTTCCAAAGCAGCATAGAAAGGGCTGCAAGTTCTTTGGTTAAATCTTTGTAGAAGCCAGCTCCAAGAATATAAGGATGGTTTCAAGTCCTGTTTAATAACATCTGTCAGATGCTCTATGTGTGTGTCCATGTGTGTGTTTCCTGAGGGTGTAACTTTAACTCTGTTGAGGCAATTGAAAAGTTCATGTGGATGTGTAATAGTTGCATATTAGAAAGTCATGTGGATTGCCAAAGCAATATGTTACTCTCTCTCTCTTATACAACATAAATAGTAATTACCTTGGGGATTTGTATTGACATTTCAAAGTGAGGAGTTTCCATTCCACACCTAGTAATTATAATGTGTAAGGCGCTCTCAGCAGTCTTTCAGGGAAAGTAAGAAAGGTGTGTGTGGGAAAGGAGGTGAACTTCTCTCTCAAATTAATCAGGAAGATGAACTTACTTAAGTTGCCAATTTGAACTGATTTTCCATTTTTTAATGTGTCTGGTTAACTCAATTATGAAAACATGCACAGTGTTGGGTATGCCTCCCTGTTACACCTGAGTCATCCAGTGAACACTAAGTCCCCCTGATTTTAATAGGGGAATTAAGTGTGCATCTAATTGTCCCATTGAAGTAAAGACACGTTCATATTTCCTTGGTTAAATTAGCTTTTCCTTGACCTGGTGCTTTCCAGATATGTTGGCCAACACAGACACTATAAATGATGAATGGCAGAGAGCACCAAGTTGAGGAAGATTGGTCTAGGGAGCACCCAGAATTCTTCTATACAGTAGTGTCTTTATTTTTTAACCTTGTCTTGAATTTCAGCCTGTTGTTTTCTGCAGCCATCTTCCAGAAATAATCCTTCATGCCCGTGCAAGATGAGATCCAATAATATGCATTTCAGCATGCAAAATTTAACTACATGGATGAGTGCCTTCATCTTGCTCCAGCTGGTTACACGTTAAAGTTCCAAGTTTAGTAAGATAATTCTACTCTTAATTCTATGTATGTTTGGTCAGAAGTAAATCCAACTGCTTTAAGAGTTCAGTGCATGAAATCAATTACTGAATCATGTCCATTGTCAGGCGCCTGAGATCCACTTTGTCCTTCCTAAAATGTGGTTCCCAGAATAGGATGCAGTATTCTTGGTGTAGTCTGAGCAACGGAAAATAGAAGGGAATGATGATTTGTCTTGATCTTGACTTTTGTTTATGTAGGCTAGGATTGCATTTGCTTTTCTGCAGCTGCATCACACTGTTGGCTCATCTTCAACTTGTGATCCACCAGATCTTTTTTTGTACTTGTCTTTTCTCTGTCCCTGCCTGATAGTAGGGTACCACCACACATTATTTTTTGTGACACAAGCAGAAAAAAAAGTATTCTGGCAGGTATCAATTCATTGGGCCCCCAAAGCTCATAGGCTGGAGAGCAAATCCTATTCTAAAGTCAAAGACTCATGATCCTTTGAACCACAGCCATAATCCATGCAGTCTGACCTGCTTCCATTTCTGGACTGGCCATCTGTTTTGACTTTGCCCTTTGCACAGCCCTCAGCTCCCAGCAATAGGGTCAATCTTTTTGAAAATCAAATGTTGATCATCTCAGAGGGCATTCTGAGTGTTGTACCAACATGCTTTTGAGCTCCAGTGCTAATCCAGGATGTTGCACCAAGGGAGTAAAAGGCTATTCTACTAAATCATGGGAGCCATGGTTTTATTTATTTATTTTATTTTATTTTTCAAATTTATATATGCCGCCCATCTCACCATACAAGTGACTTTTAGTCTGGCATTTTATAAAAAGTAAGGATACAGTCAGTGTTCATTAACAAAGGAATCCTGGAATTCTGGAAGTTACCACAGCATCCTAACCACATTGACGGAGGTCCCTAATGCTTGGGCATTGGGAAAAATAGCTTTGTTTGCAGCAGACGTTCGTTCTGTACATTATTACAATAATGTAATATTGCTTTGGATCGGTATTAAAAAGAATAACAGCAGCAGTAACAACAAAGATTTCAAAGCTTTTTTAAAGAAATAAGGCCAGGCAGGAGGGACATTTGGAGTGTTTGAATAGATAAAATCTATTTTAAAAATCTGCATCTTAATCATATGAATATTAGAATTATGGACAAGAAACCTCAGTCCCCTGGCCAATTTCCTTGTCCAACAGACTTTGATTTCACTGTGCCATTACCTTGTGACATTGTCCTTTGGTTGGCTTATCCAGCGGCTGTTTTTGGGGACTGGCAAGAACCTTGCCTTGAGCAGTTTGTGATGTCTCAAGCCAAGTAAATAGCTAACCAACTGTGACTGATCTCAACAAGCTAAGCAGGACTGAGACTGTTTGGGCTTGGTTGGGAATCCCAGGGCTGTAGGCTTGACTGGATAGCTGAAAAATCCTTATGGTTGCCAAGAAAATGACATGGGTGTAATCGGATGAAGTCACCAAGAATTGGCTTGATTCGAAAGGGACTTCGCCAACCAAGCAACGAGATACAGCTTCTCGAAGGAATGCAATTAGATGTAAAATAAATCAGCAAATACAGGGAAATGTAAATCAAAAAGACCCAGGAAAAAGGCAGCTCATTTCTCCTCTCAACACTTTTCCAGTATGTGATAAGCATATGGAGAGAAAAGGGGATGGTTATGGGCCCGCTCCCAGGGTCAGGCATTCTGTAGACTTTGACCTGAATGACTGTCTACAGAATCACAGGTTGGAATTGGGGGGGGGGGGGGGGCAGAACCATTGCATATTCAGCATCTCCTGCAACAGAACCATGGCATGACTGGGATTAAGGAACACCCAGCATTTAGCAACATCAAAGGTTCAGGTTCTGGTGCCTCTTTGCAAGTGGTCAGCTTTGCCTATGAAGAACAGATCTATCTGTATGGATGAGGCTGAGCTAAAGCTGCTGCCCAGGATTCTCCATTCTTGTAGCTTGTAGTAAGGCTGGCCCTTTTATCTTGGTTTCTAGTCATGATGATCTATACAAACCCCAGTTGATTAAATGGGTCTACTTCTTCTTTTTCATCTGCTTCAGACTGATTTGATGGAGAATCCAGAATGGCATGTTATTTAATAAGCCAATTGCACTAGTTGCTGCCAGTTCAAATGTCAAATATTTCCTAAGTATTTCATAATGTGGCTGGAGATATTGCTATAGGTTATTGGGTAATCTGGAACTGGGTGATTAAGAGAAGGTATGAAGCATTAGCCCATGAAGAGGATGACTTGCTGCCCACTAAAGGAACATCTGTTTACCCTGTCAGACTATATATCATCAATTCTCACAAGATTTCTGAATTCTCACCTGAAATTTTGCCAGTCTCAGGAGATTTCAAGCGAGAATGGCAAAATCTTGCATGATTTCACCATCTGGTAAGATCTGGGCCAGTTTAATTTTTTTCTCAAATGATACTGCCTACAGCGTGAATTGCCTACAGTCTTCTCAGGGACCACCAAGACTCTCCAGGCCACACAAGAACCATTTCGTGCCAACTTGGTATTCTTTTTACAGTGGTGTGCATTTTATATTTGCCACTAGAAATATTCTAGCAAAAATTCTACAGCAGACTTTTGCATATATGGCCTCTAATAATCAATAAAATGTTGAAGTGCTACAAATTCTTGATTGATTTTCACCAGAACATATCTCAGGTGTCCTCTTAAATATTCACCAGTTTGCTGCCTCTGATCTTGGGAACTGCATTTAATTATTACAGCTCACTGATGGCCCTCTGTAAATCTCAGTAATTCTATCTCTCCCCACATCAACCCATGTTTTTTTTTAACTATCTGCTCCACAAAAACTCACACTGATACAGTCACTTTTAATCAGTTCTCCTCCACTAGAGACTTTGGGTTGCTTTGGAACTCAGAAATACACATATGGATGTGTATGTGACTTAAAGGTTCTATCTGGTAAATTCTATAACTCTTACGATGCTGTGTGAATGACTGCAGAACTGAATGCTTACTTCAGACGCATTGCATCATGAACTGTACAGTATTCACATATGATTTATTCTGTATATATAACTTGGTACCAATGCTGATGAATCTGGAATACGTTTACACATTCCTGAGTAGCATTCCCGTGACGTCAGCAGAACTCAGTCGCAAATTCCTCAAAAGGATGTCAAGCAGAGCTCATCTAATTCTTGGAGGAAGGAGTCGATAGGAAATTTGAGAGAAATCATGCCAGGAGCCATTCCAGACAGACTCCCAGTTGTGTCTTTACCTTAAAATAAGACTTCCAAGGTCACCAGTGGAACCCTCTCTAGCTGCCACACCTTCATTGTTTCAAGGCAACTTTATGAGCAACTCCCTCAAGTATTTGTATCCCCCTATCCCCCCAAAAAACAGCTTGATATGGTCCTTGGCCAAGGAAAGACTTTCAAAAGATCATCTGCCCCACAAGGCTGTAAAAGCCTGAAAAGCAACAGAAGCAGAAAGTTAGTGGTTTCCTTCCTTCCCTTCCCCAGAGTCAGGCTGTCCGTTACAGCAGTAGAAATGACTTTTTACGTGGTCTGCAAAAAAAGCTTTGGCTGAAGATCCAGGGGGAGCTTGAGCAATAGAAGATGTTGAACTGCCCTATAGGTCCTTCCCTAAATAGTCTTCCTGAGTTTCTCAGTTCTTTATTTGCCCAAAGGGGAAGGTTTCAAGTCCTGAAAAGCAATTCTAAAGTACCATTCATTTCCTTTGCTGCCAACCTAAAGGACTGGCTTTTATCCTACAGCTGCCAGGAAGGAACTCAGCGAAGGAATCCAGGGGGAATGGATTGTTCCTGGCAACAAAGTTACATGATGGAATCTCAACAGATCTCTTGAATTAAAGTATGAAGATGGGTGCAGTTGGTACCTGTCAACCTGATGCATCGTCAAGGACTCTGTGCTGCATATTGGCACTCTCAGCCTTATCACATTTACTTGGATGCAGGCAACCTTGATTTTAGTACTATTTATTTCCAAGTATTAGAAATGCAGATTCAGTTTTAATGCCAAGGTATAAATCAGACTCTGGCTGTAAATTTTAGAACTGCTTTAAAATCGAGAGCCATCTTCCTTTTTCCCTCAATGTGCATTTTAAAGTGGGATCTGAACTGACATTAGCATGCCTAGAGATGGACGCTGGAAAGTCCTCATTCAATAAAGCCTCAGCCTTAAATTAGATAGCATTGAATCAGGAAATTATAATATCACAGCCCTGGCAAACTCCTATTTGCAATGTGAAAGTAAGACTGGCCTATCTAACGGGGGTGTTGTAAGGCCAGCTAACGAGGCCAGATTCACATATCACTCTTGCCTCTGGTTTGTGGAAGGGGGAAAAATCACAACATCATGCTGAATAAAATACTAGATTATGCTTTTACAAAATGTGTGAATACACCTACAGTAATAGGAAATTGTTTGAAATATACTCTAGCAGAGCCTCTTCACACACAGCAACTTTAGACGTGTATCTAAAAATGAAAAAATGTGAGTGTGATTACCTGCAAGTTTGGGAATCGGTTTATCAAACAGATGGCCTCAAAATCTTTGGTCCAGGAGCATGAAATGGGTTTCTAAGGCCTTAGCATTTGCTCACACAGGCAAATGCAAAGTGTCAACTGATGAATATTCCCAGGAATTGTAAACAGTTTGCTTGTTCAGCTCAACGTTATGGGGTCTATGTAGATCACTGTTTCTCAGCCTTGGCAACTTTTTGATGTGTGAACTTCAACTCCCAGAATTCCCCAGCCAGCATGGCTGGCTGGAGAATTCTGGGAGCTGAAGTCCACACATCTTAAAGTCGCCAAGGTTGAGAAACACTGATGTAGACCATCTGCATGGAGCAAAAAGCAAGGGTTCTAGGGTTTTAAAAGCAGCTCCTTACAGTATGGAAAGGAATTCAGAATTGGTTTTAGGCTGAAATTACCTTGCTTCCCTCCCGGAATTTTACAAGAGGGACCATATTCCACCATCTTCCCCTGGAAAGCACCCTGTTTTCCCACAGCTTCTTCTTTCCTTTTTTTTTTTTTTTCCTACCACAGAAATTTCACTAAGGAAATACAGAATCACCACAGAAGACTGTTGCGATTGATAGTTACAATGACCTTCATTATAAAGGAGAGTCCTTTATTTCAGAAAGCTGTCCTTTAGATTTATTTATTTTTCAAAAACTCACTTTTGTCCTTTATTTTGGTCATTTAACTTTAAAATTAATTTACATATATTGTTTGATTTTACATATTTTTATTAGAATATGTGTTTTTGTAAAGTTTTTCTTGATTTTGCTCTTGAATTTTCCTTTGTAAAGCAAAGTTATAAACATAAACAGTTAAACTTTTTTATCTTTATGAACCTCTCTCAGATTTGCCCCTTTTTCAGATTTGTCCTTTATTTTTCACCATATTGTTAGTGCTTCATTTGAATGTTCCCCAACTCAGGATGAGGGGGGATATTTAAGATCAACTCTTGCCATTGCTATTATTTTGAGAACAATTACACTAATAATATAATGTTTCAAAATGCAGACATAGCCTGAAACGAACACAAGCACACCTAGGGCACATCAGGAAGGGAAAAGGGAGGACGAAGATACACACGGAGGGACTTTGCAAATATCAGCCGAAGAGGTGACCTGTTAAGAAGTGTTTAAATTCAGGGAAAATCAAGCTGATCATCCCTTTCAGGATATCCTCCTGCATGGAAAAATATGTGATCTTCTGGCATTCCTTGGTCCTCTGGCTAGATCTGGGGCCAGACTGACCTTCTCCATTAGAGGTGATTATCCACGCATTTCCTTCTGGAAAGCAGGGGAAAACCAGAGGGTGGTCTTCTAGACAGGAGGGTGTGCAAACTGCAGCAATAAATGTAATCTTGTAAGCCTGCCCCATTGCAATTAGTTTTGTGCAAATTCTGTGTTTGCTGAAACCTGATATGTTGGGTAAGTCATAGTTAGTTGGGTTCACACAATATACTAAGCTGAAACACAGCTGGCTACATTGTGGCTTAATACAATATGTGAACGCAAGTACTACTGTCTGGGCAGAAGGGCTATGCCTTGATATAACATCTTTTTCTGATGTTTGAATTGTGAGGACTCTTTCCTATAGTTGTATGATGGCCATGCCTGTATATCTAGTACTTGGGGAAAACAGACGTGATTTTTTAGATCATGGTGTTTGTCCCCTGACCAGATGCCCGAATTATAGAACTAGGTAACTGGTTAACAGACTCACTCCCCATCCTGGCCTTTGCACCCTGGAAGAAGGGCTACCAGATCTGGGCTTCAAAAACCCAGATGACCATTACATGACAGACAGCAAAGAGAGTAAACTCTGACTCTTCACTGCCATCTAGTGATTATCAGGATTTGCACAACTCCAGTATGGGACCTTGATCTCAAAGTTTTGTTCCAATAATGTACTCTGGACTTCATCTGCCTGTCTTGTCTCCACTGCGTACAACTACACCCAAAGTTTCTCCAAGTCCTTCAGTAACTCAGGCAAACTCGTCACCATTAAATAAAACTCAGATCTCCAAGGAAATCAGAGTGTTAATAGCATCTCCCCAGGGTGCGCTGGCTTAGTAATTGAGGGAAATGTATGTTAATGACGTTTGTCTGGGAAAGTAAAGGGGATTTTTTGGAAAGCACAAAGTTGAAAGAGGAGGGGGGAAGGGAGAATGTAGGTGTGTTTTGCTACTTTACAGTATTGATGTTTAATTGAAAACATGCCTATAAGCCACTTTTAAATTGGCATTTCCCTTTCCCAGGAAGAGTATGGCTAGGGAAAATCTACATTGCTTTCATAAGATTTGTGCAAGCTTTTAGAGCGGTAAAATTCAGGACCAGTGGAGGGAGGCAGGAAGGCCTTTTGGCCCAGACCTCAAGTTCAAACGGAGTCTCAGATTTAGACACTTGCTAATTTTTTAAACTTTAAAATATCCAAATTATTTCTTACTCTAATGGGGGTGCCTTAGTTTGCTTTCATGGGCCATAATTACATAATTATTTAGCAATATAATGGCTGAGGGATGAAATCTCTGAAGGACCTGCTAAAATTGTGCCATGATCTTATCTCTTATAGTTCCCTGTAAATATTTATAATGCATGTTATGTGAGAGGTAGGACAATCAAACGAGCATGGGGCTCAGTTTATTCATGTGTCAGATAGTGAAGGCCAGGCCTCTAAAGTTAGAAATTTATTTCTAGACTCTTACTATTTTGCAACCTAAACAATGATGAGTCTAGTGGCATCTTAAAAAAGTAATCATTTTGTAATTGCATAAGTTGCCATAGATTCCAGTCAACATCTCCCGATACAAGATTATTTACTCATCCAGCTTTTTATTGTACCCTCCGGACCGCCTAAAACACTTGATAGTTTCAAGCATGGTTAGTCCACCTCATCACCAATTCTCTTAGTCTTTTAACTGGACTAAAAGCAGAAAGTTTCTATCACCTTTCCCTCAAAGGTTGTCTCTGGGACAGATGTTGCTTCCACTGCAAAAGTGTCCTTAATTATAGGGTTGCATTTTCTTCCACCAAGAGTAACACATTCACTTACATTACAAAAAAGAAACCTTGGGGGCTGGATAAATTATTGCTACTGTGATATTGTCAAGCTTTTGAATGTTCTTCTTGCTTTATAGCCGGAGACCCCAGACTTAAAAAAGAGACAGATAAATATTGTTTCACATATTGAGATCTAGGGGCACCTTATTCCTCTCTACTCAGCACTGGTGAGTCTACATGTGGAGTACCGTGCACTGTTATGGGCACCACATTTCCAGGAGAACATTGAAAGGTTAGAGAACATTCAGAGGAGGACCACCAAGATGATACAGGAACTGTACGAAGGAACCTGGAGAAAAGAAGACTGAGGGGAGAAATAATAACATGGTAGGCACGTTCAGCTGCATAAAGAGAAGCTACAGGGAAGACAGTCTTTCTAAAGCAGTGTTTTCAAACTAGGCAACTGTAAGACATGTGAATGTAAACTCCCATAATTCCCCAGCCAACCCTGTGATGCCTGATGTATATGTCTTTTTATGTTTCAGGATCAATTTCACAAGTGCTAATAAGTTTGTTTCTCAATCCTGCCACTGTGGAATGCAGGCAGTGATGTATACAACTCAACATTTCTAAAGCAAAATAAAACATGCCTAACTGAAAACTTGCTGCCAGTTAGTTAGTCTTCTCCCAGACATAAAATATGGCAGGGAAGTTTTGTAATGAATAAGACAAATTACTACCAGGAGCACAATTTTTTCCATCATGGAATTTCTTCTTAGGGAAACCTATTTTGATCATCAAGCCTTTGAGGAAGACTTTTACACTAGCAAATTCCCTTTAAAAAAGTACAGATTATTTTATAATTGGTTGCTGTGCTTCTTTATATAAGTGTGTCATTTTTTAAAATTTACTGTATTTTTAAAATACCTTGGCACTTAGAAAAGGAGGTTGAGTTAAAACAATGAAGAAATTCGTGATCGTGCATTAGCATTCATGAGACTGAACTGCAGGATTTGTTTATAGAACTTTTATTTGAAGAATCTTTTTACAGTTAGGTTTCTTAAAAGAAGAAAAAAAGGTAAGTCCACGAATGAGCTGGACTCCTCCTGAACCCAACAGCTTTCCCACTCATAAGTGCCGGCCTGAGCTTTTCTCTTAACACTATAAGGAGAAGAAAGACAACACACAAAAATAAACAGATCTGAGCATCCATAAGAGCTAAAGGACCGTAACAACAGACACTTTCGAATTACCACAGGAAATCCTTAACTTTTTTTTTTTTTTTAGAAAGGCCCCAGTTGAGGTTGTAAAAATGTTCAGAGGAATTTTTAAAATGTAAGACAGAGGTTCTCTGTCTTTTGGGGCTACTGAGCTCATTTGGACTTTTGAAATGTTCTTACAAGGACGCCCACAAAATGACGAATAAATCTGATTCTGATGCAAATCCTTGCGTGGGGGGTAGGGGAAAGACCAGTGATCTGCTTTATATCACCCATTTTGAGAACTGTTAGTTTAGCCCCATTTTTGTTTTCTCTCTTTGTTTTTGTTAACCAAGAGCATCAAAGGGTCTTGTGGCTAACAAATTTATTATGCCGTAAGCTATTTCAGATATAAAGTTTGTTAAAATCCCTTCTAGTTCGTGGGGCGCAAGCAGGCAGCCTGGCCCAGAGCTCGCTCTCTCAGAATCTGCAACCTTGGATGACTGAGTCGCTTTGCCTAGGCCTAGGTTTTTGGTTTTTATTTTACAAGACTTGCATTCTTGTAAACAAGAACAAACAAATCATGTCATGGAATAAAAGGCCATCTTAACCATATTGAATAGAAGCACACATGGATGCATACATAAATATGCCCCAAATCCATAAAACAATACTTTTGTGATGCTAGCAACAATTCTACCAAACCACCACAAAACTCAGTACAGTTGCAAGTCTGCTTTTTCGAGTACTGTGGTTAGCAAAAAAGGAGCTTACAGATGGACAGCTTTTAGACATGGACATTGGACCTTACAAACGTAGAGAGTAAGTTAGCCTGCAAACAAGTACAGTATTTTTTTAATTCTTCATTTGGGGAAGTATAAATTCCTTCTAGCTGTTAAGGTCAAAACTCTTTCCACAAAATTATAGCTACCGATTGTCACCATCATTAATGGGGAGTTAATTCTTTCAGCCACCATGGAGTCACATACAGAACCAAAACAGTGGTATAACAGTAGCAAGTACCATAGCTGAACTCTTAGCTGCATAAGCAGGGACCAAAGTTTTAAAAGATTGACTCATTAATGCAGATAGTTACATATTACAAATAGATTATTGAGGAGGTTCTCTGCCTTTATAGCTTTAGGATTGTGAGAAGGCAGGGAGAAGTGAGGGCCTCAAACGAACCATGTTTGCTAGGGGAGAGCGCTGTGCACCATGGGGCAGCCTTGGGGGGACGGCAGGAGGGAGGATGGGCAGAAGGCACACTCGCACCAGAGTGGAGAGGGACGGCAGGAGGGAGGAAAGACTGCAGGCAAGAGGCACGTTCGCACCAGAGTGAAGAGAAACGGCAGGGGGCGGCTGTCGGGTCAAGTGGGGATTGGAATGTGTATTGCGCTGATTGGATTCGGAAAGTGGAATGTCTGCGGTTTTGCGGTTAATTAGCGGCGCTCCGGGGCGGTAAAAAAGGTGAGATTGTGAGCCAAGCCCTCGCAGGAGGGGGAGGACAGATAGGGGGTATAAAAACCTGTCAGACCTTGCTTCGGGGTTCCTCCATTGCTGCGGGAGGGACCCACCTTTGCAAACGTGCCCAATAAAAACTTCTGTCTACTGGATAACCGAACCCGTGTCTGTCGTTTTCTGACAAAATTGGCGAGCCAGCCAGGAGTCCTCGACGTGGACCGGACTGTGGGGAACCGGTGAGTAATCGGCCGTAACACCCCGTTGAGGTGTCTCCCGTTTTCCCCGGAGTCGGGTCCAGGACGGGACTCCAATCGCCAGTCAGACAGAAGTAAAGAGGAAGTCGGCCGACGAGGGGACCTCCGGGAGGTCTGGTGAGTACAGCCTACCCATAATCTCGGGGAGATTAGCGTGGTTACGAGGCGTTGGACGCCGCAAGGGGACAGAAGAGTCCGGGACCTTCTGTAAGGTGGGAAACGTAGTCAGGAAGGATGGGTAAGGCGCAGAGTAAGAGTGTAAGGCCAGGGGCCAGTGGGAAAAACGCAGTAGGGGGAATCCCCACGGATTCTCCATTAGGACAATTGTTGCAACAATGGGAGACACCCTGGTTGTGTCCATTCACCAGGGGTCTGGAAAAACCGACCATGATAACTTTGTGCACTAAAGAATGGCCAAAATATCCACTAGTGGACCCTGAATTCCCCTACCATTGGGATACTCTTGGAATCCCCAGTAATTACTGGGTGACCCAACTAAAAAAAAAAAAAACTACATTGTGGAGCATAAAATGTTAACACAGGAACCCTATGTGGAAGTCTGGTTCCATGTTCATTGGGAGGGGCCTCGACCCAAGTTAGCCAAAATTTTTGTCCAAAAAGAACAGGAGGATGAGGAGGAGGACCTCTGGCTGACTAGACCTCAATGGGGGCCGCCACCTCCTCCTCCTCCTCCTCTTCCTACCGCTCCCCTCCGGCGCCCCCACCCTATCCCGGGCTGCGGAAAGAGCTGGACCAGCTGAACCAAGACATTCAGAACTTGCCCTTTAGTCTAAGGTCGGCCAGTGCCTTCCCCGTCCGGGAAGTCCCGAACGGAACGAACGCACAGGGGGTGACCGTCACCAGTTACGTAACGGTTCCCATCAAACCCAGTGAGTTGAGGGAATTAAAAAGACCCTCCCTCGTATGCAAGAGAACGCCCATACCGCCGCCGAACAATTGGAACTTTTTCTCGGCCCGGTGGAATACTCCTGGGGGAACTGAATTACATTTTAGCCCACCTCTATACGCCAGAAGAGAGGGGCCAGATTTGGCGAGCTGCGCTCGGGGCTTGGGAGCGAAGGAATGCAAATGTCCCAAATGCCCCGGCCGCAGATACTAAATTCCCTCTGGCAGACCCAAATTGGGATCCCAATAATGCTGAACATCGGGAGAACATGAGAGGAGGTTTCGCCTGTACGACTAGGGGGGTCATGGTTCCCCAACCGGGACCCACGGGGAACCCTTGGTAAACATCACGGTGGGTCCCACTGGCGAGGAACAGCAGTTCCTCGTGGACACCGGAGCCTCTCGAACATCGCTGTGCCAACCGATCCCAGGGATTGCGAAATCCCGGGGCACGTCGGTATCGGTGATGGGGGTGGGAGGCTCTCCGGTCAAGGCAGACGTACTGGAGGGAGTGAGACTGGAGTGGAATGGGAAGGAGGTAACTGCAGATGTGTTACTGATCCCACAGGCGAGAGTGAACTTGCTGGGAAGGGATCTAATGGGTAGTCTAGTAGTGGAGCTGTGGAATGTGGAACAGGCAGAAAGGATGTGTTTGTTGCGAGAGGCGGACGTGGAGGTTGTGAACCCTGAGGTATGGGCAGGGGAGGGGGGGGCGGGGCGGTTTCGCATAGCCCCAATTAGCATCCCCTTGAAACCAGGGGTGACGGGTTTGCGGCAAGCCCAATACCCGCTGTCCCGGGATGGGAGGCGTGGGCTGAAGCAACAACTGAGATGGACGGTGCTGCCCCAGGGGTACACCGAGAGCCCCCTCTTGTTTGGACAGGCATTGGAAGAGAAACTCCAGGGGTTCCGGGCCCCTGGGGGTTCTCGGGTGCTGCAGTATGTGGATGATTTGTTGGTGTCTGGAGAGAAGGAAGTAAAGGTGAGAGAAGACTCAGTGGCTTTATTGAACTGGTTGGCTGAGGAAGGATTGAAGGTGTCAAAAGGGAAGGTCCAATTTGTGAAAAGGGAGGTCAAGTATTTAGGACATGTACTCCGGAAGGGCGAGAAGTTGATTGATCCTTCTCGGATACAGGGGATAATGCAGTTGAAGCCCCTCATACTAAAACGGAGGTGCGGCGGTTTCTGGGTCTAGTAGGATATTGCCGGCTATGGATAGATGAGTACATGAGCAAGGCTCAGTTTCTGTATGAGAAGTTGAAAGGATCATCTGACAGGGTAGAATGGACAGACGGGGACACAGAGAAGTGGGGGGAATTACGAAGGAGCCTGGTGACGGCCCCGGCTCTGGCTCTACCGAACTTGGCCCCCTTTCACCTATACGTTACAGCCCATGGGGGAACTGCCATTGGAGTGCTGACTCAGAGACGGGCTGGGAAATATCAACCAGTGGCCTTCCTGAGCAAAGCCCTAGAACCAGTGGTGAGGGGATGGCCGACTTGTGTGCAGGCAGTGGCTGCCGCTGCTGTGCTAGTGACAGAAGGGAAAAAACTCACTTTTGGGAGCCCCGTGATTGTCCATTCAACCCATCAGATCTTAAGTGTGCTTAGTCAGCAGGCGGCTGCTTGGATGACAGAAGGAAGGATGTTGAAATATGAGACAGTTCTCCAGATAAGTCCTGATGTGGTGGTAGGAACAGACAGGAATTTGAACCCAGCGGAGTTTCTTGCGGGGGAGCGGAAAGAATGGGAGCCGGCGGAGCACGAGTGCTCCACCCTGTTGCAGCTGCAAACAAAGACCCGGGAGGACCTGCAGGAGGTCCCGCTGGAGGAGGGTGAGGTCTGGTTTGTGGATGGGTCTAGCCGAGTAGAGCAGGGACAAAGGAAGTCAGGATATGCGATAGTGACGGCGGAGGGAGAGACAATAGAGAAGGGGGCACTACCAGCGGACTGGTCGGCTCAGCTGTGTGAAGTGCACGCTTTGAAACGGGCACTAGAGTTGGGAAAGGGAGTGTCCCTCACCGTCTACACAGACTCGCGATACGCCTGGGGAGTAGTGCACACTTTCAGGAAAATTTGGCTGGAACGGGGTTTACTCACAGCTGCTGGAAAGGGAAGGTTGCAGGGAGGAAGCAGGTCATTGGGTTACAATTGAGGGGACCCCAGTAGTGAGCCGTGCTGACATGAGGGGGATGGTGGAGAAACTGCATGAAGGGTCTCACTGGGGGGTGCAGGCTTTGATAGACACTGTAAAGCCGTGGTACTGGAGCCTGGGGTTTCGATGGGAACTCCACACCCCTTGGCATCCTGACTCCAGTGGGAAAGTGGGAAGGGCCAACGGGGTGTTGAAGCAACATCTCACCAAACTGGGATTGGAAACAGGGCTACCTTGGACAAAGACACTTCCGGTTGCCCTGCTTCGAATGCGGACAGCCCCTCGCAAGGATGTGGGGGTCTCCCCATTCGAGCTGATGATGGGAAGACCTTTCCTGGCTCCAATGGGAGAGCCTATCCCCGAGCTAAAGGATGCCTTCCTGAGAAAGTATCTCTTGGTACTGTCACAATCTCTCTTGTCTCTAAGAAAACAGGGACTCCTCGCTCAACGGCCCCCTTGCTGAAAGACCAACACCCCCACAAGCCAGAGGATTGGGTCCTGATAAAGACGTGGAAGGATGAGAAGCTGAAGCCGTCTTGGGAGGGACCATACCAAGTTCTCCTGACAACTGAATCAGCGGTTCGGACCCGACAGGGGGGTTGGACCCACTACCATCGGGTTAAGTGAGCTCCCGACCCCCGACCATGGACTGCCCAACCGGGAGACGGACTCAAAGTAAAACTTAAAAGGAACTGAACTAAGGCAGGGGAGGAGATGACCAACATAAAGGCGTAGAATTGGCACAGACAGCTTTGATCACTGGGGATGATCCCCGTGGGGGGGGGATGTTCTATCATTTTGGGTCTTCTCCCATACCAAGACCCTGGACTAATCAAAGGCAAATGGCTCTAAATCTCTTGGGGATAACCAATGCAACTCAATGTGTATATTTCAACAATACCCAGAACCGTACCCCCCATTGCCCTCAAAAGGTCCTGCTTTCACTTGTGGAGGGGTCTATAATATCCCTTACGCCTCAACCCCTCTATACCTACCTAAAGGTTTCTTTTTGTTATGTGGACATGAAGCTTACACCTATGTTCCAGCCTATAGTTCAGGGCGCCCTTGTGCCATAGGGCGCCTGACCTCTCTATATGCCCTGCCTCCAATGCAAGCGCACCCATCAAAAGAAAAAAAGAAAAAGGGAGCTGCCATCTGATTGTGAGAGTGATGTGACACTCTTGTCCAAAACAGAAGCCATGGCTCTGGCCCTCTCCTTAGTAGGGGTTCCTGCACTAAGCGGAAGAACTTATCTGGACCTAAGGAAGGTGGCCTGCCTCCTGGCTAAAAGTGTCAACCTTACATCCTCTCTCATTGCAGCCCTCACTGAAGAAGTCACTGAGATCAGGAGGGCGGTCATTCAAAATCGGATAGCTATAGACTATCTCCTATTAAGGGCAGGACAAGGCTGTGAATCTTTTCAAGGTCTTTGTTGCTTTAACCTAACCAACAATGAGAATTATATTGAAGCAAAACTAGCCAAGTTGAAGACCTTAGCCTCTCGCATATCCGAGGATCCAGAGGGATGGAATTGGTCGTGGCTCACTAGTTGGTTACCTAACTTTGCTTGGTTAAAACAACTTTCTGTACTAGCCATTGGCTTCATTGCCTTACTGGTCCTAGTATGTTGCTTAATGCAATGCCTCCCTGCTTGTGGGAATTACCTGTCCCAGTGTGTGAAGCCCCGGGTCCGGGACGAGGGAGCAATCCTGTTAGCCAGGTTTGAGGCCCAACAGAGGCGTGAAAAGAAAAAGGGGGATTGTGAGAAGGCAGGGAGAAGTGAGGGCCTCAAACGAACCATGTTTGCTAGGGGAGAGCGCTGTGCACCATGGGGCAGCCTTGGGGGGACGGCAGGAGGGAGGATGGGCAGAAGGCACACTCGCACCAGAGTGGAGAGGGACGGCAGGAGGGAGGAAAGACTGCAGGCAAGAGGCACGTTCGCTCCAGAGTGAAGAGAAACGGCAGGGGGCGGCTGTCGGGTCAAGTGGGGATTGGAATGTGTATTGCGCTGATTGGATTCGGAAAGTGGAATGTCTGCGGTTTTGCGGTTAATTAGCGGCGCTCCGGGGCGGTAAAAAAGGTGAGATTGTGAGCCAAGCCCTCGTAGGAGGGGGAGGACAGATAGGGGGTATAAAAACCTGTCAGACCTTGCTTCGGGGTTCCTCCATTGCTGCGGGAGGGACCCACCTTTGCAAACGTGCCCAATAAAAACTTCTGTCTACTGGATAACCGAACCCGTGTCTGTCGTTTTCTGACAGGATGTTCGACTGAATGATTTCCAAAGTTCTAATTTCCATTTTTCAGGCTAGGAGACTAGGTTTTAGAATGTAGCGGGCAAGCCTGAATTTTTCTTAAGCAGAAATAAATAAAGGAGCGAACAGATTTCTTGATCCTGTGGCCACACAGATTTCAAGAACAATTGAATGGAATCTGAGTCTCCTAGGAAGCATGATCCCTGTCTTTTAAAATAATTCTGCCCTTTTACTTTGGGAGATAATGCATATTATTTTGTGTCAAAACCCAAACAATTTTTGTTTGTCTGAATTATTTTGAGGAGTTTATGGAGGATGAAATGACACTGATTTATTTTTTTTTTCAATTTTTAATTTCATATTATGGATTTCTTACTGCATTTTCATTGGAATGGTATTGTCTTATTGAGTGTTATGTGGCTATTGTTTACCAACAGGTGTCTTTGGATAGCAGCAAGTATCAATCCCAACAAATCCATCAATAATAAATACGTAATGGATTCCATTTCTGAAGCTCAATCTTTTGCTAGGAGAAATATTATTTACGAGACTTCAATTATTGACATTAAGGACAGTTTGACTAGAATTAAGCCAAATAAGTTAACACCAATTAATCACTACTTTGGCCTAGAGCAATAGAAATGTTCCATTTTTGTGGTAAAGGTTCTGAATTGTAGTCAGCGGCGTACACAGGGGGGTTTATGTCATTATGGTTTTTAAATTCTTTTAAAATATGGTTTTAAATCGTTTAAAAAATTGTTTTTAAACTGTTTTCTTAGATTGGGAGGTCCTTTAGGCAGTCACTCATGCCCTAGTTCAACTACTGGAACATGCTCTACATAGGATTGCCCTTGAAGACCACCCAGAAGCTTCAACTTGTTCAGATTGTGCCAGTGTGGACAGCGGTAGGCATGCCTTGATATTTCCATGTGACGCTTTGGAGCTGCACTGGTTGTCAGTTTGCTTCCAAGTGCAATTCAAGATGCTGGTCATGATTTATAAAGCATAGGGCCTGGTTATTTGAGGGGCCACCTATCTCCCATGGTGCCTGTCCAGCCAACACAGACTGACAGGTTTGGCCCACTCTGGGTTCCTTGATCAAACAGTGTCATCTATTGGAGCCCAGGAAGTGTGCCTTCTTAGTCATGGAGAGATAAATAAATAAATTTCTGCAGGAGTCTCACCAGACCTCTCCAAAGTATTAAGTACCCCTACAGTTGATTGGAAGGCCAGTATCTAAACAAGATTAAGAGGGGGAAGATTAAAGGCAGGCTTTGTTGCCGGGGTGACAGATGGGGAGATCTTCACCCCAACAGGCCTGGCTGTTTGCTGGCCCCAAACTGGAGCCTGGAGTGTGATAAAAGAGGATTGGGTCTGTCTGAAAACTACGCCTATCACAAACGAACCCAAAGTACATTTGACACATCCAACCTCAGTCTAGGAAATACCCTCTCAACAATTTGAGTGGAGCTGTTCTTACTCACTTTCTCTTTGCCTGTGCGACTCTTGGTGTGAATTTGCTGGTGGCAGAATGTGCTCAAATTAGATGTATTAGTAGTATGGCGAAAGAGCAATTTTCTGCTTCAGATGCAGTTTCTTCCCATTGTGCCTGTCATTGTAATCTTTTCTTGTCTTTCATGTGGAAAGGTCAGTTGTCTTCTGCCTGGAGCTCATGATGGATCACAGAGACATTCTATAAGGATCATGCTAGGCCTCAAGATTTTAAAACCTGATTTATTATTAGATGATGTTATTAATTAGTTTTATGGCAAGGGCTGGAAATGAACGTTTGCTGTAACGCTTACTGTTAACCTTCCTTTACCCCGCTTTTAAAAAAGCCAATAATTCTCTGTTGTGTCTAAATGGCTTAATTCTTGGAAACTTCCTGAGCTTGTCAATACTTTTTTGAAAAATGCAAGGGCACAATCCAGCCAAACACATCTTGTCTGATCATAATGATTCATCATAATGGTTAAGCAATTTTTTACTGTCTCTGAAAGTAATGAGATCTAAAAGCACTTTGATGGTTATTCCCCACATTTTTTGAAACCTTAGAATATTTTAAAAGTTCCCTTTAAAAATATGGATCAACTCTGATACATGATGACACCTCCTTACATCCTTTAACTGTAGCTTCTCACCCTTTCTTAAGGCAATCAACAAGCTAGCAAGCAAACAATACTAGAAATGGGGAAAGAAAACTCCTGATTCACGAATACACAAAGTTGAAGCATGAGACATTCAAAGGAGCAAGGGAGAAGAACACAAGGAGAAAAAAACTAGGAAATTAGAAAGATACGATCAAGACAGACTCCAGGATAACTGATTAAACTTTTTCAATTCAGTGTATTTAAGAATGCTTTGGTATGCACACTTGCTTAGGAGTAAACTCAGCTGAACTCAGTGGGACTTGCTCTGGTAATTTTCTTAACTTTTTTTTTTTTTAAGTTGAGAATAACAAACAGTTTTGAACAAGAATGCCCATAGAAGATATGTGCATGGTCCAGGACTGAACCGATTGTTGAGCAAATAAGGTTGATGTCTCAGGTGTCAGATGCTGGGGAATGAACACTAGGACTACCTCTTCTCAATTAGCCTACTGCCCTTGTGCGGTGAAGGACATTGTTCCTTTCCATTACTAGGGTTGAAGGAAAATGTAATTTCCAGGGCAGTTGGCTCTTACATGTGGCACCCACTTTTTTTTTTTTTTTTTTTGCTGCAGGCAATAGATGTCTTCTGCTAGCACTGGGAAAACCTGTTTCAAGGTCTGATCTGCCCTTCAGTGATTGCAGTGGCATTGCTAGTGTCCCCCAGTCCAGCTTCCAAACCAACAAAATACTTGACTGACAGGAGCAACTAGCTGGATGCTTGCTTGATAATGTCAGATAAGGGTTGGATTTGTTTAGTTTTGCCTTAATCCACACACTAACCAAACCATTAATTTAGTTTCTGGGCCCAAACAAAACCAGCTTGCTGCAATCTGTTGAGACCACTCTTGTCTTCAACACATGCCCCAACAATGGTCATGTGGAATGCTCATAACACTATATTCAATTGCTGTTTAAACCAGGACATTCCAAAGTTGACTGTCCAATAGACAACATATTGTCTGGGTGGTGTTTTATCCTGGGGTGGAGAAATTAAAGCATGAAATAACCCAGAAATGAGTATTTTACACTTGTGTGATCGTCCCACAGCACAGTAGCAGCACATTTTTGTATGAACAGGTTTAGTGCTGGAAGACTGACATATATTTTTTTCTGGGCCTTCCTGTGAGTCAGTTGTGCTCCAGCTGCCAAAGGCTGATCTCAGGGGTGAGTGAAAAATACCCCAGTGTCCTTGCTGTTTATAATGTTCTTTTATTGCTCTCATTTCCTTGAGGTGTACTGAATGCTACAAAACACCAAAGGCCAATTAAATAAAGGGCTTGCAAAACGGAAGTAAGCCTTCATCCCCAATAAAGACCCACCTGCCTTAAATTTAATTCACTGGATTCTGTCTTTGTAGGGAGCACAAGAAATAGAACTTAGATGAACTACTTGCCTAGATTTCTCCACCAATTCCAAAATATATAATGAAAATAAAATATAAATAAGTAACAAAACAGAGCATGGTACTTCTCACATGAACTAATGGCAACTGGTAAATGGTGACATTGTCTCAGGAATAGTTTTAAGAATTAGAACTAGCTAACATCTGTAAAAGCTACTAGCTGTGGGAATTTGTACTCTGATAGGGGTTGTTATTCCTACTCATCAAGAATGAGTTCACAATTTATGCTAAGCCATGATGCTTGTCTGGTGTCAGCTTAGCATGTCAGGTAAAACCAGCCACTGTAGTTTGTTACATACCCTGTGGGTAAACAAAGCATGTTTTACTTCATTATGTAAACACAGTTTAAAAGTAAACTACTCTGATTGTATAAATAGAGTGTTTTTCCAGTTACATATCAGGGGAAAAAATGTGCCTCAGTGTAAATAGTCTGGGAAACATTGGTGTAAGATACAGAAAGCCCCCAGTTTAAATTGTATCTCTTCCACAAATTCACTAGTTGGTTTAAGATGTATTGTAAGCCTCAGAGCATCTTCACCGTGCTGCAGTACAAGGATAACACTTACAGGATTCTTGTAAGAATGAGAGACATCACATGAAGCATTTCACCAATGATTGGAAATGTTAAAAAAAACAAAAAGCAACCGAATAATAATATAAATGGGCATTACTAAAAGCAGCAGTTAACGTGTCGTCAAATACTACCGTATGCATAACCAGCTAGAAGAGATCATCGCAATGCAGCCTCTAAAAGTAGTCCTGATTATCCATAGTCCCCAACCAGCAGCTTGCCCTCGAGATAAATCACCAAACCCAGTTCTACACCTATCTTTTTGCAGATGGTAGTCTGACCTGGTTAAATGGATTTGGATTAGCTCCTGGCCCTTCTCCAAGAATTGATTTTCACCTCCCTCAGAGCTGTAATCTAACACAGATCACAGCTGCAATACACCATGTCAACAACTGTGGCAACTGAGTGGAATGTAGTCACAAGCTGCATTAACTGGTTTCGTAGTGCAGTGCAAATTGCATTAAGCAATCTTTTCTGTTGCATGTTTTGGTGACCTTTAAAGTGAGGAACAAGGAAAGACTCTAGCATGTGGGGAGGTTGATTGAGCAGCAGTCTAATTTTGGCCCTTTCAGTCCTTCCTGTTTCTTTACCATAACTGATGTAAATGATTGCAAGAACCAATGTATATTATGAGTGTGTTCCTGGGGAACCCCAGCAACCATTCTAAAATCCAGCTGCTGTCAATCGCATGGTGTTAAGTAAGCTTTGTTCTCTTGTTCATCTCCTCTGGCATGAATCTTTTAAGTTTGCAAGCTAATATTTAGTTAGGTTTTCCTGTTTATCTGGATTTTGTTGTTGTTGTTTTGGGGGGGAATTTTTAACAGTATAGCCGTTGTGACTATAACATATTTCTGGAGGCAACCTTTAGAAGGAGAAAATTGTACAGGTAGTCCTCGACTTATGATCACAGTTGAGACCAGAACTTCCATCACTAAGCAATGCGGTTGTTAAGTGAGTCGCACCCAATTTTACAACCTTTTTGCCATGGTCGTTAAGCAAATCTGGCTTCCCTCATTGACTTTGCTTGTTGGAAATCCCCTGGGACGATCGTAAATGGCAGTCACGTGACCCTGGGACACTGCAATCATCACAAATACATGCTGGTTGTCAAGTGCCCTGAATTTTGATCACATGACTGCGAGGACGCTACGATAGTCGTAAGTGCAAGGGCTGGTCGTAAGTCACTTTTTTCAGCACCGTCGTAACTTTGAATGGTCATTAAACAAGTGATTGTAAGTCAAGGACTACCTGTATGCATATGAAGGAATCTATATAGACTTTGACTCCAAAGATAGTTCAAATTACTTGGTGGCTAGAAAGGAAACATCTCTTTCACCTTTTACAATGGTCTTTTTAGCTTTAGCTACTATGGTTACTGTATATTTGTGGTGGTCTTTCCCTTTATTTATGTCTTGTTTTATTCTTTTTATTAAGAACACAATTAGGAGTTTGCCATTTATTTAAATGACACAGTCACTGGGATGAAGGAATGGGTAGAGCTGGAATTAACTTGCACCCTGCCGCCTCCCACTATTCTTCCTTTTGGACTGAATTTTGATCTCAAATAGCTCATTCTCAAACTTAGAATTTTCTAGTCAAGGGTGCAACAAGACACTTTCCAAAGATTGAGGATCCAGGCTCATATTTGCATAGAATTTATTCTAAATTACATGTATACATGCAAATTTGGGCCAACAAGGGGATGCCAACAAGATTTTTTTAGGCCGACAAACTGTGGGATACCTGCAAGATATTTTGAGACACTGTGACTATGCTTGGGGTGAACACAGTTATCCTGATTAATGAGTTAACTCATTTACTGGTTCACACAATACATTGAATCATTTAAATAAATGAAAAAGCCAAGATGACAGACATGATCTTATGAGCCCCTTTTTTACATGTGAGTGACATGTGTGATACATATTAAAAAGAGATGGGGCTTCAATTGCACCCACCGCCTTGACTCTTTTGACCTCCCCTGTGGATGTCCCTAGAGCTTGAATTCATATAATATGCTAACCCACAAAAAACCCTAATAACATTAAGATTAACCAAGGTTGTACCTTGCATCTTTAAATGATCATGTTAAGTGCATTGTGTGAATATAACCAATATATGCCTATGGAAATAACTATCTTGCAAGACTAGTGAAAGATTTAGTAAAATAAGGTACATGAAGCACTTGGGACAATTATGTGCTATATAAATACTAATATTATGACAGTTTTATAATGTATAGCATGGATTAAAATCCAAGATTTGTATAATTTAAGGATCCAAAATAAGCTTTATTAATCAATCTATTAATTTGTAAGGCCACAAAATTTCTGGGGGCTCTTTTAAAATTATCTCCAGACTTTTGTATAATTCTGAAGCAACTTGGTATTATTTAAACTTTCCAGATTAGTAAGATTAGTTGTCTTCCAAACCTTGAAACTGGAAGACTACCTTTGTTCTTAAAAACAAATTGGCTTGTACATCACAGTTGATGATAAAGAATACTACATGAATCATACCAATTATGGTTTATTCAATTAACAATGGTTAGGAAACAATGGCTTGGAAAAATGCATGAACTGAATTAATACTAATAAAGATTAAAACAATATATATTTATGGAAAGGAAGGAATACCTCAATAAAGCCTTTCCAGGAAAAGTGGACTTTTCTTGGAAAGTGGAATTTGCTCATTTCTGAAACTAGTATAAATGTTGCAATACAACACCAATTGATTCTTCAACAACCTTGTAAGAAATACAAGCCAAATGGTGGGTTACCTATACCTTTTGGATTTTAGTTGCATTTCAAGAATAGGAAGTCTGGTGTTTGATGTACACTTGTATAATATGGTTATCATTAAGTAGTAATAAAAATAAAATGGACTTTTGGGGTAAATATCCGAAAGGTATAACTTTAAAGGTAGAAATTAGGGTTGGGTTCCCAGAGAGAGGGTCAAGAAAGGTTGAAAGTTATTTGTTTGCAATGGTTTAAAATCAGTCTTGACTTAAACCAACAATTCACAGATTTAAAATCTAGTTTCACTCAGTAATTCCATCATGCAGCAGGAATGACTTTTGCCCAGGGGGCAGCATCTGCCTCTAGCCATATCTTGGCCAATGGATGGGATTTGGTAATGCTCAAAGTCTTGCCAGTTAGGGCACAGGTTGCATGCATTAGTCTTGCTTAAGGATGAAACTAATTCTCAGATTATTCAGTTACTGAAGTTTCTTTTGGCCATGGAATCAGTGAAACGAAGAAATGTAATGACGGAGAATGATTTTTAGGACCATCCTACAAATGAATTGTATTTGCTGAGCAACATGTTGAGGGAACAGCAATCACATTCATTTACTTTGACTCCTTGCTGCTTCATCCCAAAGAACTTTTCCATATACAAATTGGACTTTATGATTAAGAGTTTGGACCCACGTTCCAAGTCTATTCTCTAAGTTTCTTGGGCCAGTTGCTCCCTTTCAGCCCATCCTATCTAACAGGGTTGTTGTGGTGGAAAAAAGGTTGGGGGAGGAAGAACAGTACTTGGAGCTCCTAGAGGAAAAATGGGATAGAAATAAACAGAGTCACTCTTCTAAGGCTTCCTGAGCATACCTCAAAAGTTAACATGAGCAATGGATGGGAAGCTGACATTTTAAGAATTTGGAAGCACTGAAAAGAGAGTTGCAAGAGCAAAGGTAACACACAAGACAAAACAACAACAATCAGATATGCTACTAACTTGGATCTCCTTAGCATCTCACATAATTTTTTCTCCAGTTAAAGCTAAATAATTTCTATTGGTAGTTTTCAGATTAACCTTGTTAGATGGTTATGTATGAAACCAGCATATCCTATAGCATACTCAAGAAAAAATTATTTTTATCATTCTCTGAGCAAAGAATTACTAATTGAACTATTAGTCATCTTTGGAGCACTTCACCTGATTTATATTAATTTCCCAGCAAGTAATAACAATGCCTAATCATACTCACGGGGCTATGTATATCTAAAGACATAATGATTCAACCAAGCATTGAAAAGATTTTGAATTAGCTCCTGGTATTTCTTTGAACTAGTTTGGCTGAAAATATAATTCTCACGCATCCCCATGCTTACTTCTGTGATATCCTGAGCCTTTACTGAACAAAAGAACTGATCTGGTCTGGCACTAGCCCTGGGTTAAATGATTTAAATTTGAAAGGAACGAATGACAATGGTGGATAAATAGGATAGCTGGATTAGACTCATTTCTGGTTTTGGAGGCCAGAAGAGCAGGTCACCTTAATGTAAGTCTTTCTTCAAGTTTGGATGAAACTGAGAACTGGCCTCAGCAGTGACAAATATCCAGTACGCTGTCTACGGAGAAACAGATAGGAAGAGATCAGCCCTATGTTTATTTTAGTTGGTGGTGTTATGTAAGGGCAACTTTTTTTGTGAGGCCTGTCTAAGTGTGCTTTAAAAATACATTTGGGCTCTGTTTTTTTGATGATGTATAACTGTCCACCAAAGGAGTGCTCCTAGAGACAAGACTACCATACCTAGAATGCTCAAATCCAGATGACTGTAGATGGCAGCAAAGAGATACATCACGTTATCACTCTCTGCTGCCATCTGGTGGTTGTCTGAAATCTTGCAGGCCACGTATAGCAACCCTGCTAGAGAGGGCTTGCTGCAGTCTCTTCATGGAAGTGTGTGGTTAGGACTTTGGGACTTACTTGAACCTGGACAGTTGTAGATGAAGTCTAGTTTAGTCAATTCCTGAGAATTGTTTGCCTTTTCCAAGCAAGACCCCTTTCAGCAAAGGGGAAGGAAGTGCAACATTTTCTACATCCCATCAGATCTGGTAGAGAGGCATGCTGCGGGTCCCGTCTGCTAGAGAATTACATTTGGCAGGTCCAAGGAGGTGGGCCTTCTCTGCCATGGTGCCCACGTTGTGGAATCTTCTCCCACCAGAAGTGAGATTAGCTCCATCCCTCTTAACATTCCACGAGTCCCTCAAGACCTGGCTATGTGATCAGGCCTGAGGCCCCCAGGGGACCGGGGAGATTTTACAATTGCTCCCTTATTCATTTTATCCCCTCCTATTTTGTGTGTTCTTTACAGTTTTTTTTATTTGTAATTGTTTTTATGTATTTATTTTTTTAATTGTTATACGCTGCCCAGAGTCACTTTGTGTGAGATAGGCAGCTATATAAATAAAATAATAATAATAATAATAATAACAACAACAACAACAACAACAACAACAACAACAACAATAGGCTGATGACATTAAATCTTTGATGGCCTTGACCTGGTATAATTACCAGAAGAGTGACCTTCAGCCTTGTATTGGTCAATGGAGAGATAGGTATTTCATGTTGTGCTTGAGGTTCAGGGACTTCACTTAAGTACATACAGTACCTTATTATTTATTTCTGTGGTAACTAGATATATTCCAGCTTTGGTCAACTAATATCTCCCAGTGTGATTCACATACATTGAATCAATAAGTCAGGGAGGAGTTGGTTCTCTGGCTTGTAAAGGTGAGATCAACCACATGAATTATAAATGAGGCTTCTGCTTCAGCTTAGGTCCAACTGATTTTCCTTTGTTGTTGATTTTGTAGTGAAGGAAAATAGGCAATACTCATTCTTTGGCCAAGGGATGGGGTCAGGGTGTTGTGAATACTGCCATTCCAGGTCAATAGACAATGAACCAAGGGTTATTTTTGTAGCCAGGAAGTTAACCTTTAGAAAACCAGAGCTTTAGGCAATAGTCAACTTGGATTCAAGTGTTTTCACCCATGGTCTCAACCTGATCTTTCCAAGCCTTATTAGCCTGGCCTTCCAAGACCTATCAAACAACCTAGAATACATGTAGTCCTTGGTTAATGACAACTTGTTCAGCAACTGTTTGAAGTTATGACGGAGCTGAAAAAAGAGACTTATGGCCGGTCCTTGAAGCTGTGGCCATTGCAGTGTCCCCACAGTCACATGATTGCAATTCAGGTGCTTGGCAACCAGCTTGCAATTACGATGTCACAGCATCCTGCGGTCACATGATCACCATTTGTGACCTTCACTGCTGGCTTTCAACAAGCAAAGTCAATGGGGAAGTCAGCAGGAGGTTGCAAATGGCGATCACATGATGTTGTGCCTAACGACTGCACAGGATTCACCTAATGACTGCAACTGGAACTTTCAGGACTGCTGTCATAAGTCACTTTACAACCATGTCACTTAGCAACAGACTTCCTGGTCCCAATTACTGTCATTAACGAAGAACCACATGTACTGTGTTTCTTGATTCCCAACCTAATAAAGATTCAGGAGCTTATTATGTAAAAAAGCCAGCTGCAAGGTTCTCCAGTATCAATTAAAAGATCTACTTCATGGATCATAGAAAGGCTCCCTCATTATGTGGTGAAATAGTTCAACTGCTGGAATTCTTGCAACCCCACTCCATTTTTTCAATAAATCTTGCTAATGAGAACCCTGTGAGGATTGCACTTGGAAAGAATTATTTTTGGTTTTAAGCAGCTGCCAAAGAGCCTGACAGATATCATCTTAATTAATGATACAGGTAGTCCTCGATTTACAACCATTCATTCAACAATCATTTGAAGTTACAAGAGTGCTGGAAAAAATTGACTTACGACTGGTCCCCAAAGTTATGGCCGTTGCAATGCCCCTGTGGTCACATGATCAAAATTCAAGTGCTTAACAACCTGCCCACACTTATGACCACAGGGGCACTTCATTTCCCCCCACCTACCTACCTTGCCACCCATCCCTGCCCTTTTGGCCGCCCTGCACCCTGCCTTGTGGCGTGGCAAGCAGCCCCAGAACTGCATGTCTGCGCTGTCTTTGGAAAACCTTCCCAGGCAGCACAGCTTTTTGAGGGCCTTCCAATTGGGCAAAACTGCTTCCAGCCTCCCCCATTGGCTGGCATTCTTATTTGTGCCATGCTGCTGGGCTGGGCTGGGCTGGGCTGGGCTGGGCTGGGCTGGGGAGCCACATGTAGGAAACATTTGCTGGAGAAGCTGGGTTGAAAAAGGAGACAGCAAAGGCAGCGAGACACTTCTGCTTCAGCTGTGGTGGATGGGCACAAAAGGTTGGTGTGGGGAACTGTGAGAGAAGGGAGCTGAGCGAATGAATGCTTACTGGCGCTTGCTGGCACATGCCGGGGCTGGCTGGGGCTTCCAGAGGTGGCTGCAGCTTTGCACTGCATTGTGGCTCAGGGGCTTTTTGCAGCCCCAGAGCCGTGGTGCATCAAGAAGCCCCTGAGCCACAACGTGGCAAGCAACCCTAGAGCTGTGAAGTTCTGGGGCTGTTTGCTGCCCTGCAAGGCAGGGTGCAGGGTGGCTAAAAGGGCAGAGATGAGGGGGGATAGGTAGGTGGGGGGAGTTGGAGGCAGTCTGTTACCTTACTGAGGCTCAAGGCTGTGAGGGACCAAATCCAGAATGGCTTGGATTGGGGTAGGTCCTTGGCTAATGACCAGTGAAATTTGCTTAAGAACAGTAAGGGGGATTGCTGGGATTGCCACCACTAAGCGATGCGGTCATGTGATGTCTCACTTTATGACCACATCGCTTAGTGATGTAAATTGTGGTCATAAGTCAAGGACTACCTGTATATACAAAGTGATCAAAACTAGGATTACCATAATACAAATTTTCCCAGACACATCTCTTGCAGGAAGAAGTATCCCAAATGTTAATGATTGAACTCTAATCCCAGATGTTCTGGAATGGGGCAGCCGAGGTGGCAGTGGTGTGCAGTGATTGGTGGCAGTGATGTATAACCTTTAGGGAAGAGATAGACACTCTGTTTCCCGAGCAGTAGTCTCTGGGAAAGAACATCATTCTTGCTGCCTCCTGATTGGTGCACGAAAGAGAGGGAAATCAACCAGCAAGGAAAAAGAGAGGAGTGGTGCTGCCCTTGGGCTGTTAGAAGATGCAGTTCAGGGTTTTGGGTGGTTTAAGGCTGCTTTTTGTTGTTTGTTTATTTGTGTGTGTGTACTAGACCTGGTTAAGAGAATGAACAAGAGAAAGCTTATTCAAACACTGGTTTATGTTTCTGAGACGCGATTTCACATCACAAACATTTATTCTAATGGCACAGACTTCTGATCTCAGACTGCAAACCCTGGTTCAGGTTGTAGAAACTTGTGATTTCATGCAATAAACGCTGGTAGAGATTTTATATTGAGAAGTCCTGCCTTAGTCCCACTTGGGAGCAACCAAGGATCCTCAGCTGATTTAATCGGGCATTCGCATTCCCTGCGCTAAAAGAGAATGAATGAATGTACTGTATGCAGTCAAGTCAATTTTTCGTGGTTCTCTCTTTCCAGAAGGTCCTAATTTTCAAATGCTAAGATATACAGTAACCTCATCTAAGCATTAAAAAACACAAACTAAACATTCTTCTTTTTGTATTTAGAAAATGTGGGCTGTTCAACCTGGTGCTTTCCATATGTGCGGCACATCCAGTATTCACCAGCTAGCATTCCTGTACATCATGCTGGCTGAAGATCATGGGAGCTGGTTCGAGACATCTAAGCATTGTGTTGGAGAACACTTGATTAAATAATCAAATGCCCTTGACTTTCTTGATTTATCTATCAATATTTTTCAATGGTGTTTTTCAATATTGCGCGTAGGTAGCAGTTACGCTACAGATGAATGTTGTTTGCAAAAAACAAAACAAACCATTCCAGCTATTGCAAAAGCATAGCAAAGTCTAGTTATGGTTTTAACTTTTTTTTTTTTTTTTTTAAAGGAATTTTACCACCATCAGAAAAAGTAAATGTTGCAATGGTATGTTGACACGCATGACAATGACGATTTCTTAGCCCTAATTATGCTGAGTCAAAAGGCTGGGAGCAAACATTGTTCATCCTCATTAAATACAGGTAGTCCCTGGATTACAGATGACCCATAGTTAAGAACAGAATCTACTGTAGCAAAATTCAAGTTAAATACACAATGGTTTGAGTTAATTACACAATACTACTGATACAGTATTATACAATAATACTGTTCCGGCTTATATACAAATTCGACATAAGGACAGACCTTGGGAACGGAACTCGTTCTTAAACTAAGGACTACCTGTATCTGGAGATTTACTTTAATGTTACTGTTTCCTGAACGTCACTAATCAGCCTTGGAAGTCTTATTCCATTTTTATCAAGTCCAACACAACTAAGTTGATTGGGATTGACAGGCTTATGATCTTGACAGATCTTGTGACACTCTTAGACACCATCCACAGAATTCTAAATGAAATAAAAAACATTTTTCTTAGAATTAAACATTGGTGTGAAATTATCACATCTCATGAGATTCAAGCAACAACATGCTTGGCAGTGACAACAGACAAACTTGTAAGATTTCTTTTTTGGAAAAGACTGCTGGCTCCTCTGAAAGACTGTTGTCCCCTGCTGCTAAACCAGTGACTCCCCAAATAGTAGGGAGATTATATTGGGCTGTTTTCCCAATATATGACAAGACTACAATGGACATCATCCTTATTTACAGGACCACTGATGATGCTGGTTTGGGATCATAGGACTTGCAATTCAACACATCTAAAGGCCAGGTTAGAGAAGATTGACACTGAATATGAGATGGAAGACACAATGAGAAAAGGTTTTACATATTCTTATCACTTTAGGGCCAGTTAGAAAACTCCATGGACATGCCCATGTACCCATCAGTGTTAAGCACAACTTCAGGGAGTTGTTCCTTTTATAAAATGAAAATATAGAAGAGTTAAGATCCTGCAGGTTGCAAATATTTGCTTCATAACCTCTGACACCTTTACCTCCTCATTTCTTATGACGCCTTTTTACTAACTACAATTTCCTGTGATTGCTAGCATTGATCGCTGCCAATCATGGTTTTGGTCTGCAGATGGATCTACCGATGAGCAATTGTTGAATCATGTACCCAGAGGCATGGAAGTTCTCCAGGCTAACACCAAAACTATGCCCACATTTTGCTGCACCCTCATACTTTACTCAGGAATCATATACAATACTACATTCCCTCTTACTGAATTGTTACAAATAATTCCTGTTCCTGTTAATCTTCCTGGACTGGGTTATCTTCTTGCCAAACAATTTTTGAATGCTTAAGGCTGACTACCGTCAACCTGCGCAATTTGTGCCCAACACGCAGGAAGGAGGGGTGAAGAAGGAGGAAACTATCCTTTAAAGGACACTTTGTACATTCAATTTTGAATTAGCCTTTAAGGGATAAGCCTCTAAGTTTAAGGGATCTAAAGGTGGCAAAAGAGTCCTCTCAGAAGGTGAAATAGTGTGGAAATAATGGTCATACAGGAACTGAATGGAAACAAATGGCCATCATAAACAATAAAATAGAGGAATATCAAGTGTCAACCTTGGAATTTACCCTTCATATCTATAGTTTAACTGAGGCATGAGAAAACCATCTCCTAAAAACAATTAGATGGGGATGCATTTAAGGCTCTTCCAAAGAGGGATGTAGAATGATCAATGGAGTGAGATGATTAGTGCTCTGCATTCTCACACCACCACCACCAGGCATGTGCAGTGATACAAACAAACAAACACCGCATGACTGAAGCAGGAAGAAGCTGGGACCTGACACAACTGATCAGGTGACAGCACAGTAGGAAGTCACGGGGAGAGGGGGGATCAACTTGCTCTGTTAATGGGTCTACCCCTGCCTTCTCTACCCAACATTGACTTGCCAGCTATGTCAAAGAAACCCACAAGTTGGCTGTGAAACCATCCAAATGTCTACAGCATTTGGATTTTGTTCTTTACAGCATCGGACCTTCTTTTCGGACCTTTCTTTTAGGACAGGAAGGCCTGGCGCAATATGGTTCATGGGGTCACGAAGAGTCGGACACGACTTAGCGACTAAACAACAACAACATTTGGATTTTAGAATTTGCCTCCTGTGAAATAGCCATCTGGTAAATAACATGCTAATAAGTGGAATTAAAAGCAGACAAACAAACACTGAATTACTGCCATAGGTTACTCTATTGGAAGGGTGAGCAACCAGCATTCCTGGGGCACATAAAACCCCAAGCCCCCTTTTTTGTAAACCTACAGCTGCCTCTGCCCATAACTGCTAAGAACTGATGCCATCATTTCTTCCTATTTTGCAGTGGGAAACACATGAAAGAATTTAAGTTTAACTTCTAACATTGGTTTAACAGAGTTTAACCCAGCTCTCCCAAAAATGAAAACATGAGAAAATGGAGAGAGAAAAAGGAGAAAACGCTGGCCGCAACCCTATGTAGGAGCTTACTGTTATCTGGGGGAAATAAGGCTGCAGTAGGCGGGACAGTTGGACCTGTTCTGTGGCATGATGTTGTCACCCTTGATCTCTTTTACAGAAGTCCAGAAGTTCTTCTGCATGTTGCCATTTTGACAGGGCAGTGTTTACCCCTGGAAGTCCTCCAGATGTATTGGCTGCGCTGGATGGCAGTTCTGGAAGTTGCACTCTGAACACATCTAATTTGGTAGTAGAGCTCTAACAGTACGTAAGCTGAATTGCATGACTACTGTATGTAGCTGGAGCTGATTTGTGGGTTGACTAAACACTGTATGGTATCTTTTTACAGTGGAAAGATAATGGAGAGATTTGTACCATCCAAGTCTTTATTGGAGTAATACATTTTTTCCTTCATTTTTATACTGAGCCTTTCCAGCCATTAATTCCTGAAATTTATGAGTGTTTTTTAAAAATTGGCACTGTGACATGACTCTGATGGCTCAACTTAGAGGCAGGGTATCTCTGATCATCAAGACTATCAGCAACTGGGGAGTTTCATAGCAGAATCATTTGCTGGAAATGAACCACTAGACTAGATGGACATTGATTTGCTCCAGCAAATCTTGCGTTCTTTGCCACATGACATGATGAATTTTAAGTCCTGAGATAAAAATCATTAAATTTTTTTTTAAAAAAAAATCAGGTAAAACACCTCAGTAAAAACATGTTTCCCTGAGACACTGCTAACCTTTGCTAGTGATTAATTTTATGGCTAGGTGATTTAATGGTTTAAAAATGTATTGTTGATTTACATGTTGCAAACATTTATTTTGGAAGCTGCCTTTGGGAAGTAGAAGAGAATTATCTTTAACAAGGTGACTGCAAACACTTTTAAGGAAATACCTAGTGTAAGTTTGACTTTGCAAGTTAAAAGCTCTCGTTCACAAAAGATTATGCAAATGACCCCCTGTGAACCTAATTCAGGACATTAAAGATGCCAGATTTATGTCTGATACCAAAATAGTAGCTTAAACTTAGCATGTGATGTGACTGTTGCCTTCCCAGATCCACATACTCCCAATCTCCACCACAGCAGCTGCAGCTAAAAATAGAAGATGATAAGAGAGAGGGTTTCTCGGTCAGAAAAACAGATCCTGAGTAACTGACAGAATCACACAGCAGCAATGCACTCGCTACGGTTCCTAAGTGCTGAAGTTCTGGTATCCAAGGCGCAGTTGGTAAGACAGAACTTGAGCCATCTTGCGCACAACCTTTTTCCTCTTCTTTTTAAGGCAAGCTACTTACAGGAGCAGGTGGAGGTGATTCATGACCTGGTAGAGAACTGGCCACTGCCAGAATTCAATGTTGGGAAGCTGCTGGGGAAGACAGCTGATCACCCTGAAGACATCAGTAACCGAGCCTGTTCTTTGTGTCTGGCCAGCTGCCTAGCTGGTTTGAAAGACTATGTCCTGAATTGCTCATCGCCCTATGCAAAACGACTCAAAACTGTGGATTTAACAGGCATAAAGGATGTTGAAGTTCAGCTCTGCCCCTGTAGAAAAACAATGGGACGCTGGGCCCGGACAGAGCTGCTCTCAAGGACCTGCTATGATCTGCTGGTTGACATGCAAGAGTTGCCCTTCCGTCCGGATGTGTTTGAGATCTCTATTGATGTCTTGGCCGACATCTTTGTTACTGAACGAAGCTATGAGGTGGTTGTCCAGGCTCTGCTAATGAGGTGCCACTGCCCACTCAAAATCCATTGCAAAGCCTTCCGGGTGGACAATCTGGCTCTAAGGAAGCTCTTCTACATCATAAAGCTCACAGAACCCTCTTCGCTGGGCAAATTTGAAGTGGTCCACAATGTTAGGCTCCAAATGGAACATTTGCAAGTGCTTTTTAATAATGTCCACTTTCCTAAACTAACATCACTCACACTGCCAGCTGGGACCTTTGATGTGAGAAAGTTCACACCAGAGGATGAAGCCATTCTTTCAAGAATTGGGGAAAAGCTCAGCCAGATGAGTCAGCTGACAGAAGTGAGCCTGGCATTTTCCACCCTCACAGGACGGATCCGTAAACTACTCAGGTAATGCATTCCAGATTGCTTTTGCTGGGGAGTCAGTGCCGTGCAGTTGGAAATGCATGAAGAAAGGATGAGGTATAGCCATAAAGCAGCTGTTACTGCTGTTGGGAAGAAACCATGGTGCTGTAGGAGAAACAGCAGTTGCGTGTTGCTGTGTAATTGATAACAAGTCACTCACTCACCAGGATGATTCCATATTATTCCAATCTTAGTTGAAAAGAAATTCAATCTGACAGAAATCAACTGGCTCAAATTGCCTCGCAGAAGTTCTAGCTAAGAGAAGTGAGCTCAGATTTTCAGTGGCGCAGGCCAATGTTTAATGAGAGACCAACGAAATGCTCCTATGGGGATTTCCAGATAGAATATTCTGCTGAACGATTTTCAAACTGCAATATAGGAGACATTTTTATGCCTGAAATTAATAGTTCTGAGCAGGGACATCCGGTGGGCACACGTTACACTACTGTGTGCAACAGTGTCTTTTTTCAGTTCTTTAATTTCCTTACCATTTCCTTCAGCTTAGGGAGCATATCTATATATCTCTACTGAAAAGGAAGCCCCTTTTCAGTGGGACTTATTCCTTGGGTAGAAGATTGATATGTAGCTTGCTAATCATGACTTTAAAAATACAGCAATTTTGGAAATTTTTCTGTTTGGGGTTTGATAAAGTCCTAAATGATAGAACCAAAGGAAAGTCTCTTTCTAAACCAAGTATTTGTATTCACATATGAAAACAATACCTCAGTTGTAACTTGCTATCAAAAGCAATTCTGTAGAAGATCTAATTTTTTACCCCAAAACTATTTTGCTGGCACTTCCTGAGTGCCAATTATCAAAGCTACTGTATACAGTATCAGTGATACGATCATTATTCTTGCCAAGTCAGAGGCAGAAAAGAAATGATTGGCAGCTATTGAATTCATTATTTAAGCCACCATCCTGGCATGGAATATGTGTCTTTCGATAGAAATCTAAAATAATAGGGGGTCAACAAATCCTAAGCTTGATCATCAAAAGTTAAGAAAGGTCTTTTCTTCTGAGGAGGGATGTGACATTAAAAGCGGACTGGAGCTTGAATTCATAGATTTAGGTGCACATAAGGAAGCCCCTTCTTAAGGCAATGCCTTTATCCTTCTAAAGCTTCAGCAGTTCTCAGACTGCCCTTGATCCCACCAGCACCCCCTCTAATTGGCCAAGGAGGAGCACCCGCCCCCAATGGTATTCCCATCCCCATCCTCATTCTTCCCTTGCCATATTTGGGGGGGGGCAAGTTTGGGGCAAGAAAAGCATAACAACAAAGCCCACAATATGGGAATGTTGCACAAACCGTTGCCAAGCCCATGCAAAAGGTTTGCGCTGTAGTTCTCACACTGCAGATTTGCACAAAGGTATTACGATACTTATAGGGTTGTTTTAAATGTGTTTCTTAAGAATTGCAAAGATGGAAATGGAATATTGAAAGCCTTTCCTCCCTAACATTTAATTGCAGCACAAATACACCCCAGAAATCTCTTTTTTTCCTACCGTGTTCTTATGTTCTTTTTTTCCATTGGATCCCCAGGCCATCATTGAGACAGCTTTAAGTCATTGTACTGGAAAGAAGTGTTTTTCCCCTTAACACAGGTTTTGCTGTGCATACAATCTGATGCATTTCGCCAACTATTCTACTGGCGGGGCACTCACGTGGCCCCCTAGCAGTTTGAGATCAGGCAGAGATTTATTGGACACTTTAGGCTGATGCAGATAGACCCCCTCTCTTCCAGGACCATTCTTGACCCGTGGCTCAGAGATCTAGGTTAGTCTGGACAGCAACTGACCAACATTGGCAGTAGGGGTGCTGCACAAAGAAGGGGGAAAGAGAAAGCCTTGCACTGTATAAACAGAGAGCAAACCCCACTCCCTTCTAGCACTGAAGATGTTACCTTGTTGGGTAACAAAACGTCTGCAAGAGAGCAACCAAGCTCAGAGAACCCCAAGGACTCCACAGTTCAACTCTGAGCTGCAAATATTCTCTATTTTTAAAGCCATGCAAAACCATATTAAGTTTTGACTGAGAGCTAAATCTGCTGATCTAGCCATTGGTCAAAATTTGCCTCCTCTCTAACCCCATCCCACGTTAAGGACAGTGACTTTGGATGGCTGGTGATATTTGGTGAGAGGGGAAGGAAACAAAGATTTGGGAATCCACCACCTCCTCTCCTTCATATGCTCTGTACTCCGTAAAGAAGGACATCACTATCTGGCAGCCTCATGCCTGTGGCAGAATAGGGATTGCTGCATGTGTGTGTGTGTGTGTGTGTGTGTGTGCATATGCAGCAAATTTTATGTTAGTAGAGTTTTGTGTCAGCTCATTGACTGATAGACAACACTTAATTTGGCCACAAAGAAAAGCTCTGAGTCAATATGTTCATCAATTTTGTGGGCACTTTTTTATTTTAATCATCCTAAATAATTTGGTATCATGCCCTGGTTTGGCCTCCCCACTGTTCACCCCTACTTATTCTGGAATATTTGAAAATAAAGTGTCTCAGTCCCAATACAAATGTTCTGGGGACACTATTGTTTACATCCCTACTATGTGCAAATGGAAACTAATTTATTTCTACTTTCTTCTTCCTGTACTTTAATCAGCCACCGATCTGTATGAGGACTTCTCCTCTTATCCCATGGCTGCTAAATTTGCTCAGAGTCTTTGATGAGGGACTTTGTTGAAAGCCTTTTGAAATTCCAGATAAACAATGTCTGGCAAATGACTCCTATCCATTTATTTGCTGATCCTTTCAAATGACTCTAAAAAGTTAGTGAGGCAGGAATTACCTTTGCAGAAACCATACTAGTTCTTCAGCAAGATTTATCCATAGGCCCAAATGCCCATGTGACTATTCTATTTTTTATTACCATTTTTCCACCAATTTACCTAGCTAAGTGGCCTATACTTTCCTGGATCCCTTTTTAAAAATTGACATTAGAGCCATTTTCCAGTCCTGTGTTACAGAGGGTAGCCTATGCATATTTATGAATCTATTGTTTTTAAAAGCTGTATAATGGAACTGTTTTTGTGCAATTATTGAACTGGTGGTTTTATTGAACTTTCCAGTCCTTTGAAGTCCCCACTGAAAATGCTGGACGTTTCTAACTGTTCACTGAACCATCTTGACATGGCTTATTTAGCCAACAGCCTGCACTCTGAGAGCCTTGAAGCTCTTGATATCAGTGGACACGATGTGGCTGATTTATACCCATCAACCTTCTTCAAGCTTCTGAACCATTCATCTCATACACTGAAAAGTCTCACCCTTGAGGAATGCAACATTCAGGACATTCATATCAACATGCTGATTTTAGGGTTGGTTCCCTGTCGGAAATTACAGGAGCTGAAGTTCCTTGGAAATCCTCTATCTTCTCGAGCCTTGAAATGCCTTTTTCATATTTTCATTGATTTTCCAAGGCTGAAATATATTGAATTTCCAGTTCCAAGAGATTGTTATGCAAATAACATCAGTTACCCAATTGGTGAAAGTGATCTTTCAAAATTTGATCACCAGAAATATGAGACAATAGCCGAAGAACTCAACATGATTTTATTGGAAGCAAAGCGGGAAGACATCAAGGCTTCTACTCCCCTCTTTGGAGCGTATGATGCTGCTATTCAGGAAACAGGAAATGAACTGGGAATTTCTTTGTTGAAGTCATTCCAAGATGCCCTACAAAGTTTCAGTATGGCACTTAAGGAAAAGAGCTGAAGTTTGCAGCTGAACAAGCATATACAAACAGAATGTGAGAGCATGTGGAGTGTTGAAAACAGGTTACAGCACCATAAAATTGATGTCATGGTCACCTGCAGATCTCCCATAGTTGCTCTATAATCATCCCCCTTTTTACTGGTTTGAGCTTTCATCATCTTTATTTCTTGATAAAATCCAGACTAAAAATAAGACAAATCACAAATGTATAAAGAACTATACATGGACATGGTGTGGCCCACCTGTCCCCCATTGCACAATCCAATGTTATGCAACACATTTAGGGAATTCCAGAGCAAGCCCTAATGTAGTAAATGCAAAGCTGTAACCCACCTTGCACCCTTCCTCATTCATTTTTATAGATCTTTTGGCAAGAAATTGAAGCCCTCATTTGCAAATAAAATATCTAACATGGATGCTGAATAGATGGTTGCTTTAGACTTCTTCAATATATGGTACTTTTCATTTGAAGATAATGAACCAACCTGAGATTCTACAATGTCTATGCACTCAATATTAAGGGGAGGTTTTCCTGTCAGCCTTCTTTCTTTTTATTTGTGGAATTACCATTTCATCCTAGACAGGCCAATCTACCCACTTTGTCTGAGAGAACATGATTAAATTAAATGATTTCTGTGCATATGTGAGTTAGATAAATGACTGTAGTTCTCTAATTTTCAATGCTTATCTTGGTATATCAGATACTAAGTACAGCATATGGCTGAGTATACACAAGAAATATAGAATATATGTATTTTTGCCTGATTTTGACTGACTGCTTGTATATTTGATGATAATTGCAAAGAATAACAAGTATAATGAAATGAGTTTTTCTTTTCTTAGAATTCTTATTTTTCTGTTTAGCTTCTCATTCCCTGGCACTTTATCTGCTAGATTCACATCTGGGTCAAAGAGGAAAATACAATCCATGACTTTCCCTCATCCTCTGGGGAAGATCTTATTGCTGAACTGTGAGAACATGTGGGGCTTGAGAAAGGGAAAAAGATGTACTCCCATTCTTCCCCCTCCCCTTTGGGGGAAGGAGGAATGGAAACTGACCACATCAAGGAAAGGAGGAACAGAAAGACCCTACAGAAAACACACAACTCCTTCTGCCCAACTTTCTCCCCTCCACTCCAACTACAGAAAGAGCAAAAGTTGCTGACTTGGGAAAAAGTATTTTTCAAGTGTGGCTGCAGTGACCTCTGTTATTCCTCTTCCTTTATCTCAGACCACCTGCCTGTCTGGGGATTATAGGTTTGCTTAACTTGCAGCACACTAATTCACTGTACAGGATTTGTAGAGAGTCCTCACAGAAGCTCTAGCACAGTGTTTTTCAAACTTGGCAACTTTACCAAGTTTGAAAAACACTGCTCTAGCACAAGGATGGACAACTTGAAACCCTGAGTCACCTGAGGTCTCCAACCTGTGCTCTTTTTTTCCTGCACTCCTCAAGACTCTGTCTATAATTTCTGAAAATCAAGAGGAGAGTTTTTCACTAATGTGAGGATGTAATGCATGGAAAGTGAAATGTAAGCCCTAGATAGCATAACATAAATGTATGTTAAGACTCAAAAAATTCCTTTCGAAAAACATAAGGGGAAAAAATCTGGTCCAACCAACATCTCAGATACAGCTCTTCCCCTATTGTGCTGCCTTATGTGATCTTTGTCCCTCCCCAGATGTCCAGTGGAGTGTGTTCCCCATCGCCATTGTCCAAAAAAAAAAAAAAAAGATTGCTAAACTCTGGTTCTAGCAGATGAATGTCACAAACTCTAGCGTACAGAGTGTACTTGGTTCCCAAGCTTTCAGCAAGAGTGCTAAGGAAGCCCTCTGGACTATAGATATACAACATACACCTATACATCTTCCAACAAAATGGATATCCACGCAACTTTATCAAAAAGTGCCTGACCACTCAACCTACTGCAACACAACCAACACAAGCTATGAAAAGGATCACACTGCCATACATCAGAAACGTCTCAGAAACCACCAGCAGACTGTTACAACCACATGGCATCTCTGTAGCACACAAACCAACTAAAGCCCTCCAAAACATCTTAAGTAAACCAAAAGACCCAGTAGCACAGGAAGAAAAAACAGGAGTCATCTACAACATACAGTGTAAGGACTGTAACAAACACTATGTAGGACAGACAGGCAGAAGACTAGCAGAGTGCATCCATGAGCACCGACTAGCAGTCAGAAGACATGATGAAAATTCCTTAATCTCACAACACATGGACAGACTTAACCATGGTTTTAACTGGGAAACCATCAGCATTTTAGACCAAGCTAAATCCAAAAATGCAAGAGAATTCTTAGATGCTTGGTATTCAGACAAGGCAGCAATTAACAGACACATAGAGATAAACAGCATCTATATACTATTCAAAAGAGACAAAAGGCCAGAAGATCTCTCACCAGTAATCATCACCCAGATAAGCAAAGGTCACCACCAGGCACACAATCAAGCAGTATACATAGGCTAATCAAGGAACTGCCAGAGGAGCAAAACAAAAACCCCACCCCCACCAGCACTGGCAAGGCAGGCCACAGTATATAAATAGAGAGCAAACCCCATCCTATTTTAGCACTGAAGACGTTACCTAGCCGGATAATGAAACGTTTGCAAGAAAAGAACCAAGCTCAGAGAACCCCAAGGACTCTATAGATATAGATTTCTGATCCAAAGCCTCTTGTGGTTTTAATATGAACAAAATCAATCAGGAAAACTAGAATGCAGAAGATCAGGAGGTGGGGAGTGGGGTGGGGAATAGATGAACTGCTAATGTCTCAAATAATGCTTATGTGGCAGAGAAACAAAATGTTTTTTCCAGTCCCTAAGGAATCTTGCTAAATGTGTGTTTGATTCAATTACTGTTGAACAAAGGGAACATTATTCCTAATTATGCCTTTAATCACTTTCTTAACAAAAAGCAGATAGCAATGCATATAAAGCGAGCCAACCTGCACAGGGATCTGATTTTAAACTGCACTGTTCTCTGAGTCATCATTTAATCCTAAATAAAGTCAGTAGAAATGTGTTATGGCTCATTGAATATACAACACATAAACACACACACTGCAGTGGAAATAGAATTTAGTGGGGACACTAAGTGGGAACAGAGATTGTTGGTTCACCTTCAATAATCAAAAGTGGTATCCAGATGAAGAGAAATTAACACTGATTATTCAAGCTTTTGTTTTTAGTATATTACTGTCCCATAATGATGTTATGGGATCTTGATCAAATCTTTTGGCTGAGGTAGTTCCACATCCATTCCAAATGGATCCTTTCCAATTCTCCATCTCGCCACTTTTTCAAATACCCTCCCCTTTACATCCCATTCACTAAGCAACTGTCTGCCAACATTCTACTTTCCTGATCTTCCACACTACTTATAACTAATGGTACTTCTATTAGACTCCTAGGTACACCCTAGACTCTCCTACCAGAATTCTGATTTGTGTATATCTGGACTCTTTTTCAACTTCCTCTTAACTTTTGCCCTACTACCACAGGTGAGTCTTTCTTGCCTTTATTGGAGGAAATTGAGTATTAGAGATGATGCTAATATGTAGAGAAAGACACTAGGGGAATTGGGATGATTATTCTTGGGATAAACTGTATTTTCCAGATATTGCCCCAGGAACTATTTTTATCACAGAAATGGTTGATCTTCACACTTGATTAGACTGTAAAGTCAGCACTAGCGAGCTATTGATTTTGCAGTTATGGAGCTTGTACTTCTAGGCTAAATAGCTAAAGCATTACAAACCGAATCTAAGGAAGGATACAATGTAATTTAATGCAGATATAAAGTGTAATTGGAAAAGGATCCTGTATTACACCTTGATTTAACTCTGATGCAGTCACCTGAAGCAACATACGCTTGCTTCAGGTGTCAGATGTGGCTTTGTCCTTGTGGCTTAGACTGATGGAAAGTGACTTGCCTTACAGTATTTTGGAAAAAATAGCATTCTTGTGAATGTTAGAAGGCAGAATTATGTGAAGGAAGATGGCTTACCATGTGTCAGTGACATCATCTTCATCCTCACATACATGCATAAGCATTACCTTAGCCACAGGGTGGGTGAGAGAAGCCCAAATAGGATCTTTCTGAATGGATATCCACAGGTACTCCTTTCTTGCCAATTTATCTACAATGAAGGTTGGCAGTGCAATACAGGGGATCCTGGAAGCTATTTAGCTATGCCTTCAGATTAACATTAGCTTCTGGCCAGATCTATTCAGCTCCAGTATTGGGTGAACAGAACAGAATCTTTGAACACATCCCTCATTTGCTGTTTTTGTGCACTGGAAGGAAAGAAGCAGACCAGTCAGGAATGATTTTTGTATTAAAAATAATCTGAGAAGTTTCTGATGCATCCAGAGCCCTGGAACCCCATGCAAAGACCTGGCTGATATGTGGACCTTTCAAAGGAAGAAACATATCATAAAATTCTGGTGTATTTATTTACTACATATAAAGCTGCCAAATACCATTGTCCTTTGGCCAACTGTACAGCATAAAGCAACACACTGAAATACAGTAAGTTTATATGTTTATATATTTGATTGACTGAAATGCTTCCTTCTCTGTCCAGAATCATATTTATGGGTGACTCCAAACTCTTCTGTTATAAGGGAATAGTATCCCTTTAACTCAACCTTCTCCAAGCTGGTGCCCTCCAGATGTGTCAGATCTACAACTCTAAGAATTTCCCATCAGCATGAACAATGGGAATTTTGGGAGATGTATTCCCAACACATCTGGAGCACACCAAGTTGGGGAAGGATGACAAAGAACACCCATGTTGTTCCTTTAAAAAAAGAGGAAATAGTTCCTTCTCAGATTTTATTTCATCAATGAAATACTGTAGCCTCAGTCTGAAGATTATATATATATATATATATATATATATATATATATATATATATATATATATATATATATTGAAACAAAGACACAACACAAAATCTCAGGTAGGTAGGCAAAACCATCAGACTCAACTGGGAAAGCACAAAGTAATTACCAATAATGGAACACCTGCTCCTAAAACCAACCTGCTCATCAGCAAAAATGTTATTGATTTCAATCTACACTTTTCATTTCCTTAATAGATATTGATTGCCCTAACAGATTTTACTTAGCAGCATCTAAAAGTTGATCAGGTCATAATCTGCAGTAGTAGACCAAGTGGCAAGCAGGAAGTGCAGGGTTCAGATCTTGCCTCTGTTGGTGTTAAAACGATGCCCATCATCTTTAGGATTTAAGCCACTGTGAGTCTCAGGTGTATTCTGAGGGAAATAAAATGATCTATCCTAATCAAACAATGTGTGTGAAAGCAGTTTAGAACATTCTTGGAGAGCTATCTCATTGCCAAGCAGAAAGAGTGAGCTGCCAAAATGGGTATGTTCTGTCCATGCAGTGTTATAGCTCAGCAGTCCAAGACTTAATCTTTGCCAGAGAAATAGTTGTGGCCTCCGAAATATTCATTCATTCATTTGATTTATATAGCCACTCATCTCACATAACTCCAACAGCCAGTTTTAATCTGTGAAAGGGCGGGGAGGGGAGGGGAGGGGAGGTGCCCAGCCTGCTTAGTCAGGTTGCTAACAGCAAGTTGCCATTAAGGAGGAAAGCTCATTACGCATCCCAGGGACTGAGCAGCAATGAAGGAGAAATACCACGATGGACATCAGGTAGCACAGAGGTCATAGGGAATAGCCTTGAAAGACAGTGGAAAGATCTATTACCAAGGCAATGATCAGACAAGCATGGCTTGAGCCCATTCCAAGAAACTAACTTGAGAAAATGTCTCAGGTAGGCCTCTCCCAAATTCACACAAAGATAAAATGAGAGAGGAGGGAAACACACTCAGACTTGCAAGATTCTGTTACTACAGCTGTTGTAATAAAAGTAGTTTCAGGCCTATATGACATTGGTTTCTTAGTCTAGTCTACCCTATAGGGCTGACAGGTGGAGCATCTGTACATCATGTTCCTGTTGCCCTCTTCTGCCCAAGCACTTAACCCCTGGGGCACAAACATTGAATCAGTTGTATGGCTCCAGCTAAGCTGTCCAACTTTCATCATGAAAGGTTCTATGACTCTAGTCTGAGCTCAGCTGAACACCAACCTAAAGAGAAAAGCTGGCCAACAGAAAGTCCAAACCCACCCCTCTTTGGATTTTAAAGGATATCTCAAGGCTTATTCACTCTGGTATCACCAAAAAATTCAGGACTGCTGTCATTCTGGAGTTCACAGAGAGATGAACATCTTTGCTATATTGAGATCTCACTGGAGGAGATGCTATAATTTTAAAAGCAGTTCTTCACTTGGCCAAGCCAAAGGTCAGTTCAGTTTCCTCAAGGTGACCACAGAGACATTCCTCTGTTGGGACTATGTAATCTCTAAGGAGGAGCCACATCTGTGAAGGATCACTTGGCCTTAGAGTCAAGGTATTCAGGGACTGAGTCATAACATCAGTGAATGGTGTGAGGTTGCAGGATTTAACATCAGGATTCCCATCAAGGACCTAGCCAGTGAAGTATAGGGAGTCCATGTATACTGAAGTCTTGAATCTCTCTTTAGGCCCCAAAAGAAATAATGGAGTACCCCACTAGCCTTCCTCTGGGCCAGGGAGAATGAAACCTCTGAATTGGCTGGGCTTGATAGAAATACTAAGAGGTTGCTCTTACATGGACTGAAAGAGCTAGACCTTTTGTTCCCTATATTCCAAATAAAGTTTTGGCAGTGGTTTCAAATCTTGCATGATTTAGGATCTCACACTTTCTGTTCTGTATTCTGATATGGCTGCCTGTGACCCACTAGCATTTTTGCACAATGTATTCTAGGCATGGACTTGGTGATATACCCTCATTTCCCCTGCTCTTTCAGCAAGAAGACAAGAAGAAGTCTGGAAACCCTTGTTCCATCTCAAAAAACCCTTCTTCCCAGCCTCAGGTATGCAGGGAATATATTAGTAAATTAAAAAAAAAAATCTTCATCAACTACCACTCTCTTTAGTCTATGTTCCATTGAGCCCTGATTTGTAAAAACACAGTCATTGCTTAGCAGTGGGATCTGACTCCCTCCCATACACAGCTTGAGATAATTTCTATCTAGACTTCTGGCTTCTAGGCAGTAAATAAGGGTCATAATTCCTTACCTGCTGCCACTTCCCCAAAGCATCCATCTTGCATCTAGACTATGTGAGCATTGAATTACCCAGAAACAATTGCTAGAGTGCCCAGAAAAGGCACCCCAGTCATAAGAAACAATTATTATATTGAAACCACCTTAGAAACTAAACTGAGGCTGACTGACATCTTTGAAACTCTGTGTCCCTTTCCAAACATCTAAATGAACTTCTGGCAAAATGATATAGTTAGGAATTTAGGAAGGGATGTGCAAAGATCCTAGCAGAAAATATAGATCTGTTCCAACAATTTTATATATTTCTCCTTTTTTCAGAAGTGTGAGAGATTTATTAGGGATAATATATTTATTATCTCTCTATAGTTATATATAGAGATATATAGAATATATTTATTAATAAAGATATTTATTTATTTATTTATTTATTAGAATAATATATGTATATGGATCAAAACATAAATTATATCTGGCCAGGGAGAGAAATGGATTAGAGAGAAATTATGGTTGCATGGTTAGTATCAATGTCAGGCAGGAAAATATGAACTGAAAGGTGAAGTTATTTGGCAAAATATTCTTTGAGGTTTTCCCACACTAGTTGAGCAACTGGATAGGGGCATTTCTTTTGATTTTGAAAACAATATATCTTTGCATTAACAGTAGTACATGGAAGATACCCCAGTATTGCCATGTTTCTCCTTTATAATGGATTGGGAGTCTATGGACATATAACAGAAGTAATGGTTGAATTGGATTTCTGAAATACACCCAGAAACCTTTAAAGCATCCTCATGAATAAGCCACCATCACTGTCCAGCTCATATTCTTCTATCAGATAGCCTCAACTTCCCTAGATTTCATTTGTTCTTTATCAATATTTTTTGCATTTTATGAGCTGCCTTTCTTATTACATGCAACATACAGTCCCATCAAATCCAGACATTTCTTCTAGGGCTGTTCTGGCCCCTGCTTAGTATTATGGCAAGCAGAAATTTAGGCATAGCTGCATAGAAATTTAGAAACGGCATAGCTGCAGTTATCTTCCTGCAGTTCCATTACTAGTTGGAATCCACAGTATATACAATATCTTCCCACCCCCTCTCTCCACCCCAACTTTCCTCATTTTTTTTTAAAGATTCAATTGCTTTCTAACCCTTGTGGACAAAAGGGTTAAAACGCCTAAACTTAGAAACATATGGTCACAGATTCATATTTATTTCAAATCAACATGTGAAATGTAGTTATTTTGCCCCAAACTAGAGAAGGTCCTTTGATTTCGGAGAGGGTGTTAAAATATGAATATATCTAAAGTGGTGTGGCCACCAGGAAAAGTTCTGTTATTTGCACACCTGCCACATTCATAGTTCTTGAATCTCTGGTGATTTTATCAAAGCCATGGGTTTCCAGTCCCCATAGGCTACTAGAAGAGGGCTTGACCAATGACATATTAAGCCAATGAGACATTAAGCCAATTTCTGCTCTCGAGCTGGAGAAGCATAGTAGCACTAGTGGTTAAATGGGAGAGTTACATAGGCAGAAATCCGACATCCAGGACTAAGCTTATTAGATACAAGTTAGAATAGGTGTTCCTGAAATGCCTCTGCTTTCTCCATCTCTGGTTTGCTTACATCACTGTTACCATGGCAACTACATGTGAGTCATGCTATCCTATCTCAAAAGAGCACAGGATAGCAAGTTGTATCTTTAACCCTTCATATGTTACAAAAGCATCTTTGCTGTATAAAAATGTTTGTTGTTTCTTCAGCCAAGAAAGGATCATAACACAGCTTGCCATGGTCCAATTTGTTCTGTTATGTTTGGCAACAAACATCCTTCTGCTTCTTTTATTCTTGGGTGTAAAGGCACACTTATTGGAAGAATATCCAAGCCCGGCATCTTATTTTGGCAGAAAAATCCACATACACCTTTCCTCCATCCTGGGAGTATAAATCCAGGAACGTGGATGCATTAAATAACTTTATGGATACGTCACTGTGTTGGTCTAATTTGGGCATGTATTTATCTAAGCCACTTCAGCTCTTACTTGAGCAACATAAGGGAATTTTTCCCCCAGTATGGTCAGCCCACAAAGCGGTGTGTGTGTGTGTGTGTGTGTGTAGTTTGTGTGGAACTGGCAGCTGTTCTTTATCCCGCTTTGTGAATGCAAGGAAGACGCTGCCATTAACATCAGCTTTTTTCCAACAAGCAATGCCCACGAGAGGGCAGAGTCTTTTTTTTTGTCTCTGTCTTTATTTGATTTTCAATATTCAAGTATTCTTTAGTAATTAACTTCAGTTTTTTCAAACCAAGGACCAATCGGAAACATTGCTCATCTTTGTCATGTTGTTTCATCCCTTCCTGAATCTTTTTTCTTTTCTGTTTCATCTATCTGAAGTCCCACGGATGAAACATACCACTTACTTGCTGAAGAACGATTTTACAGCCTCCTTCTCACTCCCTTTTTGTCATTTGATGATTTGATTTTTATAGCCTCTTCATATGATTTCCAGCATCTGCAAATGAGTATGCACTCTAATAGGTTTAGTCACCAAAGTTTGCTCTACTCATTAATAAAACACACCCAGTTTGGGGATTTTGTACTAGTTAACTTGCTATTTCTCCTCTGTTCTCAGAAGTTGAGATGAAAGTTTCCCTTTCAGGCAAACATTTAAATATGTGCGTAAACTGAATTTCCCCAGAATATCTTCAGTCAAATGAATAGATGTCCTCTATGCTTCAAAACCTGTGCTGGAAAGGGTACAACTGAGAAAATGAACACTAGATTGATCGAGCAATAACGCTAGATGATTTCCATCCAAGTGTTATTACCAATGGCAGTGATCCTGAGAAGCTATTGATGGGGCAATTACATCCCGTAGGAGCAAAGTAGTTTTACGTTCAAGAGCTCCCCCTCCATCTGATGAAGAGGCATCTTTCCTCTCTCAACAAAAAAGCCAAGATGAGAATTTTCAAGCATTTTGGTTTGCTTCCCATGCATTTGAATAATCTTTCAACAATTGGAAAGTTATATATTGTAGTTTTAATTCTTAACTTTTTAATTTAGATAATATGTCCTCAGTGCATTTGAAATGTGTACTTTTGCTTTTGAGTTTAGTATATGAACAAAACCAATGTTTTGCAGTTTCAGGAGGGCATCAGTTTAGAAAAGGCTGGGCTTCTCAGACAGAGTAATAATCGAGTACAGCAAAGATCTGAATGTTCAGCTAAGTTCACTTCTCTCTAGTTGTCCTTATGAAACAATGCTCAACATATATGGGAAAACTTTGGGAGCAAATAATGATTTTTTTAAAGTCTAAGAAAAATCAGGAAAAAGGAATAAACAAACCCTAATCACCTCAGGAACTAGAAAGAAGGACAGCTAAAGTTGCATGCACTGACTACTCTTCTGTAGAGATTCAAGGTCAGTTTAATCCTACAGAAATACCGGGTTGATTTGCAGCAAGGAGGATGTCAGGCAGCGATAATGGATTCAGCTTCTGAGTTATTAATGAGCTCCTGGGTGAATGGCAATGGAATGGATTTTGTCCCCTACACAACTATGAGTGTTGGAATTTGCTCAGTAGACAATCAGAAAAAAGGTGCTGGAAGGGCAAAGATTAAAAAGAGGAAGAAGGAAAGAAAAGAAGCAGACTATTTTGATTTATTCATATATGGGCATCATAGCTAGCAAGAAACTCCACAGTCATTGACTATATGCAGCTAATTAGTGAGAACATGGGAATACAGGTATAAGGGTTGGGAGCAGCTCTACAGTGAATAAAGAGGTCATGTTCTTCCTCAACCTGATTCATTCCAGGTGATTTGGACTACGTGTTGCCTGCGGATAATGGAGATTGTAATCAAAACTATCCCAACAGAAACAAGTCTGCTTTAAAACAAGGATGCATGATATATGATGAATGCTATGTGGAGAGATTTATCTATATCTCTTTTTCTCTTACGTCTTTTTTTCTCCTTTTGAACCCCGTAGAAGCTTATCCCAGAAAGACCCTGACCTGATCTGATGTGGTGAGATGGTTCTCATCTCCTTAATGCTGATGATACTGTCATCATCTTCAGAGGTAGAAAACTAGTGGAATTCAGGTACTAGCTTCTAGGATATCAGCTAGATAGACTAAATTCTATTCTAATCTAGGAGTGCTCTTTTTGTATTTTTAGAGGGTTGAGGTAAATTATTAAGGCATTCCAGCCATAGCCCACAACACAACAGCTTGGGAATTGCTTGAATAACTGCAGCTTTATATGACTTAAGGAAAAGTCTAGGTCTTTTTTCTGCCACAGTCTCTTGTAGACTGCAGGTGATTGCACTTCACAAATAAGAGGCCAATTTCTTCTCTCTTCATGGCTAGGCCAGAATGACTCTAGAAGATCCTCTTAACATTTTCTTGGGTCTATCCTAAAAAGAATTTTCCCTTGACACTGTGAAAAGGCTAATGATCTTTCAGAATTACTCCATGTTAGCAATGTTTATGACCAGTAGGAAGAAAGGTCAGAAAACAGTGTTAATAAGAAATCGGGATAGATTATTTTCATGCCACAACCAGAGCAGGCAATCATGTACATTTATATATTCAATGTTTTCATTAAAAAGCCCAAACTTTTAACAGCCCAACTAATTGAACTAATTGAGGTTAATATGCAAGCACTATGGGAACATTTCTCCTAGCTTGCTATAAATTACATACATGAGGATGTGTGCCTAAACTTGTGTGTGATAATTTATTTCAATGGGCCTAAGCTGTTTTTATGTTTTTCCTAGTTTTACATGCTGCCCAGAGTCCACTGGAGTTGGGCGGCCAATAAATATAAACAAACAAACAAACAAATAAATAAAGCTATCAAAAGGCTGCTTCCCTTCCAACCATACAAGGCAACAAAAGAATGTTTGGTGCAGCAAGTCCTTGGCATTTATGCAGTTCAGTCTGCGATGTACCGCACAAGGGAATCTCTAAAGAATAAACCTGACAGTACATTCAAAGCAGTATCTGTCTTGTGGCTCCCTTTTAAGACTGATACTTTCTCAGTCATGTTTTTGGATGACGTATACTAGGAAATTTAAAGGGGGTGGCATCTTGCTCAGACCTCTCAGCAGAGTTCAGTGTCATTTTCTTTCTTCCTCTGGTATGACTTGCAGACGTGGGGCTGAAGCACTGTTCCTTATGGCTCTAGCCATTCCTGTAGGTCCACCCCAGTCTCACAGAAGATGTCGGAAATTACTTTTTCACTCTAGATCTTAATATATAGGCTGCTCCATAGTTAGTTGTTTAATCATGTTTTTTAGTCTCTGACTCTTCTGGGTATCATCATCCAGATTAAAAAAAAAAAAAAAGGATGAGGAACTACATTGACTTCTGCAGTTCTGAGCTCTATGAGAATTCATAATACCCTCATCACATGAATGGCTGCAGGTGGAATGCACAACTTGCAGACAGGTGGAACACATAGGTTGCGTGCAGGCACCCCTCTGGATCATCTTCATGGGTTGAGAGTGGGGGGCACTGTTTTGCAGGGGTTCTCCTCCTTCCTGAGAGGGTGATTCCTGTTGGTTGGGAGGGGAGAGATTGAGCCCTCAGGCTGTCTACTGTGGGATAACTCTTCTGTTTATAATATCTACATGAAGCCACGGGGAGAGATTAGCAGTTGACACAGGGTGAGGTTTCATCAATATGATGATGCCTAGTTATGCAGCTCAACCTCAGGCAGAACAGGAGATGCAGTCAAGGTCACATCCCAGTATCTGGAAAAAACAAACTCAACTGCAACAAGACAGAGTGGCTGTGGATATGGATGCCAAGAGATTTTAGTAGAATTCCCTCTTTCAGGTTGCATTCCCTCATGCAGAGGTGGTCCACAATCCAGTATATGTGTCTGTGTGTACGCAAATTCTTGGATTCACAGCCACTATGGGAAGAGCAAATGGAAACTGTGGCCAGGAAGGCCTTTGCACAGCTTCATCTTGTGCACCAATGGTAACCTTTCCTGGATAGAAAGACTTTGTAGATGGTCACGTATGCCCTTGTTGCATCATAGCATTAGAGTAGTAATGGGCACCACTCCGTTTGTCCACATGAGTAGACTTCCTGCATAATTTGTTCACCACCCAGAGTCACTTGTTGAGATGGGCAGCTGTACAAATTGAATAAACAAATAGATAAATAATATCTGGATGATACCCAGTTATACATCTTGATCCCAGACCAACCAGGCAATGCTGTCAAAGTCTGGTCTGGGTGTCCAGAGGCAGTGGGAGACTGGATGGGGAGGAACAGGCTTGAACATAACCCTGACAAGATTGAGTGGCTATGGGTATTTGGACACCCTGGCCTCCCCGGGGCTGGGATGTTTCATTTTCAGTCCTGAATGGAATTGCACTTTCCTATCAGGACTGTGTGCAAATTGGGTGTCTTCTGAGACCCACAGCTCCTGCTTAGGGAGCAAGATGGTGGTTGTGGCTAAAAAGGCTTTTGCAGAAATCTTACCTGGACCAGGAGGGCTTTCAGACACACTCATTCTTTGGTCACCACATGCATGAACTACTAAAATGCGTTCTACACGGGGCAGCCCTTGAAAACCACTTGGAAGCTGCAGCTGTCCAGAATGCTGCAGCATAGGCACTTATGAAGTATCTTGCCAGGCCTGTGTAACAACTTTGCTCCGTGAGCTACACTAGTTATCAATAAGCTTCCAGGGGCAATTCAAGGTCCCTTCATGGCATAGGACCTGGTTATCTAAAAAAAATCTGTCTTCCATGCCTTCTGCCCAGCCTGAACAATCAAGCAGAGTTGGAATGCCCCAGGTCCCATCCACTAAGCAGTGCCACCTGATGGGACCTGGGAAGCATGTCTTCTCTGCCATAACGCCTGCCCTCTGGAACCCCTCTCCCCCAAGATACATCTAGCCCCCCCCCCCCGCCCCCTGCCATGTTCAAAGAGCCCTGAAAACCTGGCTCTTTCTGCAGGACTTATGTTAGAATGGATGGGGCATCTGCCTTTTAGTGGCTGCTTTTCTTCTGGGTGGGTTTGTTGTTATCCGTTTTGTTTTAATTGGATTGTATGATTGTATGATTGTTTTTACTGTACGCCACTCAGAGTCTTTTAATTGAGAGAGAGAGAGAGAGAAGCTTTAAATGGTTGTCCCTTTGAAGTTCGTTATGGGTCAGGACTTGGATATCTTTGGGGGTGCTTTCAGAAGGAGTCTGCCCTTCCAGCAAGATCCAGCAAGGAGCGCTTGCTATTCCCTAGTCCCAGACACTAGGGAATATTGACATCAGGGATCCTAAGTGTGACTTTTCTCCCTGGAAGAACCCCTTCTCTGGAACATCATATCCCTGAAGAAAAGAAACATTCTTCCCTTGCTATTGTTGGTGACTTTGGGCCAGGCACTTTCTCTCAGCCCGACTCATCTCAGAGGGTTGTTGTTGTGGGGAAAACAGGAGGAGGAAGGAGCACTAGGTATGTTCACCGCCTGGAGTTATTTATAAAAATAATAAAGGCGGGATAAAAAAATCTAACCAAAAAAAAAAGAGAGATTAAGCCCTGGTTATTTTGAAGGATCTTTAGGGATGGTATAGATAACTGAACAGTTCCTGAAGAAGTAAACTGGATTATGACTGTCTTTTGTATTGGATATTATGCTTATTAACCTGATTATTGGATTGTAGAATATTAAGCCACCCAATCATTTTTTGGTTGGAGTGGTGTTGCATAAGCCCTAGATGATTGATGATGATGATAACAATAACATAGGTCTCAAATTCAACTCCTGTCTTATCCAGGTAAACCAAACCACAATCAATAGATATATGGCTTAAACCCTATCTATGGACCCCCCCCAAAGATATAACTGATGACTTCATTCACATGTAAGTTCACTGAGACTCACCAACTCCCTCCCCCCCCACACACACACTTAAGCATGCACAGAAATGACTTGATAGGATTTACAATCTTGTCAATCAGCAAACCTCACTTTCTCACATCTCCTGCACTGATGATGTTAGCAAGGATGGTAATGAAACTTAGCTTGGAGAACTCTGACAACACAGCACACCAACCCTCAGCTACACATATTCTCTGCTATAGCCAGATGAGTCTGGGAGATCCTTCATTAAATCTTGGGGATATTGTCCCAATCACTGTAGACTTGGAGAGAGTGAAGAGGATAAACTTGACTGAGAGAAGGAAGATCCATTACCAAAGCAACAAAGACAGAAACATGGCTTGAGTCCAAATGATGGGGTGGATTACAGCAATGTCTCAGATAGCCTCCTAATTCACATTAATATCAAAGAGGGAGGACGGAAAGCAAAATCAGACTTGCCAAATTATGTTACTCTAGCCCATCTAAATAAACATAATTTTTAGGTTTCCAGTCTATTTCTTGGTCTGGTCTGCCTCATAGGACTGACAAAGCCAGTTTTCCACTACTTGGTATGCTCCACGTTAACTATGCTGGCTGGGAATTCTGGGATTTGTAATTCCAACATATTTGAAATGTGCTGGGTTGAGGAAGTCCAATTAGCTATGGTCCCATTACCTGTCTTCACAGATAACCATTTACTATGATGTTATTCTCAGGTATAGGAAATGATTGCTAACCTAAAATGAAACCAACATGACTTGTAGTCAGAGTCAGTGTAGTTTTAAAAATCCCAGATCTTTCATGGATATATATCTTTGTCAGTCAGGGGAAAGAGTCTACATTATTCACAGCAATAATGTCTGTGAAGCACTTTGAACATCATAAGATTTGGAATATAATGTATATACATATTTAATACTTTTATTAAAACTATTCAGAACCTTTGCCCTTTCTTATGGATAAGACACAATGCACATGCACAAAGACATTTTTATGACATAATACAACAATCCTGAGCTAGGTAAGCCAAAAACCAACTCAAGTTCAGGCAGCTTTCCATGTTCTTACGGAATATGTTCTTTAAAGAAAAGGTCCCAAAGAGGTAAAAAGAGGATGTGAGGGGCCAGAGTTGAGCAAGAAAGGATAGAGCTATAAAGCCAACTGTTTAAAACATTGAACTGTTTGGCATTAGTTAAGAAATGTGAAAAAAAGCATTTACATCAAGGATCACACGGTGCCCTTGAAAGGAACAGCACATTCTGTTCCCTTGTGATGCCTGCTGGTCCCCTCTTGCAACAGCTACCCACTCACACAATGTCCTTGAGGTTTATGATATCATCAGAACCTCACAGGTTAATCACAACTTTATATTCTCTTTGAGGCCATAACTTTCCTCTCCACCCTTTGCAGAGAGTAACCTTGCAAATGGCTTCTTAAAAATTACCATGGGAAGAACAGAGTTTAATAATTGACCATTCAACTCTAAGAAGGTGATGGGAGAAGTTCAACAGCTAGGTGAGAAGGACTATATTCAGATGGGCCAAATATTGAAAGATGTGCAGATCTGTAGAGGAAACAATGGACAGCATATGCTGGACAGATTCCAGTCGCAAGCTAATTGTGATGACAATTGCCTTATGCATAAGGAATCTACTTTCTTGAGTTTTTTGCCCTCTCCACTCCACCTGACAGGACCAACTGCTTTATTACCGTTGTGGTTTAGAAGCCACGATTGTGTAAAGTTGGACCAAATGATTGCCCAGAAGCATAGTATAATCTGGAGCTTCAATTGTCCTCTGAAAAACCCTTTTTTGCTCACATCTTTGTCTTTGGCACCATTAAGCAAACTAACACTGATGATACAATCTAGCCAATGAAGGATTAGTTAGGGTGAGGATTCTACAAGACAACACGTAGACAGTTGGCTGCACAAAACAATCATGAAGCAAATTTGAACTGAGTGGATAGTTAAATACTCAGGAAGAGCTGTGGTGAACCGCTGGATGAGATCAAATGATAAACAGAGCCCAAAGCAGGACATGTGGATGTGCTCCTCAGCTTCCTGCCTCTGAAGCTAGAAATAATACAAAGCCTCATGATTATGACTATGGGACATTGATAGCCTTACCTTTCATGAATCAACCAACCTCTTTTTAAAGCTAACCTGGACTGCCATGATTATGTACTATACTGTACTGTACTGTACTATACTGTTGTGTAGTGTAGTGTAGTGTAGTGTAGCAAGGCATATCACAGTGTTTCTCAACCTTGGCGGCTTGAAGATGTGTGGACTTCAGCTCCCAGAATTCCCCAGCCAGCATACCAATTTTATTATACATTATGTGAAAAGTATTTGCTTTTGTCCACTGGAATCTCAGTAGATGACTCTTAGTGGTAATAGGATGAGAGAACATTCACATCTATTTTCTCCACACTATACATAACCTTATAACAATGTTGAGGTTCTCTCTGTCTTGCCTTTCTTGTAAACTACCCCCATCCATACCATAACCTTCCCTGAAACTTGAGCAGAGAATTCTGGTTGTTCTGCTCTGCATTCTCCCATCTCTACAATATTGGGTGCAGTGCAGTATCCAGTTCTGTATACAACTCTCTGCTCACCGGAACCTTGTGTAATAGCTACTTGTCACCCACACCTTCCCACAGAGTTCCTGTATTCAGATGTTCTGGATGTAAAATGGAGTCTAATAATATCAAACGATATTGGTAATTTTATTTTCCCTTCTTTTCCTAATGGGCCTCTACTTAAAATTCACCCTTTTCACAGCAACCACACACTGGAGTGATGTTTCACTGAGCTGTCCAGCGTAATCCCTAAGTCCTTTTTCTCAGAAATTGCCAGTTCAATTAATAGATTGATTATGTGCTATTGAGTCATTTTTGACTCTTAGCAACCACACAGATAGATTTGCCAGTTCAAACCTATCATTTTATACCTGAAATTGGAATGTCTGCCCCAATATCCCTCCCGTTACATTTGCTAAAGTTAAATCACATTTAACATTTTAAGGCTGCATATTTCCCTTGAAGAGATTTTTTTTTCAGTGTCTTTTGCAGGCCCTTTTTGCTTAACACCCTAGATAAATAATTCTTAACCTCGCTGTCAGGAGAAAATACTTTCATCCCTTTCTGCCAGATCTTCCAGGGGAGGCATTCTTTTTGGTGAAAAGCACCCCTTCCTTTTCATTGGGTCCTGCTTCCACGTTGTCAGATGTCTCCCGTTACTGGCAATATTTGTATTTAGGATCCAGATGGGATGCAGGGAGTGACTTAGTGATTAGCATTCTCTCTCTCACAGATTATCTGGAATGGATTTCCTGTTCCAATCACCAGGGCCATGCCACGCAGGGGAATTGTTTTGGTATGACTAGATTCCATTTTACATCCAGAACATCTGAATACAGGAACTCTGTGGGATGGCGTGGGTGACAGACAAGCATCAACGGCAGGAATGGTTTCTAATCTGGAACACAGCAAAAGCCAGGTTATAAATAACTATCCCACATATCTGTTCCAAAATACAGATTTTTAGTTCCTGAGCTTGGCTTAGCACATGGCAGGTGCAGAGTCTGCCTAACAATGTCAGGTAATGGCACTATTCCACTAATCACATAAAATGAAATACAACTGTCCAGATCCAAATTCCAGGGAAAATCATTCCACGTGGGACCATGGATTCGGGCTAGCATATCAGCTATACCTTTGCAAAAGACCACTGGGTTAGAACTGAGGTTGTCTGACCGCTGTTGGGTGAGTAGCTCTGTGGCTTGCCATCTCTATGGCAGGAAGAGCAATAAGGCCATTTTCTTTCAAAAGCTTTGTGGTTCAGCAAATACAATTAAATTCCAGGGTCAGGGTGTCCTGGCTTCTACTTTCAAGACTCTCTTCTGCCATTCTGTTATTAAGGAACACAGGTATTCCAGAATGCAAGGTATATTTCTCCAGGATTACAGGCAGGACATATCTACTCCCCTGATTGGCACGTCCACATGCCTCAAATCAAAAGAGAGAAATTAAACAGGATTAAGTGCGATGTAAGGGTAGCATTATTTTGAGGGCCATCCACCGTAATCACCCACAACAGAGATCCACTTACAGTATTTTTCTGCAGGTCATGATTTTTATGGGGAATTAATCACAATATAGTGAATTCTGAAAAGCCAGGTGCACCCCCTTGTGGTGGGAGACAAATCTTCCCTGGCTAGTTCAAAAACCCACATTTTTAAAGAGGCATAAAGTTAGGGCTGCTATTAACTTTCCTGGATGTTTGACAGCAGGACAAGAGATGAAAATCCATCAGGGTGGCTCCTTGTATTTTCTCTTCGCATCAAAGTATGTGTTGCATGAAAAAGGGAAACTGTACCTATGGCCAAAGAGATGGGCAAATATTGTATAGGATGAAAGTACCACCTGATCTACTGTAACTGCCACTTCCTCTCCAGGACAAACATCTGTTTCTCAGAGGAAAACAAAGAAAGGCTCTTCCTGCTGTCATGTTTGTTGTGCTGCCCACCTTAGCCACAGGCCTTAAATTAGGCCTAGGTTGATCCTTACGTTGCGTTGCCAATGGTAATGGGTGTCAGCGGCTCCAGGCTCTATTAAACCTTTGAGATGACACAGGACTATCCAGAGCTCAAAGCAGATTTTCTACAGAGAAGCTCAGACACCCTGACTCCATTCGCATGTGTTTTATTGTCTTTTGTTTGCTTGACACTGCCCAGAGACCTTGGCTTAGAGGCTCCACTTTGCTTTGAAGAAGACAGGCCAAGCTGAGAAAGGCCACACTTCCACGGCTGTTGTCTGTGTGTCTCCAGGCCTGCCTCCCATATGGATTAAGCTGACAGGCAATTCTCTAAGAGATAGTAGCACTTTATGTCTAATTAAGAGCTGCCACTCACCTAGTAAACCCAGACAGGAAACCTTTTGACTTGGTCAGCCCAGAGCCTAGGTGACAAACTGAAGCCAACTGCAATCCTTCCTCTCCACACAAGTCACAACATTCTTGATGGCAGTGGAGTTATGGGGCTATAACTCATTTTGACCCAAGCAGGTTCTCTTTGCTTAAATAGATGGGCAAACTTAACAACCGAGAAACATCCACATTTTTACTCAATCTGATGGAAAAGAAATGGATTTTTATTTTTCCCCCCAAAGAAGAATACAATTTCTGTAATAAGTGAGTCCCCTGGCTTTTGTTTTAGAGTCATCCCTCAAGAGCTCTGCAGCCTTTCTGGCTTCCAATGAAATCCAAAGGAAAGATTTATGAGACAACTCTTCCACGAAGTATTTTCATTTCAGGGAGTGTGAGCAAAGTGATGAAAATATGTAAAAAACAAACATTGAAGCACTATGTCGTCTACCACTTCTCAACAAAAGCTCAAAAACACCACTCAAAGAAATATACATTCAAAAGTACCCTGGAGATAGAAAACCAGAAGCTTCTTTTTTTCAGGGAATGAAGTGTTTGGGAACCTGGAAGACACATTTTGCCACAGTATTCATTTTAGCACTGCTCACCAATTACTTAACTCATTGTCTTAAATGATACATATTGGTAAACAAAAATAGAGAGCCGGTTTGGTGTAATGGTTAAAGCATCAAGCTAGAAACTGGGAGACTGTGAGTTCTAGTCCCATCTTAGACATGAAACCATCTGGGTGACCTTGGGCCAGCCCCTCTCTCTCAGCCATAGGAAGGAGGCTAACTTGAAGGTATACACCCACACACAAAGGTAACTGGGGGGTCGGGGGAGAGTGCTCTGAGTAGGCATGTGTGCTGAGTAAGAAGCAGTTGACTTCTCCTAAAATTGGCCCACAATGAAATCTTGCTCAACCCTACAGGAAACTTTCTCAGATTTCTTCCCAGAAGTCACTATTTGTCAGAAAAGTTAACATTTGTATTGAAATCAGTGAGGGCACTTCCAAACTGTTCAGCTGTTCTTAAAATATTGTAGCTGTTTTTACCTTTTCATCACAGCACTTGGCACACAAATCTTTTTCTTCCCAGGACTCCAAATATCTATATTTAAATGGAGCACTTACTGGCTAGTCAGACAACAGTCTTAACCTGTTGAATGAATTAACTTATTTACTTTGTTCTTTTTATAACCCTGAACCATAAACTAATTGAATGGGCTGGACCCAAACAATACGCTAAACTGCTTCTATTGTAATGTATTTCTGATGCAATTATACCTGAAATAATGTGTGTGTCCTGGTTACTGCATAGGCATGGCAGAGATGAAGAAAGAGCAGAAAAAAATTGGCCACAATGAAATAAGAGGCTGAATCAGTTTCCCTCTGTAGAATGGTTAGAATTCTTGGGGGGGGGGGTGTCTTTAGCTTAAGGGGGGGGGAAGCAGGGAAGCAGGGAGCATGAGCGAGTCATATGTCTATGCAGCACACAAAAAATTATATCTTATAATAAAATGTGTTTGTACCAATAGAAGAGAATATATATAGCTCAGGGTTGAACTGTAGAGTCCCTGGGATTCTCTGAGCTTGGTTGTTTTCCTGAAGACATTTCATTACCCGACTAGGTAACAACTTCAGTGCTAGAAGGGAGTGGGGTTTGCTCTCTGTTTATATACAGTAGCTTTCCCTGTCAGTGTTGGTGGGGGTGTTGTTGACAGGGCAAGCTACTATATATAAACAGAGAGCAAACCCCGCTCCCTTCTAGCACTGAAGTTGTTACCTAGTCGGGTAATGAAATGTCTTCAGGAAAACAACCAAGCTCAGAGAATCCCCAGGACTCCACAAGATGTGTTTGTCTTAAAAGGTGCTACCAGACTATGTCTATGCTAGTTACCCTTCCTTGATGCACCCCATGTATTCTGCTGGTCATTTTTTGGGGAGGGGGTATTTGTTATTTGATGTTTTAATCCACTGTGCAAGCCATCTAGAGTTGATAGATAGACAGATATTGTGGAGAAATTGAACGGTTTTTCTCTCCTTTCATTGCATCAGAAGACAAGGTTATTAAATGCAGCAATATTCAAGACAGACAAGAAGTTCTACTTCATACAATATACACACACTATGGAATGTGCTGCCACAAGATGCAGAAATGGCTGCTAAATTGAATTGCCTTAACACTGGACTAGCCAAATTAATATCTCCAGTATCAGAGGCAATATGTCTCTCCATTACAGAGGCTATCTATCTATCTATCTATCTGTCTGTCTGTCTGTCTGTCTGTCTGTCTGTCTGTCTGATATGATACATAGATATGAAATATGATATGATATGGCATGCATATGAGCTGAAGGGTGTCATTGCTTCCTCTCCTACTTCGACTTTCTCAAAGGCATCTTGATGGCAACCATGAAAACACAATGTTAGACTAGCTAGATCACCTTTGATTTCATACAGCAAGGCTGTTCTTACATAGCAAAGTTTAAGAGCTAGTATATTCTGGCAATGTATAAGACATGTTCTTTTGCCTGGTGCTCGTCACAACCATCCCTGTCTGGTTCAGGGCTTGCAAAGAGTGTTTGGTTAAGGACACAGATATTCTTCTTTCACCTGTGCTGGCCTTCTTGGGCCCATGGCATCACCACCAAGCCAGGGGAAGGAAACCCTGTAAACAGCATAGTACTCAATGGTGAACAGTATTAATTGCATAGATGGCTCTTCCCACTCTCTGCTGCTCACTAATGAAGAGGAGAGGGTTTAGAATATTTTCTACCAAGATCACACTTAAATAAGATGGAAAGAAGTAGTTTTTATTGATGAAATCTTACCCTTCAATCTGCAAGGGAGGCTTCTGGCTTTACCATTGCAAAGGGAGTTGCTAAGGCCTGGTGCAGCACCACAGCAGAAGCTATGGGTGAGTCCTAACATCCAATACATTTTAGTAGGATTTTATAGGTTGACCGTATTAAGTGCATGTGTCCCAAACCATGCTTTTTGCTTACAGTCACTGTTTACAAGGCATGGTTACCAGTCTAACATGCACAGATTTTGTGATGGCCATTTGTTTGTGCCAGAGATGTTAATAACTTGCTCCCAATCACCCTGGAATCAATCATTTTCTCCTCCCAGGGATAGGATTTAAATTGACTTCAGGTAAACTTTTCATCCTAAATCATGATTACGAATGATCTTTGTGTGAAAATGTCTTCCAGAGAATTCCCTCTACAGCAGTGTTTCTCAGCCTTGGCCACTTTAAGATGTGTGGAATTCAACTCCCAGAATTCCCCAGCCAGCATTAAAGTGGCCAAAGATGAGAAACACCGCACTACATCATCGTATGTATCAGTAGGCCACTAAGTAGGTGCAGGTATGGTCATGAGTAGAAGAAAATCTTTCTGTCTCTCAAAGTTAACAGAAAACTTTCCTCACCCTCATTGCCAAATGTGGAAGGATTTCTGCCACGGAGTGATATGAATTATGTTATACATGAGTTATGAAGATAAATGAACGCAGCTAAAAATATAGTTCCGTTTCCTGCACTCAAATAAATTTAAATGCTTCTTTCTCAGTAAACGGTTATTTCCCTTGTGCAGCACTGCCCTTTTACAGGCCTCAAATTGCAGGACCAGGTGGAATCAGGTTCCTTCCAGGTTCCAAATCTTTGCTCTTTTTCTTCTCCTGAATGTTTTCAGAAAATAGGGCAAGAAGCTCTTTGTTTCTAATCTCCACAAGAGTAAAAGGATGCTGTTTCCAGTCCTTTGAGGAAGACCGTAACAGATCCGTCAACTTCTAGATCAAATGACGACAAGAGGAACCCCACCAGCCAAGAAAATACTGAATTCTCTTTTCCCTTATGAAAATGGCCATGGCCCCTGGAGGAAATGAAAAATGCATTCCGTTCTTGCATTTTAGAGTTGCACTTTTCTGCTTGTTCTCAAGTATACAGAGAACAAGCACCAAAACAAATCATCTTACTACACAGATTTTAGAAATCATTTGGGAAGAGTCATGGCCAGGTAACAGTGTATTTCACATTGTTTCAACTTTTCATTCAACATTAAAAAAAGATTTAATACGCCAAAGTATTTGGATGTTTGGGGAAAAAAAGTATTTGGGGGGAAAAGCATCCTGTAACTGGTTTTGCCAACTCTCGCCGAAGTGAATTATAAACTTTAAAAGAGCTTTGCTTTACCCCCTTAAAGAGACAACTTCAGGTGAAATATGATCTATGCAGCCATAGTGACCCTGTATAGTATATTATCATGGGATTTCATGATCAGCAGCAGGAGTCATCAATCTATAGATATAGCAGCCAATTCCTTTCAGAGCCTGTATCTGGGGATTGAGCCAATACCACCTTTAAATCAATACAGGGGACATAAAGGCTGCCACGTGGCTGGCTAGAGTGTTTTGTATAAAACAGTGTAAAATAAGACAGTGATCAAGTGTCTCTGAAGTGTCTGAGCTATTAAATGATGTAAAATAGACACTGATCAACTGTCTCTAAACCAGCTTGCTCTTCTGCCTGAATATTATCTTGCACTGCCCCCTTGCCCTATTGGTCAACAGACCTGTATCTGTGCTTGTATATCTGATGATGAACCGATCCTCTCCATAACACATGTGTAGTTGAGACAAAGTTTTCATGTTCTCGCCCAACATTGCGGAGAGGAGGAACTCATCATCAATTATAACACAACAGGAATAGTTACTTCCTCCAAACAAATCTTCCCTTGCCAGCATCCCTGGAAAATTCATGGCTTTGGCATCAAGAAAATCTAAATATCCAGGGTACTTAGAATGCCTAGGTGTCTTTCTAGGCTTCAGCCTTTTGGAATGAACAACTTAGGCCCATTATTGCTGAAACCCACAGACTTCCAAAGGCCATCTTTCATTTTGCTCATCACAGTGGAAATACAGGTAATCCTCGCTTAATGACTGCCTCATGCAGCAACCATTCAAAGTTATTTTGTGACCAATGCTCACATTTAGGAACATCGCAGCACCCCACAGTCATGTGATCACCATTTGTGTGCTTCGCAACTGGCTTGCAACAAGCAGAGTTAATAGAGAAGGCGGAAGTAAAATTGAACTTGATTTTTCACTTAGTTACTGCTTTGCGTCACATAATGACTGAAGGGGAAGTAAGGTGATAAGCCCCTTGTGGTCATGTGATTTTCCACTTAGCGACTGCATCGCTTAGCGACCAGGTTGCTGGTCCCAATTGTGATCACTAAGTGAGGACTTTTTTTTTTTTTAATCCGCACTCAATCGTGACCGATTCTGTGACGACTGCCTGGATGAGTCTCTGCAGTTTTCAAGGCAAGGTGTTTCGGAAGTGGTTTGCCATGGCCTCCTTCCTAGAGCAGAGCCCAGCTGGCGAGCGCAGGAGGTGGGGTTTCTGTTGCTTCGCACCTTTTTCGGGCATGCGCGGCTTCCGCGCTACTGGCGCCGCCAGCATTTTTCCTCCCACTGGAGTGAGAGTACCCATTTATCTACTCATGTAAGTTTTCGATCTGTTGGGCTGACAGGAACTGGGGCGGAAACAGGAGCTCCCTCTGCTGCACGAAAGCTGGGCTTGAACCGCTGAAGTGTCAACCATTTCTGGCCAGCAACTTTCAGCGTCATTAAGCCGCTGCACCACCGCGTCCCCAAGTGAGGACTACTTTCAAGCAGCCATAAAAACCTTTAAAACCAAGTCAATAGCTATCTGCGATGTGGAGTTGCTATTATCATGACCCAAATCTTATTAAGGCAGTTCAAATTTCTAAGGGTCTTGCACTGAATACCCCATCATGTCTCCAACCCTCTGCTAAGACTGGTATGTGAGTTAATTTCTCTGGAGACTCAATATATGAGTATGCCAATTGAAATTTCTGGATTAAATTACATTTCTGCATAATACTCTGGCCTCCCTGATCTTGTCCAATGGAAGGAAGGGAATCTGTTTGATTTAGAATATTACAGTTATTCAGTTCAAGGTTTGATCTCCCTTGGCCTAGAAAGAGCTTGGTTAGAATTGAAACAACCAACCCTCAACACAGATATTCAGGAGGACTTGTCCCAAGTCCCTACTTGATATGCCATGGATTTGTCTGAGAGACCATTCCCTCATGCAAGGAGGGAATGTTGTCCATCTCACGAGGAGCATTTACTGTGGCCCAATGTAATGTCCTGCTTTCCTTCCTTTCAGAAGGAAGATTTCAAAATGTTCCAGTCCAATAATGTCTTCGTCCATGGTCCCTAGAGGGAACAGAAACAGTTTCATAAGTCCTCTTGTGACGCCTTTTTACATGACATGGTGCACTGAATTAATTACTCCTGTTCTGACCCACAGTTATGCAAGGTCAGATAAGGACATTACTTGCTTCCTTTTAGCTTACAGCTCAGCAATTAACTCTAGAACATTTGACAAATTTTTTGCAATCATTATTGCTGCAGGTCTATTCATTGTTTAGTTGATAACTCATATTTTCTAAGCTGATTTGTATTTTCCCCCTTTCTTTTATGCTTTTTACTTATTCCTTTGATTATTTTAATATATCTCTTAGCTTGGCTTTCTATGTTTCCCCTCTGTGAATTGCATTTAAAAACCATTCTAATTTTAATAATTCTTTAATTTCCTGTTTTCCACCTTGTCTTTGCTGATTATATCAGGATGTATTGTATTATATTACTTGATACTTAGCTCTGACTACAAATAAACTTTACCTAAATATCCTGTAACTGTTTTTTTCCCCTCCCTAAGGTCTTCACATCTTTAGTCATACACACTACACGCATATTTCTTCCTGTATGGGGGACAGGGAAAAGTATGAATAATCACTTCTCTCTTCTTCCCACCTTTGCCTCTCCAATTTATTTTCTCTTCTTGTATGTTTCAAACATCTTTCCAGATCTGTTACTAACTCTGATTAATGAAGGAATCAGATCATGACTCTGGGGTTAATTCACAGTCCCAGTTGATTAGCCAATCCCTCAGCTAGCTGAAATACTGTATGAATAATTCAATCCACTTCTGTCACTACTTGTCCATTTAAGAAAAGCCCTCTTTAAAAAACAGAACTAATTACAATATATAAAGGATATAATTTAGAATAGCAGTAAAATATTAATATTCTGCCTGGAATTAGGTCTGAACACTGCTCACTTAATGTTAAGTGTCTAATTTTCATGCTGTTATGTGATGCTGTTTTTTGGGGCACTTGTAAAACCAAAAAGCACTTTCTTTTTTTAAAAATCTATTGAAAATGTATTGAAAATAGATTAAATTGAAAATAAAGAGAACACTATTTTGAAACTAGGCAGCTCAGTTTACAAATTTGGGCACCTATAATCCTAATGGCCAATATCCAATTCCTTCACACACACACACACAACCTTTTTTATTTATTTATAGAATGTATATGGCTGCCCAGCTCAGTTAAATGACTCTGGATGGTTAACAATACTTAAAAACAGAATAAAAACAAGATATGCAATGATTTAAAACCAGAAAGGTAAAGATTTGGTATTTGCCTTCCCATGAATTTAAGCAGCTGATCAGCACCAGGGTCAGTTCCAGTGAAGCTCATAGTGATTCTGCCAGAAATGTTACAACCTTCTACTGCAGTGTTTCTCAACCTTGGCAACTTTAAGATGCGTGGACTTCAACCCCCAGAAGTTTTGGACAGAGGAAAGGATGAACACAAAACATGGTAAGTATATTCTGCAGCTGAGAAGTATAACAAACGTTGAATATATTAGTAGTACTAGTAGTAGTAGTAGTAGTAGTAGTAGTAGTACAGTGGTACCTCGGATTTCGAACGCCTCTGCTTACGAACTTTTCAGGTTATGACCAGCTCTGGCCGCAAAAATTTACCTCGGTTTGCGAACTCTGCCTCGGGGCACGAACCGGATCCACGGCCATTTTCCACTGTGACACGTGGTCCGCGGCCATTTTCCGCCCGTGCCACGTGGTCCGCGGCCATTTTCCGCCCATGCCATGTGGTCCGCGGCCATTTTTCCGCCCTGCCGTGCGGTCCGCGGCCGTTTTTTTGCCCTGCTGCGTGGTCCGCGGCCGTTTTTCCGCCCTTGACGCGTGGTTCGCGGACGCCGGAACGGATTAACGGTAATTACATTGAACCTTATGGGACAAATCGGGTTGCGACCAGAGTCATGGAACGGATTAAATTCATAACCCGAGGTACCACTGTAACTATATTTGTATAAATCTGGCAATAAGGCGGGATATATCTTTATAGAATAACTAATGTCACACTGTATTTTGGACTATTTATTCATGTGCAAGATACAATGATATCATACAGTTATTCTTTAAAATAGCTCTGCTGCCTTATCAACTAGACCAAATCCACACGATTCTACCTTCTTCCTTTTTCAGAGATTTGCATCACTCCATAATTATTTCGTGCCGAACCCCCTTTCCTTTGGACTGTGAGTTGTTTCTGATGCATGTTAGCAAAACCAAACTCCTCAGAGTAATGAACGTATTTATGGTGTGCCACATGGGCCCAGTGAAATAAATTCCTATAATTACTACACTGTGCTTTTCAGTGAAAGCAGTTTTAGTATTTGCACTACATGGGCAGCCAATTCATTATCCGTTGCTATGGTGACTGTTGCCATGCACCATAAATCTTCGCAGGATTAATGATTTATATTCTAAGGCTATTCTTCAGCTTTCCCTTGCCTGGTGCCCCTCAGGGGTGTGTGTGTGTGTGTGTGTGTGTGTTTACCACTTTTAACTTTTCCAGCCACCAGGGCCAGTAATGTAGCCCAGCACACTAGGAGTAGGTTGTAAAAGACCAGTGTACCTGAATTAACATAAGAACATATGAACTTAAGGCTTCACTTTGATGGATCAGATAAAATCTCTGTATAGCCCAGCACAGCTTGCCAACCAACCAAATATCAAACAGGGCATCAGGAAGACAAACACCTTCTTTGTTTATCTCTATCACCTGCAAGTACAAGCCTCTGAATATCTGTTTAGCTGCCATGTCCACTCTCCATGACTTTATTTAACCCTTTTAAAAATCTGTTTCCCCTAGAGTCCATCCTGGATCTTATAGTAATGAAGCCTATTCATTCATTCATTCATTCATTCATTCATTCATTCATTCATTCATTCATTCATTCCAAGATTTTTATATCATCCATTTCCATGGACTCAAAGCAATGTACCAAAGGAAAGAAAACTGGAGGAACGGGATGAATTGGTCCTTAGCTGGCTCCACCAATACAAAGAACCTTTCTTATTTAAATATAAAACGGTTCTTCCTAGTTAGTTGTTGTAAGAGAAGCATCAGTTGTACAGGAAACTGCTTCCTATTCACACTGATCTTTGGTCAATCTTGCTGCATTAGCTACTTTGCTGCAATTCTCCAAAGACCCATGCATTGAATTTTTCCAATTCTGCCCTCTAAGATCCTTTTATCTAGCAATGCTAAGAATTCCTCTACTGATATTCTACAGGCAGATCATGTGCTTTATTACTGAGCTATGGCCCCTCTCCAGTCTGGTTTAAGAATTAATTTATGGATTCACACATTGCACCAAACCTTGATTTTTTTAACCATGGTCTGTTGAACATACCATAATGGCTGGGTTCAAAAACAAGCTAAGCCAAACTATATGATGGCTTATCATAGTGCATCAACCAAGCCATTGATTCAATTTAATATCTTTAATTAACATGAGGAATAGAAGTCTTAGTAGAATATACTTCCCTCATTATCTTGATACCTTTTCCATTGAGTGAAGCCTATCAATCAAAGTTCTGGTAGGAGCAGATCCTTTCTGACATGTCTAATAAGAAGTCCTCTTAGAGCAAGAGTGTCCTTCAGGGGTTTCTCCTCATACACATCTCCATAACTAAACAATATGTCACACTGAAACAGGTTAAGAGATGGCTAAGAGACCTTCAGCTCCTTAGAAGTTTAAATATGAAAATAATCACCTTGAATTAAACCTGAAAATGATTAGCAACAATTCAGCACTGATATAGTCCCTGTATACTATGCATTGATTAGCAGCCTATCTCCCACATTTCGCACTGAAGCTCTTGGAATAGCCAATCCTGAACCATACTTTCTACTGCAGAAGGCACCTCCATTTGGCCTGGATTTCATTTGGCTTCGTTTCCACCACTGAACCCAGCCCAGGATAAATGTCACTTGCATAGCAAAGACACTCCAATGCTTCAGATGATCCTTTCCTTTTGAAATAAGAAAGAGGGGCAAAAGAGAGCTTTATGGGGCACAAGAGGCAAACCATACCGAATATCTTTTCATTCATCTTTAGAAATACCTAAACAATTTGTTTAATGTTTTATGCTGTTTATATCTTATGACCCTAACATTAATAAATACACAAATTTTAACCACTGTACCTATCATATGATTCTGATAAATGGATATAATATTTTTATTCAAGTAATAAAGTTCAGGGATTGATTGCTATTGGCACCAAACACGAGTTGCTTTTATAAACTGTTTATACTTAATGTACCATTTTTATTTATTTGCACTGGTAAATTATTATGGATGCTCAGATGTGCACTGCTTAGATCCCTTTAGACAGAAGCAGTATATAAATCTTACAAATACATAAAATAAACAAAGCCACCTTCCAATTCCTAGATTAAAAGCAACTCTGTTAATTATTAAGCATAATTTTTGAAATCCATTTACACTCCTTGCATCTTACAGCTTGCTATTTTTGCGAAGTTAAAAACGATTCTTACCAGAGAACTATCTATAGACACATAGTGAGGAAGATGGAAATAGAAACCGTCTTCTGGTATTGCAGGTCTCGCTTTTTGCTTAATGAATGGGTTGTGTTTTTTCACTGGTTTGTTTTTGCTCTAAACGTACTTAAGGTCGACCTCACTGCAAATCAGTGCTGATGCATCTGCATTTGGAAGGAGCATTTGGAATGATATTGGAAGTGGTCACATTGAAGATCTGGGGTTTTACTCTATCCACTACAGTACCATGAAACAACTGATCTAACATTATCCCAGGAGCAGGCAACCTGGTGGCCTTCAGACATTTTGGTTTTCAACTCCCACAGTTCTTTGTCAATGGCCATGCTGGCTAAGGCTACTGGGAATTTAAATCCAAAATATCAGAAGGGCACCAAGTTAGCTATCTCTTGATTAAGAAATTGCATGTGCTCTGGGCCCCCAAGCCTACAAACATTGATTCAGAAGTAGATTGCTATACATTCATTGTGCCTCTGGCACTCAAGAAAGTATCTAAGGGACTGTGCCTATTCTGAGTAAAACAAAGGAACAGGTAATATCAGGTAATATCTAATTGGGCCCATGGATCCTTCTTTTAAGCAATGTGCAGAAGCCTGACTGGTTGATTGTATGTATAAGATATGACTCACTCATTTCTGCTGGGGAACGAAAAGGCCAAAGCTCTTGATTAAACCCTATCACAGGAATAGTTTGAATCCTATGACTGACCAAAGAGATTGGCTGTGGTTTTAGTGAGCTCTAGTATGTCATGGTATGAACACTACTCACCTTCATTTTAAATAAAGCACTGCATGTGTTATTCTGGGCTTCACTGTCGTCCTTCAGCTACTTACGGAAACCATGCATGGGGAGCCAACTTTCTCACAGCTCTGTGGAACAACTGGCCCTACTGCACATAAGGAAAATATGTTTTTGCCATGAGGCAGCAGAGACAGAAAGCAAGGGGCAGAAATGCTAGCCTGGTTACCAGAGTTCGAAGCAGCAGCAGCAGCAATGATAAAATGTTGAAGTATTTAAAATGCTACAAGATTCTTCATTCTTTTTTCAAAGCACCTGAGCTCAGCCAACTAATCTAGCATCCCCAGCTCCAGAGAGAGCAATAGTGGTCCTTCTCAACTGCTAGTGGTCAGAAAGTAAGAATAAAAGGAAAAAGGAAATATAAGAAGCAAAGTGGAGGGTTCAGAGTTGGGTTAAGAGAGAAGGACACGTATACATTTAATGATGAAGTAAGTTCTGAATGCTAATAGTTTCCTCCTTGGTGGAAAAAGGGATAGAACAATGCCACACTACTAGTAGTGCACAAATACTGTTGTGCCTTTTCCTTTTCACATACCATAGCTCCTTGTGATTAGCAATTCTTCCTTCCTCTCTCCAGGCCCACAAGTAAGCTGGGAAATGGGAAAGGGCCAGTACTAATACACCAAAGGGATGAAGAACATTGCTCTTGCTAAATACTTAATTACTTTGTTTTTTAGGAAGCAAACTTCACAAGGGGAAGTACTTTTTGATACGCTTATGCAGAGTTTATCTACTCCAGCCCCTTACTCAGTGCAGAATCCACTAGACTATCTTGGATCCACCCTCTGTCTCCAGAGAAAAATGTTTTCCTGTGGGAAGCCGGTAGTTTAAGGCAGGAACCTGACTTGTAGTGTCTCCTAAGTCACTGTTATGCTGAAACATTAATGAGGACAGATTTTGCATTGCTACAATTATGGCAGGGTGAAGCAAGAAGATCCGATAATTCTCCTATTTTACCCTATGAGATAGAATATATCAGGGCTTCTCAACCTCAGCAACTTTAAGATGTGTGGACTTCAATTTCCAGAATTCCTCAGCCAGCCATGCTGGCTGGGGAATTCTGGAAGTGAAGTCCACACATCTTAAAGTTGCTGAGGTTGAGAAACCTTGGAATAGGTAATACTGAGTTAGAGGGACCAGTGGATCCCGAGTCAGCATAAGGCTGGTTCCTATGCTCCTAATTATACTTGAAACAAATGCCAGAGACTGATAAACCCCTTTGATACTGATGATAGACATGGCCTGACCCTCGGATTAAAAGCACTTCCTGAAACATACAGGAAAAGTCAGGGAGCCACACAATAAAAATACTTCAGAAAACAGAAAAATCAAGAGGAATTTGTCAAAAGAAACTTCTCAAAGCTGGTGACCTACTTCAAAATGGTGAATAATCTGCTTCAGCAGAGGAAGAGAGAGGGGAAAATCAATTCATTCCTCAGGCAAGCTCCAGTTCTCTCCTCTGAGTCATTCAGAAAATTGCTTTCCAAAAAAGATTTTGTATGTGGGTTAGATATTTCTTCCTTTACATGGAATTTTAAGTACTGTTCCCACGCTGATAAAACATTTTCAGAAAGGAAGCTCTTGTCTCCAGTACCGCTCCATAAGAGCAATGAGAAAGGCCAAGTTCATGTCTAAGGAAATGCTAAAAGAAATCAGGAAAATCCTCAGCTCCTACCTCTCTTTTGCCACAGGTTGATAGGTGGGCTTCAGCAAGCCATGAACTTCAGTCTCAGTTTGAAATACTGTGTAAGAGTAACCTGCTGGTCTCTTAGCCAAAGCGCGAAGTCAAAAGTGAGATCAGCTATAGAGAAATATGACTCAGGAAGAGCATGGTGCGGGTGGGACTTAAGCACTAGACACGCTCTCCCTTGTGGCTCCTAAGCTTTGAGTCATTTGTCATTCTCAGCTTTAGTTCACAGCTGTTGCGATAAAGCACAGAAATAACATTCTGAACATTCAAAACAGCATTCTAAAATGCTTATTCCAATCCATTCCTGAATGCATGACCCCCCACTGAAAGTCAAGCAGTGCGGAGTACAGGAAACACCCATGAGCATGCTATTTGCAGGCCTCTTTGATATTTGCCTGCAGCTTTGTCTCCATACCTGGCTTTGCATGGCTGATTATTTTGTACACCACTGTTACCTTCTTCAGCATGATCAACGCAATTGGTGCAAAAAAGAGAAATGATTCTAGTCCAAAGATAAGCCATTTTTAAAGCCAAAGGGAAAAAAATGATGCCATAATGAGAAGTTGCATAACAGAACTGGATTATCTTAAGAACCATTTATTCTATAACACAGAGATCTTAATTCACTACTTCACTCAGAAATTAACTCCAGCTTGTTACCTTTGCGTACGTAAAGATGGTTCTTAAACATACACTTGACACCTGTGAAAATACAGAACCTTGGTGAAAGCATGGCAGATGTGTTACCTTTAGGCAAAATGAAAAATTAGCTCACAGTCAGACATGCTTAAATGTAAAGCACAGAAGCTTTATTTTACCACAAATGGAAACAGAGGATTAATTAGTATGCCAAGCCCTAGCACTGGATTGGCAAATTGTTCCTTTGTAATCTCTACTAACAGTGATAGAAGAAAGATTTGGGAAATTAGGGCCTGGTAAATAAGGAAGAAAGAGGTTGGAGGCCAGAAGAGGAAGTGATCTTTGGAGGCCTAAGGGCAAGGAGGAAACTGTGACTTTCAGTGACACACGGGAGGCCTCTGAAGAACAGAATGGGTCTGACCTGTGCTATAACAGAAGGAAAGTCAGAGCAGTATATTTAACTACGTATTTCAGAGAAAGGAAAGAACAAGTCTCCACTTCCTGGTAGCAAACTATGGAACACATCTGGCCCAGGAAGCCCCTTGTGGGTTCAGCTTGTTTACCAAAGGATGTATCACTGATCTTACAGTTAAGGATCTTTAACAGACGCACCACTTACGAGCCTCCCAGGATCTAGGAGTGACACGTCATTGCCACTGGCAGCACTACTTGAATGCAGTTGTGGATAAGAAGCTCCATCTGATAGATGACGATGCAAGATAACCTGAAGGTGCCTTACTCAGATGACTTATCTGGATTTGGATACTTGAGGATCTGACCATATTTTCTGCCATGGCATTAAAAGGGGCAGCTGTGGTTTACCTTACTAGGCTAGGGATTTATATATTAAGGAATTAATCTGTATACCCTTTTTTGCTCCACTGGACATACTGAACTGTCTCAGAGACCATGGGTCACTTTGATTCATTGGAAGCTAGAGCCCCTGACACTCATCTCAGCAAAAGAAAACCTGGATCTTTGAGATGCCCTGGCCAGTGCCACAAAAGGAGACTTCTTTTCCTGAGCTTCTGGGCCTTGGAGATAGAGATTCAATAATAATAATAATAATAATAATAATAATAATAATAATAATAATAATAATAATAATAATAATAATAAAAAACTTGTATGCTGCCCAACTCTCAATGACTCTGAAATTTGAAGTTTGGGGATAAGTTGAGCTTTGGGAGGGAATGGAATGGCCTTCATTTGGACTATGATGGTCTGAATGGGGAAACCTTACATACTGAATCTAACTCATGGCTGGAGTTCTGTTTCTCATCTAGACAAATGCATGAGAGGGCCAAGGAAGAAAGGATGACAAGACCTAGAAAACAATAAAACCTGGCCAGAAAGGAGAAGACCAGAGTAATCTAACTAAAAAAAAAAAAAAAGAAAGAAGAAATCAAAAGAATCAATACAAAACAGCAGTGGGTGAGCATAAGGCCAAACCAAGGTCCAAAACGTGGACTGAAATCGTTTATTTACAGATCAAGATTTCTTGGGCAATCTATAGACAACTGGACAATGAAAGAGAGAGAAGGCTAGAGACTGGAAAAGCAGTGCCATCTCATGTTTTATCATCTTCCTCCATTACAGATCTACTCACCATTGCAAACAGCAGAACATTAACTTGGAAATTCTCAGGCTGGCCTCTGATAGTGGTGGTAAAGAGGCCTGACCTCTATGTCAACCATAGAGGAGATTTATAATAACAGTCTCTACCATGTAATAGAATATTGTGGTTCTGTTGTTGTTCCTTTGGAAATTAGTCTCTTTTGTGCTAAAGCAGGATTCAGACTTGTATTCGTGTTGTTAATTATCTTTTTTATGTTCTGTAAATCTTTCTTTACTCATGAAAGGTTAAAGACAGCACTGAAAGAGCTTGGCTAGGAATGAATCATTTGAGAATAGAGGCACTGTACTTTCTATGCCCCATGAGACTCTGCAAAGTAACAATGAGATGAATTAAGTACCAGAATCAGGAAAAGAGATGTATAAAGAGTGAACAAAATACTGTCTTTGGCTTACTCCAAATCATCTGAATGGCATGATTCATGAATTGTCCTCGTGTAGTATGCTTAACTGGGTTACCAAATTAACTTGTTCTCTGTGGAGTCCTTGGGGTTCTCTGAGCTTGGCTGTTTTCTTGCAAACGTTTCATTACCCAGCTAGGTAACATCTTCAGTGCTAGAATGGAATGGAGTTTGCTCTCTGTTTATACACTGTGGCATGCCCTGCCAGTGCTGGTGGGGGTGGGGGTTTTGTTTTGTTTTATTTTTTCCCTCTGGTAGTTCCTTGATTAGGGTATTGTTTACTGCTGATTGTATGTCTGGTGATAATCTTGGTGTTAATCTCTGCTTATCTGGGTGATGATTGCTGGTGAGGAGATGTTCTAGTCTTTTGTTTTCCTTTCTATTGTCTCTTTTGAATAGTGTGTAGATGTTGTTTATCTCTATGTGCCTGTTGATGGCTGCCTTGTCTGAATACCAAGCTTCCAAGAATTCCCTCACATTTTTGGATTTACTTTGGTCTAAGATGCTGACAGTTTCCCAGTTGAAACTATGGTTAAGTCTGTCCATGTGTTGTGAGATTAAGGAGTTTTCATTGTGTCTTCTGACTGCTGGTTGGTGTTCATGGATGCGCTCTGCTAGCCTTCTGCCTGTCTATCCTACATAGTGGTTGTTACAGTCCTTACATTGTATGTTGTAGATGACTCCTGTTTTTTCTTCTTGGCCTACTGAGTCTTTTGGTTTACTTAAGATGTTTTGAGGGCTTTAGTTGGTTTGTGTGCTACAGAGATGCCATGTGGTTGTAGTAGTCGGTTGGTAGTTTCTGAGATGTTTCTGATGTATGGCAGTGTTATCCTTTTCATAGCTTGTGTTGGTTGTGTTGTAGTAGGTTGATTGGTCAGGCACTTTTTGATAAAGTTGTGTGGATATCCATTTTGTTGGAAGATGTTGTACAGGTGGTCTGTTTCCTTTTTCTGCTGTTCTGGGTTGCTGCAGTGCGTTTGCGCTTGTTTGAATAATGTTCTTACACAGCTCCTCTTGTGCAAGGTTGGGTTGTTACTTTGGTAATGGAGTACTTGGTTAGTGTGGGTTGTCTTCCGATAGACTTGAGTTTCTAATTTGCTGTTGTTCCCTCTGTTGATGAGGATATCCAGGAAGGGTAGCGTGTTGCTGTTTTCTTCCCCTCTGGTGAATTTTATTCCTTTGAAGGTGTTGTTGATAGTTTCATGTGTTTTCTCTAGTTGTTCCTTTTTTATTATAACAAAGGTGTCATCTACATCCCGGATCCATACTTTGGTTGTATGTGTGGAAGTGCCATAGTTTCTAGGCGTTGCATTACAATCTCTGCTATGAGTCCTGAGAGTGGGGATCCCATGGGTGTGTCTCTGATTTGTTGGTATATTTGTCCATCAAACTGAAAATAGGTAGTGAGGCAGAGGTTGATGAGGCCAATGATTCTGGGTATTTTGATCTGGGTGTATTTGGTTAGGTCAGGTGTGTTGTACTGCTGATATCAGTACTGCTGATATGGATTCTTTCGCTAGTTCTGGGTTTATGGATGTAAAGAGTGCTGTGGCATCAAATGAGACCATAATTTCATCTTCATCTATGTGTACATCTTTGATTTTCTGGAGGCACTTGTTCTCTGGATCATTTGGTCCGGGGTTCACTGGTCTGCATAATGCAGTGAATCCCACACCAAATGACACAAGTTCACAAAACATACTATGCTACACACATATATGCACATGCAGGTACAAACACACACATAAACACACACACACAAACATACATATTAAACCACGTGCCAAGGTCTACTTGCCAGCTCCTCATTTCACCACAGTCATTGGCTCTACTTTTAGTGGAGCTATCTTCACTGTGCCATTTCTTCCCTGGAAGTCCGCTATGCAGGCTTTATGAAACACTGAATAAACTACAATAATCCTGTGCCTCATACTGCTTTTTTCCAGTATAAGAACAGAACAGAAAACTCATAGCTTCTGCACTTAGGGCAGATGAGGCTATTAAAACAAGTTCTACCCACTAGTATTTTTCCCACAGTATACTACGTGCTATAAAACATATTCTGAAAGTTTTGAATCAGGAATAAGGGAGAATTATATTTTTTAGGGAAAGCATCATGGCATGCAGCACTCTTCCCTAGTCTGGTGCCCTGCAGAAGTGTTAGACTACAACTCCCATAATTCCCTGCCAGTATGTTTTTTGTGTAATATGTCTGGAAGATAGCAGGTTGGTGCAAGCTTACGTAAACTGCCTTTTGCTGTAGCACATGAAAGCTATCTGTCAGGGGCATGTGTGGGGATGTCTGCAATGCAATTTAAAAATAGGTAGAGCTTTGATTGCACCATTACAGCTGCCATCTTGACTTTTTAGACCATGTCCCGCGGATACCCCTCAACCAACCAACCTTCCTTCCTTCCTTCCTTCCTTCCTTCCTTCCTTCCTTCCTTCCTTCCTTCCTTCCTTCCTTCCAATTTACTCTGGACTGTAATCCTCACCTCGTATCATCAATTCTGTTACCCTTAGGCGACCTCTAGTGGCTATAACTAGATAGTCATGTTAACTGGTGCTTGAAGAAGTCTATCCCAAAATCAAATGATCAATTAATCGTCTTTCAGAGTCCTGGCAGGATGGGCTTAAGATTTGCTGACTGGGATAGATCAGTTAATAGGTGCTAGTCACTTGTCCCAGTCAAGGTACAAACAAGTAAAGTCTGCCTTGATTCAATCTTGCTGATTGCTCATCCATGAAATTTATCTGGTATTTCCTACTGGTCTCCTATCCAAGAACTAACTCGGTCTGACCCTGCATAGCTTTTTGACATCAGCCACAGTTGGCTAGATAGATCCATTAATTCCGAAGGCTCCTCTCCCCATACTAATAATGTAGTTATTTTAGTACAGTAAAAATACATCAAGGAAGTATTTAATTAAGAATTTGCAGTCCTTTTCATGATGCCCAAGTCTGTTGCATGAAATGATGTTTCACTCTGCCTAACTGTAGCACCAAACCTAAGTATCAAAGATCAGAAGCCTGAGAGAACCTCTCTTTCACTATAGCCAAAGAGAGAACCTGTAGAGCACATGCTACCCGGCTGTCCCTTGTTTTTACCTGTACATTCTCATGAAAACTTAAAAGATAGAAAGGCATCTTATAATAATGTGAACATGGCATTGAGAAACTCACATTTCCTCAAAACACTGTAATGCATGGGAACATTTACAAAGAAAATCACTTGGTAAGTGTATCGGATCCTTTGACCATTCCCACTTATTCCTTCTCAGCAGCTGTGTATTGTTGGAAAGGGTACTTTGGACGTACAGAAATCAAGGGCTAACTGAACCACAGAGAATCCACACATGAACAGAATGTCCAGCAGATAATCTTCTCTAGTGATCACGTGGCTCGTGTTCTTAATGGATCCAGCTGAGTGCACAAGTGCATGGAAATGCAACAGTGAGCCAGAGTGGATTACAACAGTGATGTGCCAAAGATCAGGAGAAGGTCAAAGTATGAGTGATGTATAAAAGTACCAAGAATCAAGACACGAACTTCCATGATCCAGAACTGCCCAAGAACAGCTGGACTCCTCCCTATATTGTCTTCTAAACTCTAACAATATTCCATAGCAAGGTTGATAAAACCAGCTGGCCAGAATCCAACACTTTCAGGCTACAAAATCAGAGTCAAAGAGAAGCTCTGTATGTTAACTGGGTGAAGTGTGTGTGCATGCATGCATGTGTAAGAACTCCTCCATTCTACAGCTTGCAATTTTATTTCCTGCTCTTTGCCTGCTAATTTTCTTGCTACCTTTTACACACTGGGAAATCGTTCTTGAATCACTGAGGTACAAGACAACTTTTGGTAATTATCTGATTACTAATGTACTGTATATACCCTCTCTGCTTACATTAGTTGGGAAAATTATGTTGATTAGCAATATGTACTTCTAATTAACTATGCTGGAACGGAGAAATGTACCAAAGGGACTATATTCCAGCTCTGATTCCAGGAATCTATAGAATTGTTGCATTGTATACTGTTATCTTCTGTACTGATTGTATCCATTGGGGACAAAGATTGTGAGAGGACAATGAAAAGGTTCTCGATGCTTTTCCCCTCCCAAGATGTATACTTCTCCCATTGATGTTCCTTCCTCCATATTTTTAATATTGTTTCCTTCTCCATGGCAAAACCTAAGATCAGGAGTGTGGGGTTGAGTTATTGCCCTGAGAAATACTTGCAGGAAAAGTAAAATACTCACCAGTATTAGCTTGCAATACATGCAGATACTGCAAGCTAAAGATGCAAGAAGCAATCTGTCAAGTAATGTGTAATTGTGCCATAAAATGAATGACGCTATGTATCATAGAAAGAAACTAGACTGAACAATAAAGATCTGTTGGTGTTGTTGTTGTTGTTATTATTATTTAACAACCTCATCAGGAAAAGGTGAAGTAGGGTGAGGCATTGCAGAACTGAGGAAGGGAAAATGAACCCTTTCTTTATGGCTGTTTTTCTAATGTAAATCATGCCTTTGAAGCTGCTTGCCTTGCTAAAGGAAACTGACAAGAATAAAAGAACATGGGAAAATGTACTCATTGCATTGCAGTCAGTGACATTAAGATTCCATCTTTCTCCAAGAACCTCAGCGCAGCATATACTGTAAGTGTCCCCGTCCCATTGTTATCCCCACATCCCCCCCCCCATTTTAACCTCACCTGCCAATCATTTGTGAAGTTAGTTAGGCATAAAAATAGCGATTGGCCCAAGGACACTGAAGAAGCTACGTGGCTAAATGGAAATTTGAAGTTAAATCTCCCTTATCATAATCCAGCATTGATCAGCTCCCCCACACTAGCTCTAACAGTAATTCTAATACAATAATGCTTTGTGCCTCAGTTCAAACTATATTTATGTGCAGAGGAGCCTTCTTCTTCCAAAAGCAGAATTAATCCAACATGGGAAAATGCAAGGAACAATCAATACATACATACATACATACATAAATAAATAAACCAATCACTTGTGCCAAGGTCATCTCCAGATTTAAACCTGGAAGATAAATTGTTCCCAGGAGTTATTTCAAGCCCTACAAAAAAATTTCCTTGATAACAAGATTTCCCAGAAACAGACTGGGAATGAAGTCATTTCTACAATTCTCTTTACTGGTTTCTCGGGGTTTTTGGCATCTGTTTTCACCTTCTGTATTGTATAGGACCAAATACGACAGTTTCCTTCCTATGTCGAGGCAACCGCTGCCTTTCTGAAGGTCCATTCATGCCTGCAGCTTTAAGTACTACTCTGTGTTCAGATTACAGGCCAACAGACACTGTGGTCCTCAAGAGGATTCAATGAAAGCTCCTATTTAGTTGTTGTATTTAGCTATTGAGTGTGATTGGCTCTTTTCTAGTTTCAAACAACTCTAACTAATCAGATGTAGGGGGGCTGAGCATCCTTGGCCTTTCTCTGTAACTTGGTATTAAGGTAAATGGTTTGGGGAAAAAAGACAGCCACGCTCATCTGCATGTAGTTTCTCATCTAGGAATGCCCATCCAACGATACAGGAAGTGCGTAAATTGGCCTTTGCCTACGGTCGTAATAACTGACATGGCTTGGATAGGATCCAGAAAGTTCCTATGCAAGTGGCAAGTATGCGAGTGGCAACTGTGCAAGATTAACACGAGTTTGTGTACAAATTGGTGAATTCCTAAGCTGACTTCCATGACCTTAGATTTCCATTCCACCTCATTCCTAGGGAATCTACCCTATAGGTGTAGTTTTTAGTTCCAGAAGTTGCAGTGTGTTGAATTTGTGTGATGCAAGCTTGCGGTTTCTGGATCTTGTCCCAAATTTCAGAGTACTTTACAACAGGATGGTACTATCTCCTTTTGTTATTCTTTCTTACTAATTAAATATCCCTAAGGAAACTACTCCAGTTTATCCCTGATGATCTCCATTCCATTGTGAACCGGCATATATACCGTCATATCTCTTGCTTACAATCATCTCTTCAGTCTTTAACTGCTGATTACCAGCCATCTCAGAGATCCGGAGCAGCCAGTTTTTGAAGCCCATTGACATCATGAAAGTAAAAACCGATGGCATATCAAAAGAAAATGAGCGGCTGCTCTAAAAGGGGGGAGCCATAATCTAAATATTTTTGAACCTTTTTTTTTTTTTTAAAGCAAGCGTTTGAATTTGAACTCAAGGCTCAGGCCATATTGACTTCCTGCCTCTTCCTGCCTGGTCCTGGCTTCCATCAAAAACAGGCTATCCAACAGAGACACAAAGCACCACATCCTGAGGCAAGTCACATTCAATCAGATCCACACCTTAAGGGCGCATTCAACTGTCCATCCTCTAGTGTGGTATATGGAAACACTTGCCTAACGGTATATATACCTAAGAAAGATTTAACTAAATTTAAGCCAGAATGCTTTCCATGCATACTATATATCACATAGCATATATATATTAGAGCAGTGTTTCTTAGTGTGGTCCTAGGACCCCTGGGGTCCCCTAAAACCCTCTCAGGGGTCTGTGAAATCAAATTTATTTGCCAGCCTAGGTTGAAAAATAATACAATATTAAAATCCCATCAAACAATTGTGAGAAGTGGTCGTGGCAGCGAATGCATCAATTTTAATTTTTAATACAGTAAATATCAATAAGTATAACCCATACAAACAAAAGCTCTTTTGGGGTCCTCCATAATTTTTAAAAGTGGGAAGGGGTCCTGAGAGAAAAAAGTTTAAAAAACACTGACTTAGAGTAAGGTTTCTAATAAACACTGTAAATCAGTTGGAGTACAAAGAGGGGAGAGTCAGAAACCAAAGTACTGTACTTATCTATATTATTTTAGTAGGGTTTTTTTTTCTCTACTTAATTTTTTTCTTCTTTTTTTTTTAGCATTGACAAATAACAATGCAGTGGAGATCTTGGCACTAAGCTCAAAGATTTATATTCTTTTTCATATCATAAAAATAACTCAATGTACTTTGTCTGGTATGGTCAATCTTTTAATGTTATACTGAACGTTAATTTTATAAACTTTAGTCATTCTCTTTGTCTACATTGATATTACAGTATATCTTTTGTTTTAAATAAAGAAATAAACACCTGCCAACAGTGGGCTAGGAAAGAAAAGTCATACATTTGCAAAAATAAAATGAAATAAAACAACAAACAGACCGAAACTTCAAGATAAGGGATGGCAACATTCAGTAACTAGGGCAAGAACATTTCAAACTCCCAGGATACTCAGCTGCTTTGAAAGCTGCAATCCTTCAACAAAGGAATTACAAAGGGAGATTGTAGCACAACATTGAACAAGAATTTACAAAGAAATCCAATTTGATCCATTTAAGCTTGCATTATTTCCTGTCCAACCGCAGGTGCTTATTACCTTAGCAATGTTTAATTGCATGCTGTTGCCGTAAACTACTGCTGTTGTGAATTGCTTCTTTGCTTCTCTTAGGTTCAGTTTGTGTGTTAAACTTTTTAAAAAACTGCTTATGCTTGTCATTTCTATTTTAAAGAAAACAGCCTACCAAGAAGATTTTATTAGGAACATTCTCCTAATGCTAGTAGTATTACTCTCCTGTGTCTTTTAGTTTGTGTTCCAGTGGATGATTAATAGCTAGCCATGATTTTTGCTGGTCACCTAATGTGAAGAGAGATCTCTTTGGAGAAGACCCTGATGCTGGGAAAGATTGAAGGCAAAAGGAGAAGAGGACGGCAGAGGATGAGATGGTTAGATAGCATCACTGAAGCAATGAGCATGAAACTGAGCAAACTCAGGGAGGCAGTGAAGGACAGGAAGGCCTGGCGCAATATGGTTCATGGGGTCACGAAGAGTCGGACACGACTTAACGACTAAACAACAACAAATGATTTTTGCATGTTTGAAGCTAGTCCTTGGCAAGCATGGAATCTGTAACTTTCATAAATTGGAGAATTGTCATTCCCAGCAGCCCCACCAATACTAAGCTTGGCCAGCAGTGAGGGATTCTGGGAGTTGTCATTCAGCAACATCTAAGGAGTCACGGATTCTCCATCACTTCACTTGTGAATTTAATGGGATTTATTCCCAAATATGAACTGCTTACGTCTCCTCTTGGAATCAGTGGGACTTCAGAGTGCTTCCCTTTTGCTAGATTGCAAGTTTTAAATCAGCTGAATTAAACAAAAGTGAGAATGAAGTGTTTATGAACCCATATGCTAGATGACAAATTTTGCTGGGATTAATGGCCCAAAGAACTAAAATGTCTGCAAAGAATTCCCTGACGACTTCTGCACAAAGAGGTTGGGCTTGGGAACAAATAGCTAATCACATAGTGGAAATTAATAGCCTTGGTCATTTTAGCACCTAGAGTGTTGGGCTTGGAACTCAGTACAAGCTAACCTTCAGACCAACAATGTATTTCAGATTGATCAGGAATGACATTTCTACTTTTTTCCCCCTGCAGAAAATGTACTGAGATATGGACACTTGCATAGCCGCTGTTTACTAAAGTTTCTTAGGTCCCCTGAGATCTTTATTGGTACAGTAGTTGGTATCGCATACCAATGAAACGCAAACTGAAATTAATTAACCCACTTTCGTATGCCTTTTAAAGAAAGGCTATACGAAATCCAGAAACGGACTAAGCAGCTAGTTGGGTGCATCGTTTGGCCACTATAAAGACCATGGTGGCTGCGTTCCTCAACTGCTGAAGCTTCCAGTCCAGACTATCCTTCCAAGTCTCCATTGTCTCAACCCATTTCGGCCCAGTGCGCCGTGTGAACCCAGGGTTGGCGACGTTATCATTTCGTGAGCGGTGCAAGGGCAGAAAAACGGGTCGCGTAAACCCCGCAGTCTTCTGCAAACCCAGCCTTAGCGAAATGTTGAGTCGGAGGCCCTCCGCGTCCTTTGAAAACTACAGCGAAAAACTCGGCAGCCGCTTTTGTGGCGAAACGGGCAAAGCTCTCTTTATTGCGCACGACGCAGAGCTGTAATCCCCCCCCCGCCAAACACGCGCACAGGCGGGTTGGCTGGCTGCTTTTGAAAAACCATTATTTCGAGATTCGACCACCCTGTTTTGAATTTGTGCAGCCATTTCGTCCCTTGAAAATGAATGCCAGCGCTCTCGCACCCCGCCGCGCCTCCCTTGCTTTTTTTTTTTTTATAGTATTTTATTGGAATTTTAAAAGCTTGCTTTTTGTTTCAAACTCCTCCGGGCGACTCGCTCGCCCGTTCAGCGCGCGCGCAGAGGCGGAGGCGGAGGCGGGGCGCTTGGGCGAGCAGGTGGGCGGGGCCGTCGTTGTGGCGACAGGAGGGGGCGTGGCCTTCCCTAGCGCGTGCTATAACCGGAGCCGCGAGCGCTTCCAGCTGGACGTTTGCTTTTCTCCCTTCCTCGTCATGAGGAGCCTGACGGTCCGGCTGCTGTGGGCTCTGGCAGGTACCGTCACGAGCCCCTCCTTGGGTCTGCTCCTGCTCAGACGCGGGAAGCGGCCGGCCGGCCGGCTTTTCCAGCCGGTCTGCCTCCGAGCAACCGCGAGCTCTGCAGCCCCGTGCCGCTGTTGAAACGTTAATCCCTTCGCGCCTCCCGCGCTGCTTCCCTTCGCATCGGGTCGCTGTCCGGGGGCGCAGGGAAAATCCGTGGCAGTGCTCTCGGTGTGGGTCATTGGCAACCCCCAACAGTACTGAGCGGGGGCTTCAGGGAAGGGAAAGGTAATCATGGCAATTAGAGTGCGAGGCCATGGTGTCTTCCCTAGTAACCTCTCCATCCTTTTTTTCTCCACTCGCACCCGAGGACTCCTGATGGTGCTTTCTCCTGGGAAAAGTAGCATTGAGGTGAGTGGGGGGAGCCCAAGGGGTAAGCAAACTCTCCTCGTCCCAGTTTTATTTTGTAGTTTGCAAAGTTCATTAAAAAATTAATTTGGAAGTAGGGTTGCTGGCTCCTTTTCATCTTGCAGCAAGCCTGTGGGTGCCATTTGAGGCACTTGGATGGCAACAAGCAGTGCTTTGTGTGCTCAGAGCTATCAGTGCCCATGTGAGAAGCCTCGGACTAGAAAGTTGTGTCCCATAATTGGGTAATTCATGGGAACTACTGGAAAGTTACTCAGCGGAGAAAGAAAAAAATCTGCATGTGCCCAGAGATGAAGCTGGTTTGTGGCTGGATCGCCTTCAATCAAGCTATAGTCCTGGGAGTGGAAATATGAACCAAAACATTTCTGCTTTAGCTGCACTGAAAAACTATTTAGCTATCACTGAAAAACTATTTGGGGACTAAACCCTGGCAGAGATAAAAAGCAGTCTAGGCTTTGTCTTTTTTAAACTGAAGCAAATGTGGGTGAAGCACCTCTGATCTTCAGTGGCAATTGTTATATGGAGTTGTGTGAGTTTTGCTGCAAAGATTATTGGGTTGGAAAATTATGGTTTCTCACAAAGGGCAGATCATTCCTACCATGGAAATATGTGGTATATCTACTACTATGCTTAGCTGTAGATATGGCATTCTATATAAAATATTAGGCTTATACTTGAGTTACTAAGTTTTTGTCTAGAATTTCACCCAAATGAGACAAAACTAGTAATTGTTAGCATCAGGGTTGAAAGTCTGGACTTTTTGTTTTCCCCTTTTTCCTCTAAGTTAGACAAACATTTCAAATCAAATGAAAAAATACGTGATGCTGCAATGTTAGTTAGAAATCTAAGATGACCATTTGGGAGTCATTGAAATACAAGCTATGAATCTAAAAGATGGAGGAATTTGACCTAAGTATCCAAAGACTAGGGAATTGTATAATGGAGGGGAAGTTGCTACCCGTTTTAGGCTCTTGCACTCTTATTAAATGAATTTTATTTCTGCTGTTAATAACCTCCTAGCATAGTTACTGTAAACAATAGAAGAGAATATGTGTAGCTCAGGGTTGAACTGTGGAGTCCTTGAGGTTCTCTGAGCTTGGTTGTTTTCTTGCAAACATTTTGTTACCTGGCTAGGTAACATCTTCAGTGATAGAATGAAGTGGGGTTTGCTCTCTGTTTATACACTGTGGCATGCCCTGCCAGTGTTGATGGGGGTGGGGGTTTTGTTTTGTTTTATTTTTTCCCTCTGGTAGTTCCTTGATTAGGGTATTGTTTACTGCTGACTGTATGTCTGGTGTTAATCTTGGTGTTAATCTCTGCTTATCTGGGTGATGATTGCTGGTGAGGAGATGTTCTAGTCTTTTGTTTTCCTTTCCATTGTCTCTTTTGAATAGTGTGTAGATGTTGTTTATCTCTATGTGCCTGTTGATGGCTGCCTTGTCTGAATACCAAGCTTCCAAGAATTCCCTCACATTTTTGGATTTACTTTGGTCTAAGATGCTGACAGTTTCCCAGTTGAAACTATGGTTAAGTCTGTCCATGTGTTGTGAGATTAAGGAGTTTTCATTGTGTCTTCTGACTGCTGGTTGGTGTTCATGGATGCGCTCTGCTAGCCTTCTGCCTGTCTATCCTACATAGTGGTTGTTACAGTCCTTACATTGTATGTTGTAGATGACTCCTGTTTTTTCTTCTTGGCCTACTGAGTCTTTTGGTTTACTTAAGATGTTTTGAGGGCTTTAGTTGGTTTGTGTGCTACAGAGATGCCATGTGGTTGTAGTAGTCGGTTGGTAGTTTCTGAGATGTTTCTGATGTATGGCAGTGTTATCCTTTTCATAGCTTGTGTTGGTTGTGTTGTAGTAGGTTGATTGGTCAGGCACTTTTTGATAAAGTTGTGTGGATATCCATTTTGTTGGAAGATGTTGTACAGGTGGTCTGTTTCCTTTTTCTGCTGTTCTGGGTTGCTGCAGTGCGTTTGCGCTTGTTTGAATAATGTTCTTACACAGCTCCTCTTGTGCAAGGTTGGGTTGTTACTTTGGTAATGGAGTACTTGGTTAGTGTGGGTTGTCTTCCGATAGACTTGAGTTTCTAATTTGCTGTTGTTCCCTCTGTTGATGAGGATATCCAGGAAGGGTAGCGTGTTGCTGTTTTCTTCCCCTCTGGTGAATTTTATTCCTTTGAAGGTGTTGTTGATAGTTTCATGTGTTTTCTCTAGTTGTTCCTTTTTTATTATAACAAAGGTGTCATCTACATCCCGGATCCATACTTTGGTTGTATGTGTGGAAGTGCCATAGTTTCTAGGCGTTGCATTACAATCTCTGCTATGAGTCCTGAGAGTGGGGATCCCATGGGTGTGTCTCTGATTTGTTGGTATATTTGTCCATCAAACTGAAAATAGGTAGTGAGGCAGAGGTTGATGAGGCCAATGATTCTGGGTATTTTGATCTGGGTGTATTTGGTTAGGTCGGGTGTGTTGTACTGCTGATATCAGTACTGCTGATATGGATTCTTTCGCTAGTTCTGGGTTTATGGATGTAAAGAGTGCTGTGGCATCAAATGAGACCATAATTTCATCTTCATCTATGTGTACATCTTTGATTTTCTGGAGGCACTTGTTCTCTGGATCATTTGGTCCGGGGTTCACTGGTCTGCATAATGCAGTGAATCCCACACCAAATGACACAAGTTCACAAAACATACTATGCTACACACATATATGCACATGCAGGTACAAACACACACATAAACACACACACACAAACATACATATTAAACCACGTGCCAAGGTCTACTTGCCAGCTCCTCATTTCGCCACAGTCATTGGCTCTACTTTTAGTGGAGCTATCTTCACTGTGCCATTTCTTCCCTGGAAGTCCGCTATGCAGGCTTTATGAAACACTGAATAAACTACAATAATCCTGTGCCTCATACTGCTTTTTCCAGTATAAGAACAGAACAGAAAACTCATAGCTTCTGCACTTAGGGCAGATGAGGCTATTAAAACAAGTTCTACCCACTAGTATTTTTCCCACAGTATACTACGTGCTATAAAACATATTCTGAAAGTTTTGAATCAGGAATAAGGGAGAATTATATTTTTTAGGGAAAGCATCATGGCATGCAGCACTCTTCCCTAGTCTGGTGCCCTGCAGAAGTGTTAGACTACAACTCCCATAATTCCCTGCCAGTATGTTTTTTGTGTAATATGTCTGGAAGATAGCAGGTTGGTGCAAGCTTACGTAAACTGCCTTTTGCTGTAGCACGTGAAAGCTATCTGTCAGGGGCATGTGTGGGGATGTCTGCAATGCAATTTAAAAATAGGTAGAGCTTTGATTGCACCATTACAGCTGCCATCTTGACTTTTTAGACCATGTCCCGCGGATACCCCTCAACCAACCAACCTTCCTTCCTTCCTTCCTTCCTTCCTTCCTTCCTTCCTTCCTTCCTTCCTTCCTTCCTTCCTTCCTTCCTTCCTTCCTTCCTTCCTTCCAATTTACTCTGGACTGTAATCCTCACCTCGTATCATCAATTCTGTTACCCTTAGGCGACCTCTAGTGGCTATAACTAGATAGTCATGTTAACTGGTGCTTGAAGAAGTCTATCCCAAAATCAAATGATCAATTAATTGTCTTTCAGAGTCCTGGCAGGATGGGCTTAAGATTTGCTGACTGGGATAGATCAGTTAATAGGTGCTAGTCACTTGTCCCAGTCAAGGTACAAACAAGTAAAGTCTGCCTTGATTCAATCTTGCTGATTGCTCATCCATGAAATTTATCTGGTATTTCCTACTGGTCTCCTATCCAAGAACTAACTCGGTCTGACCCTGCATAGCTTTTTGACATCAGCCACAGTTGGCTAGATAGATCCATTAATTCCGAAGGCTCCTCTCCCCATACTAATAATGTAGTTATTTTAGTACAGTAAAAATACATCAAGGAAGTATTTAATTAAGAATTTGCAGTCCTTTTCATGATGCCCAAGTCTGTTGCATGAAATGATGTTTCACTCTGCCTAACTGTAGCACCAAACCTAAGTATCAAAGATCAGAAGCCTGAGAGAACCTCTCTTTCACTATAGCCAAAGAGAGAACCTGTAGAGCACATGCTACCCGGCTGTCCCTTGTTTTTACCTGTACATTCTCATGAAAACTTAAAAGATAGAAAGGCATCTTATAATAATGTGAACATGGCATTGAGAAACTCACATTTCCTCAAAACACTGTAATGCATGGGAACATTTACAAAGAAAATCACTTGGTAAGTGTATCGGATCCTTTGACCATTCCCACTGATTCCTTCTCAGCAGCTGTGTATTGTTGGAAAGGGTACTTTGGACGTACAGAAATCAAGGGCTAACTGAACCACAGAGAATCCACATATGAACAGAATGTCCAGCAGATAATCTTCTCTAGTGATCACGTGGCTCGTGTTCTTAATGGATCCAGCTGAGTGCACAAGTGCATGGAAATGCAACAGTGAGCCAGAGTGGATTACAACAGTGATGTGCCAAAGATCAGGAGAAGGTCAAAGTATGAGTGATGTATAAAAGTACCAAGAATCAAGACACGAACTTCCATGATCCAGAACTGCCCAAGAACAGCTGGACTCCTCCCTATATTGTCTTCTAAACTCTAACAATATTCCATAGCAAGGTTGATAAAACCAGCTGGCCAGAATCCAACACTTTCAGGCTACAAAATCAGAGTCAAAGAGAAGCTCTGTATGTTAACTGGGTGAAGTGTGTGTGCATGCATGCATGTGTAAGAACTCCTCCATTCTACAGCTTGCAATTTTATTTCCTGCTCTTTGCCTGCTAATTTTCTTGCTACCTTTTACACACTGGGAAATCGTTCTTGAATCACTGAGGTACAAGACAACTTTTGGTAATTATCTGATTACTAATGTACTGTATATACCCTCTCTGCTTACATTAGTTGGGAAAATTATGTTGATTAGCAATATGTACTTCTAATTAACTATGCTGGAACGGAGAAATGTACCAAAGGGACTATATTCCAGCTCTGATTCCAGGAATCTATAGAATTGTTGCATTGTATACTGTTATCTTCTGTACTGATTGTATCCATTGGGGACAAAGATTGTGAGAGGACAATGAAAAGGTTCTCGATGCTTTTCCCCTCCCAAGATGTATACTTCTCCCATTGATGTTCCTTCCTCCATATTTTTAATATTGTTTCCTTCTCCATGGCAAAACCTAAGATCAGGAGTGTGGGGTTGAGTTATTGCCCTGAGAAATACTTGCAGGAAAAGTAAAATACTCACCAGTATTAGCTTGCAATACATGCAGATACTGCAAGCTAAAGATGCAAGAAGCAATCTGTCAAGTAATGTGTAATTGTGCCATAAAATGAATGACGCTATGTATCATAGAAAGAAACTAGACTGAACAATAAAGATCTGTTGGTGTTGTTGTTGTTGTTATTATTATTTAACAACCTCATCAGGAAAAGGTGAAGTAGGGTGAGGCATTGCAGAACTGAGGAAGGGAAAATGAACCCTTTCTTTATGGCTGTTTTTCTAATGTAAATCATGCCTTTGAAGCTGCTTGCCTTGCTAAAGGAAACTGACAAGAATAAAAGAACATGGGAAAATGTACTCATTGCATTGCAGTCAGTGACATTAAGATTCCATCTTTCTCCAAGAACCTCAGCGCAGCATATACTGTAAGTGTCCCCGTCCCATTGTTATCCCCACATCCCCCCCATTTTAACCTCACCTGCCAATCATTTGTGAAGTTAGTTAGGCATAAAAATAGCGATTGGCCCAAGGACACTGAAGAAGCTACGTGGCTAAATGGAAATTTGAAGTTAAATCTCCCTTATCATAATCCAGCATTGATCAGCTCCCCCACACTAGCTCTAACAGTAATTCTAATACAATAATGCTTTGTGCCTCAGTTCAAACTATATTTATGTGCAGAGGAGCCTTCTTCTTCCAAAAGCAGAATTAATCCAACATGGGAAAATGAAAGGAACAATCAATACATACATACATAAATAAACCAATCACTTGTGCCAAGGTCATCTCCAGATTTGAACCTGGAAGATAAATTGTTCCCAGGAGTTATTTCAAGCCCTACAAAAAAATTTCCTTGATAACAAGATTTCCCAGAAACACACTGGGAATGAAGTCATTTCTACAATTCTCTTTACTGGTTTCATGTAGCATTGCTGACTTGGATTCTTTTGCTAGTTATGGGGTTATGGATGTAAAGAGTGCTGTGACATCAAATGAGACTATAATTTCATCTTCATCTATGTGTACATCTTTGATTTTCTAGAGGCACAGTAGTGAGGAGTTGATAGAATATTCGCTCCCCTCTGTGAGATGTCCAAGCTTTTTTGTCAGTTCTTTTGCACTGTTGTATGTTGGAGTCCTGGTAAAGATACAATCGGTCGGAGAGGTATGTCAGGCTTGTGTATTTTTGGTCGTCCATAGAAACATGGGAGGAAGAGTCCACTGCTTTTCATCTGCCACTGTTCTTCTTTTGTGATATGATCTTTCTTGGTTAGGTCGTTAAGGGTTCTCTTGATTAGGTTCCCTAGTTTCTGTATTGGGTTGGTGTTAACTGGGATGTAGGTTTCTTTGTCCTCTAATAATTTTTTTGCTTTTTGCAAGTATTGTGATTTATTCATAATAACTCTAGTTTGGCCTTTGTCTGCTGGGAGGATGATGATGGTTTGGTCCTTCCTTAGGCTTTTGAGGGCTGCTGCGTCCTCTGCTTGGAGTTGGTGCTGATACTGTGTTCTTCTGATCTGTAGCATGATTGTCTGCCTTATGTTTTCTTGGGTCTCGTGTTAAGTTCTGTAGTTTTAAATGCTGCTTCTAAGGTTGCACAGAATTCTAGCTGATTAGCATTGTCCATGTTATAGTTGAGGCCCTTCTGGAGGATACTGTGTTCTGCAGTGGATAGTGTTCAGCTGAACATGTTGATTACCCATTCAAGGTTCAGGTACCTCTTTGTTTCTGGGGCTAGGGTTAGGGTTAGGGCAGTTTAGTTTGAAGTTTTGTTTTTCTTTTCTTAGCTTGTCTTAGGGATGTGGTTTTGATGGTGGTTGTCAGTATATTTGTGTGCTCTGGGGTCGTGGTTTCTCCCAGTTGCTCCCTGAGGTTGTCTACGGTATGCTGCTATTTGTTAAGTCTGAGGTGTGCATCCATGACCTTTAGTCGTATCATTTTATGGCTGCTTTGTTGCAACATAACCATAGTTTCAACTGGGAAACTGTCAGCATCTTAGACCAAGCTAAATCCAAAAATGTGAGGAAATTCCTGGAAGCCTGCTATTCAGACAAGGTAGCATCAACAGGCACATAGAGATAAACAACATCTACACAGTATTCAAAGGAGACAATAAAAAGGAAACAAAACAAAAGACCAGAACATTTCCTCACCAGCAGTCATCACCCAGATAAGCAGAGATTCACATCAAGATTATCACCAGACATACAGTCAAGCAGTCAACAATCAAAAAACCCCCCAAAAACACCAACACAGGCAAGTCACTGTATATAAACAGAGAGCAAACCCCACTTCCTTCTAGCAACCCAGCCAGGTAATGAAATGTTTGCCAGAAAACAACCAAGCTCAGATAACCCCAAGGACTCCATAATTATTGTTCTTTGCTAATAATTTCACAGTGAACTTTTAAAGTGAATGGTTCTCAGGAGCATGTTAATATCATGTTAAATACCTCATTTGTTTTTGCTTAATCAAATTTGTTTTATAAGATGTCATTATAGCTAAATGAGTATTTTATTTTTGAAGTTCTTTCATCTCAGAGACTGTATTTCAAAGACTTGTAATATGCAAATTTCAATTTCATACAGTATAAGTATTCTAAAAGGTTTCAAAAAAACTACTACAGGTGGTTTTACCAGAAGTGAGTGGGTTATAATTGTAGTAAATAAAATGTATTTTTAATTTGTATATTTTAGTTACACTTTTTTTTTTACAATGGGAGAGTCTAAAATATTTGACACTGCAAAGAAATACAAATTTCAATCTGTTATTAAGCTTGTCAGATCGCATGAACTAAAGTCAACAGCAATATTTAAAGAATAGCATATATCCACTTCATTTAAATAAAATAAACCTTTTCAATATTAAATATGTTGAACATAAATATATTAGGCTTCTTTGAACTTTTAAAGAAGTTTAAAGTATAGGAAGAGGATTTGCAGTCTGAACTGGATGAAACAAATGAAATTCTTTGTGACATATTTCCTTCAAATCTTTTTTAGCAAGTCTTCATGTATTGAATGCATTGATTTCATCACCAAAGTGGCCAGATCTGGATCAAATAAAATATAATATGTTGATTAAATTGTGAATTTGTCACTGTACTGCTGTGCTTTGGGCCAAATTTTCCATGGAACCACTTAGCAGATGGCATATCATTTGAAGTTACGTGAATTGATATTTGTTATTTATTATTGAATATACATGAATACATGAATTGATATTTGTTCTTTATGGATAATATTTATGCCATAGGTGAAATTTAAACTAATGTTTTCAATATTATTTTTTTAAAAAACCCTCTCACCCCATAGGTGGTATATGTCTTCCTCAATCTCAGGTCCTCTACCAGAGGCGTGGGAGTTTGAGGAACAGGATCTTAGCTGTTCTTAGCACTGCAGTCTTCTGGACAGAGAGCTCTGAGTTTGTTCCTGTTGGAGCCACTCTCCCAGCTCAGGAGTCACAGCCCCGAGTGCTCCTATCACCACTGGGACCACTTTGGCCTTTACTTTCCACATCCTCTCTAATTCCTTGTTCAGGTCCTGGTACTTCTCCAGCTTCTCATATGCCTTCTTCCTGATGTTGCTGTCACTTGGCACCGCTATATCTATCACCACTGCTGTCTTCTTGTCCTTGTTTACTACCACGATGTCTGGTTGATTGGCCAGTACCTGCCTGTCAATCTGGATCTGGAAGCCCCACAGGATCTTAGTCCTGTTATTCTCCATGACCTTCTCCCATCTGGACTTGGGAGGGTCTAGCCCAGTGTTTCTCAACCTTGGCCACTTTAAGATGTGTGGACTTCAACTCCCAGAATCCCCCAGCCAGCATGGCTGGCTGGGGAATTCTGGGAGTTGAAGTCCACACCTCTTCGAATTGCCAGGGTTGAGAAACACTGGTCTAGCCCATACACTGTGCAGGTGTTCCTGTACACAATGCCAGCTACTTGGTTGTGCTGTTCAGTGTATGCTGTTCCTGCCTGCATCTTATACCTTGCCACTATGTGTTGGACTGTCTCTGAGGCCTCTCTGCACGGTCTGCACCTTGGGTCCTGTCTAGTGTGGTAGACCCCTGCTTCTATGGATCTGGTGCGTAGTACCTGTTACTGCACTGCTATGATCAATGCCTCAGTGCTGTCTTTTAGTCCTGCCCTTTCTAGCCACTGGTAGGACTTCCAAATGTCACCCACCTTAGCTATCTGTCGATGGTACATCTCATGCAGGGTCTTGTCTTGCAATGGTACTTCCTCTGCTTGAACTTCCTCCCATGTCTGCTGCTGCCTCAGGCATTCTCTCAGCAGTTCATCTTTGGGTGCTATCTTACTGATGTACTCCTGAATGCTCTGGGTTTCGTCCAGGACAGTGGCAGACACCAGACCCCTCCCACCCTCTTTATGGCTGGTGTACAGTCTCTAGGTGTTGGACTCCTAGAGATGTACTCTGGGAGTACATTGTGAGGAGCGTACATTGTGAGGAGCTTCCGGCTCTTCACATCAGCAGCCTCCATGTCCTCCTTTGGCCAGCTTGCTATACCAGCAGGGTATCTGATGACTGGCAGGGTGTACATGTATGGTGTGGATCTTGTTCTTCCCATTGAGCTGGCTCTTCAGGACCTGTCTTATCCTTTGGTGGTACTTGGATGTTGCTGTCTTCCTTGCCTCCTCATTGTGGTTCCCATGTGACTGTTGGATACCAAAGTACTTGTAGCTGTTTGGTATGTCTGCTATGTGACCTGCTGGTAGCTCCACCCCATCAGTCTTAACTACCTTCCCTCTCTTTACTACCAACTGGCCACACTTCTCCAGTCTGAATGACATGGCAATGTCCTCATTGTAGATCCATTTCAGGTGGATTAGCGAGTCAATGTCTCATTCATTCTTGGCATATAGCTTGATGTCATCCATGTAAAGGAGGTGGCTGATGATAGTTCCACTCTTGAACTTGTATCCATAACCAGTCCTTGTGATTATCTGGCTGATGGGGTTCAAGCCTATGCAGACCAGCAGGGACAGTGCATCACCTTGGTATATGCCACATTTGATGATCATTTGTGTGAGCTGTCTTGAGCTGACTTCCAGTGTTGTCTTCCACAGTCCCATTGAGTTCTTGAGGATGGTCCTTAGTGTCCTGTTGACTTTGTATAGCATCAGCCATTCACAGATCCATGTATGTAGCATAGGCTTTCTTGTAGTCAAGCCAGGCTGTGTTCTGATTGGTCTGTCTAGACTTTGAGACTTGGGCGACTGGTCTATCTATGAGCAGCTGGTGTTTTGAGCCTCTGGTGTTGTTCCCAATGCTCTTCTGAGCTGTGCTCATGTACTGGCTCACATGGTCCTGTAGCTTGGCAGCTATGATGCCTAATAGGATTTTCCATGTTGTGGGGAGGCAGGCTATTGGCTGGTAGTTGGTCAATACTGTTCCCTTGTGGGTCTTTCATGATCAGCACTGTCCTTCCTTGTGTTAGCCAGTCTGGGTGGGAGCCTGCTGCTAGCAGCTGGTTCATCTGTGTTGCTAGGCATTTATGCACTGCTGTTAGTTTCTTTAGCCAGGAGCTGTGGATCATGTCCAAGCCAGGTGCTGTCCTGCTCTTCATGTTCTTGACCTGCTGTTGGATGTCTGCTGCTATGATGGTGACTGGTTCCTGTTCTGGGAGATTGCTGTGGGCTGCTCTCAGGTCCTGCAGCCACTGTGCACTGGTGTTATGTGTCTTCTCTTTCTCCCATATGTTCTTCCAGTACTGTTCAAGTTCTGCTACTGGTGGCTCTGTTCTTACTGTGTGGTTGCACTGCAGTTGGGAGTACACTTTGGATGGTTCTTTGGAGAATAGGGCATTTATTTTCTTGGCCTCTGCTTCTCAAGTGTATCTCCTAAGCCTTGTAGCTAGTGCTGTGAGCCTCTAGGGCTTCAGATGGAGTCAGGCCCATGTATTTTTTCAGTGGCTGAGTCTTACCCTTAATCTCCATGCCCTTCTGTAATTCCACCAGCTGACTAACTTCTCACCGAGTTGCCTTGATATTAGCCTTCAACCTCATTTTCCGGGGGGGGTATGTACTGCTGTTCTTCTTGATTGTGTAGCCAAGCGTTTCCAGGATTACAGCGGATGCAGTGTATACCAGTTCATTGGTTTGAGTTAGGGTGGTAGTAAGGATTGTTGTGAGGGCTCTATTGGCATCTTCTAGCATACTGTCTGATGGTACTTCTCCATTGAGCCTTGGTAATCGGTCTCAAGGGTTGACCGAAGCTAGTTTATACATGATATTATGCCTCATATCAGCTGCTGTACTTCATAATGGAGGATGTGGCAGTGACATTCCAACTTCAGGTGTTGGCTGCACATTCAGTTGTTCTTCCAGGTCTTCTTGAGTCCAGGATGTAATGTGTACTGGGTCTATCTCAAGTTGTGCCAGCAGCTTCCTCTTCACTATGTTGAAGCGTTGGGTAACTAGCTGTTTCTCAGTGTGGATGTAGGTCTTCTGTCCATTCATTGTTCCCTCATACATTTCATATATCCCCTCTCATTAGGTCTACTGTAACATTCCATCAGTTCCAGGTTCTCTTGTCTCATCCACGTATGGTTTGTTCCAGTAGCCCACTTATTGTCAGATTTTCCTGGTTCCCCATCATTTGGTGTGGACCTTGTTAATCCGGGCAACGTCCGAGCCAGCATGACTCTCTTAGTTCATGTCACTCTCATATTTGAGGTAGGCAGGTGAAGCGTTAGGGGATCTTTACTGGTAAGGTAGGTACTAGCTGGGATTCGAACCCTGGTCTCTCACGTCAAAGGTGGTGCTCTAACTACTACACTACAATATTGAAGCATTTTAAAATTTGAGTAATATATTGATAGATCTGTTTATTTCCAGCCTCAGTGTAATTTGTACTCCCTACCTGGATGCCCAAGGAACTTTAATCCAGTTTGCGGAACTGATGGAGAAACATATGCAAATGAATGTATGCTTTGTATGACAAACAGGTACTTTGAAACTAATTGATTATTCTCTATTTGAGGTAACTTCCTGTCTCTCAGCCCCAGATTCTCTGAAAACCCATTGGGAAGTGGATGATTCCTTCATCCTGGTATAGTAGCTAGATATAACGTCTGACCAACATTTATAGACAGGGGAGAGTCACTAAACTGCAAAATCAGTTATTTCTAGGATAGTATACAGTACTGACTATTTTCAAGAGTTAGATATTTTACTCAGGAATAGCCATGTTATTTTTATCACTGTTTTATCACTGTTCTGTGGGACCTTTACGTGACCTTGTATTAAAATAGTTGTTCTGATATTGTCTGATTTTGGGGGAGAATATACAAATAATGCAGTCTTCACAAATGTAGATCTTTTTTTTAACAGATCATTGGTAATAGGATCACATACTTATTAGGTCATTTATATCAATTTCCAATTCAATTCAATAGAAGAAAATATGTGTAGCTCAGGGTTGAACTGTGGAGTCCTTGGGGTTCTCTGAGCTTGTTTGTTTTCTTGGAAACGTTTTATTACCCAGATAGGTAACATCTTCAGTGCTAGAATGGAGTGGAGTTTGCTCTCTGTTTATATGCAGTGGCATGCCCTGCCTGTGTTGGTGGTTTATCAAAACTTTATCAAAAAGTGCCTGACCACTCAACCTACTACAACACAAGCAACACAAGCTATGAAAAGGATAATGCTGCCATATATCAGAAACATCTCAAACTACCAGCAGACTATTACAACCACATGGCATCTCTGTAGCACACAAACCAACTATAGCCCTCCAAAACCAAAAGACCCAGTAGGCCAAGAAGAAAAAACAGGAGTCATCTACAACATACAATGTAAGGACTGTAACAACCACTATGTAGGATAGATAGGCAGAAGGCTAGCAAAGCGCATCCATGAACACCAATCAGCGGTCAGAAGACACGATGAAAACTCCTTAATCTCACAACACATGGACAGACATATAGTTTCAACTGGGAAACTGTCAGCATCTTAGACTAAGCTAAATCCAAAAATGCGAGGGAATTCTTGGAAGCTTGGTATTCAGACAAGGTACCCATCAACAGGCAGATAAACAACATCTACACACTATTCAAAAGAGATAATAAAAAGGAAACAAAGACCAGAATATCTCCTCACCAGCAATCATCACCCAGATAAGCAGAATTAACAGGAAGATTATCACCAGACATACAATCAAGCAGTAAACAATACCCTAATCAAGGAACTAAAGGGGGGACGGGGGGATACCAACCCAGGCAGGGTATATAAACAGACAGCAAACTCCATTCCATTTTAGCACTGAAGATGTTACCTAGCTGAGTAATGAAATGTTTGCCAGAAAACAACCAAGCTCAGAGTACCCCAAGGACTCCCCAATTCAATTGACAATTCTAACACCAGGAAGTAGGTGCTTTCCACTGATTGCTTGATCCCACTTGTCAAATTTATTCTGTCTCCATGTCCTCTGTTAAAATTCTCCTCCAGTCCTGTATAAAAATTGTCCATCTGAATGTGTTATCAGTTTTCTCCTTAGAAACTCTCAATCTTTCTGCTACATAGTTTTAAAATTGATTGAGCAAGTTAATCACAGAAACAATTATGAAAGCACCTAATGTAAAGCACTTTTAAGAGCAAATAAAATTAATTTGGGGAGGGGAGGAAAATAATTGCCTACTTAGGATAGTCTTTTTGTTCTCTGGAGGAACACATGGAATATAGCAAAATTTAACTGCAAAACTTTGGTTTTATCTCCCATCCTATGAAAAGCCTGTTAACATTCTCCTTATAGCCTATAAAATAAAACAACTAGTACTTCTTAGCACTACTTACTCCAATACATGCTAGCATAATCTAACATTGTGTTTGATTTTTTTTCTCCCTTACAGAGAACATGATAAAGACATACAAATTGCCTATAAGAGTTCCTGTTCATGAGAGGAGGTTCAAGGAACAGAAAAGGGAAACCCATAACCTGCGAAGAAGTTGAAACCATACTTTAAATGTGCCTTTTAAGCTGCTAAAATAAATGCAAGCTTACTTGCTTTTATCCAACTTCTGGATCTGCTTATTACAAATGTTTTGTTGAAAGAACTTGTGTTTTGTTTTGTGTGTGTTTAGATTTAGACCTCACTTTTCAAAGAAATCATTCTCAAACCACATAGAAAGAATAATTATGATACACTTGGATCATGCTTATTTCAACTTGGATATACACAACTCAGCAACTCCTGGCCTTCAACTAAGGGATGAAGCTAGGAAGTGATCCTTTAAGTTTTCTCAGAGTGGGGAAATTAATATATGGAACCAAGTATACTTTCTAGCAGGGAGAATTGCTCCCTCTCTGATCATAAATGGAACTAGTTGGTCTCATCTTATTATGATATTCTTCCTGGGAGGCAGTGCCTTTTGGTCTTTTGGGATACCTTGCTCACCTGCAGCATTCTCACATGCATTCACATCCACTTGTATGAACACACACATCCATATACTTGACAAAAATGTCTGTCTATTTACATATAGTTATATACACCATTAAAACTTGGCCTCACAGAGCAATATTGCTCAGACTTCTCATTACTTTCATAAAGAGTAAATCATACAGAATGAATGCATAATCATTAATCCAAGATTGTAAATCCAGCACTGTTCATGATAAACTAGTAATTTTTTTCTACATCCTTTGCTCGATAACTCGTTTCTCCTGTTATAATAAATTCCCAGGTTTTGGTATAGAATTCAAAATCACAAATTTTTAAGCCATATGATTATTCCCAAAGTCTATTTCAGATGTACATCCCTTCTGTTATTTTACTTTCCCAATATAATAAAATTGACAGCCTAACATTTTAATAACATCCAATAAACATGAAAAAAAGTTTATTTTCTTTGAAATACTTAGTAGCTGCTCATATTGTAGCTACAACCCTGGGTGGCTCACAAGAATTAGTCCTATTGCATATTCTTTAATGCTTCAATCATTGGTTGTTAATATGGGATATTTAAAATGTTTATTCCAAAATTCATACAAATAACTAATATCTTTAACAATACCCTTTGTCTATTAAAAAATCTATAAATTTGTAATCCTTCAAAAGCGGTGCTGATAGTAATTTGGGAGTTATAGATGCTGCTAAACCTTCTGCACCAAATTGGGAGATAACAGCTGTTTTAATTGAATATACAGTAAAACTGATTTAACAGATCCTTCATTATCAAACTTTGGATGCAATGGGAAAAAATTTATCTGGATATTATCTGGGCAAGTCTGTTGCATCCAAAGCACTTTAAATTATATTAATTTGACTTGAATTTTACAACATCCGTTTAGAGTTTGAAGCAGTCCACATATTTGTTCCATCACAAGGGGACACCCTTTCTTTAATAATACACAGCAGAGAGAACAGTTAATATATAATCACAAATACAAGAAGCTTCCATTTTTCCAGTCCTTATTTTCCCTCATGTTTACACAGCTGCTGTTTAAAAAATCATTTGCATTTGACTTTGCAGTCTCCAATGCCATTACTCCAGTTTAGTATGGTACAAATTAAAGTGACCTTGAGAATTTGTACTGGTAAAATAGCAAATAGAGCATTCATGAATGTGAAGTGTATAAAATAATAAAAAATGGATTATAATTTGCCAGTATGAAACAGGATATTAACCTTTTTTTTTTTTTTTTAGTTTTAACATGGTTGCAACTATTGACTATACTTGATATAGAACTGAAGACATTTGAGCTATAACAACATACCTGTCAAGTAATTGGCATCAAATAATCCCAGCTACATGATACATCAAAAGCCAACATTTCCCCACCTGGTATCTTCTGGATGTGTTGGTGTGATAAATGGTGGCTGAGAATTCTAGGAACTGTAGCCTAACACACCTTAGCATCAAGTAGTGGAATCTGGTGTAACAATGCAAAATGTATAATGCTGGAAGCCGAGAATGTAAACTAAAAAAACATGCAGAAGAGTTCAAGAAGTGAGCCCCACCACAGACTGTCATGTGCCTAACATGCATTCAAACATGCACTGCATTATGAATAAATTAAAGTTTTAAAAGCTATTCATTAAATATTCCATTTTATAAATGCAGAGGATTGAGACAGACCCGTGATGTGACACGCTGTTTTAAAGGACAAAGAGAAGTACATAGGGAGAATGAACAAAAACAATGGAAGAAAATACATAGAAAAAGCAAGGACCACAGAAGGTACGAGAGATACAGACACATGAGACTTTCCCCCACTTGCATCCAACCAGGGTACAAATATGCCCCAGGGGCAAATTCTTTTTATTCTGTAACCTGTTTAATGCCTTTGCCACGTTTGCAGCTCAGGAGTGTGCTGAAATTGTTTTTAGCTGTACCAATATTAAAAGTACTGTTTCTCCCTTAAGATGACTCCAGCATTTGTGGGGTGAGGTAGAAGTGGGGCTGCATTCAAGATTGACAAGATGATGAATGGAGCATCATGATGCCAGCCCTGCCCCTTTTGAATATGCCTGTAGCTGGGCTTGCATCACAATACAGTATTGCATCCGGCAATTTGGACGCTGCCAAACAGCAACACAGCAGAATGAGGGGGCCAACTTTCCCATTGCCTTGTGATGAGAGCATGGAGTCGTTATTTGTTGTTTTGAAGAAAGGAAAGGAAGAAAAAATACATACATTTGATAAAGAAATCCTAAGTGAAAGTACTGCCCCTTTGTGATTGTGGTGTGTTTTTGTTTTATTTAACTTTAGCCAACCCTGGTTAAGATGAAATGGAATGTAGGAATGGGACACAGGAAGGGGCTCTGAGATAACGGATGGAGTCCCGCAGCCAGATCCACCCCATTCCTGCTGCAGCATCATGATTGGTGGATTTTTTTCCCCTCCAGCTGGTGACCTGGTGAAAAAGGAGGACAGCAAAGCCAGAGGAATCAACCAATCACGTTGCTTATCCTGGTCTGTGTGCGCAAAATCCGGACAGTACCATTTGGCAGTGAGTCAGAACAGCTGCAGGAGAGCAGGCTGGGATCAGCAATGGCTGCTGCAGATTTCATACTGGGAAGTTTTCTGCTGATTAAAGGATGAGTGGAGAGCATTTTAACTCATCAGTGGGAAAAGACCCATACAGAGGAATGGTGCAAAGGCTGAGAGTGAATACAAACCACTATTTACCAAGGTATAACACAGTGTTTGTGCAACTCCATTTTAAACTGATTGCTTTGTTCTGCCAAGTGGTAAGGAGAAATTTATTCCTCCTTTGGTGCCTGCCCAGATTTCTGATCAGATGCAGAAATGTGGTAAGACAGGTAGAACAAAAACAAATTACTGTATATGCGGGCTAACATATATTACTAACTGTAAAACTTATTGTTATGGCTACTATTTTTGTTGTTGCCAGGCATTCTTTGCAACTCATTGCCCAAAAACAAAACTACAAACTGAAAACAATATCTTTAAAAACCCAGTCAAGCATTAATCCATCATATAAATATAATGAACTCTGAGCGAAGTGGAAAACTCACATTACACTGAATTAGAAAGAGATTCACGATCAGCCAAAGTAAACAAGAGAAGCAAAACATGAAATTCACAAAAGAATGGCACAATTCTCACACAAATCTGGGGCTGGGAGGTCAACAACAAGTGACCTTGCTGCCATTTACAATTCCATTAACCATTTTGTGTTTGGGTACCAAAGGGCTGCCAAGGGAAATTAACTATGACTCCCCTTCATGTCAAGTAACAAAAGAAAAAAAATTGGTTGGCTGAACTAACTTCTTATTGCCAGTAAGATAAGCTGATACCTAATGCTTTTATTCTGGGTTATTCAAAACACTCCCCTCATGAAAACAGTATCCTAGGACTCTATTGACTCTTTTGATACTTCCCACTTATTCTCAATTATTACAGAGAGTGCTTCCGAAACAGGTCTGACAGAAACCTTCCATAGCAAGAATTCAAGAATATGCCAAAAACCCACAGCAAAATATCAACACCCCTGGAAAGGTGCCAGGAAGCCTGTATTGGAACAAAGACTACTGCCCCAAATGACCACAGCTAAGCATCTGAGCTACCCTCCCCACCACAATTAGAAGGAATTTGTGACATTTCAGGATGAAGTAAACAACCACTTCAGCAATGTGGATCCCCAAAACTTGGCTTTCCCTTCAGGAGGGGCCCTATGCATCTCCAAAGCTCTTTACTAAGTCATTGATCTAACAATTTGCCTTTGTTTCTATGCCAGCTGCCCATCTTTTATAAGCCTTTATGTCACACAATATCCATCATGTCTATAAGCTCAGCTGCCATTAACTTCTGTATGTCCTGAAGGCTCATGGGTCCTTGTCAGACCTGTTTAGTATTTTTAATTTTTTTTTCTTTTGGGGTTGGCCCGTTTTACTTTCTTTTTCTTAATAATAATTTTATTAAACATTACAATTAAAAAGATAAAAACTAATACAAACTAAAAAAAGAAAAGAATAAAAAGAAAAATAGAAAATGCAGAAAATGCAGAAAAGAAGAAGAAAAATAGAAAGGAGAGAAAAATAAGAATATAGTAAAGAAAAAGAAAAGAAATATATAAAGAAACAACTTCCTCCTTCATCACAACAAGTATAAACAATTTTAGTAAATTATCATCTTCTTTTAAATTACAACAAATGATCTCTTCTTTCCATATCTCATCTTAACTATAAACCAATCTTTAAAGCCTCGTTGTTCAGTCCTGGTCAGCAAAGTCCATTAAGGGTTACCAGAGATAACAGTGTATCTAGATATATATAATAATGTCCTAGAATTTTATTTCTTTTCACTTTGTCCCTTCTCACAAAATTCTTCAAAACTTTAAGTCTATTTTGTAAATCCAATATAGGAAAGTTATCCAGGTCACTCTCTTGGTTTGTTATTTGTATATCCCTTTTAATTATTAAGATATCAGCCGGTTTCATTTGTATATCCAGTGTAGCATCTTTTTCCATAACATTCTTATAGCCTATCATTTTTAAATCCACTTTCAAATCAGTCTCAGTCTTGTCCAGTAAAACTTGTTCCTCTTTCATAGCAACTTTTAAACACAGTCTGTCTATAATGGCAGACACTTTAAAGTTAACTTCTGGGTCCATTGTTCACAAATATCCTTCAGTATGTCAAATGTTAAAATATTTTCCTCTATTCTGTATTAGTGAGTCAAATTTAAGTGTTCTCCTTTAATTGTAATCTTTAGTTCCTTCTGATTCCCTCTAGTGTCCAACCTTCAAAGTCCCATCCTATCATGTTTTTTTTTCTTTTTCTTTTTAAGAATTCAAAACAACAGCATTTTCCCATGGGAAGGATTCTTATAATTAATTTCAAAATCCTTATTTCAAATCCTGGACCCTTAGTTTGTTTGAAATTTTCCAAAATCAATGTTCCAATCACTCTTTTGCTGTTTATTCCAAAAAAAGAATTTTTTAAGTCCTTAAACTTGTATTTAAAACTTCTTTCACTAAGGATTGAAGGAAATTCATCCAGTATTACAAAATTTATAGCTCCAAAGGTTCCTAATAGCTAAAAAGCAGTTAAGAAGCAATTTCCAAAAGTGGTTAAGAAATTAGACTCAGCAAACCTTATGTCCATATAGGCTGCATTACGGCTGTGGGCTTGCTTGAACTCCCTTGACTCACTCAACTCATGAACCAACCACAAAAACCTCTGTTCCTGCAGTCTACTCATGAGGAACAGCTGTCTGGAGTACAAGTGGGCAATCTCACAGTCTCTCCTTTTTCCAGAGAGACTTCGCTGGCTAGAACGTGCCATCTGGCCGCCGATCTCCACCGCAATTCCATTCCTGCTGTTTCACTTTCAAATTGGCATTCAGCCATTCTTTATCTTTTTAAAAGCATTTCCCCTTTTCTCTTTCTGTTTTTTTTTTTATAATTCCTCAACCAAATTTTTGTTTTCTTTCACATCCTTCACACAAGGAACTACAACAAAAAAATCATGTAAATATTGAAGACATATAATCCTATCTGTGACCTATACACGGTATATAGTACAAATATTTATCTAGAGCTCTTTTGTGGGGTCTGTGATTATGTGAATTCCCTGTAACAGTCAGTCTGTAACCCCAACCAAAGCCCACTGGATCACGTCCCATCTGACCATGAAATACCACACAGAAAGAAAACCATATGCTAGATTCCTGTATATCTTCTGGTCTTTGGGAGTTTCACATTTAAAGTGTTTTTAAAGATTTTAGCATATGGATGGGATAAGTACATATTTAGAAAGCATTGTGTCATCACTCAGTATATTAATCAGTGGGAGTTAAGACTGGTGTCACATCTTTGTGGAGTGTGCTATTGCTGGCAAACTGGGATCTTCCTTTACAACCCACTAAGGAACTTAGGTACTTCCTTGGAAGTCATATTTGACACAGATGTGTGTTGTTTTAAAATTTAGTACATGAAAGGAAAGCTGAGTTCTGAAGTTATCTGCTGATATGATGAGTCCTAAGAATGAAGCTGAGGTTCTTCCATGCTGGTGGAGTTGGGAACAATGTCTGAGGTTTTCAGTTGGTTAATTAGGCTTGCAAACACATGCCCTCCTATAAAAATAAAAGTATAAGCACACTGAGGAATGATCCTCTATGGTTTAGCTACTCACTTTTACCCTCAAGGCAGGCTCCCATTTTTATAACTCCTCAGGAATTAGTTAAGCATGGTTACAAATCTTGAGGGATTATGAGCCTTGGAGTTGACATTTACATGGCTCATTTAGGCAATTCCTGCTCAGAAATTATTATATAAATACTCTGCTGCTGGTATTAATGTCACACAGCCCGTCCCCCCCATCCCCCATTTTCTTTTTCCTATCATTAGCATTTAATGACTAGCTATATTTTATAATGTTAGGTTATAGGCATAAAGGCATCCAGAAGCTGGAATAGTATCGTTCTGTCATACTAAGCCTCTGAAATACTTGCTATTTGGCTTTTCATCTACTATCTTAAAAACTGGCTCAGTTATTCTCTACTAAGAGAGAACTCTCATATTATTTCATTGTATTTTAATAGCAGAGTGGTTTACTATCACTGATTCTCATTTGGCAGTTGGTTCCTTGATTGCCCCTTTGTGTTGCACTTAAAGTGATCCAGTCCTCATCCTTAAAGAACAACTTGAATAGGATAGCACTGACATTAACTATAGTACAGGTAGTCCTTGCTTAATGACCGTTTAACGATGGTTCAATATTACAATGCTTCTGAAAGGGTGCTTTAGAGCCCATAAAGCACTTCTGGCCGTCATAAAACGTCATGCCACCCCTGCACCCTGCAGTCATGTGGGTTCATTTTGGGTGCCCAACAATCATGTGATCACCATTTGCAATCTTCTCTACTGGCTTCCCCATTTGGTGGTGGGCAGTTTCAGCGCTCAGATTTTCAGGATTTGAGGTCTCTGCCTTTGCACCGCTGCAAGGTTCCCCCCCTTTCAGTGGCACAAAGGCGCAGACTTCAAATTTTCAGGTGCTCTATTCACCGCTGAGAGAGGGGAGGAGAAAGAGGACAGAGTGAAAGAACTGTTTGCTGAAGGATTTCAGCTCCATGCTGAGATGAAATCCTTCAGCAGATAGCTCTTCACTCCATCCGCTTAACGACCTGGGAGATCTCTTAACAACCAGAACTGGGAGTGCCTGGATTGCAGTCGCTGAACAAAGCAGTGACAGCATCTTGCTTAATGACCACTTCACTCAGTGACCAAATTTCTGGTCCCAATTGTGGTCATTAGGCAAAGACTACCTGTAGTCCTAAGTGGTCATTTTCAAAAGCATTGGCTGGGTTAGCAAAAAAGTAAACCCTAGATTATAGGAATTGAAAAGCAGACAACCAGATTGGAGCAATAATTGTTGAGCAAGACATTTATTTCTTATATTAGTATAAAAGGGTCTCATGTTCAGTATCAAGTATTAAAATCCACTTTTTAAATTCTGAGATTGTTATAGCATATTTATTTATTTTATTTATTTATTTATATTTATAAATCAAATTTATATCACCGCCCAACTCCCCCACAAGGAGGGCGGTTCACAACCAAACCGTTTAAGACCAATAAAAACATAAATAATACAGTATAAAATACAATTATTAAATATAATAAAATCCAAGCGATGGTGGTATTATTTCAGCCTGTGACCAGATAATATTGGTCAAAGGTAAGACCAGGGAACCAGCCATCCCCAAAACTGATATTCCTTTTGTTCTTCACTGTACAAATTGCTTTACAGTTCATTACTACCATACAAGAAATAAACATATCCAGAGGGTTTTTGTTTTTTAATTTTAGGAAATTATCTTTAAAAAGATGGACAGGATTAATGAGAGCCAGCATTGTATAATGATTAAGGTGTTGAGCTAGGAATGACAAGGCCCAGGTTCTAGTTCTCCCTTAGGTGCAGAAGTCAGCCAGGTGACCTTGAGCCAGTCATTCCTTCTTAGCCCAAATCAGTGTCAAGCAATCTGAAAAAAATTCCTTGTCACTTCATGCGTGGTTAGCTTCACTGTAAGAACAAGGCCAGCACCGTGCAAAGACATGTGCACCCTGCAGCCATGTAGGACAGATGTTAAGAAAAACAAAAAACATGATAGAAAAGATTAAAATGAGTCATAATTCTCAAATTGCCAGTCACAAAAACATCAGAGAAGAAAAAGTACGGACTTTTAACGAATGACATTGATAAGAACTAATAAAGAAGAAAAGCTAGTATTTTCCTCAGAAAATAAGTGGATAATAAGCCTGCAAACTGTGGTGGTCACGTGCCAGGGAACTGTAGGTTTGAAGAATATAATGCTGTTCATGTAAACCCAAACTTTACTGTCAGTCCTACTGCAGTTGCGGGTTTGTACCTGAATCCTCTACATCCACGCAGAAAGTTCTAGCCGTTTTGCCATGTGCGTGGAATTCTATCCCCCATGACTGATTGATCCTGAGATACTCACTGTAGTGAAGCATCAGTAGCACATTTGGCTTGTGGTGCTGCAAAGAATGTTTCCTTCTGCTTTGGTTGGCGTGCTGCTAAAAGAGAGCAATGTGAAGATCTCAAGCCCTTGGAATGAAAGGCTGTGATTGACACTGGTATTTGGTTCTTTTAGAGGGACTGGGTCTCCGTTTTGACCCAGCTGGGGAGGTTTATGTTGGAAGGGGTTTGTTTTTGCTGCACAGAGAGGATTAGTTCTGGCTCTGTGATATTTGGCAGAAGTGGAAGAGTTTGTTGCACTGAACTCATAGCTCTCAGCTGCTGCATACCTGCCAGGATGATCGGAAAAGCAAATCAGCAGCCTTGAGGGGGTTGTTTAAAAATGGAATAGCCAGCTAAAAACCAACAAGGTTATCCTGTTAAAGAGTGAGACTTGGACTTAAGAGTCCAACTTAAGCTTTGAAGAGACTTAAGCTTTGAACTAGTCCAATCTGATTCAAATCAGTTATCATGAAGAAGGTTATCTCAGCCATGATTCTCTCTCAGTTCAGTCCAAGCATAGGTTTGTTCTGAAGATAAACCTAAATTCTGTACCTTGGGTTCCTTGAAATTGGCCATTTCCCCCAACATGCTTCTGTACAACTGGCTCGAAATTCTGGGACATGGAGTTGATAGGTGCCACACTGAGGGAAGCTGAAATAAAGTATTTGTAAAAACTAATAAAAATCACCCTCAGCTGGCTATAAGCAATTCAGGGATGATTTTATTGGCCTACCTTTCATAGCTCTTGTAAGGATGTTTTAAGAAAAGCCTGACCCAATTCCCAGTGCCAACCACCCACCCACGAAAACATACAGTAATAACAGTGCTAATCAAAATCAGCTAAAAAGATATACAATTATATATATATAATATATATATTTCTCCTATTTCATTCTGCAGGAAAGAATCATGTTCTTGAATGCTCCACCATAAAAACCCTATTTCTATAGATGGTTTTAAATAATTTACTTATTTATTTGAAATTATAAGCCGCCCAACTCCAATGGACTCTGTCCAGTTTGAAAGAATATTGGACAAATCCACAGGGAATTGGGCTATGCTAGTCTTAATGGCTCTTTCATCAACAGACAGTATATTTTTAACTTCAGCTTTTAGGGAATAACAGTTAAAGAAGATAATCATTTGTCCGGGATATTTTCATTTGGATTCTTGCACCAAGTAGAGAGTTGGATGCGATGACCTAAATGGCCTTCCATTTCTAGGATTCTAGGCTGTTCAGTCTCCAGCCCAGGCTTCTGAACTTCCCCAATGCCTCCAACTGGCCATCTTGGGACACAGAATACTAGAATAGGTGGCCATTGATATGATCCAGCAGCATTCTTCTTACATTTTATGTTGTTATAGAAATGTAACATTTCAAGGAAGAGGACTAGACTAACCCTTTTCTCTGATTTGCTACACTGGAATATGAAATATCTGGCTAATGTTGTATTGTCCGTGCAAAGCTTTACTACTTCATTCTGCTGATTGTATACGCTGTAATTGGGAGTTATTGCTCTATGACATTTGTCCAAACATCTGTATTTGCAGCAGGACTTATAAAGAGTTCTGATGGCCTTTGAAGGAATTTCAATTTCCTCCTTTCAGAACATTTCTTCTTGTTACCATAGAAGGTAGTAAAGAGATGAATTAAGAAAAGTTTCTCTTATGCACAGTGCCTCTGAGGCAAAGTCTCAGTTTATCAAATTTATCAAATTTGAAAAGTTTATCAAAGTTTTCATGGACCCATAAAGTTTTTCCATAGCTTTCACAGTTGCAGTGGGGAGTGAAAAAGCATTAAAAAGAATATTATGTTATATAAAGAATAGACTAGTAGCAGCCATTTCTCCTACTTTACAGAGTGCAAGACTCTTTTTCAAGATCTGACAAAAGATAGAGGTGTAAAAGGAATCTATCCTGGATTTATTTAAAATGTCACAATCTGCCAGTGCGGGCTCTATTGTGGCACAGATGACAGCACTGAAAGGAGGCTGATGTCATCATCATGCTTGGCTAAAAATAGTTGAAATCAATCAGTCCACCCTTGGGAAAGTTGTGCAAATATTAGGGTATATTTAGAAAAATGAAAGTCCAACATATTTGGACGACACCAGTTCATAGAATCTGTTCTAGCACTGCATCAGTCACGTGCTTCAACAGCACCACCTTGCCGTCCTGCTAAGGTTGCTTCTTGCCAGCAAGCTTTAAAGCAGTATTTTTGAAACTTGGCAACTAAGATGTGTGGACTTCAACTCCCAGGATTCCCTAGCCAGCATGCTTTAAATCAAATGAAGACTTGCAGGGGAAAAGCAAAAGTATTGCCCCACCCTACTCACCCCCAGTCCTTACCCAACACTCCTTCAAAGTAGGCACTAGTCATCTGGTTGTGGTAGTAGAAGGCAAAGCTTACAAGCCTCTTTCAGCCTTTAAGTCAGGGTAGGGAAGGCATGGTCTATGCAGTGAAGACAATCAACGTAACCTCTGCCAAACCTTTCTTTGTTCTCTGGAATCAGTTTAAAGTCTGCTGCCCAAATTTGGAAGCACAATTTGCTGACAAATATCAGTTGCCATTTGGCAGCTGAACTGCTTGTTTTTGCCCTTAATTTATTACATGTCACTCTGGATTTTTAATTTTTTGTTTTTATTGTTTCTGGCTGCTGGCCCCACTCTGTCTTGTATCATGGCCTCATGTACAGCAGTTCCTAGCCAGAAAACATGCCAAAAGCAGCTCATGGCCATTGGTGGTTTACCCACCTCAGCTCTGCATAGTTCGATGGTGATTTATAAAATAAAGTTAAAGCAAGAATTGCCTTTGGAGTGGGAGGTAAAATCTGGAGATAAAAATAGCTGAGGACACTGCTGCTGAGCTTTAAACTCTCATGTGAAAAGCTCATCAAACATCAGAGAAGTTTCAGCACTTACTGGAATAGAGACTGAGAAGCCCTACAATTTAAGCATGAAGTCAGTGAGAAGCAACTGTGTGGCTTGGAAAATATCTCTTTGTAAATGGATAAGGAAACATTGCACAACGTACCTGTTCTTTTATTAATCTTAAACATGAATTTCGATAACTGTTGTGTGTATTCAATCTTACTTAGTATTACTTAGTACTGGATATGTTTGCCGCCTTGAGTTATATATAAAAAAAGCAGGATAAAAATTGAATAATAGTAATAGTAATAGTAATAATAATAATAATAATAATAATAATAATAATAATAATAATAATGACGATGCATTGGCCTTGACAAAATCACCATCACTCAATTGCAAAAGGCACCTTTACTTGGAACAGCTTATATCCTGCAACAACACCTTTAACACCATCAAGCAACAACATCTGCCTATCCCAGGTCCTTGGGAAGAACTCAATAGGTGGATAAAAATGCCAAATCCAGTCTAAACATCTGGCTGACTGTGCAACCAATCACAAGGCTTATACTCAGATGCCTTAAGTATTGGTTGTAGTTTGTTGTGAATGATTGCTGAAGATAGCAATAATGAACAATAGCATACAATAGTAATAACAATATTCAAAAGTTTGTTACCTCCAATGTGTTGGAAAAATGCAATCATACGAAGTCAATGAATATTGTCATTGGACAAGCATCTCTGGAAAATACTCTAGATCTGGACTTCAAGCATGTAATTGTTGCAGAAATCTTTTTCCATGGTTCCAAGATTATAGATCTATTCATTATTCATTATTGCTATCTTCAGCAATCATTCACAACAAACTACAACCAATATTTAAGGCATCTGAGTATAAGCATATGATTGGTTGCACAGTCTTTTTTATTGTCTTTTTTGCTTAGACAATAAGCAATTAGTAGCCACTTGGGAATACCTCCAAATGATTCTCCACATGCAGAAGCACAAATGATATGTCGGATTGTGTGAATGACTTACCTATGAATGGCACCCAGGATTCCTTTAGGACACTGCAAGGAGTTGCAGAGGACAACTATCAGAATACAGGTGACTAATCCTTGAGAAATGCTACTATCCCAAGCATTTAGGCTCTTTCTCACTTGGGCCCATTGTAAGCACTACAATAGTCCACATCTGATACATACAAGGGTGAAAGATCAGTACTTGTTCAGTTCAAGATAATGGTAGCCTGTCAGATGCTGTTGTCAAGCACACACATCATAATAGTGTTTTCAGTAAGCCTTCTAGATTTTAGTGCTCTTTCTGACTTTATCAGTCTTTCTAGTCCCAGATGCTACATCAGTTCTAGACATTGTAGAAAGAAAAATGATCCTGGCCAGAAGAATACCATGGCTGTTTTGTGGAAGTCAGCTCAACTCCCAAGATTTATCTGGAGAAAAACGCTGAGAAAACTGCCAGGATGAGCTGCTAGCTTATCATCAAAATAAGTTCCTCAGAAATACTAAAGGCACCTCCAGGGCTTCTCAGCCCTAGAACTACCTTGTACAAACCGGGTGAAAACATCCCCTCCTGAAATATCTTTGTTATGCTTGAGACCCTGGTGATTGTTGTTTTGTTGTACAGTCATTCAGTCACTTTCAACTCTTTGTGACCCAATGGACATCAGTTCTCCAGGACTGTTGTTTGGTAACTGCTTCTTTGAGTTCATGTAAACTCAAGTTTATGCTATTAGTGTTTAGCTATTTTGACTTCTGACAGTCACTTTTCTATTGCCTCCTTCCATTTTGCCAAATATCACGATCGTCTCCTATGCCTTTTGTCTGCCGATTACAGTCAGGTCCAGAAATATTGGGAGATCAACACAATTCTAACATCTTTGGCTCTATACACCACCAGAATGGATTTGGAATGAAACAAACACAATGTGCCTTAACTGCAGACTGTCAGCTTTAATGTGAGGGTATGTACATCCAACTCAGGTGAACGGTGTAGGAAGTACAACAGTTTGCATATGTGCCTCCCACTTGGTAAGGGACCAAAAGTAATGGGACAATTGGCTTCTCAGCTGTTCCATGGCCAGGTGTGTGATATCCCCTCAGTACCCCAATTACAATGTGCAGATAAAAGGCCCAGAGTTCATTTCAAGTGTGCTATTTGCATGTGGAATCTGTTGCTGTCAACTCTCAAGATGAGATCCAAAGAGCTGTCACTATCAGTGAAGCAAGCCATCATTAGGCTGAAGAAACAAAACAAACCCATCAGAGAGATAGCAAGAACATTAGGCGTGGCCAAAACAACTGTTTGGAACATTCTCAAAAAGAAGGAACGCACCGGTGAGCTCAGCAACACCAAAAGACCTGGGAGACAACGGAAAACAACTGTGGTGGATGACCGAAGAATCCTTTCCCTGGTGAAGAAAACACCCTTCACAACAGTTGGCCAGATCAAGAACACTCTCCAGGAGGTAGGTGTATGTGTGTCAAAGTCAACAATCAAAAGAAGACTTCACCAGAGTGAATACAGAGGGTTCACCACAAGATGTAAACCATTGGTGAGCCTCAAAAACAGGAAGGCCAGATTAGAGTTTGCCAAACGACATCTAAAAAGCCTTCACAGTTCTGGAACAACATCCTATGGACAGATGAGACCAAGATCAACTTGTACCAGAGTGATGGGAAGAGAAGAGTATGGAGAAGGAAAGGAACTGCTCATGATCCTAAGCATACCACCTCCTCAGTGAAGCATGGTGGTGGTAGTGTCATGGCGTGGGCATGTATGGCTGCCAATGGAACTGGTTCTGTTGTATTTATTGATGATGTGACTGCTGACAAAAGCAGCAGGATGACTTCTGCAGTGTTTCGGGCAATATTATCTGCTCACATTCAGCCAAATGCTGCAGAACTCATTGGACGGCGCTTCACAGTACAGATGGACAATGACCCAAAGCATACTGCAAAAGCAACCAAAGAGTTCTTGAAGGGACAGAAGTGGAATGTTATGCAATGGCCAAGTCAATCACCTGACCTGAATCCCATTGAGCATGCATTTCACTTGCTGAAGACAAAACTGAAGGGAAAATGCCCCAGGAACAAGCAGGAACTGAAGACAGTTGCAGTAGAGGCCTGGCAGAGCATCACCAGGGATGAAACCCAGCATATGGTGATGTCTATGCGTTCCAGGCTTCAGGCTGTGATTGACTGCAACAGATTTGCAACCAAGTATTAAAAAGGGAAAGTTTGATTTATGATTATTATTCTGTCCCATTACTTTTGGTCCCTTAACAAGTGGGAGGCACATATGCAAACTGTTGTAATTCCTACACCGTTCACCTGAGTTGGATGTACATACCCTCAAATTAAAGCTGACAGTCTGCAGTTAAAGCACATTGTGTTTGTTTCATTCCAAATCCATTGTGGTGGTGTATAGAGCCAAAGATGTTAGAATTGTGTCGATGTCCCAATATTTCTGGACCTGACAGTATATGCCCAAAATATTTAAACTTTAGCTTCATTATTAGTACTTCCAGGGAACTGTCTGGTTTTACTTCATCTAATTTGTTTTACTTCCCATCCAAGATGCTGTTAACAGTATTATCCAGCACCACAGTTCAAAGGCATCCTATTTTTGGGTGGGTTCAGGTTTCAGTTTCCACAGCCATATATTATGGCTGGGAGGATTGTGGTCTTGACTATCTGTACCTTTATTGGCAGTGTGATATCTCTTACCTTTAATATTTTTTCTAGATTTGTCTTTCTCCCAAGAGCAGACGTCTCTTTATTTCATGACTACAGTCACCATCCCTGTGGATTTTTTAGCTCAGGGAGATAAAATCTGTTACTACTGTCACTGCTTCTTCACCTATTTGTATTAGGTCGGCACCAGCACTTAATATGATCTTGGGGTGGGGGTGTTAATATTGAGCAGCAGATTGACTTTTGCATTCTTTTCTTTCATCTTGAATGATGTAGGAGAGCTGTGTTAAACTAAATGGTAACACATTGTGGCCTTCTTGCTGTTACAGTTATGGTATTGATTTTCTGTTTTAATTGTTTAAATTCAAACAGGACTGTTTAATTGTTTAATTAACACTGTTAACTGTAAGCCTCTCAGAGTCTTTGGAAATGGAGTGGCATATAAGTCAAGATACGTAAATAACATCAGGTTGCCTCAGCATTTGTGCCACTTCTGAGCTCCGTTCATTGAATTTTTAAAATATAGCAAAAGGATTGATGAGACGAGGCCTTTTCTATTGTGGCACCCCACATCTGAAGCAACTTCCAGATGAAGATATCTTGATTTTATGAATGCTCACTTTTCAATGAACTGGAATGACAATCTAATTTTAGTGGATTTTCCTCAGATACTGATCTAAAGAAGGCTTTGACTATACATGCAATCTAATACATCTCAAGGGCAGCAGATTGGAGGAGGCAATTGAACAGCTTTAGGTGAATAATCAGGTTTTGTGCTGAGCACACACAACACACACACATATATCTTGGGCTTAGTTCACTGGCTTCACTCATATAGTAACAATAGGCTCTGTTTTCAGAGACCGGAGTGTTTACTGCAGTGTTGTCCAAACTTGGCCACTTTAAGATGAGTGGACTTCAACTCCCAGAATTCCCCAGCCAGCATGGCTGGCTGGGGAATTCTGGGAGTTGAAGTCCACTCATCTTAAAGTGGCCAAGTTTGGACAACACTAGTTTACTGGATGAAGCACTGGATGTTCCATCTCAGAAGTTGATAATCCAAGCAAAATGGGGAAGGGGCTGCTCGTGGGAAATGTCCTGATTTTGCAAAATCGGGTCTCTCTCTCTCACACACACACAGGCCTATAAGGGTCAAAAAGCAAGCAATTATAATTATTTATACTGCTTTCACATAAAACTGGTAATTATACAGGAACAGCTTAGGAACAGCACTTACTGTATCTTCCCAGAAACCACAATTCACTTATGCAATGCTTCCTATCACCATTAAATGAGCCTCTCAAATATTTCTGAGGGAGGAGACTTGTTCTAGTTGTCCAGAATTACTCCTCAATAAGAGTCATGGGACTGGAATTTCGCTAGAAGACTGAACCCCACGTTACTTAGGAAGGCATGATGGCACATGCCCTCATCTAAATCTGCCTGCATAGGAAACATGGCAGGAGCCGCTGTTTTACAGTGACAGCAAACGTCCCACAAAACTCCTGCCAAATAGGAAAGCGATTCTTGAAGGTTTTGGCACTATAAGCACCGAGGAAACAGTCGCATGTATTAAAGCTCTTGATTGGTTCAATTTCTGTGGTGCAGTGCTTTATAATAGTCCAGTCTGAAACACTTAAAAACAAAACTCAGTATGAAAGATCCCTTTAGACAATAGCAAGCTAAGTACTGCAGAAGTCAACAATTTTAGCATCATTTTTGGAAGAAGCAAAGAAAAAGAAGAGAAAGATAGGTGCATTTACCCCTAAAGCCTGGAAAGTAGCAACTTTTAGTTTTTTGTTTGTGGTACAAAGGAGAAACGACCTGAATCTAGGCCTAAACCCAGGTAGCATTAAACGTTAGCACATGGAAATTAGAGTGGAAAAATCTGCTTTGCTGTGACTCAGTGCTTGGGAGCAAAATGGGATAAAGTAAAATGGTAAGTCCAGTCCAGTCTGCTAAATCAGTCTCTGAAATCTTTCAGCCCCAAGGGGCAGATCTCAAGCTAGAAAAAGTTTGGGAGGCTGGGAAAAGAGATTTTAGCATTTCCCTGATATAAACTGCATTCTTTGCCTCTTTCTGCTAAAATAACATGAATCCCTTTGGCTGTCAGTAAATGAATCAAGAGTAGCACTGCAGCTGGCTTATGATCAATTGCAAAGTTTAACTTGGCTGAAGGGTTTGCTTCATAGCTGCAAAATAGAGATATATGTCCTTTCACATTGTTTCAGCAGAATGAACATTTTAATTTTTAAACAGCGGGCAACAACAATATAGTGCAATGGAAGAAATTTGCTTCATTAAAACTGCTACTCTGCATGGTAAACTCATCCATATTGGCATCTTAGCCACTCTTGAGAGCCACTGGTTAGCTAGGGATCTCCTGGGGTTTGCAGCATCCCCTGGCTTTCTGCTTTCATTGCAAGAGAGGTGATCATTCTGCTGATCCCTCTTTACACTCAGAACCATGGATGTCACACAAGATTTCCCAGAACCTGCAATTTTTGGTACCTGTCCCCCACCTCACATGGCAGACTACCACCCATAAGAGCAGATATTCATTAGCGGGGGGGGGGGGGGCAGTGCCCCATTCATCTGCAGGAAGCGTTTTTGCTTCTCTGGTAAGCACAATCCAAGCCTTTGTGATGATGCTGGATCAGGAGTAGCATCTGTGCAATTCCACTTCCACTAGATACGTCATTTTAGAATTCAAAAATAGTGAGAGCATTGCCTTAAATGGCCCTCAGAGATCCAAGGGTGCTCTGTGAGCGGCTGGGAACAGAATTAAAAACATACCTATTTATCATATAGAAAATACTGCTTCTCCTCTTTATCAAAAGCTGCACAGGGCCCTATCCCTGATTGTATTGGGCTGCCTGCAAATACAGCATCAGTGACCGCCTGACCTATTGTGATATCCGCCTCAGTGCAGTGACTTCCTCCTTCCTTCTGAACCCCTTTAAGTTCTGTGTTGCTTCAAAGTTCAGCAATATACAAAAATGTTTGCATGTAACTCCGCTGGAAAAGGGAAAGGCATCAACTCTCCAGAAGGAGATGGAAGCAAAGGAGTTCTTTTCTGCAACCCTGGGAAAGTCCATCCATGGCATCAATGAGGCAATTTGATCATAGTTGCCACCCCTTCCCACATAATAGTGCAGAACATTTGACTGATTTGAATATGTGGAAAATCAGTTCTATGGATCCCCTTGACCCACATTTAAGGATCCCCTTGACCATTTTCCTGAGTCAGAAATCTTGGACTTCAGCCTATCCCAGATAAATTAAAAAGAAAGGTGTTCCCTTGCATAATACTGTCTATGTGAAATAAGTGGCTTGAATAGATATGCACTATTTGACTATAATCATTTGACCTCCTGATACATAATTCACAGTTCAGCTGCCCAAAATCTCAACCCTAAGGGCTGTAGCTCAGTAGGAGAGTTCCTGTTTGCAGAGAGAAGGTAGAGGTTTAATCCTTCAACATCTCCAAGTAGGTCTGCAGAAGATCCATGTCTGAAACCTTGAAGGACTCCCCCAGGCAGGACACACAATGCCGGGTTAGAGGCACCAATGTCTGGGATGAAATAACTTTTGAAAGTGTGGAATAAAAAGTGTGGAATAAAATAATTTTCCAGATGTCTGGCAAAGCCTCCAGACTCTGTATCAAAATGCCTCTTTTAAGTTGTCTCCTGGAAGTGTTACTCCATCCCGCTTGGAACTGAACCCTGTGCCCTGAAGCAGCCCACTTTCCACCTTGCTTGGCCTTCCTCTGCCTCGGGGGAGTGGGAAGGGTCTTCCCCTGCCCAGTGTGGAAGGGCCTTCATACATTCTGAGCAAACCCCTTCGCAACAGCTCTGCCCAGATAGTGAGTGTGGAGCAAGCAAGTCGTTTTTGTGTCGGAATTGAAGTTGCAACAGACCTACCTCCCCTCGGCGTTTGGCAAGCAAATGCTGCATCCCCAAAGGGAAGTGACTTGTGGTTTCATGAGGCAACTGGCAGGATGACACTGACAGTGGCAAAAGCCCAGCTCCCGAAACTGACTTCATTGGCAGCAGGACACTCTTGGAAGGACTGCAGCATTTCTGCTTTCGGGGAGGGAGGCCCAAAATTTGCCCCCACCCCCTTTGTACTTGCTCTTTCGTCCGCTCCAAAGCAAGCTTGCCTCATTGTAGGGAAGGAGTGAGGGAACTGCAGCTCAGAGGAGTTCAACAGACCGATTTGGAGATCTTTTTTTTTTTTTTCCAACACAGGCAAGCTGACTGCCAAACCTGAATTGCCAGCAGGGAAAGGGACTGAACAACTAAGCAACTGCTTTAAGTTTCAGCCTGTCTGTGGTGCAGGTTTTTCAAGTCACACACACCTGCCTGTCATACAGACTTTCTCTCTCTCTCTCTCTCTCCTTCATTCATACACACTCACACACCTCTAGGGATAAAGGTGCTGTCTGAGGTTCCTGCCTCTGTAGGTACATTCGTCTAGAACCTTGGCTGCTCAGAGAAGATCTCCTTGGCCCAGGTAAGTGCCAGATTGAACAGCAGACCTTGATGACCTGAAGCCTGGAAGAGTGTCTATGCTCCTGCTTCTCCAGTGCGGTGAGGCCTGGGCACCTTGTCTCAGGAAGGGAAGCGAGTTCAGAGTTCTCAAATTATCTATTCCAAGAAGAGGGGTTGTTTCCTCTCAACTTTGGCTGCTACTGCTGCTGCTGCCAGTGTTGGTCTATTTAAAATAAAACCTCACAGAGCAGCGCAAACAAGAAGGAAACCAATGCAGGTTTTATCTCGAGATCTTTGCCAGTTCAATTTTGACAATGGGCGAAGCAATGCGGGGAAGGATAGCAAACAGCAGAGAAAGGGAGAGGCGTGGGACACATTTGTGGATGTTTTTATAAACGTAGGGGTAGGAGTTACTCCAATAGAGTCTTTCCATTGTGCATGTGTATCCACGTTTAGTGTCTAATGTATTTGAGGGCTGATGTGCAAAGGCATTAATGTGATTCTTTACATTAGAAAATGTTGTATATTTGATGTTTGCAAAGACAAACAATTTCAAAGCATTCCCATTTGAAGAAGGAAATGTCCATTTCAAAATAGGGATTTCAATTTTCAGTTCAAAATGTCAAGGGTCTTCTTTTCAACCAGTTATATTTGAGTGGCAAAATTGGAGCTCTGCCATTATGCAGTTGAGAATTCAGGTCAGTTCCAGAATTCTGCTTGGTGTTATCTATTTCCCTGGCGACGTAAGGGCAGCCTTTCATCCTGGGGAAAAGAACCTGTAAACATTGTGGGATCGTTGGTCAAACAGGGTTCCTTTATGAGGAATCGGTTGAGGTGGGCGCTGGGTTAGGAAGCAAACAGCCATGATAATCTCAAAGCTTCCATTTTGTATTATAGTTTTCTGTCGGAGGTACAACTTGCCCTGACCTTGCTGACCTTTGCTTAAACAGAGCTGTTCTGGAGGACTTTTTTTAACGAGCTAGGATAATGCCATTGTGATTTTTAATTACTATAATTATATTTTCCCAATGTTAAATTAATGATTATGCTGTGTTATGATCATCTTACATTTTTTAGTATATTACTGTAAAGGCCATTTCACCTTGTACATTGCACTGACAGTCTTAAGATTGTGATGATCTAAAACTCATATGAGTCCTGCCTCCACCCATCCCAGTGCAGGAATTGTCAACCACAACTTCTTTCCAAAGGTTTCTTTGCAAAACTTAAACTTCTTTCTCTAGCTACGTAGTTGTGGCATCGAACACATTTTACTTATGAGTAGCCACCAGCCGTCAAATGCCATAAGTAAGTAAGCACCTTCATGTTGCAGGCGATTCAAAACCTTGAGTTGAGATCATTCGGCACACACAAAGAGCATCCTTTTGCCACCCTAGTCAGTGCTGTTGTAGAGAAAAGAGGGATTCCCCCATAGGCTGTGTGGTAAGAAGGGCCACGCAGGTAGAAGTTGATGTATTTCTGTTATAAAGCTTCTCATAATGATGGTGCTGGCCAGAAGCTTGTTCTGTCGAGAGTAACAGTGCAAGAAATAAACAGAGGCTAAGAATAGAGCTGGAGCAATGAGTTACAGCCTGATCCACAGACCACTGAAAGATTGTGATGATTGCTGCAAGGTAGCAGACGTTAGAGAAGGTTGTTTTATTCAGGCATGCCTGTGTCCACTTCTGATTCTGGGAAGAAGAAGACGAAAGAGAACATCTCAGGTTGGTTTTGCTTCCTGGGGAAATTAGAATCCTACCATTGTTTCTGCTAAACAGGAGCTGACTAAATACATGCTGATCAAATGGGTTTTTTGACCATCAATCTTATTCCTGCCCCATGGGCAGCCTCCTCAAGCTGTGACCATAAAGAGAAACTTAAGAAGTAGCTTTCTGAGGAAAGTGGAGGGCAGCAGAGCAGTACGCAGAGATTTCTGCAAATATAATTGAGAGGATTAGAAGTCTTTTTTCAAAATTGCCAATCTCTGCTGGGTGGATATGATAGGACAACAGATTGGGGCTGCAAAACTCCACTATCTGGCAATAAGAGTTGGAGGTTTTTTGTATTTTTTTGCTGTCCCCCTAGTTATCATCCAGATTTTGGCAGCTCAGATCAGGGAGCCCTAGCCTGTGCAGATTGCAGCTGGAGAGCCAGTTTCAGAGCCCTGTTCAGAGTTGCCACTAACAAATATATCTGGAAAATAAGAAGGTCTCCGGATATGCTCACCCTTCCTTTTTCCTTTCCTTCATAATCTGACATAAGTGTTGTTTGTAATCATGGCATTACTAGGGCTGAAACACTTCCCATAGTGGGGGAGGGCAATTATTGTACACCACGGAGAGTGAAGAGCATTTGTAGGAATGAATCAATGGCTAGTTCTAAGCCATTCCCCCCCCCCCCACACACACACACATACAGCCATGGGCTATTTTCTTCAACCAGTTCTAAAACGAATAGTATGCCTATCTCAGGGGAGCTGGACAATTGTCTGGAAAAAGGCATTTTCAGGAGGAGCCAGCAGGTCCCACTGCCTGCCTGCATTTCCCTTCAAGGACCTTGAGTTCTTGCTTTCCCCCAAAATTCAGTAAACATGAAGATCACCTTCTAGTCTAGATAATGATTGACCTTCAGTGGTTAAAGCCAATAATTTGGTTTAAGATTTGGCTGCTTTTCAGGAATCTTCTAAAACTCTTGTGTGTATGTGGGTGCTTGAGAAGATAGACAGACAGAGAGAGAGAGAGATGTCTCCCCATGCTGTCTCATTGGTTGGTCTCTGTGACCATTGCTGTAGTTGATGGAGATATTATGCCACCTGAACTGAATAGAATGTTACCATTGAAACCAGTTGCTATGTGTCTGTGTGTGAAATCCAGCAAAGCTCTTTTCCCCTGTAAGGAGTCCTCAAACAAGACTCATATTGCTCATATAAGCTGAAGGGCAGCTGCAGTGCAGCTGCACGCTGGGAGAAGGCTTTGGGTTGTGCGAACAATTGTATCCTGCAGTACCATGTTCCACCTCTTCCCGTATGGGTGACGGAAAGATGCCTGTTTTTAGGATGAATTGCTCTTGCTTGCAGCCACCCTGCCAGCCAGCTTACTAGTCAAGATCCTCACCTGCCAGCCCCAGCTGTGTGGCTTCTTGCTGGTTCATCCTCAGCCACCTTTTAGGCAAGCAAACACCTGTGGGGGCATCCCACACTGGAAAACAAGGCTGAGGATGAGTTGCAGAAAACCAGATTGTTGATGTCCCTTTATCAGCAGTTTGATCTGCTGTAATTACTAGGTTACTAGCTTAATGCCACAACAAGCTTCATTTAGCCCAGTGTTGTAACATAAAAAGGTTTGTTCTATAACTCTGCTTAACAAAAAGGGACAGAAGGCAGTCACACCATGTTTTTTTCTGGCAAAGCCCATTTTCCTCCTTCGGTTTCTCCTGAAACCTCCTTGGAATTCATTTCATGGGGCTGATTATTTATTTATTTATTAAGCAAACTTATATAGTTGCCAATCTACCAAAAGGAACTCTGGGTGGCAAGTAGAATAAAAACACAATATACTAAAAAGGACTATTTAAAACAATAAATAATATTGAGGCCCTGATAAAACTTGCATTCATCCACAACCACCCCATGCCAGTGCCATCAACATCCTGGCCCCAGTGCCTGGAGGAAAACCCAGATCTTCACTGCTTTCCTGAAGGTCAACAGGTTCAGAGCCATCTGTATCTCCAGGGGAGGGTGTTCCATAAGGCAGGCGCCATGACAGAGGAGGCACGCTTCTGAGACCCCTTTAGAGAACATTGTTTCACCGAGGGAACCCAGAACATGTCCACCTTGCCAGATCAAGTAGGACAGGCAGAAACCATAGGGGATAGGCGGTCCTGCAAGTAACCTTGCCCATGCTACGTAGGGCTTTAAAGTTGATGACCAGCATCTTGAATTGCACCCAGAAGCCTCCTGGGTGCCAGTGCAGTACATGCAGCGGTGGTGTTATATGGTCATACCGAGGTGCGCCCACTACTGCCCATGCTGCTGCATTTTGAACCAGCTGAAGCTTCTAAATGGGCAGCCCCATGTAGAGGACATTGCAATAATTCAGTTGGGAGGTGACTTTGACATGAGTGTTCACGAGCAGTGTCACCCAAGTCTAGGCAAGGGTGCAACTGGCACATAAGATGTATTTGTGCAAAGGCCCTCCTGGCCACAGCTGCCTCCTCTCTTCAAGTAGGATCTGTGAGTTCAGGACAACCCCTATATTGCACACCAGCTCTGACTGGGACAGTGTCACCCCAGCCAGAGTTAAAGATGGCAAATCACTGCATATGGGGGAACCCCAAAATCCACAGCCACTTGGTCTTGTCATAGTAGAGGTGAAGCCAATTCTTCCCTGTATAGGCCCGAACAGCCTTCAGGCACTGGGAAAGTACCTCTATTACATCACTTGGGCAGCCTAGGGCAGAGATGTACAGCTGAGTAGCATCAGCATGCTGTTGGGACTTAACCTTGTGCTGGTGGATGACCTCACCCAGCAGTTTCATGTAGATGTTAAATAAAAGTGGGGAGAGTTAAGCCTTGTGGCACCCCACTAAAATCCCACAACCAACACCAACTGCAACCATCCTTGGAGAAAGGAGGAGAATCACTGAAGAACAGTGTCTCCCATTCCTAACCCCCTCAACCATCTTAGAAGGATACTATAACTGATAGTATCAAAAGCTGCTGAGAGATCAAGTAGGGCCAGAATGGATACAACATCCACATCCTGGGTCCACCAGAGGTCATCCACAAATGTAATCAATTCCGTCTTGGTACCACACTATATCCTGGCCTGAAACCAACTGTAATAGGTCCAGATAATCCTCTTCCTCCAAAGCACTTTGAAGGTGTAGCCTCCCATCTTCTCAACAATCTTGTCCAAGAAGAGAAGATTGGAAACTGGACATTGTTCAGCGCTGTACTCTCTCTTTTGCCCCATCACTCTCCCCAGTCACTCCAGGAAGGAAAAATAATTAAATATATTTTATTTAATTAATTATGTACTATGTTACATTCAAGTATGGACAACAAAATTGAAAGCCATGGTGTCAGAGGAAGCTGGTTTGGTCTTGGCCCATAAATTAATACATAATAATAGGGCTACCAGATCTGGGCTACAAAAATTGGGTGGCTTCTAGAAGTCAGCAAAAAGATACAGAAAACCTAACTCTTTTTGCCATGTCAGGATTTTTGTAATCCTACCTTCTGATAATAATATCTAAAACAGGCTGCTTTACCCTCCACACGCCTCCCAGTCTTTCATTGCAAACTAAGCCGATCTCTGAGTTAGCTTTATTGAAAGAAGCCTTGACTGATTTCCAGGGCCCTTTTCGCAGGCACCACTCAACAAATTAATATGCAGAGCCCAACTTGGCCTAGTCATGTTTTTAAGTGGGGGTGAGGGGTGCTGTTAGTATAGCAAAGCACCCATTCTTTACCCAGGACACAAGGGCTGCCAACAACGCAAACAAGAGCAAGCCTCAGAGTTGTGTTCCATCAAAGACAAGTTGGACTAGGATTACATTTCTATTCAAAACTGGGACAGAACAACCCCAAAGCAGCATCTGGTGAATGGGCCCTGTGTACTTTCCGGCTCCGTCCCCAGGAGTGCCAAGGCAACTGGTTTCTGTGACAGGGAGCTGAGGATCATTGGCTGGGACTCAGAAGCCAGCAAAAGGTTATGTAAGACCGTCCGCATTTTGATTGGCCTTTGCTTGAAAGCAGAATAGCTGCAGAGGGAAGCTAAAATAGACATGGCATTAAGTCGTGTTTGCCTTTGATGTGCACTTTTTTTTTAACTGCAAATACCACCAAGAGAGGGGGCAGTGATTGATGATGGTAGTAAATGTAGCAAGTGGGGGGATGTGTCCACTTCCTTGCAGTCTTGGGAAAAATCATGTTTAGGTCTTTGTAAGGGGGAGGGCATCTCTCCTAGTGCAGATAATACCTTCCAACAGTTTTAGGATTGCACTAGAGGGCAAAAAACTAAGGCTCCTTCTTGCTTTAATCTGTTGGCTTATTTTAAAACTGTAAAGCTGTTTGGCTTTGTAAACACCTGTATCTTAAATGCAAAGATCATCAGATTTACTTTGGCCATGATAAGCTTGTCACACAGAACTATCTGATTCTAAGTTCCCTGTAGTCATGACCTGATGATTATGCCATGTCCCAATCTCCCTACTACTTCTTCAGATGGGGACATTATTATCCACCTGTACAGTACCAGTTATGAAAGAAGGTGGAGGAGGGAACATTGAGGGAAACGGTTAGCCTATAGACATCTTCCATAGGAAGGGATTCCTTCAGTAAAACTGGCTCCAAGTAGTGGTATCTCACTGAAGCCTTTAGAAGCCTTTAAGCTACCAGGACATTTGTATAGAAATAGGCACAGGAAGGACAACCCCCTCCAGCCCTCTTTTCTAGATCCATTTTGAAGCCACCATTTGGTGGCACATGTAGTGGGAGATTCTCAGCTTCCTGCATCTCTGTGGGCCAATGCTCTTGTATCTCTCTTGATTCAAATAGCTACTTCAACAGGAATCTGGAATTGTGATGAAATTACATAGGAATTGTAATGCTTTGGTAGTTACAACCTCTTATCTGGTGATATTTTGAACATTTCCCATTCTACGGATTTCCTATCGAGCTGTTTCCTGTAGTGGTTTCAATAGGGGTTCATATTTGGAATGCATAATAATGTCAAAATGTATTGATATGGTTAGCCCTGCAAGGTAGTCCAGACAAGAAGCACAACCAGGAGTACCAGCTCTATCTTTATAGTAGGGTTGCATTAACAGAATCTTGCAAGACTGAAAATATTTCTCCCTCCTTTCCTAGGAGGGAAACTAGGGAGGGCCCCTTCTGAAACGCTTCCCACGCCCTCCCTCCTTCTGTGGCCTGAGACATGTTTTACACACCGGTTGTCCCGTCTGCGTCTCTCCCTCCTGTCTCCCAAGGTTATTCCCACATACCATTACAGATGTGAACCTGGATGACCAATCTACCCAGGCAGGCAGATTGCTACAATAAATGAATGATGCTGATATAAAGTGAAGCATGAGGGGGTAGCTGGAGAGAGCCAAAGCTTACCAGCTGGCACTTTTCCTCCCCAAATGGCTTTTTCAAAAGGATATCTTTCTCCTGGTAGAAGAATTGGTTAAAAACGAGTACAATAAAAATTTTAGGTGGAAAAGGCCAAATAGGGTTGCTTCGCCATGCTGCAGTTTAAAGAGGGCCAGGCCCAGACACTTGCTGCTTGATGTATTTTGGACGGCATGGCGCCCCCCCCCTTCGCCTAGTCCATGTTGAAGTTCGAACCTGACTAAACCAGGGTTGCACAATACACTGCATTACCACTACCATCACCACCACCAATTTGTAACCTAGTGTGTAATGCAAACCCAACCACTGGGGCTAATTCATGATTCAGTATGTTGTTTAAATCTCGGAAAGTGGGTTACTTGTATTCAGACATGTATGGTCCAAGTATGTGTGGGCTAGTGTGTCATGTGCATGTGGTCTATATGGCTTTGGTGTTGGGTATAACACTGGAGGGCAAACATAGGATCAGAGAATTGGAAATCCAGCCTCCAGTTCCATTTAGTAATCCCATTTAAAATCTCCCTAAGCACTGTAGGCTATCCTACAGAGGCATGCAAAATTTTTCAAATTCAAATTTGAAAGGACAGCTTTGAGTTTGAGACTGCCTTCTACGACCTTACTGGAAATGTTTCAACATTTACAAAGTGTGCCGAGCAAAAAACTCCTGTCTCAAATTTGGAAGAGGTGGTTCAAACTTGAAATGAGGCCATTTCAAGCTCAGAACATTTGCAGAATGGTTAGAACTTTGCTAGAACGTTTCTAGCACAATTAGAATACCTGTTCCAAATTCAAAACAGGTTTGAAATGGGAAGCGTCCAGTTGAAATGTTTTGAATTGAAAATGTTTTGCACACCTCTGCTATCCTACCTCTGCTCAAGAGCATTCAGGGAAGGGAGCTCAACAGCCTTCTCTGTAATTGGATGGAAGGTAGAATCAGGAGGAACCACCAGCTGTACCACCTCTATGGCACCCAACATTTGTGGTCTGGGGCAAACTCTATCTATACTATTTAGAGCACAGCCCTGCTCTAAATTTCCCCTTTTTGCAGAAAAAGAGCTCAGCTATGTCCCCCTCTTGTGGTATCCCACATCTCAAATCAGGTGTAAGTCAGGCAGGTCACATAACACGCATTAACACCAACATTTCTCTTAGCACTATGCCACAAGGTGTGCCTGTGTTGGGGGCTGAGGTCAATGGCATCCATAACAAACTGTGATGCTAAAATGAGATCATATGCGTGTTCATGTCATCATGCAAATGCCACAAAGTCTTTGCCTCGCGACATCTCATACAAGTATGTAACTCATGACATTTGCCCGGTGATCTTATGTCACAGGTGTCACCATTTCTTCCCGAGGGATGTGAAGTCCCTTTTCAATGGCACCAAGATGTTTCCATAGCATTATTTTCATCACAATCTTTCTGCGGTGGGTCGGATATTGCTAAGTTGCATTCAGTCTGGTGATTTAGATGGAGACAACAGAAATAATTGATCTCTTTCTTTTTGTGGCTTGTTCCTCTCTAAAAGTTTCTTTGCATTTCTGCAGTGTAATTTTGTTGGGTCTGAAATACAATAAGTGTGCAGCAATACCTGCAGTAGCGCTTCCCGGTATTTATAGCCTCCTTTAAAGATCATGTACTGAGGGAGGGAGAGAGAGAGCCAGCAATGGCAAGCACTGATCACTCTTACCACTCTTATTCCATTTTCCAGCTGCTGCTCATCAGCACAGACTGTTTGATAAGTTCAGATTGCTAATTTGTGTATTTATTTATATATCAAATTTATATCACCGCCCAACTCCCCCACAAGGAGGGACTCTGGGTGGTTCACAACACAACAATTTAAAATCAGTAAAACCATAAATAATACAAATATTAAATACAATATTAAATACAATCAAATCCAAGAGATGGTGATATTATTTCAGCCTGTGACCAGATCATATCGGTCAAAGGGAAGACTAGGGAACCAGCCAACCCCAAAACTGACTATTCCCATCCCCACCCATGCGTGATGACAAAACCAGGTCTTCAGTTTCTTTCTGAAGTCTGAGAGGGAGGGGGCCAACCTCATTTCTGGGGGAAGAGTGTTCCAAAGGGCAGGGGCTGCTGCAGAGAAGGCTCACCTCCTGGGCCCCGTCAGATGAAATTCTCTTGCAGACGGAGTCCGTAGCATGGCCTCTCTGCTGAATTTCCTTTGAAATCTGGTATTTAACCATGTCAAGCATAATACAGGCAACGAGTGTATATGTTTTAAACCATCCATATAACAAGAATTTACTTACCCTCCCCTTCCCCCTCACCTCCCAGAAATATTTTGCTAACTTTACTAGCAAGTTTAATCCACCCACAGGCACTGCTTCCAATGCAAAGCAAAAGATCCCCCCTCCCTGATTGGCAGGCTTTGATTCTTTTTTTTTTTTTTCCTGAACGCATACCCTCTAAACCAGTGTCTCTCAACTGCAACACCTTTAAGATGTGTGGATTTCAATTCCCAGAATTCCCCCGCCAGCATGCTGGTGGGGGAATTCTGGGAGTTGAAGTCCACACATCTTAAAGTTGCTGAGGTTGAGAAACACTGCTCTAAACTGAAAGACCTTCTAATCTCTGATGAGTAGGCATGGGCATCTGCTGGGGGGGGAGTGTCTCAAAAAGGTCAAGAAAGTGGCTACAACTATGCAAATGAAGCCCCACCCCTTATGAAAAGGGGTGGGGCTTCCGTTGTGCCCTGATGGCCATCACCTTGACTTTTTCAGACTCCCCTCCCTCCACAGATGCCCATGTAAGTAGTGATTTTCTTGCTTGCAGACTTGGTTTGAATATGCATTTGACAGACCGTTTTGGTGCAGCTTTATGGAGAGCTGGCAGGAAACTCCTCTAGCATCAGGCCCTCCAGTTCAGGAGCTCAGATGTAGCTGCTTTCTTAAGGAATCATGGATGTAGTTAAGAACAAAGCTTTCCTGTGTGCTGATTAGTGGCCAGTTAAGACATCTGAAGAGCATTGACAGAGAAGAAAATATGAGATGATTCAGACTGTTCCATCCCATTACCTGTGCCTTCCTTTGGCCATTCTGAACGGCACTTTCCAGGCTATAACATCTCTACATTTTCTGTACGTCCCTCAATAATAGGCAAGCCTTTTCTTTGATCTGGGAAATCTCCTTTCCCAAGTACCTAATATTTATGGTTGTTTTTTTTTCCAGTGCTAGTTCTATTTCTTTTTAATCTGGCTGCCTGGTCTCATGGCTGAGATTGATGTGACTAATGGATGGATCCAGAACTGTATTAAGAGAGAGAGAGAAGCTTAGCTCTAACTATTTGGCCATGTGCTGCACATCCTTTTTCAAAATCTGAAATTTCTATCTGAGACTTTTTAAAAAAGACAACTACCACGCACCCAGTACTGAAATAGTCTGAGAAGCACCCACTTCAAAATATCAGGAGAATGAGAATAAGAAGTGGTGAGTGAATAAGGGACAATATTAGCTCTTTCACTACGTCATGTCAACCATGTGGTCAGACCACAGGAAATTCACACAGCAAAAACAAGGCACTAGTTCTCCACAGTTTATCACGGACAATGTGCGATTGCCCTGGGGCCTTCTAGCTGGAATTATTCTGTATTATAAACTTTATACAGTTTTATATCTATTTTATTTTCCCAAAGAATCTTGGAGATTTAAACTTTTTGAAGATGCTGAAACAGTATAGAACTTCTGAGATAGAGATACTTGTTCAGACAGCATGATCTACTGCAAGGGAAATTATTAATGAATAATTAATACTATGAAAATTAATAAAATGTCTTGATTTGATTTGTCTTTTGCACAGTTTGAAACAATTCACTAAAGTTCAGTAACTAAGGTTTTTCTGGAAATGCCCATTTTAGAGGTTTGTATAAATATTCTTGTAAACACAAACCCCTTTTACAATCCTTATGAACCTTGTAAGAAGATGTTAGGGTTATGATCTCCTAAGTATAGTCCTAATGTCAGATCAATCTATGATGAATTCCATCCCAACTACATTGCAAAATTCCTCAGAATTAATTTTAATGGATCTTTGCTGGAAGATCTGAAAGGCCAGGTTGGAGACAGGTCATCCTGGAGAAGGTCTATCTGGTCACTAAGCGTTGATGCTGATTTGATGGCACATAATCAATAAAAAAATCATTACACTATGAATATTCACAGGGCATTTAATATTAGTATTTGCACTTTCAATATTTAACCTTTGAGAATTGAATGTGGCAGCATTTGATAGTCGGCACCTAAAACTAATTAGCTTTTGACTGTATTTCAGAGTATGGCAGATATGCAATCTTATTTAGTAGTTCAATGCATTTGATCATTGGCATAAAATGATAGATTGCATTTCACAATGGACAGTTTGTCAGGTTTCTTATTTGACCACTGACAAAAGAAACCTCCCCCTCCTTTCTTTTTTTTTTGGTGCCCTCGAGTCAGTTTTTGACCACGAGTCCCTGCAGTTTTCTTGGCAAGATTTTCAGAAGTGGTTTGCCCTTGGCTGCTTCCTAGGGCTGAGAGAGAGGGGCTGGCCCACCCAGTTGGCTTTGTGCTTAAGGTGGGACTAGAACTCTTGTCTCCTAGTTTCTAGCCTGGTGCCTTAACCACCACACCAAACTGGCTCTCTTACTTGCTAGTAAATCTCTACATGGACTACATGGAAATGGTGATGGAAGGATTGTATATTTAAAATACAAACAGATCTTTTGCCAAGGATATTTGTTGTGATTGTATCAAAGAGGTCAGACGAGTAGTAACTTCTGCACAGAATCTAATGCTTTATGTTGATATGCCTTCCTAGCTCTCTGTTTGCTACCAAACGTGTACAAAGTGAAAATGTCCATGGAAAAGGCTATCAGAGAAGACCAGGTGGAGATTTTGGAGTACAACTTCACCAGAATCAGCAAGAACCCTGACCGTGCCACCCTTGACCTCATTGCTGCCGAGGCAGGGCTATCAGTAGAAGAGGTGCTAGTGAGTAACCATGTCTTTGGCCTCAAATGCAATCATTTGCATCTTGAGGAGATTCATTCATTTCTGGACCACCAATCTGTGAGAAATTGCATGAGATAAAGCCTACCCAGCAGAATGTGATACCTCTGTGGTGGAATTTTCTACTCACAGCCATTTCTTTCAGTAAAATGAACCCTACTTTCCATATCATTTCTGATTTCTCTAGTGCTGGTGTTGACTGTGATTTAGAGGATTTTATGTGATGGGCAGAAATCTAAGCAATAAGCAAATAATTTGGCCAGGGGGATGAGGGCAGGGATGAAACACAAAGGTGCTATACTGACTATAGATCCCAGGCTCTCTTCCAGATTTTGACTTCTAAGATTTCTAACAATACCTGTGAGGGTGGTGCCCTGAGATGGAGCCTCCTAAATGTCGAAAAGCTTCTAATGGCCAGTATTACTCTTATGATCCATTGCAGTGGCCCAGGAAGATTAGAAGATAATGGGTCAAGAAGACTCACCTTTGTCTCCCCCTCTCTCCTGATGTTATTTGAAAAAGAGAGAGGAAGCCAGATCCATATTTATAGCAAGAGAATATTGCTGGTACTAGGTTTGAAGAAGTAGAAGGTTAAAAAGGTGGTGTTAACTAGTGCTGCACACTTTCAATTTATATTTTACCTATATACATGTGGAGGTGGAATTGCTATCAGTGAGCTCCTTCAGAAGAAACTGAACCCAGGATAAGCAGTGGGATCAAGGTGACTTGATGCACTTTGATACTTTAGCCAGTGTTTTCACTGGCATCTCTAACTTTTCAGTGCTTCAAAGTAGGGATCATAGGTATAAACAGAACTATGCTCTTCAGCATTATTAGTGAAGTTCCAGATTTTTTTTCATCAGCCTTCATAGTTCATAATTATGACTATCTGAAATATACAAAATGTTGAGCTATATTGCATTTATTTTCTTTAGCTCTGCATCTAGATTGCTATCCTTTCCCCCTTTTGCACTTTTCTCCCACTTTTCTAAATAACCCACTGTTTCCAGTTGCCTCAATATTAATTTTCTAAAAACAAAACCTGCTGGCTTAATAGCCAATGAGCAATTTTCCTTTTCAACCTTCCACAACATTACTTTCAGGAAATCATAGATGTTATGGAATCATGGAGGCATTTGTAATATTAAAAGCAGTACAAGAAGAAAGGATTAACACCTCTCTCCCATGTGCCACTTTTCCAATTAATCATTCCTGCTCTTCTCCTCCCAGCATTTGCTAGGGCTAACGGGTGCCTAGCCTTCCAGAACATATTGGGGGGGGGGAGTGGGAATCAATCTATAATCCCCTCTGTGAATCAGAATCTTCTTACAGATGGAAAGAGACCATCTGTCTGTAGGGTGTTTATGATGGGACTAACCCTCTACGCAGTTTTACTCTCCTGATCCACAGTACAATGGAACGAAGTGGTAGAATGCTGCTGAGATGGTAGAATGAATCACAGCACTTTGGGCTACAGGTAAGAGACCTCAGTCTTGTTGGGTTTTTCTTTCTTTCTTCCTTCCTTCCTTCCTTCCTTCCTTCCTTCCTTCCTTCCTTCCTTCCTTCCTTCCTTCCTTCCTTCCTTCCTTCCTTTCTTTCTTTCTTTCTTTCTTTCTTTTAAAAAAAACCCTAACGAATCCTCCCTGAATACAAAAAACAAGCAGAGGAGAGAATGAACTGAGGAAGCATTTTTCTCTTTGGCTGCAAGCTTTTTTCTTCCTTTTTACTATGGATTCAAAACTTTTCTCTTTTACCTGTAGGTCAAAATGATAAGGTCCATTCCACACACATACTTTACCCAGATGGAATGACCATATTTTTTTAATGAAAGTTACACTCTCAGCAGCTCACCACTGGTTTTATCATTGCCTGCCAAAGTCTCAATGTCTTGTGTCAGGTAGCCCACTTTCCTCTTTATTCATTGAGCAACATTCCTTTGTTTCTCCAGGAGTGGTTCAAGAAGCGCCTGGGAGAGTGGAGGAGATCGGAGGGGCTCCCTTCAGAATGTAGGTCTGTCAGAGATTGACTAAAGCCCCCTTTTGGACACAGCTCTGGAAAATGGACAGCAGCTCAGTTCTTGCTTTCTCCGTGGAATATTATTGTCAAAAATATTTTTTCCTATTATTTAACCTGATGCTTATTTAAAATATATATAACTAGAGGTGGAAAATAAGTACATAAAATCATGCATACTAGTTATAATGTAATATTTTATGAAACTTACAAAGAGAAAGCTACAAACCATGCCTATAGCAGACACACTGATAACATAATGGTTAAATGTTTCCATTAATTCCAGCAAAATTAATAGGAAGGAGCAGAAGCAGGCTGACTATGTTTTTCTTGTCTACTATGAGAAATGGGTTCAGCACCAGAGCCCAGGAAAGCAATATCTAGAGTCAGCTGCATCCATTAACATCCTATGGGAACTTGATAAACAAAAGAAGTTGGGGCATGATCCATCTTGTGGTGTTATGAAGGCCTTGATGTATACACAAACAAGAGAACAAGTTACAACTTGTCTGAGTCGACACTCAGCAACTATGTACACAGAAAAATCACACAACCCATTGCGAATTCAGGGCAGATACACCAATGCATACTGTGAAACATCCTTCTGCAATCTTGAGCAGAGTACAATATCTTGAGTCCCACTACTGTGGCTTGCTAATAGTCAGATCATGTAAAGATCCAACTAGCCAACCCGGGAAGTACATAAAAATGCTAGGAATAAAAATATGCCAGCACAGCTTGCTTCTTTCTCCTTGCCTTTCCTCTACCTCATGTACTGCTGTCCATAATGCTTAGAAAAATCCCCCTGTCTTGGATACCTGGTGGAAAGCATTCAACATACATGTAGAGACTACCCAAATCCACCAAAAGGACTGGCTTATGTCCATAGTTCATTAGGTGTCAGCATAATTAAATGAATACAAGGGGCATACAGGTGAAACTCAAAAAATTAGAATATCGTGCAAATGTTCATTTATGTCAGTAAGGCAACTCAAAAGGTGAAACCAATATATGAGATAGACGCATTACATGCAAAGCGAGATATGTCAAGCCTTACTTTGGTATAATTGTGATGATTATGGCATACAGCTTATGAAAACCCCAAATTCACAATCTCAGAAAATTAGAATAGTGTGAAGAGGTTCAATATTCTAGGCTCAAAGTGTCCCACTCTAATCAGCTAATGAATCCATAACACGTGCAAAGGGTTCCTGAGCCTTTAAATGGTCTCTCAGGCTGGTTCAGTAGGAATCACAAGCATGGGAAAGACTGCTGACCTGACAGTTGTGCAGAAAACCATCATTGACACCCTCCATAAGGAGGGAAAGCCCCAAAAGGTAATTGCAAAAGAAGTTGGATGTTCCCAAAGTGCTGTATCAAAGCACACCAATAGAAGGTTATGCGGAAGGGAAAAGTGTGGTAGACAAAGGTGCACAAGCAGCAGGGATGACCGCAGGCTGGAGAGGATTGTCAGGAAAAGGCCATTCAAAAGTGTTGGGGACTTTCACAAGGAGTGGACTGAGGCTGGAGTTAGTGCATCAAGAGCCACCACACACAGACGGATCCCGAACACGGGCTTCAAATGTCGTATTCCTCTTGTCAAGCCGCTCCTGAACAACAAATGTCAGAAGCGTCTTACCTGGGCTACAGAAAAAAAGAACTAGTCTGTTGCCCAGTGGTCCAAAGTCCTCTTTTCTGATGAGAGCAACTTTTCCATCTCATTTGGGAACCAAGGACCCAGAGTCTGGAGGAAGAATGGAGAGGCACACAATGCACGATGCTTGAAGTCCAGTGTGAAATTTCCACAGTCTGTGTTGATTTGGGGAGCCATGTCATCTGCTGGTGTTGGTCCACTGTGCTTCATTAAGTCCAGGGTCAACGCAGCCGTCTACCAGGAGATTTTGGAGCACTTCATGCTTCCTTCCGCAGACGAGCTTTATGGGGATGCTGACTTCATTTTCCAGCTGGACTTGGCACCTGCCCACACTGCCAAAAGTACCAAAACCTGGTTCAATGACCATGGGATTACTGTGCTTGATTGGCCAGCAAACTTGCCTGACCTGAACCCCATAGAGAATCTATGGGGCATTGCCAAGAGAAAGATGAGGGACATGAGACCGAACAATGCAGCGGAGCTGAAGGCCGCTATTGAAGCATCCTGGTCTTCCATAACACCTCAGCAGGCTGATAGCATCCATGCCACGCCGCATTGCGGCAGTCATTGCTGCAAAAGGGGCCCAAACCAAGTACCGAGTACATATGCATGGTTATACTTTGCAGAGGTCCAATATTGTTCTATTTCCAATCCTTGTGTTATTGATGTCATGTAATATTCTAATTTTCTGAGATTGTGAATTTGGGGTTTTCATAAGCTGTACGCCATAATCATCACAATTATACCAAAGTAAGGCTTGACATATCTCGCTTTGCATGTAATGCATCTATCTCATATATTGGTTTCACCTTTTGAGTTGCCTTACTGACATAAATGAACATTTGCATGATATTCTAATTTTTCAAGTTTCACCTGTATTTCTAATAGTTCTAATGCTGTGTATGAAAAAGAGTATTTTCTCTGGATATGTTAATGAAGCACACATTTTACTAAAACTTGATGTGTGTATCTGACTGATTTCATTACTCTATTTATCTCTGAAAAAGCCAGTTCCAAGGAAAGGCCTACATATGATCTGTAGAAATAAGAACTTGTTTCTTTATCACAGTTGCACAATGCATTCAATTCTATGTACGGGATCTATCTGAATCACAACTACATGTGGCAAATAGGCCCTTTTTTCAAATGTAGCATGGAAGCAAGTACATCAGGTTCTACACATGGAAGGCCAGTTTGAAATACAGGTCAGTATATGAAGTGATCTTAGGAATTAGTGCTTAATCATTCAAGGCAGCAAAACTAACCAGTTAAAATAGAACCTCAAGATTTCTTTTAGTAATTTATTTTCCTACCTACTTACATTCCTGAGTGATTGATTTCAGTGGACAATACAATGGGGAAAGAAGGGGGAAGTAAAGCAAGAGGTGGGTGCTCAAGAGAAGCATTCTGTGCTGACAGCAGATGTATCATTATAATTCACTGAGAAGTCAATGGAGTTCAAGTATTCAGAGGTGCACAGCAGTTCTGATGAATAGCTTAAATCTGGTATGCTGAAATGGGTGGAGTGAGGGTCTGACCCATCCTTCCAGCCAAAATGAGAACATTGGGTAATAAATTATTTCAACATGTATACTGAAGAAGTATCTAATTTAGAAACACACATTTTAGTTGTGAATTCTTTTGGGGAAAGAATCTAAAAAGGGCAGTGACTTTTAGATTTAGTTTGACTGACTAAAAAAGTCAATCAGTTATGGAAAACCAGCAAACCATGTAACAGAGAACAGAATTAGAACAGTGCATGGGAAGGTCTATAGTTCAGCGGAGAAGGTCTCTGTGTATGCCCAAGGTCTCTCGGTTGGAAGGCTGCTGACATCTCCAGATAAATCCATTTACCATTTTGGAGAACTGCTGCTGTTTATTTTAGATAGGAAATGGTTAGATAAATCAGCAGTTTGACTTTGTATGTCCACTGCTATTCTGCAAGAACAGGAAAAACATAGAACAATTTTGACATTTCTTCACAACCTATGATTTTTATAAGGATATGATGTTTTACCCAAATAAAGCAATTTGTTTGGACATTATGAAACTCTTGGTGAAACAAAGTCATTCAGTGAAGAAACTTTCACGTTAGGTCATGAGTACCTCTAATATTGCTTGCTGTCTGGATGTAATAGATCTGAGTCAAAGTTCAGAAGTAGCCTCCTTTTAGTTGAACTCGGCTACTTCTGACCTCACGGGTGCAGCTCTGCAGCTTCCCTGACAGAAAAGGGTTGCCACTGCCTTTGTCCAAAACCCTTTTTGACCTCCAAATCTAATCTACAGCCTGAGGATTTCTTTCACAAGGCCACCTATGAGATGGTCATATAATTTCCAAGTATGAATAGGTCCAGACCTGCTTAGCTGTTGGAGATCAGCCAAGGCCAGTGAGTCTGTTGCAAGGTGTATTGTTTTAAACTAACCTTCCTTAGTCAGGTGTTGGCCAGATGAATTGAATGTAACTCTCATCTTTTGGACATTCCCTAGAGAATATGAATACTAATACTAAGGCATTACTTCATTCACATAACAAGGAACACGCACTAACAAATTCTTAGGAAGTGGTGTAATTGGGCTAGAAAGTGGTCTTCTTGCTTTCATCATGGTTAGTTCCTTCAAGTGAGCCCTGTAAAACCTGGCTTGTTTTCCCAGGCCTTGGGCTAGAGTGGTGCGGGTGTGTCCACTATGGGATTAGTTTTGCACATTTATGGTATATGTATGTTCTCCATTCGGGACATCTTTTTGGGAGATGGGGGTGGGGGTGTTATTCTATTGTATCGGATTGTTGTTTTAAACCTTGTATGCCACACAGAGTCATTGATGACGAGTTGGGCCATTTATAAATAAACTAATAAATAACAATACAACCTTCAGTGTTGTTGTTTGATCTTATGAAAAGTGGTAGGAGCTCCATAATGCATGTTTTTTCTTCCACATTATGATTCACCCCAAGGCCCTGGGTTATTATTAGCTGTTTGAGGTAGACCAAACTTGAACACTAAAGTCATGGATGCTAATACTACTTTTATTATAGGGTTATAGTAATAGAATCTTGCAATTCTGAATGTGCCTTTATCCTAAAGAGCATGAGGGAGGGTCAAATCTGAGATGCCTTCTCAAATTCCATGCCTGCTTTGGGCTCAGATCTCTCTTATCTGACCATTGCCACGGCGGCAGCTCTTCCTTCTGTTCCTCAAGGTTATTCTCATATCCCATTACAGTTATCTTTCTCTAAGGCACTCCCTCCAGCATCAGTTTCACTTCTCCTGAACTACATTCTTTTCCTGGAAATTTCCCAGATTTTAGGTTTTTCCTTCATCATATTGCTCACAATCCTACCAAGACAAAAACTTTTATTTCTCTGCCACTGACCTGAAATCTCCTGTCCAACTGCATTAGCTGTTCATGTATTTCATGTAACTTTTTAGCAGTCCTAATCTGGGTATTCTGTAGTTTGGCTTCTGTGTCAGCCTTGAGCCCTCTGAGTGGCTGAAGATGCAAAGTTCTCTCCTCCTCACACTAAAACTTTGCCTTCTGTATCTGTTTCTTGGGAAAGCATTTGCTTTTCTGACTCCAGATCTCATGTTTCTTCTTCAAGTCTTTTGGCTTGGAGTATTATAATACAATCTGCTGTTCATATTAGATTGCAGGTCCCCTTTTGACTGCTGTTGCAAGGCATCCATGTTTGCTTCAAGCCTGCCAGCTGATAGAAATCTGGGGTGTCAACTTGAATTGCTCCAGGATTGTTGCCACATATATATTCCATCCCAACATGGTTGAAGACCATAAGGTTGGGAAATTAATGTAGTATACAATTTCACAAAACACAGTGCAGAAAAATAATTAATTGGATGTCAGGAACTCTTCTCTCTATTCTGCAAGAATCACCTATTGTGTAGGCAAATCTTCCGTTCTTTCCATTCACCAGCGCAAACCTGGTAATTATTTAAACCTGGTAATTATGGTTTCAGCAACATCACAGCTACATTTCCCATCTCCACAGCACGTGAGAAATTGTTAATAGTCTTGCAAACACTGGGAAATGTAGATAACCTAATTCCATTCCATATATGGATGAGATGGAAAGGGAGATACTTTTCTATACTGCTGCTGTTGCCTCATTCAGAGGCAATTCAGCAGGGATGAGTGAGAGGGAAGGGCACCTTTGGGGAAATGATGCAGTCCAGAGTACAGGATAACATTACCAGCATGCTAAATCAGTATTCCAAACCAGGAGATTGCAGGGACAGAGAACATTAAATGTCAAACCTGCTTTGTGTCTTCCAGATTGTCCTGTGTGTGGTAGTTGCCTGATCAGCACTTGAGTGTGGTGAAGGAGGCAAGGAGTTTCCAAAGGTTGTGTATTATTTTGATTGCACCACACTGATGTAATGCAGATATCAGACATTACATGCAGCTGGTGTAGTGAGTTCATAGGTATGTACTCTTAATCAAACGAATACACATAATATTAAACAGAATGTGTTACTGTAGAAGAAAGTCAACAGTTTGGAATGTCAAGTTCAGTACCAATGAGATCATGTGGAAAATGACAGAGCACCACTTGGAACTTTGGAGATGCCTAGAATCTTTTGCTTCTACACAGACAACTTGTTTTGCTTCAGATTCCCTTCTTCAGTGCATACGTTTAGTAATGAACCTCTCTTTGTAAGGAGGAAACTGAATTACATGCATTTACAATGATTTAATTGCCTTACAGTTTATACAATACTTCTGAACTAAATCCTACCACTTTTTCCATCCTTGTGGTGAATTATCTTGCTAATGTATCCAGAAGCTCACGCTATCCAAAACCCTTCGGTTGTGAATGTTACTGGATTGATATTGATTGAAATCTATCTCTAGATGTCTCCAGAATTGGCGTCCATCCTTTTTTCTTGAGCAGAATATGTTAATTCCATATAGGCCTAAAGCAAGGGCAAGCTTTTTGGAGTTCTTGCATGGGCTCTAAATATTTAGGTTTAACTTTTTATTGTACTGTCTCATTATCTCTGTTATAAGGATATTACCATTTTGATGATAAATGTATTGGCTTCTATGGTACTATTTTTATTTCTGTTTATCTTTTATTGTTGCTTTTTTTTTTTTTTTGCTTTCCTATTTGCTTGCCCTAATTTTTATCTAGGTTTAAATTCTGCTATCAGCTGTTGTGAAAGCTACGTAATAAACATTGGATCAGGAGGAAATACAGATCAAACTTTAATATTTAAGAAGTCAGGCTCCCGCTTACATGGGAATAACCATGTTGTTGGTTCAGCTCACGATACTGTTCAGATGTTACTAAGCCCTTGTGGAAGTCAATACACGCCAGTGGAAAGAAGCAGACCAGGCAAGCCACTGTAGGTCTCTTAATTTATTGAAAATGCCACAGAAAGTTAGATGTGGGTGATCAATGTGATCAACGAGTAATTGGTTGTGCTAAGCGCTTGGTTCTTTCTGTACAGAATGCTTTCTTAGCAGACTCCTTTACAATAAAGGCATCTGGATTAAACTGCACAAGGTTGGTTGGGGCCCTGACAAAAGAAATTTTAAAAGAATTGTTAGCCTCGATGCTGCTCCTTTTTATAAAGCTGTCTGCAAGACTAACAAAGGAATTCAACTCCAGAGTTTCACATGCTGGATGGGAAAAAAAGCCACTACTAAAGTCTATGCTGTTTTTGCGGTGGAGAATTGCTCTGTCGTTAGGGTAATAACCTTCCTGGATCCCAGGAAGGTTATTAGCCTATCGACAGAGCAATTCTCTAACCAAAACCTGGCATGTGTTCTGTCTAATGGTTAGCAGAAACTAGGTTAGTTTCTGCTAACCATTAGACGAAACACATGCCACGCTGTCAACAACATAAACCGCATCTTTCTGCAGTTGTGTCCTGACGTTGTATGTAAGTCATGGGGTTTGCATTGTAAAATCATAATGTATATTTTGTTACTAGCTTCTTGCCCCTATCACCATGATACCACTGTGATGCCACAGTTTCTGTTTTCTGCCATTTTTGTCCCATTGGATTCAGCAGAAGGGAAACAATAGAAACGGAGATCTTCTATGGTAAAACAGAAAAAAAGCAATCTGTCTCTCCTCCCCTATATGCAATGAAGGCATATACTTGTCAGATGGTAGACCTTCCATCCACAATCCAACTCAGGAGGGCTCTTTGTTCTTAGTTTGCTGAATGGTTCCCACTGAAGTCAATGGGATGAGTGTTATTTATTCACCTGCCAACCAGATAACTGGAGAGGTTGCAGAAAGAAACATCCAGCACAGGCCACTGTGGGCAATACGAAGCAAAAAAATCAGGAACGCAGGGCATTGATGAGAAGTGAGCAATGGCAGCTATTGCCATGGGCTCCATATATAGAGGGGGGTCCATTCCAAAGGATTGCTGAGTTTTTCAAGTGAAGGCAATGTAACAAATATATTTTCACAACTTTCCACACACATTCCTCTTTACTGGGTCACTAATTTCAATGGATAAAAAACATGGAAAAAAATAAGACACTGTCATGAAATACAATGAAAAGTAGGATCTCTGCATGCTCAGAGGACCCTTCTGCCCTTAGATCTCTCACAGTCTTTAAAAGTTATCTTCAGGCCAAGGTAACTCAAAGACCCTTTCCCTCAATTGGAGAGTTGTTCAGACCACAAACACAGCCATCAAAACTTCTGGGAAACCCCACCTGCTGGGAGGCTGAGCGAGTTCATTGAGTCGAGGGGAAGCTACCGCTTGCTTGGCTGCCAATGACACAGGCCACTCAGGGGAACGGTCAATATTTTCAGAAGGGAATACTTTTGGTTTAGCCAGCTCAAGTAGCCTTGGACTTGCGACTACTTGCAGGGCAGTCAGGGGTACCTGCAGAAGAACAGAAGTGCTGGTTTTTGAACATGGGATTAATTCCAGAATATTTCTGAAAAAGCTAAGCTACAAAATATGTCCATCCCCAAAGGATTAGGACCTCTGAACTCTCCCCTCCTCTCAATAATGTCTGAAAGCAAAGTAGAGGCTAAGGTACAGAGCACCATACAAACCTTCTGGCAGGATTCTGAACCTTTTTTGCAATCTCTCTTCAAATTACACTCAATACAATAAACACTTTTATGGTGATGGTAGCAAAGTGGGACAGATAGGTTGATCTGATTGTTTTGGGGGGGGTGTTCTGTTGGCCATTGTCTGTAGTGCTGTGATAATCCCAAAGAGAGAAAGGACTAAGAAAGGAAGAGTGTAAATTGGGTGGCAAGCAATTATCCTCACCACACAGATGAAGTTACTGAATATCATCTCTTCCAGCAGTTATAGAAGTAACACAGCAAATCCATATATCTTAAAGTTGCCAAGGTTGAGAAACACTGATGTAGAGGTTTTAACAAAGTTTTCCTGTGTACACAATGACAACAATTCATCCCTAGCTAACCCAGATATTAAAAGATCTCTCCAGCTGTCAGGCTTCATACGTGAGCTCAGCAGTAAATCATAGTTCTCTAGACTTTTGACACTTTATTCAGCCCTTGGCTTGACTTGGCAGAAGATTCCCAGACTCAGCTCAGCTAAATTAGAAACTTTTATTGCAAACAAAAATAAGACTTAAACACAACAGTAGACTGCCCACCACAGTAGCAAGGAAAAAAAAAAGTCAGGGCCTTTATATACTGTAGATCTATGCTCTGATCTTTAAGGATTTCCCTCCCACCCTTCCAGTCAACAGATACTCAGCCAGTCTCTTGATGGCTTGGGAGGCTATTGAGATCTATTTACATAATGGTTCTCTCCAGCCTAGTAACTACTTGATCCTACCTTGCAGTCTCAGCCTTTACACCAACACAAAGGTATCAAAGTAAAAAAATAAAAAAAAAAATAAAATAAAAAATTACTTGGCGGATTGGGACCTCCTTGTATATGTTTTCATAGAACTGCATTTGTTTCTTAACTGCTGGCTGGGAAATCTGCTGTAGCCTTGGGCTGGCCTCAGCTCTTCTTGCAGCCCTTGAAATCTCTCTTTCAGGCTAGATAGGAAAAATAAACCAACAATAAGGTAAATTTGATTTTTTTATAAGATTTTTTACAAAACAAATAAACAAATAAATCCAAGTATGATCAGATGCCAAGAAAAAGACATTTCTTTCTCCCCCAGTAATATTTCCCAAGGTTCCCTTGAAAGAGGTAAGATCAGGCTGGATGTAAACTTCTTATCTAATCTCAACTCAAGCTGATACATCTTTATCTATACACAGCAGAACAGTAAGGATCTGTATCGACAAAAGTAGTACCAGTAGTTATGATACACAAGAAAATCTGCTTATTTGCACATTCTAATTTTGGGAGGAATATGTGAAAATGTGTTCTTATCAGTGATAGCATTTCTTCTTGAGTACATTACAGGCCAAACTCTGATGCCCATATGAGAGTACAGTAAACAGTCCAACCTTAGGAACCAAGACTTTGAAACCTGGATGTCAAAACTGCATGGTTCTGTTTCATCTCCCCACCTCTGAAAATGGAAATTTAGAGATCAGCAAATTTTTATTTTACCTCAAGGGCTGGTCAACTGGGAAACGGCCCATCTGGAAAATACAAAATGCTAGCATACAGCCAAAAATCAGTAGGTCATAGGCAAAGGTATCCACATGTCTGGTGTAATGTGTTTCCCAGGGAGATAATTGTGTCAGCCCTGGACAAGGATTATCTTCAGCTTTCCTCCCTCCCTCTCCCAGCCCCATGATTAGTTTTGCAATTTGCAGAGTTATGTGATTTGGGCAGAAAAGCAAAATAACAATTGTAACTGGCCCTACTGCTCCAAGCTTTCTTAGCAATGCCAACAGAAAGTTGTGAAATGCTCCAATAATCTCATGTTTTGTTCCCAATATTCTTTCTAGTTCAAGCATCCAGTGCAGATTCTTAGCCTTCAATTTCTTCTTCAACCTTCTTCTACCTTTCATCAGGTCATTCCCTCTACCATCATTCTAATTTAGGTCTCTTTCTGGAAGAAAAAAAAATCCTTTTCTAGGAAAAATTAATCAAGGGTGATGGGTAAATATAGGACAAGACTAGACTCATCATAATAGCAGGAGCTACTCAGACCAAAATCTCTCTAGCCTCTTCCTCTCTTATTCACAATCATTTCATCTCAGAGCTTCAGAGTTAAACCATTCTTTCACTGTTCATCTTATCATCCCACTGAGCAGTTTTGGCTCCAACTGGTGTATTTGGTTAGAGATTTGCTATGCTGCATATTAAAATTGTGCAAGGGTAGAGGTTTTGAAAACAATATTGCCTTTCCAAAAGAGAGCCAACAAATGTTATAGTACAAACTGGCACCAACATATCATCTGCCATGATATTACACACAAGAAGAATTTGAAAAATCCTTTTTTAAAATATAAACTACACAAGGACAGAGCCAAAGGCAGAAGGCTAAAGTAATATGAAAGGTTTTTTCAGCTTGCTGAAACGGCAGGTTCTTTAGTGTAAACAGGAGAGCAGGAGTGTTCAACAAAGTCAGCACAGACCAAGGACAGAGAACCTTTGGCCTGCAGGCACAATCTGAATTGCAGACGAACTTCATCTGGTGCTTCATCCATCCTGGGTATGGGAGGATCCCTGGGAGTCTGTGCTTAAAAACACTGACTCTTTGTCTTCCTCTCTTCTGAGGGAGAAGCTTTGGAGGTCAGATTTCAATCCTGTCTCTGTCACATCTTCTAGGGATCAACTTCCAATCAGTGGCCTGCAAACCTACTCTGCCAACAGATAGTACTCCTGATCTTGAATCTCTTATTTTTTGTCTTTGAAAGAAATGGTTACATATCACAATGATACCCAACTTTAAAATTGATTTCTTACAACCTGCAGCTTTGGCTTTTAAATTATTTATAAAGCTTCTAGTACTTATGGTATTTTAAGGGCTCTCTGCTTGGCAATGTTTCCTGAAAGGAAAACTATGTTTGACCAGACTTTTATGAAGTACATAATGTAGGTAACAGAAATAGATACTGAAAACAAAGCTGGCTTCCAAAGTAAGCCATAGAATGTTGGAGAAAAAAGCATTTTAAATATTTTGTTTGCCTTCTTTTCTACAGTCTGCAGATAATAATTCAAGCTATCGACCACTGAGCTCAAGTTAGAAAAAAGTAAAGGTACCCTGGACACTTCTAGAGAGCTGTATTAATTTCCCAGCAAAATGCTCTAACTGATGTTGGGTTTTCAGGGTGCTGTACTCCTTCCATCTGTAATATATTTATATGGCTCTCCCTTCCTTTGCCACTGCCCATAAAGAAGGAAAACCATCCCCACCTTTAACATTTGCTCACTGACAGCATGGCTCTCAATATCAAGAAGCTCAGCAGCCAATGGAAGAGCCCCATTTTCCACTGGAAGGAACTCTTGCTCCTTCTCCAATGCCTCCTGTTAGACCAGTGATGGCGAACTTATGACACGTGTGTCAAAGATGACATGCCACGATGTTTTGGGTCATATGCCAGCGTTCACCAACACCCGACAACAACTATTCTTCCTATTTGAGTTACCAAAGAAATGGAGTTTGTTTTATTTGTATTTCATTTTCGTAATTATTTGACATTTCTTTATATAATACATAGCACTACACATGATTGGATTGTATTTTTTTTAAATAAATGTATATATAAAGAATTGTTTCTTTTTTGTTTGGGTGTGTGTGTATGTGAGACACGCCAGCAGAGTCAAGTTAGGCATTTTCTGAATTTTTGACACACTGAGCCCAAAAGGTTTGCCATCACTGAGCTACACTGAAGAGCTCGTAGTCTAGGAAAACCTTTTGGCTGCAATGATGAGTGCTTTGGGACTGTAGGATCTAAGGTGCTGTGTATTCCCAAGTGGAAAAGAGAGGCAAAAAAAGCCATTTTAAAAATTGGTGCCTACCTCAATAAAATATTTTTTCCAGCCTTAGGAATAGGTGAAAGTTTCTAGGTCTATGAGCAATAGCTTGTTTCTTTAATGCCATGGATGGGGAAAAAAGAGCTGCCTTTGCCACACTTGGTGCCTCAGGCATTGCCAACTCTCAACACAATGGGAAATGGCTCTTCCCAGTTCCTTTTCTCTCATTATATCCTCTTTTTTTTTCAAGAGAAAAAGAAAGGCCCAGCAATGTGCTTTCTTGTCATTCTTGAGACACCAGTTCAAAAAACCCTGCATCCTTTTTGCCACACCTCCATGATGAGGCCAGCAAATGTGTGCGCGTGGTGCGGGAGCGGGGGACTGAAGCTGTTGGAGGCTGCTTTGGAGGAAGCACAGGTGCAAGGAAAGGGAGCAGAGAGGGCAAAGGATTCCTGTGTCTCTGGGTTTCTCTTTTCTCCAGCAAGTATGGAACCTTGATGGAGAAGAGAAAAATCAGGCAACTCTGGGGAACCGCATCTTTGTGGAATATCTTCCATGAGGTCACTCTTCCTACTTGAGTCTAACAAGAAAAAAAGAAAATGTTGGTTGTCCAGGAGATTCTGGTCTCTCTGGCAGCCCAAGCAGAAATGGCCATGGACAGGGATGATCTTGTAGCTGGTTAACTGGGGCCCGCACATTGCTGCCCTCCCTGAAGATCCTCCTCCTTGAAAATCAGAATCTCTGCATAGGAAGTTTTATTGAGTTTCCTCCAGAAAAACCACTTGCCTGTTAGATCATTTTAATCCAGCTTCAGCCTGCCTCAGTGGCAGGTTGCCACTGAGATGGAAGCTCGGTTGTGAGGACAGGTCCTCAATAAATGGTTAGCAGGCTACCTCACACTGGGGCAAGGAGGGAGGGTGGGTGGGTGAGACTTAAGCATGCTTGCAATAGAAAGGATGGAACTTTGGTAATCCATTTTGTAATATTTTAATCTTTTTTTAACATATGGGTGTTTATAAGTAAAAATCCATCTCTAGCTAAGTAACAACAAGCAAGTGCAATAAATCTTACCTAACAGATTAGGTAAGATCTAACTGACAGGATGCTAGTCATTACTACAGAACAGGCAATGGTTATGAGTCAATGAACAAAAGTGGGACTTTTTATGAAGACTCTGTGGGAGACATGTCATATAACTTTCACTGATGCCGAAACACTACTGGTTAGCAATCAGCTGACAACAGAATTGAAAAGGAAGTCCCATACAACATTCAATGCAACAACACAGCAGTCATCATGAGTGTTAATACAGTAAAGGGGAAGGAATGCCAGATTTTGAAACATAATGGTGGTGAGGTAGATGAGAAGGTCAAAGTTTCAGGAATGCAATTCTGTTTTCATATACCAATCCAAACAGAAAACAGAAACATTAGCAGCAAGGTAAGGATATGCAGGCTGGGCATAGAAGTTATCAGCTTGGCTTCTGAGCTTCTTCTTTCTTTATGACCAGTTGAAGCCAGTATTCTATAAACCTTCAGTTGGCTGTCCCCAATTTTACGACCTTTTTTTGCCATGGTCGTTAAGCGAATCACATGGTCATTAGACAAATCCGGCTTCCGCCATTGACTTTGCTTGTTGGAAGCCAGCTGGGAAGGTCACAAATGGCAATCATGTGACCCTGGGATGCTACAACCATTGTAAATAAATGCTGGTTGCCAAACACCCGAATTTTATCACATGGTCACAGGGATGCTGTGATGGTCTTAAGTGTGAGGACTGCTTGTAAGTCACTTTTTCAGCACCGTTGTAACTTTGAACAGTTGCTAAACAAAAGGTCGTAAGTCAAGGACTACTTGTACTGCATTTTGAGTAACCTCTGTTGTATATGCATAGCCAACAGACAAATCCTAGCAACATAATTGGTAACCTCCATATATTACTTTAAAAGGATATAGGTAATACATGCTTCCTCTGTTCTTCCTCCCAAGATCTCTATAAAAGAAGTTATACAAATTGGCCAAGGTTTTTTTTTTTTTTAACAACCAGGCATTGCAATAGCAGCTCTGTATAAGCTCTTATTTCATCTGGTTTTTCTTACGGTTTACTCTTTCTAACCCTTTATTTTATTTTATTTTATTTTATTTTATTTTATTTTATTTTATTTTATTTTATTTTATTTTATTTATTATTTTGCTTTTTTTTATGAATTTGAATTTCTGACCTGAAATATAATGTTCTTGTTGCTATGGTCAGGAAAAAAAAACACAGAATCCACCCTAGAACCTTGAAATCAGCAAAGGCAGCAAAAAAACTGAAAATAATATCCTCACCTCAAAGGCTTCTACCGAGGATCTAATTTCCTGGAACTCTGTGAATTCTGTGAACAGATCTGAAGTGTTATCCCAGCAATTAGATGATACACCAAACTCTACCCTCCCAAGTGAAGAGGATTGATTCCTATAGATTGATGGCTTCTAAGAAAAGCTTGTTTCTAATAGATGCACATGCTGGCTGGGGCATTCTGGGAGTTGAAGTCCAAGCATCTTAAAGTTGCCAAGGTTGAGAAACACTGTTCTAACTGTAAAACACTGTTGATCAACTAATAATTATTTCTGTAAAAATTGATGACCTGAGGGAAATATTGATTCCTGGCCCGGGCAGGGGTTGGACTGGAAGACCTCCAAATTCTCTTCCAACTCTATGGTTTTATGGTTCTATGATTTGATGCCCATAACGGATCCTTCTGAGAGAAACAGAAAGCACATCACCTTGAGGAAGATTCTCAGTCAGATACTTTACTAACTATTAAGCAAATGAAAATGATAATGATTGTGCTCCTTCATGTCCAGATAACAAAAAGAACTCTGCTCTCACACACCAACATGAAGAATTAGTTCTCTCTGTTCTTAATAACAGCATCAATGCAGGACGATGGGGTTCTAGAGCCTCTGTTTGCTTTTCTGTAAGCCAACTACTTCAATGCCAGCTGCATGCTATTGACCTTGTTCATATTGCTGGCTTTGCAATAGGAATGGCGGAAACAGGATTCAGCTGTTCTTCAGCAACTCAATAATACCACCCATACTCCTAAAAATGAGGATCTTCCTGAATGCTTTGGAATTTTCTCCATCCAAGTATTTATTGATGAAAACATGAGGTCTCTCCTAAATAATATTACATGAGCTCACGTATTTCAAAATGCTGTGCATCAAGTTTTCATCTCTGTCTTTGGCCATGGGAAGATTAACTAAACACTCCCCCAGAATAAGACCACCACTTGGTTCTTTTGAAAGTGAACTAACTCTTACAGCAAATTGGCTAAAGCTGAACAGTCAGAGGTATTATCCAAAGCTGAAGGTCTTGCATAAGTGGTGAAGTTGATCCAAGAGACAGCACAGATCCTTGCTGCATCAGTGTCCCTTAATGAAGTCATTAAATTTAGTCATTTACTACACCTAAATGACTAAATTAAAGCCAAAAAGGAAATGGCCAGGCCTCCATGGCACTCTCTCTCCATCAGTGAAAAACAACCCTGACCTTTGGATGGACAGCAAAAATCCTGGGGAAGAATCTCAAATGGACATCTTCTCTAACAACTGTGCACAAGCTGCCTGCCTCTCCCCAACTGATGTCCTTGAAATATAATTTATTTAAAAGAATTTCAATTAAAAAAAAATACAAGTAAAACAAATACAGGGAAAACAATATACAAAACAAATTAATTATTGTTTAGAAAAACAATAATATCCAACACATTAGTTACAAAATTGTAATACCAAAACAAACAAAAATAGAAAAAAATAAAATAAGCAGAAAAAAACCCTAAAAAGTAATATACTAAATTGATATAAATCACCTAAATATTACATCATTTAATTGTTTAATATTAAATTGGGCATACAAATTTTGTAAAATATTATGAAATCTTTCCCAAAGGAAAATATTGTGTCATTTTTTTATTAGTAGAAAAAAATAGCCTTTTAAAAAATAGATAAAATACAAATTTTTGAATCCAGTCTTTGATATCTGGAGTAATATTGCTTTTCCAATCTTTCAATATAATTTTCTTGGCTATTTCCCACAGATGATATAACCAATAATCCTCAAAAACAGTCAGATTTCACAATTTTGGAATGTATTTCAACACAACATTGACATCAATAATTTGGAAATGTTTGTTTATACATCTACTTATACATGTGACAATATTCTTCCAAAAGAAAACCAAAACCGGACATGACCAAATCACATGAGTTAGTGTACCCTCAGATTTCTTACATCACCAGCAGAGAAAATCTACAATCCATCCTTTTTGATATGTTCTTTGAGGAGTCCAATAGACTTTTGATGGATTAATTTCAATTTCAAGAAACAATCTTTTAAAACCTTGGATTAATGCTGGAATACTACCCTGTCAAGAATAAAAGATGGTAACTTTCTAGATCTAGGAGACCCCAAAACTCTATCATTCTATCTTGCTAAGGTTGAGTCACAGCCAATTCCTCCCCATCCAGATCCTCACAGCCTCCAGGGACTGGGTAAGTTTCTTCTAGGGCCCTTTGGAGCTGAGCGATTCCTACCCTCTCAACAATCTACTGTACCTTAAAAAGGGAAGGTCCAAGGACGGCCTCTTGAGAAAGGGAGTCTTGAGAACATTTAACATATTCGGTGCATAAGACAAATCCCAACATCTTAAGATTTATTGGTATCTCAGATCCCAAAGGAAACAATTTAGATACTTCCCAATTAAACTTATAACCTGAGTATTTTCCAAATTGTTGAACCACCCATTTCAAATTAGGCAATGATGTAGAAGAATTATCCAGTATTGCCAGGATATCATTAGCATAGAAAAAAAAGTTTATACCCAGTCCACCATTGTAATTCCAGTGATATTGCAAGATTGCCTAACAATAATTGCTAATGGTTCAAGAATTAAATCAAATAACAACCAAAAAACAATCAAGAAATCCCTGACAGGTGCCACTCTGTAACTCAATTGGTACAGAAATTAAATGATTTATTACTCTTGTTAATGGTTGCGAGTAATACAATCCAAAAGAAGACAGGAGACCATACCTAGACATAACTCGCTTTAAACAATTCATGTGAACTATGTCAAAAGTTTTTCCAGCATCCAAAGATACTAATTCAACAGAATCCAAACTACCTTGGAGAAATATCTAGAATTAATTTTTGAACTGGAAACTTTGTCAATTAAAGAAGAAGAAATAAAAACATAATCCATTCTAAAATAGGTCCTGTGAGCATAGGAAATAAAAGGATACTCTCTTTTTACAGGATACCTGCCAAATATCCTTCAGGTTAACTTCTTGCATGTAAGCTTGCATCAAACATGATTACAAATACATTGAAAATCTATAACAAGATTTTCTTTGTTGTTTGTTTCTACAGCAACAACTAAATGATCAAAAGACATGGTAAACAATTTTGAAAACTTTGACATGCTTCTAGATTATTTTTGTAGGGCCATAAAAATTTACCATAGGAATGAGACAATCAAATATCTTCAAACAAAGATAATAAAATATGCTTCATTATCTAAGCATTCTTGAACCATATCTATATTTATAGATATATTAAATAAAACCTTGACCCAATGGTCTTATTGCTATTACTACCAATATATGATAAATCCAGTCAACCAATATCAAACAAGAGATTTTTCATCATGTAGAATATGGGTCCCCTGCAAAAACATATTGCCACTATATAGTTTTCAAAAGAAATTTCTATGCTTAAAGATATTATGCATACCTTTAACATTCCAGGTTAGTAAGCATTGAAGTGTAATAAAAATGAATCCAAGAAGCATAAATCATACTGAAACCTTCCCTTGATGGCAAAATATAAAACAACCATAAATATAAACTTTCTGATCAATCTAACCATTACAACAGATACACTTAGGTGAATTTAATAACATGTAAATATAAAATTTCAAAAAAATATATAAAGAAAAAACATAAAACAAGAACAAAGCAAATGACTTCCAAGACTTATTCACCACTTAAACACCCACCCTCCTTCCCTAGCTTCATTAGGCAAACAACTAGAGACTGAGGCTGATCTGAATGTGGATCTGAAAATGGATTTAAAAATCCCAGACTACAAGAGTGATATGGAAAAAGATGCCACATGGGATTTACAAATAAAACTGGCTGATGTCTTAACAATTAAAGGGGACGTACAAATAATAATCAACCCTGATTGCTCATTGGAAGGATCGATAATGAAGCTCAAGCTCAGATATTTTGGCCACCTAATGCGAAGAGAGATCTCTTTGGAGAAGACCCTGATGCTGGGAAAGATTGAAGGCAAAAGGAGAAGAGGACGGCAGAGGATGAGATGGTTAGATAGCATCACTGAAGCAATGAGCATGAAACTGAGCAAACTCAGGGAGGCAGTGAAGGACAGGAAGGCCTGGCGCAGTATGGTTCATGGGGTCACGAAGAGTCGGACACGACTTAACGACTAAACAACAACAAATAATAAACCAGAAGAGTGACTTGGATAGCTTTCTTATCTTGGATTTACAAAAGAAATGTGTTAAACTAGTGAAGGAGTTTCTGAGAGAAGACAAAGAGAAAATGATAAGAAATCAACTTGTCGGACATTATTTGAAGGGATTAAAGGTCAAGCTTTTAAAAAGTAAACCGAAGGAATATAAAGTGGATTTATTTGATCAGGGTTAAAATATATACGTTGTGGTTTCTGGTAGCTCTTAATGGTACTTTTCTTTTATTAGGACTGAATGACGAGACTTTGAAGATTAGTTTATAGATAACAGATAAGATATGGGGAGAGATTTCTTTTGCTTTATATTTCAAAGAAAGTGATAAGCTTGAATATAAAATGGATTTATTTGATTAAGGTTAAAATATATATGTTACTATTTCTGGTAGCTCTTAATAGATTTTTGCTGATTAGGACTGAATGACAAGTTTTTACAATTTGTTTATTGATAAGGGATGAGATATGGGAAGAAGAGATTTTTTCATTGCAATATTAGAGGAGGTGTTAAGTTACTGAAGTTGTTTATACTTGTCTGGAGGGATGTGGAGTCACTTTTTTATATGTTTGTTTTTTCTTATTCTTTTCTTTTTCTCTGTATCTTTTTCCTTTTTTCCTTTTTATATTCTTCTTAGTTTGTATTAGTTTTTTTATCTTTGTATTTGTAAACTTTAATACAATTATTATAAAAAAACAAAGGTTAAAATGAAAAACGTTAATAGAGAGAACAAGAAAAAAAAAAGGAAAGGAAAGGATTAATCTTAACAGAGGATGTCTATACACCAATAAAAAAAAAAGTGAAAAACTATATAAACCATCCACTATATGTATATATGTATGTATGTATGTATGATAGGCATTGAACCCAGCATCTGCCCACCATTGAAAAAAATAATTATTACCTTATAGCTGCTGTGCAAAAGAATGGCAAGATTTGGAAAAAAAAACTAAGCATCTGCGGGAAAGAAGACAAGAAAAACAGTAAAAAAGATGGTGATTTATTGCATAGTAAAACATTCCAGAGCCTCTTCAGGAATTATACAGTGCTTGATTTGGCCAGAAATTAAAAGGCAAAAAATTGCAGGAGGAAAAAAAAACTTAGTAGATTTCTCTTTGGCTAAAATATATGTTGGATCAAACTGTTTCCTTAAAGACACTACAGAAGGTGGTATATCTGTGAGGATTTGAAAGCTATGATTCTTGAATTTCAGAAATTTCCCATGCTTTTCTTAAAATCAAGTCTCAGATGGTCAGTTTTGAAAAGTGAATGAGAGGAGCAGCACTTCCTACAACATTAACTCAAGTACATCTCAGATCTCTAAATCAAGGGATTTGAGCCTTCAATATCAGGGGGTAAATCAATTATTTTTCAAAAGCCTATACTGTAGGTTAAATCTTGTATTTTTATAAGCTTTCTCTTACTCTGATCAATACTCTTTGTGTATTTTTGAATTTTAGATTTAGTTGTTTTTATTCTTGACTCACAGTGTACTATGATCAGATCCTGGAATCTAAGACTCAAGCTTCACTTCAGTGTTTTATCATTTTTTTTCACAGAGTAGTTTTATAATTTAGTCAATTAGTTTTAAGTATTTAGATTTTTTTAGTATTTAGTATTTTTTAGTATTCTACAAGTAGTATTTATAGAGTTTTATAGTGTGAACCACTTTATTCCTATTAGTCATCCAGGAAATCTATTTGAGTCTTGTAACCTTTTTATATAAATTATATAAAATGACAGTAAAAAAATGTAGGAAAAAAAAGAGAGAAATTGTCTGGAATATCCTGTAGAACATGGAGGTATGACATGATCCACCAAATCTACTTTACCTAGAATGGGCCTAAGATTTTGATCACTTAGGTTATTATCCAATTTCCCCTCCAGTAGGGCTAAAGCACTGAACTGTGCTATAGTAACCTGTGAAGTTAAATAAAAGCTGGCCAGTAATACAGGTAGTCCTTGTTTAGTGACTGCCTCATTTAGCGACCATTCTCAGTTATGACAGTAATGAAAAAGTAACTTTGCAACCAATCCTCACATTTACGACCTTTGCAAGGTTGAAGCTGAAGTAAGATCATAAGCATAGCTGTGGTTTCACTTAGTAACCGCTTCACTTAATGACAGAGTTGCCAGTCCCAATTATGGTTGTTAAACAAGGACTACCTGTAGATGTCTCTGCTCCACACACTTCTTACAGATGAGGGGCTTAGATCAAGAACTAAGAGAACTCGCAGTTATGCATATCCCCTTCTATTGCTTTTCCCCTCTGGATGAATTAAAAGTATTAAATTAAATTAACACAGTCCTCTGCATCATACATGCAGAAGAATGTACTCAAAACATTGTTGTTGTCTGATTTTGTTTCACAATTACCTTTTCTGGAAAGCTAAACTGTGGATGTATACTTCTTGCTTGAGCAAGCGTCAAAATCCGTTCGGAAGCTGTACAACGAAGTGCCGAGGAGCTGACAGGCCACATAGGGGAAATTCGTGGCCTGCAAAGGAACAGAAGAAGGGCCAGTGAGATTTTTATGTTTCCTACTGGCCATGTTCATGATGCTGAAGAGGTCTCAGATCTGATTTATATGCTTCTACCATCCATTGTCTCTGCAGACAGGGTAAATATGATTTTTTTTGAACTGGGATGATCCAGCTTTGGTCAGGAAGCTCTTGCTGTGGTTTTGCAATACATGGGGCAGTCCACTTTCCTAACTGAGAGAACTGCCTCTTCCCTCATCCTGGGATCGAGTTCACTTATCACTCAGCAGCTTCAGTAAGCTTCACTCCCAGACCTCCCTGTCCATAGAGCAGTGTTTCTCAACCTTGACGACTTTAAGATGTGTGGACTTCAATTCTGGGGGTTGAAGTTCACACATCTTAAAATCGCCAAGGTTGAGAAACACTGCTATAGAGATTCCATTGTCTCTGAAACTTCTACTGGGCACGCATTAGAACTTATCTTTCTTTACTCTCTCCCTTTACTCAACAAAGTTGCCCAATACGATACTGCCAGCATGCCACTTTTGTAGACGGCAAGGTTTTAGCATCTGAGACAGGACTGGCCTTGGTGACTGAAAGATTGGAGAAGAAATATCAGATGAAGAAGCTTGCTTTTAATACTCATTGTTAGAAATCAACATTTAGCATTACTGAATGTATATGGTCCAGCCAGTGATGTGTCGAAAACCATACACAATTGTTTTCAATTTATGAATGCTAAATCAGTGGATTAAATAATAATTAGAATGGATCTAAATCAAACTTCTTTTGGCCATTTTGTAGATTGTAATAGACCACATCCAAATTATATACTCAAATTCACAATATTTTCCAAGACTATATGTGCAAATCTAATCAAATACCTCTCTGGTGAAAACACTTTCTTCTCTTTAGCATGTGAAACTGTTTTTTGGGGGATTATTTCCTATTCATCTCATTCTCAAGTATTTAAAATTAAAATATATGATATAGATACTGTAAATATTTCAGACCACATGCCTGGGAAGTTAAGTTTTGTCTGACAGTAATTTACACACATTTTTCAAACAGTCTTTGAATGTATCTTTTTATTGAGCATGTAGAGACAGATGATATTAGAGGCTGCAGATCACTTCTTGATTTTGTGATGGGGCCAAGAGCATGTTGGCTTGCATGAAAATTTTTAGAGATCTGAAGCTTACGCAGAACAGCCTGAGCATGCTTGGGGTAAAATATGGCTAAAATGTGCCAAAATACTTGGTACTATCCTCAAAGCTAGACTTAACATTTTTAAATATTCTCACAGTGTACTTATTCATATTGCATATCATTTTTTTTTCTTGAATGCTCGCATTGAAAGCATTCATTGCGATTCCATTCTTCAACCTATCACTATCATTCCCATGCATATCTCTGAAACTCTACTTCCAACATTCCTTCACTTCAGTTTCATCCCAAATCATCACTTTTATTTTTTACTTGATTTCAGCGTTCTTTGTTTAGCCTTTTCACCCATTTCCAAATTAAAAAAAAAAAAATTCTACCAAAATTTTCATTGCTTTTTTCATCTTAACCTTTTCTTGGGTTCTGTTATGACCACATTCTTTGCAGTTATCATTTTTCTCTCTGCATATGTTATACAATAGCTTTTTCATCCTCGTTTTTTAGAACAATCATTCTCTGATATTATTTTGTTTTCTCATCCACAGCCTTTTTCACTTCATAATTTCACCAAATGTCCTTTTTCGTATTTTCACATTAGTGTAGTTCCACGTGCTTCCATAGTAGTTTGTAATGTAATTTTGTATCAGTGATGTGCTGGACCTGGCTCATACCGGCTCGCGGGAGCTGACTGTTAAATTTGCAAGCCGGCTGAGAGCAGAGCTAAGCCACCACGCCTAGTGCACTGATCACCTGTTCCACAGCTAGTGGCACAGTGTGGCGGCAGCAATGGAACCAGCAGAGCCGGTTCATAAACCTTTACCAGCACACACTGCTCCATATCCTCTTTCTTTACATCAACTTTCCATTCATTCTATTTGGAAATTAATCTATATCTAAATATGTTTTTATACAAGCCTTGCATTCTCTTTACGTGCTATTTTCTCTAGTTTCTTTCACCATTTTTCTTCTTTTCTTCCACATGTGTTTTCCTCAAGATCCACTCTTGACACTCCCAAATAGCAATCTGTTCCACATTCAGAATCTCCCAAGATGCTTCTAACCTTTGCTAGTTCTTTCAATCTTTCATCATAAAGAATCAAACCAGTAACACTTTTTTTATTCATTTATTTACCAAATGTATGTATAGCTTAAACCACATATTCTAAAGAAGCAGATCCTTTTCTAAGCAGATATTCATCAAAAATCACCATTCACATTCAGTTTTGGGGCTCTCAGTAACTTTTTCTCTATTCTTTCATTTCATTCCCACCTCTCCATTTCATGTCACCAATTAGATTTTCTTTCTCCTGAATGTTGAAGAAAGAATGTTGAAGAATTTTTCAAAAAAATCATCCTTGGTTCTTCCATTATCACCATCTCCATAGACCCATTCACACATAGATAGTAATGTGAGAAACACCACTGTAGCACAACCTTTACAACTAATTACATAGCTTCTTCCCATTCAAATTTTGCCCAGCTGGAAAATTGGCTGCACTCTTCATATTAAGGAATCATATACCTGGAATCTCTCACATGGTATTTTCAGAAGCAGATTATTAATGTCCTATGTGACCATGTAATTCTTCAAGAAAATGCAGAAATTTTGCAGATTTCTAACACTTCATGAAATGTCTAATTTAGCTTTATTTACATTCATTGACCAGCTCTCAGAGAATATGCATACCAGATGAAGACAGTACAGAGAGTAACAGCAATAAACATTTGCACAATTAAAGAGTTTTAAAGAATGTAAAGTTCACAAGGTGATATTAAACAATAGTCAGATGTAGACTGTTCCAGTCTAGATCCAGCTTGCTGCTTAGCAAAACCCTTGTAATCATCCAATCAATTAATTCAGGTGTTTAGCATACACTTTACTAACTATACTAAAGGGATGAATTGGGCAGGAATTTGCTGGATCATATCTTTTTAAAGATTGGAACTGTTACTAAGACCAGACCTCAGGAATATGGAGAGCTGAATTGATCCTATGTTAGAATAGCAGCCCACTTTTCAAAGGCTTTCTTGCCTGAATTCTATATTGAAAATCCCACTGGAACGCGGCAATTAGAAAAAGCTCATTACTGTTAGGGCCTTACCTTTGTTTCAGATACGTTGTTGAAATTGGCCTAGGTTCTGCTAGCTTCAGCAATCGCTTTGTTGGCATTACAGAATATACTGCTGAAGAACGTTGCCAAATCTCAGACATTTGACCACAGCTGTACAAGAAGAGGGACCTTTGGAAAAACCACAAGGATGGATGAGACAGTAACACAAACAGTGAGTGAAAGTAGAAATGCCATTTTATGTTCTTCTTGGGTCTACTGCTGCCTTCTTCAACATGGAGCTTTAAAAAATAAAATGCTTTTCAACCAACATATCCATGCTGCACTTTAATTACAGGTGTGCTGCTTTTAATGTTTCTTCCATCTTTTATTCAATCGTCCCAAAGAACCTGAATTTGGGCTTATTAAGGTTTGCTGCATTTTTATGCTATTCTTCTGAATTGTGGCAAGTACCTTGCCATGTATATAGTTGATGTTATATACATACATATGCATATATTTCACATTTCTGCCCCCTAATGTAAACAGGATATTTAGAAGAAAGTCCAAGACTAAATAAATAAATAAATGTATTTCACAGAGCTGTGTTTAAATCATTTCAGGAATTGTTCCATTGTTGCTACTTGTATTGGTACTCGAAAGTATTCAGCGTCAGACCTAGAATTCAAATTAAAACATCCAGCCATTCCAGAATAAACAGATGATTATTCGATGAGTCAATCTTGTTGGCATTGGCAAACAAGACAAATGCTACACCCTTTTTGTTAAAAATAATAAATGTTATTGTTATGGTCCGAAACTAGCCTACACCCTTTTCACTTATCCTTCCTGCTGCCTGTCAATTGCTTCTCCAAAACTGAATTGTATATTGAACTAATTCATTATTATTAATCAAAGCTAATATTCTCCCAACCTTTTGCACTTGGTAGTTGAAACTATATCAGATATTAATAAGCTGCCACATGATAAGCATAAACTTTTTTAGCAATATCTACACTGGTAAGGGATTTTAGTCTTTCCCCAAAGAATGTGAGGACTTCAACTTCAGGTACGTTTGCCCTTTAAATTAGTAGTGCTGATGCATCCTGAAAAAACAGATGCTGATTTGAGCACAAAAGCAATGGCAGGGGAATCTGCTTAGGATCAAACACGGTGTTTACTGAATGGAAGCAACAGTAAGCAAAGCTACCAACATCTCCAATGTCCATAACAAGAGTGAACACCAAAGGATGGTTTGCTCCCAATGACTGGAGTGGGCGAGTGGTTATTTCATGTTTAAACTGCTCATTCACTGAAATCAGTGTGACTTCAGCACTAAACCTGGCCTATTTATTGAAACCTGGGTGGGGGGTGAAGAAGAGGGAGATCTTCTTTCAGAAATCTGCTCACCCAGATTTCAGGTTTGGCATGGATGGATCCCTCTCTGATTGCCATGGAGCTCTGCAATGGCAACTCCCCTATGCACTGCCTCAGGCCCTCAATAAGTTGGATCAGGTCTATATTTGGATGATCTGTTTACCAGTTGGTGTGGTTCCTGCTGCCCAAGTGCTAAATAACCAGGCTTTCCATCTGCCAATCCTTCTATCATGCTCAAGATGGAGCACTGGGCAGGCAAAAAAGCAGCATGCTAACTGCCATTTCCTAAATGGAGGGACATCCGTTAGTTGAGAAGTTTCACCTTCTGTATCCAACTTAGTATACTGAACTGACAGTGAGTTTTGTTGGTGGCTAAAGTTATGACAGCTGGTTGATATAGCTTATTATTTGATTACCCCTATTCAAGCCTTTCTCATAATAAGGATAAAGTATAAGACAGTGATGAAACATTAACTAATCATTCTGAGTTCCTAACAACTAACTAGTAGTTGTAACTTTGTTTAATTAACAGCTTTATCCTTCTACCAAGACCTTTTAGTCAAGGACCTTTTCTCTAGGACAGTGTTTCTCAACCTCAGCAACTTTAAGATGAGTGGACTTCAACTCCCAGAATTCCCTAGCCAGCATACTGGCTGGGAAATTCTGGGAGTTGAAGTCCACTCATCTTAAAGCTGCTGAGGTTGAGAAACATTGCTCTAGGAAGTAGAAAAGCATTCCCTTTGTATGTGGGATTTTTTTTTTCAAAACTACAAATTAATATGGTCTTTCTGGGAACCTCAAGAGCTATTTCAAACAATCTCTGCTGCCTAGCACCTAAACACTGGACTCCCCCGTGCCCTCTTCTACCTGGTCCTTTCCTGCTGGCTTCCTCTCCTGGCTACTACATGTCATGTTTAGATCTTAGAATGGTTCCACATAAGTCCTCCACAGAATCTCAGGAGTACCAAGATAATGTTGTCTTCCATTTGTTAATAGTACAGTGTTTTTTCCACCTTTTTTGCCAACTCTTTTCCCCCCCCACTTTTCTACACACCAAAGAACTCCATTCAGGAGAGAAAAGTGAAATAAGTGCACAGTGATACACTGATTGCCACAATGGGCAGGAGGTGTGAGAGATGGGCAGCTATATAAATGTGATGTATAAATAAATTACATAAATAAATAAACCAGAGGGGATCAGGTAAGGAAAGTAGCAGCTGCCTTGTGTTCTGCTGCACTGGGACATGGAATGCGAGATCACAATTCTTAAATATTTGACTTTTGTGCAGTCTCCATTCCATAGCACAAGCTGCATTTAAGGAACTTTCCTTGGACAAAAACTTTCCTTGGTCCTTACTGAACCAAAGATAACATTTCCTTGGTTTCTAAAGAAATTTGCGATATAGTATAAGTAGTTACTGTTCAGGAAATGTGGCTAAAGCATTTAACCTTAGTGGCACTGAAGGAGGAAAATTAAGACAGAAAGAGAAACAGAGACGGACATGAAAACAAACCTCTGCTGGTTATCAACTCTCTCCTTGGGTGCTGCTAGAGCCAGAATTCTTGGGTTTGGCCGTCTCAACGAAGACCTTGAGGAAAGGGGCCATAAGGTCTCTTGATTTCCCCAGACTAACTTGCTATTATGAATACAAAATGCAAGTGCCAGTTAAAATGAGTACACAACCATATAACCTGATAACATGTAAATAATAAACAATAATAAAATACTATATTTATTACAGAGCATAAGATCTATGCCTGATACCTACAACTACCTCTCACATTATTAAAAATGTATTATACAGTATATCCTTAGATTGTGCTTATACATACATGCTATTGTATGTATAAATTATGGTAACTATTCCTTTTTAAACTATCTGTAAATTAAAACTATTTGGGCAGAGAATATGACAAAGATATGTATAATGATGAGGTTGGCTTGTTGTGAGCGGTAAATTCACTAACACAGTTCACAATTAATGTAAACTCACCCTCATGAAACCCCCTCACCATACAAGTATTAGCAAAATGAAAACAGACCAAAAATATTATTTTTATAAATTTCTGGCCTCAAGGCAAAATGCCTCACAAAACAAGACTGTCTGGGGAATTCTGGGAGTTGAAGTCCACACATTCTAAAGTTGTCAAGATTGAAAAACACTGCTATAAACGCTAGAGCAGCAACAGTCCCATAAATTGGGAGTTGTTAAATTCTGCCCACACAAAAGCAAACCTGTTAGTAACATTGCAAAATGAAAGGGACTATAGGAAGAGCAACAATTGCCAATAGCACTGTATGATTCATCTCCACATATTAATAAACTAAACAATTCTTGGTATGTTTACACTGGAATAATCTACCTGAACTGATCTTGAAGATGTACTAATAAGGGTGGAGTTTCATTAAGTTAAATTTTAATATACCAAAACCATAATTTTATTTTTCTTTTTTTATACTAATGAGGCCACTGCAAGATGGCAGGGATCTTGAACCAGGCACTTTAGCAGAAAGATTGATATGTCTTACTATCTGCACTAAGATGGTAGCTTGGCATGAGAAGTAGCTACTAGCCTGTTCTCTACTGGTGCTCAGTATTACTAGTGCAAAGAGCCTTTTGTAACTAATTAGTTAATTCACCAGGGAGCAAGTGAGACAACTGAATAAAACATCTGAATTGCTCTGTACTGTACCCACTAAGGGTACAGTAGGGACAGGCAAGTTGGCAACCACAGTCACTCAGGTGCTCACTTATATTCTTTTGATGCCCAAGCTCTCTACTCCATGTGGCTGTATTCTTATTTTTAGATTCTTTTAATTAAAACAAATAGAGTGCAGGCATGCTGCAAAATCAAGCCCCAGTCTCTAATACCATCTGAACTCCATATAGACCAGTGTTTTTCAAACTTAGCAACTTTAAGATATGTGGACTTCAACTCCCAGAATTCCCCAGCCAGCATGTTGGCTAGCTAGGGAATTCTGGGAGTTGAAGTCCATACGTCTTAAAGTTGCCAAGTTTGAGAAACACTGATATAGACCCTAAAGCCACTTTTAGAAAATGGTAATAGTGAATGACAAAGGCCAATGTTTTCTTTGCAAGCGTGCTCTGAAAAAAGGCAGAAGTAAATTGGAGTGGTAAGGAGTAACCTGGAGAGCTAGAAGCATGATTAAGAGCAGGCCACATCTACCCTGTGAATAGGCAACACCCACTGGCAGCCATTTCATTAATGTACTTACACCATAGTTGGAAAATGTCAAATGTTCTGACAACTTCACCTAAACCACACTATAAAGACTATCAATATCTTGATATCCAACTCACCGATGAAAATTCCATACATCTTTTGTTGGCTTTGGTTTTGCAAGCTCTTGTAACCTGGAAAATGCAAATTTTAAAACATTACACACTGTTGGGGAAAACTACTGTGCATGGAAACTCAATTCGGTACAATTTTACAGCTTGACAAACCTCCCCAACTTCACTGAGCAACTTCCAACCATGCACTGCATCTAATTATATCAAGTGCAAATGCCACAGTTACATTCCTCCAGATCTTTAACTTCCATTACTACTGATTTGCCCTGGGAGCACTGAGAGAGAATAGACAAGGAGATTATGTATTATTACTGCAGGTTCATTAAATACAAAAACCCAGGTAATACATTTAGCTAATTACATTTAATCTCCAATATTATTCTATCATGTATAAAACTTGCTTCTAGGCAAAAGCTTCATTGAGAGGCACTAATGCATTGGGGTGGTAGGCCTTCAGTTCAAGCTAAGACATGTTCAAGGACAAAAATTCTTTGCAAGACAAACACCACCCTCAAGTTCATAATAATGTTTTCTTAAAAGAGAAGAGTGTGAGAATAACTATCATGAAAGGAGGAAGAATCTCTCTCCCAGCCAGTGACAGAGACCATGAAAGAGAGAAAGTTCTTCCTCCTTCAGCCATTAGCCACATAGGCAGTGAGTTAGGGCAAGTGAAACATTGCTAGGACTAGGCCAGGACCCAGGGATGTGCTCCATCCTTGGTGACTAGTTTCTAAGGGTGTCTCTCTGTTGACATAACAGCACAAAGGTGTGCAGTTGTGCCAGAAGCATTAATATCAAGCCTAGTCAAGCTTGCAGCTCCAGGTTGTATATCAAATATAGGGAACCCTCTAGTGCCTGAAAGAATTGGATTTGTTGCTCACTTTTAGGGTTCATTTGGACACCTACTTTCCATCCTGGAGTCAGCAGCAAAGCATATTGACATTACTGTACTTCCCCCAGGGATGAGTGTTATTGCACTCCAGGAACAAGGCTAGGCAGTGTTGTAGTCTTACAAATTTTAATATGGGACAGTTTCAGGGCAGCCACCGGTGGGTTCCCCGTTGCCCTTTCCCCTCCCACCCAGCATCACTTCCCAATGGGAAAAACAACCATCCATTGCTATACAAAATGTGTGGCAGGGCAGAATTTAGGGGACTCTGGATACTGCCTCCCAGAGTACCCAGTTAATTTTTTTTTAAAAAAAATTCCCCATACATCTATCCATTCCCTTTGGGATCAACTGTCCTATGTAGAGAAGAAAAAAGGCAAAACCAAAAATGCAAATATTTCTCACCCCACAAGTGCAATTCCATTCACTAAAATGCCTTTATGTATAACAGCCAGGAAAAAAAATAAACTGTATTTATTAAGCTTATCCTGCCCTCTTACAAGACTTTTCCATTGGATTATGGATCTCCTTGATTTAAAAAAAAAAGAGAGAAAAAGGGGAGATCGTCCAGACTGATGGACCTGTCAAAAATAAACAAAGAAAAAGACTGGATAAGTCAGGAAACTGCACTACTCTTCTTCATAGACATGTTTACAAGGGCAGTGGGCCAATCAGGGGGTTAACCCTTGGCCTGGGTAACCATTTAAAAGCCTCTAAGCTGATGAGTTTACATCATTAAATGAGCTAACAGGCCATTTCCTTCCTTCCTTCCTTCCTGCCTGCCTTCCTTCCCTGGACTTACAGGCTGCTCCAATTGTGAATTATTCTCAATAGCATACACCCCACCACCATAAACTGGGTTTAAAATAATACAATAAAAAGAAACACATCAATAATATCATACAACCTACAATACATATAGCACCAGGAAGAATCATCCATATAACCAAGGGTCAAAAAACCCCTCCACTACCAGTGGGAACAGGATCACAACATTCTAGTCTTCAAGGCCTGGTGGAGTAACTGTATTGTAAAGGCCTTCCTGACAACCAGGAGGAAGGGAGGGAGACACAGTAGAGATTTATAAGCAGAGAAGTCCCTTCCGTTACAATAATATTCTTTTATAATGACTGGGTGGAAAGTATGTGGGGACCCTATTGGATTTGCTGAAATGGTTGACACGGGCATCCACAGGAAGCCAACAGGGGGCAAATGATGAAATGCACACTGTGACTTCCCTCTTCTGCATGCATGTTGCGATAGTGTACAAATATATATGAAGACCAGAATTTGCCTTGTGATGTCACTATGCATGCTTCATCATTTTGATGAAACTTCTGGATCCTGCAGAAGTTATGATGCAACTTATTTCTAGGAAGTTACTTCATTAAGATGAGAACATGACCACTAACTTGATTGACTTTTTAGATGGTTAGGCAGTCATACAACACAGGTTTATTAACAGCCCTCAGTTATGATAGCCTGGTAAAACTTTCATGTTTAAAGAAATAGAGTTCTGGGTATCAGATGCTTGGGACAAATTTTTGCCCATCTTGTCAGCCTCCAGGTACTATACTGAACATTATAGCACAATGGCAGTTAGGCCAAACTTTGGCACACACTAGTTGCAAGTGCAGGTAGCGGCTGTCAGCGACTTCTGGTCTTTACAAGAAAAGAGCCAATGTTAACAGACTTCAATTTCCCAGGGGTATCTAGCTGGCTTCTCAAAAGAACAAAATACTGAACTACATTGATCACTGTCTAAACCTGAGAAAGCTCTGGTTTTCTTACGTGCAGCAATTTAACTGTAAAGAGATCACCTATGCAATTAATGTTCAGTCCAAATTTATGTCAAACAGGAACTGTGTCAAAATTCTGACACATCCTTTGCTTTGGCTAATACTGTGAATCCTTCCTTATACACATTATATAGCTGTTATCTCCCAATTAATATTAAAATTGATAGTATTTCTTTGTTCCTGACTCTCCTGCGCAATCTCCCTGCCCCACACGCATAAACTAGCTACAGGAGAGGTAAATATGGATAAGCTGGCAATGATGGAGAATCAGCAGCTCTCTCCAGTTCTGCTTCTGCTACAAGGGCTGATATGTTCCGTTAAGACTGATTGACATCTATGAGGATTTTGTTGAGGAAGAAAAGATTGTGAAGTCATCCTCAACCTCCTTAACCCATATAAATGTCATTACTGTAATATATTAGGGGTAGAGTATATGTTTACTGGTGTCATTGTATTTTATTTTTCTCATTTTTAATTTCTTTTCATAGGATCAAGATAGTCTGCAGGCCAGACACTGCAAAAAGATTTCAAGTGATTGACTAATTATGACCGTTGATGCAAATCATACATATTGGAAAGCCTACTGGCTACCTGAGAAGACAAGATAAGTAAATGTATTCAGTTAGTTTCTCACACCGACAGACTATAGGAAGAGGGAAGATGATTTTTTGTCCTCTCTGGATGGAATTCCTACATATCCTCAAACTCAGTTCCACAGACTCTCTGAAGCAAATATTGGGGAGGAGATCAGAAAAGGAGAGGAATGTCCTGTTTTGCAAACTGAAACCTGGATGTATGACTTTGGATATCACCCTGGATTCCAGAATTTATTTATATAGCTACTCAGAGATGGGGGCTTGATGATTTTATCTTACCTTTCACTTGAATAAAACCCATAGGAAGTAGCTGCAAGAGAAGCAAAATAGAACAGATGGATCTGAAACCTATGTCCACATTCCATGGTTAATTATATATTCTAAGTAGTTCAGTAATGTTTGGAAGTGGGGTGGGGATTAAACCAGCAAGGTGGCACATGGAGTGTCACAATACAATCTCCACCCTTTTTCTACCTGTGTGCGATGTTGCCAAAATGGAAACCAGGAACTGCAGTCCTAGAAATGAAAATTCCTACTTGATAAAGTGCTAAGAGGGCTCAAGATACAAAAATGCCATGAATTACAGCAAAAATGTGGCTTTGCTTAACTGTACAATCTTAAATGTTTTGTATAGTATTGCACACTTTAGAACTTGGCCAGCATGGGAACTTCTGGGTTTGGAGGACCAAAGGGCACAACTAGTTTTCCTTAAACATCTAAGAAACTTGTAGCATCCTGAATGCTAAGAAATATATTCTTGCATAAGCTAAGAAATATATTCTTGCGTAAGATTATAATTTGTTTTTAAGCCTTTTGTTTTGTGCTTTAAAGACTAACATGATCCCCTATACAGTACCTTAAGCAGGACATACTTTACAATGCAAGAAAAGGCATATTACCCCCTATGGATTTATATATATGGCCATGAGAAGTGCCATAGCACTCTGTCCCCTGTAATATGTCCTTTGTACTTTTCTGGCATGGCTACTAGTATTGCAATTTATTTATTGTGTTGTCTACTATGATTGTATTTCTGTTTGTCACACTGATCATTGAATAATAATAATAATATTCTGGGATTCTAGAAATTAGGATCACCTTAAATGTTCAAGTACCCCACATAATGCTGGGATAGTGGTTTTGTTCTGCAAATGATGGATGTATTTTTCTTCTTCTTTCTTCTGGTTTTTACTGTTTTTATTCTTTGAATAATTTTGCAGTGAGCTGTAGCTTGAAAAACCTTATGCCTTTTAATAACATGTGTTAAGTCATAAAAGGTGCTACCAGTCTCCTTCTGATTTTTGGCTACCTCCTATATTGTTTTTGAAATGTGAGGCCCAATAAACTCATATTCTAAAGGGTTTTCTGGGTGATGTCTGCCCCACGGGGGTGGGGGGAACTATTTTATTTAGTTATACCAGCTGGTGGTAAGTGGCAAGGGTAGTTCCATGTGCAATGTGAATTCTAGCTGCTGCAGCAATAAAATAATAATAATAATAATAATAATAATAATAATAATAATAATAATAAATGGGTATAAATAAGACAAAAGAGATAAAAAGACTAGCTGTTATCTCTAGTTTTCAGAGAAGAAGAGCTTGTTCCACAGAAGCATTAGCCATCTTCCTGGCCCTCCTCAGTTCACTAAGAGTAAAATATAAATAACTGAGCATTACATGGGTTGATACGTAAACTATAAAAGGGATTTTTAGAAAGTTACAGAATTGTTTTAAGTACAGCATTAAACACATTAACTGCTTAATTTGTTGCACTTCTTTCGTTCCCAATTTGTAAACACTGAGAAATGGCATCTTCGTTCAAATGGTAAAGCAAAAGATGGATGAAGTCCCCATAAAATCCATCCAGCTGTGCAAACAGCTCCCTTGCAATGGAACTGTTACTGTCTTACTGTCTTAAAACAAAGAAGAAAACATTAAACTGTGTTTCTCAACCTTGGCACTTTAAGATGAGTGGACTTCAACTCCCAGAATTCCCCAGCCAGCATGGCTGGCTGGGGAATTCTGGGAGTTGAAGTCCACTCATCTTAAAGTGCCAAGGTTGAGAAACACTGCATTAAACGATTTCCCCCCTAGAACGATCTATGTCACCTGAGTGACCTATTTAGCCCTTTCCCGGTGGAGGCAAAGCGCACGATCGTGATGATACCTTTTCCTTCAAGCCCTTTTTTCCTGAAATCCAAAGTCAAACTTAACGCCTTGGCTTCCTCCTCCCGCGGACATCCATTCTGTACCTAGCGGGATCTCACTCTGCGAGGTGCCATAACTGCAGTGCACAACTGAGGGCAGGTTCCGCCCGGAAAGAGGGTGGCATTCAGACGGTCTTCCCTTTTACCCACCTGACTGCGGCTCGCCCATCCTGCACGAGGAGGAAGCTGCTTCCCTCAGCTCACGCCGCAGCCTGCAGTGGTAGAAAAGCGGGCGCTCGGGAGCGTCCCTTGCGTTCGTCTTTGTTTCCGTCGCCACGGCAACCTAGGGAATTCCCGCCCCCCCCCTCGGTCTGTTTGTTTCCCTCTCTCTGAACTTCCCGCGCCGCGAGAGGGCGCGTGGGACCTGCGGGTTCCGTTCCTAACAGTGCAAAATTCTCTTCGACTTCATCACTTTCCTATTCAAGAAGATTCTGTGCAGTTGTTAACCCTGACTCTGCTGCCCTGACCTTTGTGACTATATCGCACATGCAGATTCGCTATCCTTCTGTTTGCCGTGCTCTAAAATCTGAAAACCGAGAAAAGGGAGCCAAACATTTCCACCACCTTCCTGAGGGTGCAATCTTCCTTAACTTAGTCCAGAAAACAAGGGATCATCGCAGGGAACCTGGTTCAATATTATGTAAACAAACGCACAATGGAGGAGGATAAAAATATTTTGGTTTAATAAAAAAGGAAGTTTTAACATTCGAGCAGGAAACACTTCTAGAAAAGTTTGGTAGTTTTTGTTCTTACAAAAAGTTTATAAGATATACCTTTTTCTTAACACAAAAAAAGCTGCTTGTGTCGCCTTGTGTGCCACTGTATGTGGTGCTACCACCACCACCAAAGATCTCTTTCTCAAAAATGAGAAAGAAGAATTTTGTTCCATTGATGTAGCTGAAAGTACCTCTATGCTGAAAATTGCAACAATTCTGAATGAAATTAGATCATGGGAGCCACCTTGCCTCTCTAGGCAAAAGCCATCACTCTTAAAAATTGTGAAAAAGGATGTCACGTGGTGAAGCAAAGAACGAGAGGGTAACACCAACACCTTCCTCCACTGTTAACATTTCTCCGGAAACCTTTCTCACCAATTGTCCCTGCCCTCAATTCAGAGCAGTATACTTTTACTCTGAAATATCTAGGCTTTTGTTCTTAGACAGAAAACGAAGTGGAAGAACTGTTTTAGAACGTTACCACCCCATTTTAAAAGATGACAACCCATATTTGAAGGGAGGGTTTTGGCCTCTTGTGTCATTCTGGCTGATGCTTTCAAAGTGAGAGCTGGCTACGTGAAAATCAGCAAAGGGAGGTGCTGGTGGAGGCCCTCGGTATTGCATCTGAACTGGCTGGAAACATGTAAGTACAAAGCCAGATTCTCGCCAGACCACATCTTTTCACAGCAGCTTGTGGCCACAAGTTTTCTGGGTGGACTACAAAGTTATTACAAGAATAAAAACACTAAAAACAAGAAGTACACCATAAGAAGAAACTCACTATCCCAGTGTTATGTGGGATATTTAAACTTTTCAAAATAATCTCAATTCTTCTAGGAATTTATACTAAGACTATTAGTATTATTAAATGACCAATCAATATGACAGAAAGACAAAGACATGAGACAACAAATTATATAGCACATTATAAAATTAGGAGATAAGAGCCATATGAGCTATCTGAAATATATCAACCAGCTAAGGTCTAAAATCAAATTAAATTGTTAATATCGTAGAACTAAAATAAAATAAAACTTCACCAACGGGAGTGTATCTAGGCATACTTGCAGAACCAAATTTGACTGTTACAAATGGAACAAAGCAGGATAATTAGCAGTCTAGTGGACATTACAGGTGGTCCTGGCTTAACCACCACTCGCTCAGTGACTGTTCAAACTTGCAATGGTTTTGAATGAGTGGAACTTGCGCCTGGTCCTCTGAGTTCTGGCCAATGCAATTTCCCGTGGTCATTTGGTTGCCATTTGCAACCTTCTTTGCCAGCTTCTGACAAGCAAAGTCAATAGGGAAGCCAGCAGGAGGTCGCAAATGGCAACTACGATGTCCTTGCTTAATGACCTGCGGTGATTCGCTTTAATGATGGCAACTGGGAGTGCCAGAATTGTCGTTGTTAACCAAGGACTACCTGTATAGATTTGGTGACTGCCTCAGTGTGTTGATGTCAGCCAAGAGCTGATTTTCATACTGTAGTCGCAGAACAAAATTCTTGGCTGCCAATTATGGCTAGGCAACAACTGATATAAAATGACAGTGTCCAGCATTTTCCATGTCATTTTTAGTACATGTCAAAGAAACCTGAGTCATGCAATCAGTCTGTATGAGACTTTAAATACAAGAGGATTTTTTTCTGCTCCTCAGTCTAGAATTGGTAAAAAATTCTGAGTTTTCATCAGCAAATAAACTGCACTATTTCAATTGTCCAGATATCCAGAAATAAAGCAACAGGTCAAATTTTGCAGTGGTTCTTCCTTCTTCCTCTCTTATTGCCTTTTCACTGATGTGACTATCTTTTCCTCTTCCTATCTTCTCAATACAAGTAATTTTCTTATTAGAATCTTTATCTGAATCTTAATGAAGGATATACTTCATTCAGGATTTGAATGCAAAAGCAAAAGTTGTATGAGTTACATAATAATCATGCATTGTATAAATCCTTCAAGAAACACTTTTTTGTATAAGGATTCTTTGGATTAAATTCTGATTAATTATATACCATCAGGTCGGTGTTAATTCTTGGCAATCACGTAAATAGACCTTCAGTAAAACACACACATACAGAATTTAAAACAAACCAATAACATTTAAAATACAGAACAAAGAAACCCTTAAGACAATAACAAGAAGAGGATACCACCTGGCTTCTGCAAGCCATAGCTATTGCAAGAAACTTGGCAACTTTTGTAGTGGTTGTCCAAGTTAGGTCTTCCAGAAAGAAGATAATTTCTTGATCAGAGTTTAATTAAGGCTTTGTCTGGGCCACGAGACCATACCCTCTGGAGTGAAATGCCACAGTATATTAGATCTGAATCAATATGCCTTCTCATAGATGAGGAAAACCTAACCAGTAGAGTGAGGTGAACCAGAGACTCACCCCAATGGATTTGTTTCAGCCAAAACCTGAGACAACAAATTCTCAGGTGGGCCCCAAGAGAAATGCAGCCTAGCCAAGCAAGGGTATTCAAAGTTGAGTGTGGGACACGGACAACAGCTTTCAGAAACTTAGAGTGAATGGCTTCTAAAGTTCAGGCATCCTTAGAAACAGAGAATTGTGCACCGCATAACAGCAAGCACAAGACCTTTGTTTTTTACCGCTGCAGGGACCAGCATATTTTAAGATCGCATTAGAAACTTTTTGAGCTCTAATAGCAAGTTCATTCAGTTGGTTGTTCCAGGGGGTAGAAAGTTAAAAGTGGATGCCTAGGTACTTAAAGTCCTTGACCCGATCAATTGGTTAATTTTCCATTTAACATGGGACTTAAGGTGCATTCTAGAGAGAACTAAAACTTTAGTTTTGGAGTAGTTGATTTCAAGAAATTCCCTAGAACAGGACACTACAGCAGCTAGGCATCTACGAAGGTCCACTTGTGTTACAGGTAAGATGGTTGCATCATCTGCATACAGGAGGATTGAAACAGGATGGTGGGCAAATGTTGGGGGTGGAATTCTGGTCACAACAATGTCATTTATTTAAAAGTTAATTAGGGGGCAAGAATACAGCCGTTTGACCCCTTTGAGGATAGGGATGGTTAAACTGCCATTACAACTGCCTCTAATCTGTTGCAGTATTTTGATGTAGCAAAATTATCAATCTGAGAAGGTGATGATCAATGGATGTTGCAGTTAATTTCCTCATAGACTCTCACGGGGACTTGGTCAAAGGCTGCCTTAAATCAACAAAAGCAGCACTGGGCTAGGAATATTTTTCAGCTAAATGATGCAGAATTGCACACTGATCCATGGTGGAATATCCTGATCTAAAGTGTGCTTGTTTGGGGGCTAAGATATTCTCTGGATACAAGCAGTCTATAAAAGTTTATGGTATAAAAACTGAGCAGTTTACTGATAACTGACATTAAGTTAATTGGGCGATAGCTGATTTTATCTATTACCTTTCTTGTATAATGGAAGTGTAGAATCAACCCATTTGATGGGGAGCGATAGGTTATTAATGGCAGTAAATGGGGGGGGCTAACAGAGGCTTACCAATCAGGATTTGTTTTCAACCATTTTGGCATAATCATATCTTTACCTGGGAAAACTGGAGAAATCGGTTTTTGGATTTCTAATTGTGTGAGACTGGGGGCCGATCTGGGTATGGATCAGATATTTGGGGGGGGGGAAGAGAATTACCACTAAAGGGAGCACTGAATAAGTTACCAAAGTATTTTATCTGGGATTCTAAAGATATTACATCATTAGCACTGGGGCTAGGTTTATCTGAAGAGCATGAAATAAGATGCCATAACAGACAACCATCCTTATTTGTTACTGCCTGTTGAAACCCTATCTCACTAATGAATAGTTTTGCTTTTTTTCTCTCAGGAGCTTTTTATAATTCTTTTTTTTTAGTACCAGAAATGTTTCACAATAGGGAGAATCATTATGGAACTGGGCATTTCCATAAGCTGAGGTTACCATAATCTTGGCTCGAACACAATCCTTATCAAACCAAGGTTTGGAGTGCTTATTTGAACAGTATGAATTGGAGTTTGATTAGACTAAACTGTTCTGAGGTAAGTGTGGGTCTTCCGGGCTGTGTGGCTGTGGTCTTGAAGTCTTGTTTCCTAACGTTTCGCCAGCACCTGTGACCGGCATCTTCAGAGTGCAGGAGCACAGACAGGAGCAGTTCTCTCTGTGCCCAGGGTGAAGTGACCCTTCTGTGGGTATTTATAGAGATCTGGGGGGGGTGTGTGGGGGGGTTGGGTTGGGGTTGAAGATGCCGGTCACAGGTGCTGGCGAAACGTTAGGAAACAAGACTTCAAGACCACGGCCACACAGCCCGGAAGACCCACACCAGCCATCGTATGCCGGCCGTGAAAGCCTTCGACAATACATTGTTCTGAGGTAAACCAGTAACTTTTTTGAAGTGTGGCAAAAATGTCATGAGTATCATTGATTGTACCAATAATTTGTTTCAAATGGTTGACTTATGAAGATTCAAGAAATTAATCTACAGCAGCTAACATTTTACTAGTATTAAACTTTTTACTCTCAGGATCCTTTCCCACTTTTAAAATTATGGAGGACCCCAAAAGAGCTTTCGTTTGTATGGGTTACATTTATTGGTATTTACTTTATTAAAAATTAAAATTGATGCATTTGCTGCCGCTACTGCTTCTCATGGTTTGATGGGATTTTAATATTGTATTATTTTTCAACATAGGCTCGCAAATAATTTTGATTTTGTGGCCATGAGAGGGTCTTGGAAGACCCCTGGGGTCTTCGGATCACACTTTGAGAAACACTGTACTAGGCCATATTGACTGATGTTATCTAACAGATGACGGGCAAGACTGAGGGGCAGTTGACCTCGCTCTGTAGATTTTAGGAAAAGGAGCCTACTAATGGTAAGTGATTACTGTCAAGGTGGAAGCTAATACTAAAATTTAAATAATATGGGACAGAATCAATCTCCATTCTACCTCCACTCCTTTATTAATGCCTTTATCTTTAGATGTCCAATGAACCAACCCAGTTAGAGAAGCCTGGGATGTTAAAATGCTGGAGCAGGGCCCCATTGTTGGTTCCTATCCTAGCATTAAAATCACCTATTATTAATACTGGGCTTGGAAACTTGGTCATTTAATTGAAAAGCCAGTTTTCAAGGCAGTCCCAGTCCTTGCTGATTTAAGAAATAAGATTATGAGGGAGTAGACATTAATGAAGAAATTGGTTGAATCAATTTTTAAAGTGGAAGCTATGTCTAACTGATCACACATTAAAGCTGGTGAAACATGAGCATGCAATTTAGTGGAGATTTAGGTGCTTATCTTCTAAACCTTCTCCAGGATGTTCTGTCCTCAACATTCAGTCCTTCCAATGGTGCGCCCATCACTTCTGTAATCAAATCTATCCACTCTGTTGTTGATCATCCTCTCCTCTTTCCTTCAATGTTTCCCAGCATTATAGACTTTTCAAGAGACTAAGTCTTCATATAATGTTTAAAATACGGTGATTTGAGCCTGGTCATTTGTGCTTCAAGTGAGGTCTCTGGATTTGTTCCATAATCAATTCACTTGGCTAAACATGATATTTTCAGAGGTCTTCTCCAACATCAAAGTTCAACAGTATCAATAATCTATCCTGTTTTTTAAAATTCCAGGATTGGATTCTGCAATACTGAGATAATATCAAGAAAACTGTAGAGTAGTTCTGTTCAATTACTGTTCCTTGGAGTATTCTAAGGAAAGATCAGGAGTAGGTACTCCTCTACATGTCCTCCAAATTTTCACAGTAAGAAATAAGTACCCCTACAGTTATTTGAATATGAAATCTCTAGTCCCTAAAACACTCATTTAAAATAAGATACAGTATTTTCTCTATGCCCTGTATATCAGAGGAAATCATTATTTAACCAGGCCTAGCAACTTTGGCCTCCTCGGAAGTGCTACACAATAGGTTTTTGTTTTAAAGAAAGCTGATGCAGGAATATGTATTTAAATTAAAAGAGTGATTGAATATAAATAATCTCCTAGTAAAAGAAATCAGTTTAAGAGAAATACATATGATTTTTTGAGATGTACCAACTGTGGGCCCCTATAGATGCACTAAATCCAAGAGTGTACTGGCCTTTTTTGCTAAAGCACATTTAAACAAAAAATGATTTCATTTTCAAAATCATTTTCATAGCAATTCTGTATCTGAGGGATGCCACCAAGTTTTGAAGTGATGCTACTCATAGTTGCTACTGTATGTCCTATTATGGTATTCCATTCCAGTTCCCATCACAGAATTTCTGACACCAGCTGTGCAATCAGTTCCCGGGTATCTTTCAAGCTGGAAGAGATCTCTAAGCCATCTTTTGCCACATGTGTACCAATCAGAAATATCTTCCTTTCATCTCCAATTTCAGATAAAGCCAAAGCATCATGAATGTCTGTGATACCATATGCGCCTTCAAGATCCTGTCCAACAACAACAAAACAGAAATGTGTTAATCTACTCAATTCTGTTTTTTCAAAGCAGGGTTGCAATCTCCCTCACAGAGCTGTAAAAGCACCTAGTAATACTGTAAATAAATAATATTATTTGGGGCAAAGAATTAACAGCATTTTATTAAATAAGCTTTTCCTGGGATGGGTCCTTCACCCCACATATAAGTAAATTAAATTAAAAGACCAAAAAAGACCAAATTTACTGTTGACATTTGGGCCAGCCTTGCTATCATGTCCCAGCAACAGCACTCCTCTGTGGTTCATGCACTGGGGCAGATCTATAGGAGGATTGTTGTAGACCTGAAGGAAGACTGCTCCAAACTTTAGCTACCATATCTGTTTCCCATTTAAATAACAGAAGCAATATGCAAACAGTTGTCAATGCCTTTTTCTATTTTTTTTTTCAACCTAGCTTGCAGCTTTGGGATTTCTTGATGGTTTCTCATCCAAGTATTAACCAGATCCAACTCTGCTTAACTTTCCCATATAAGATCAATGTTCGGTACATGGAATCTTTTCATAATGGAATCTTTGTCATTGTTTTTTTCTCCACTGAACTGTAAAAGACAGGCTTGTCAGGGATTGGCAGCCACAGTAATATAGTACCACTATGCTACTATAGAGAGAGCTAGGGTGGTGTAGTGGTTAAGGCACCAGGCTAGAAACCTGGAGACTGTGAGTTCTAGTCCTGCATTAGGCACAAAGCCAGCTGGGTGACCTTGGGCCAGTCACTTTCTCTCAGCCCTAGGAAGGAGGCAATGGCAAACCACTTCCGAAAAACCTTGCCAAGAAAACTGCAGGGACTAGTCCAGGCAGTCGCCACAAGTCAAGACTGACTTAAAGGCACAAAACAGAACAAACAAAAAATACTACTATATACTGCTAGTGCAGCATGATATACATGCATACATACATGCAGCATGATATAGCAGCTAGAGTGCTGACTTGGTTGGAGAACAGTTGGGCTCATATTCTGTTAGAAATGAAACCCAGAAGGTCTTTGTTTTGACCAAACCATTAGTATTGCTTACAAAAAGGCAGCATAAATAGTGATGTCATTAATAAGACAAATGTATTATAATCAATGACCGCTACTGCATGTCACAGGTCCTTTTTTTCCTGCAGTGACCAATTATAGGGATTATTGAATGACACTTTTGTTATAGTGTTAGGATTTCACACACACTCATCAGGAAGCTACCGCTAGCAATTCTGCTCTCGGTCCTATAGCTTATATTTACCTGCTTATTGGCTAGAATCATTACAGGCAAAGTTGAGTTATTCTGGACCAACTGATGAAGATGTTTTTTTGCAACTGGGAAGCGTTCATGATCTGCTGAGTCCACAACGTAGATCAGCAACAGGACTCTTGGCATATACATCTTCCAATACTCTCTTAAAGACTCACTGCCCCCAACTGTAAATCAATAATATAGGAAGACAATGAATCAGCAATTGTCAATTAAAACTCACAACTGCTTACTAAAACTTTCAATAGGAGGCAGCTGGTTTCAAACTGATTTCATGGAAACTCTCAGGAAAGGCCGAAGTACATGATAGAAAATCTTTGCAACAATTATCATCCACAACTGAATATACTGCAGGAAAACACTGAGGTTAAAGCACACATATATAGAATAAAAAAATAATATGGTTAGAGTTCTATTTAATGAGCAATGGGATGGATCTTACAACACAGCAACTTTTAAATTGAACATATATATGTTTCTCCTTGTTGTTTGACCCAAATCATATTTTTCTAAAAAAAATTTTCATTCCATATCTTAATCCTTTAAATGAGAAAAATGAAGTGTAGGAACCAATACCCAACAAGATTATATAATCTACTGAGTTCTGTGTATTCCTGTCTTCATTAGAATGGCTTTATTGCAATAATTATAAAAATGTAACCTGTTATAATACACTTTAAATTATTCCTAGTATTTTGGCTCAATGAAGAAAATAGGTAAATTATGCTAGATATACAGTTTTGACTTATGTAAAGTAGTTATGTTTAGTGGAAACAAAACTTTAACACACCAGTATTTTATCAGGGAAATGGAGGGGGAGATTTTTAACAGCAGTGTTTCCTTGAAAAGACCTAAAATAGAGGATTAAAAAAAAATGTTTCTCATAAGATATATATGCTTACTTTCTAGAAATTCCATCTTTGTTTCTTCTGTATTGACACACACTGCATTGAAGCCTTTGGTGGGAACTGTGTTGTGCTTTACTTGGTTAGTTGCTAGCGAACAGAGAACACTGGTTTTTCCAGCCCCATCTAAGCCTAGAACCAAGATTTGCTTGCTGGATGGTTTATCCTACAAAATATAAGACCACACAATTACCAGTGAAGACAGATACATTAAAAGTAAAACCTCTATGGAGCCATTTTTTAATATTTAGTAGAGGGAACATTTGAACAAATAAAATCATGGAGTTATGAGTGTGGTGGTAAACTTAATTTACTAGTGACTGACCATACATACTATACTGATTGTACATAAACTGGTATAGCAAATCCCACAATTCCAGGTCAGCGTAGTTAACATTATTCAATGTAAATATTGAACCTATTCAAGTTTTTTTTATTAGATTTGTTTTGGCTAATTTAGCATAAAACTATTACAAGTGGCTAAAAGTGTTTAGCAACTGAAACAGCTATTTTTCCAAATGTTGCAATAGCAGTTCTTGAATGGCAGTTGACTGTTTTTGGTCTTGAATTGTGGCTCTTTTTTTTTTTTTTGACAGATGCTCACAGTTCTCAGCAGACAAGTGAAGGCAGAAATGTACTGGAAATCTAAACATTAGAGAACTACACAAAAGGGACTATAATTACAGACGAGTCTATAAACAGCTATCCAAAATATGCGTATTATTCTGAAAATTATACTGATATTATCATATATAATGCTAACAACTTTATAGCTGGGATGGGTACCTTGTGGTCCTCTAGTGCTTATTAAACTTCAAGTCCCAGCAGTCTCAGCCAATATGTCAAGGATGCTATGAGTTATAACTCTGCAAATCCAGAATCTCCTTTGAGTTGGGTTGCCTTAATAAATCCAATAAATTCAGAGGGTCAAATGTTTCCCATTTGAACAACACTATCAGCAGGAATAGCAGGTATGGACAGCCACCTGACGATGGTAAACTCCCCCCCCCCCCCAGAAATCTAGTAGTAAAGCCAAATCCAAAACAGTAGTGGAGACAGGAATAAAGGCAAACTCAGTTACCTAGAGCTGCTCATGAACAATAAACTGAGCTGGTTTACATGCAAATACAAAATTATTTCTTAGTTATTACACAACATGTGGGGAAACAATCTAACAAAGAAGAAAAAATAAATTTGTTTTCACTACTTCTTAAACAACTGAACAACATTGGGTGGAAAACTTTTGGTGATCTGGATTAGATCCCAATCTAGCTTCTATCTATTTCTGAGCTACAGTTGTTATTTATTTTTCCCTAGATAGAAAGAAGGCATGGATACTCTTGAACTGGTAACAAAGAAGCCAGCACTTGCCATTTTATTAAAATTATTAAACTAACAGTCTGATTTCTTATTCAGAAAAATGGTGGATTCAATTTACAATTCCTTTTTATGAAGACTCAATTTAATTATTTAAATTGCAATTTATTTACTAGTCCGGAAGATTCTGTCATCAATTCTAGCAAAAGTGCACTCTTGTGATTGTTATTATCTCAATACACAAGCCTCAATACTCTGGGAAAGATGTAGATTCATTTAGTCAGAATTCATTCATAAAAAAAAAAAAATAGAAGTGATCCAAGAAGTCATTTGGAACTGAATTAGCTCCAGTTCAATACTGCAATTCTTGTGGATATTTGGAAAATATTTTTGCCATTATATCTAAAAAAACAGCCAACCCCAGTTTTTAAATTGTGCTAATATTCTTGTCTATTTTTGATAGAATAAGTGTGTACTTTTTCCATCCAAATAGTAGATCAGTAGGACTTTTGAAGGACAATAGTAGGTCCTTCAAAAGTCATCAACATTTGTTTTATTATATTTTTATCCCATATATAATAAAACATATATATATATGAAGTAACTCAAGAACAGATTTAAAATTATTTAGACGGTCTGAGAAAAATTTGGAGGCAAAGAGAAATAATAATGTCCTGAAACTATTACAACAATAAGGGACTTAACCTCATTAGTCTCTCTGCCAGAACAATACCATTTTGCTCATATCAGAGAATCAAGAAATTCAAAAAGGCTGAAAAGTCACTCTGACTTTAAATGGGCAAAAATGGTAGAGTTCTTAAAAATATCTTGAAGAGTACCAGGTTCTTATTTGTGTGATTTTTTAAAAATAATCTTAAAATAAATGACATAGCTATTAAGCTAAGTTTAATCTTCTGGAGTTTCATTTCATTGAGATAGCTCTCTGTTCCAGTTCTTAAGAACATTACTTACCAAGCGAAGAAAAGGATGTGCGTATACAACAGCAATGAAGCAAACCATTCCAAATGGCTCACCACAAAGTTGGTCTGGCACTCAAATTGCTAAGATACCAAGGTAAAACAAAGGTGGGAGGGCTCGTCCTCTGGAGAGTTTCTATTCTTATCTCTTTCCACTCTGCATTAATAGGATTCTACCTGGTTGATTTTAGTCTAAGCCTTCCATGATCTCAAAGAGCTGAAGAAGTCTGTAATGGTTAAGATTTATGCCTGCCTTCAGATAATTAAAAAGTACCAGGAGGTTAGAAAATCTGGAGTTAGATCCCTGGCTACTTTTCTCCCTCAATGTATTTATTCCCAAAGCTAAGTCTGTATAAACTTACTTAGGCTAGAAAAACTACTAGTCGATGGATAGCTTTTTAGTAGCCCATCTATTCATATAATTTATTCTAATGCAATCAGGTTGTAGCCAAGCCTGCAACAGAAATAGTATCACTGAAAAACAAAGTGCTTACGACCACACTTGGTGGAACATTGAGATGGAAGAATTATTTTTTGGTTTCCAAAGCCTAGGGGGAAAACCACAACAATTCCCAAACAGAGCATGCCCAGCAATAATAGAAAGCAATGTGCCCATTGGGAAAATTTATGGAAAGCCAGAGTTGAGGCGTGACTGCTTGCTTCAGTTTTTGACACCTGTTCTAGAGCTGGACCTAATTGGCAGACATCCTGAACATGAATGCTTCTATTGGGGGCAGTAGTATGTTGCATGTTTGCTGCAATTCCCTAATTAGATCTATAGTAACTATTCCTACTATCTTGAAATCCTTAAAACTGCCAATTACACCTTACAAAACCCTCTAATTGCTCCAAGTGACTGTTGGAACCAAAATCAATTGGCTGATTGTAAGCCTGTGATAAAACAAGATTAATTTCAATTATCCTTTTTTTTAAAACCATGCATCAACAGCGTGGTCTGATTCCACCTGTGTTTACTCAGGAGCAAATGTTCTGACTTCAAGAGTGCTGACTCTCCCAAATTTCAACCCAGCACCTAATTTTAAGCCAACAGCCATCATTAAAACAACAACAGCAACTTTTACCAGGCCTTTCCTTGCTATCGTTGGTGACTTTGGGCCAGTCACTCTCTTATCAGCCCAACCCACCTCACAGGGCTTTTGCCGTGGGTAAAAAAGGAAGAGGAAGGAGTATTATGTATGTTCACCGCCTTGAGTTATTTATAACAAATAATAAAGGCAGGATAAACATCTAATAAATAATAATAATAATCAGAACCACTTTTCCCTGTTTTTAAAAAAAACAGCAAACACTTTACACACCATTTTAAAAAAATCACAGATCGTTCGAGTTTACCCGTTCGACTTGTACTGACAAGAACTGGGCCTCAATGCACGGAACTCTCAGCTGAAGCCTCTGAAGTTAATTCCCACGTGCCCTTACCTGTCCCGCCGGCGGGCCTGCTCCTCTTTCTTGCGCCCCGAGCCGGAGCCGAGACTGCCGATCTTCGCGCCCCGGAGGCCCTTTGGAGGACAAGTAACTCCGCCAAAGAGCGTAGGCGACCCCGCCGGTGACGGCAACCGCAGTGCCCACCAGCGCGAACTGCCGCAGGCTGCCCGCCATGGCCCCAGAGGAGAGAGCTCAGGCGAGCCCGGAGGAAGCCCGACCGGCCCAGCGCCGTTTCGCTCCAGCGCGGGGGCAGAGCCCGGCTCCAGGCCCCGCCCCTTCTCGATGGGGCTCCGCCCCGCTGGGTCCCCAGCGGCCGCTGCCGGAAGGCGGGTTCCTGGTGTTTCTTTCAAGCGGAGTGGTCTTACTTCCGCGTCCACGCGCGTGTAGCTGCTGGAGCCGAAAGCGTTGTTCTCTCTGCTCGTTTGCGGAGCAGTTATCCCCGGTGAAGCCAGCGGGATGGATTTGTGATAAAGTATCTCTGATCTTCTGGGCAGCCAAAGGATCGCAGCTGGCAAGAGATGGCGTTCGGCTTTCAGTCTTTGCAGCAGGTCTGTGCAGTTTGCTTTTTTTTTTTTTTTTTAATTTGGCAAGGAATCTCCTTACGATTTGATTCAAGAGCTCCAGCAATGCCACCGCCTGAGAGAGAATGCAGAACACAGATCTAGCGTCTTTCTGAACACCTTCAGAGTACATTTTCTGCCCACCAAGAAATAGCCATTGCCAATTAGACATTAAAACGTTTTTTAAGTACTTCTGCAAGATTCACCTTGTTTTTTTACTGATGATACAGCAATTGAAGGGTGCATTGGCACTTAACAAACCTCTGTCCATTCAGCTTTCCTCCCCTCCCTTCTTTTTTTGTTTGCTTGGAACTTGCCAGGAGCAACACAGTATTGCTGTAAACTGGATGGATCCCTTATTCGAACATAATTCAACTACTCTTTTAATAGTGTGTAAAAGTAACATTAGGTAATATAGAAACTGATCAAATGCAAAAGCATGATATAGTACTTTAAAATGTTACTGCAGTAAAATGCTGGATGTCAATATTACAGCTGAAAACGACTATTTTTTTTTCATTTTGGTGTCAATTGTTGAATATTTGACCTCTGAACTCAATGTCCAGTTTTGACTCCCGTTTGTATTAATGGTATGCAAGTGGTAGTTTTCAGTATTTTAACAGTATCTAACAACTGATAGCTTGAGATTTGGGTTGCAACTTACCAACATACTTATGGGAAAAATATGATGCCCAAGAGAGCTTGTGTTTTCAGGGAAGTTTTACACCCCAGATAGAAGCTGAATAAGTGGAACTTTGAATTGTTTTACAATTCAAGGAACAGTTCACTAAAACAGTCCAGAAAACAGAAGGGAGCATTACCATATGCCATGGACAGGTCAACCTGTTTTCTCTCATGCTATATATGCTTATATCTCATTCTTAATGCATGCACACACCACTAGTGTAGTGAGCAATGCTTTATAAGTGCTTCATACAAAGATCAACTATAGCCTTGAATATGTGAGAATGTAAACCAATCTATCCTGAAGGTGGGAAACCCCTTTTTCCTTTGGCAGCATTTATCTGTGGTACTCCTGTGTATCTAGCTCTGCAACTTTCTGATTCTAGCTGCAACAATTGTACAGTGCCCCAAAAAACTGGGGGGGGGGGGAGAGAGAAATTTTAAGTTGCAGTGATGGAGCTGACACAGTGCCCAAGCGGTTAATTTGTAAATGGAAAAAAAGAAGATTCAGACAGAACTGGAAGGAGTTGTCATTCCAGATTTCTTCCTTTTCTATAGTTTCTCAGGTTTAAACTGTTAGCACAAGAGAGGAACTGAATGAAGTCTTGCTATGTCTCCACAGGCACAGGCAATATGTAGCGATTTAATGAAATCTATGAACCTAATGAAAAATGCTTTTTGAAAGCCAGAAGATTAGGGAGCAATTATTAGCTTACTAAAAAAGAAGCGAAGAGCAAATACACAAATTTACTCCATTCACATATAAGTATAATGGAAGTATAGTGCAATTCCTCTGGTGGAAAGTGAAATAATGCAGCAGAAATGCTAGCTCCACGTCCAATAAATAAATGAAGAGCTTAAATACACTTCGAACCCTTTCGTTCTTTGAAATCTATGACCTGCAGATTTATGAATCTATACATCATTATCCTAAGATCTTATTTCCCTTTAAAAGTTTGTCCTTTCTTATGATTAACTCTTTGAAAGCAGTAGATGTATAGTTAAATTAGGACTGCCATTTTTAAGTGGTAGATCAACAAATGCTTTACTGGATGAATGATAACATTCTATGAATGTATACTCAGTGGAAGTTATCCCTAGGCAAATGTATTTAACAGTGTAATCTTAGGGAAGCAGAGAAGCAAGAGCACATTTTTTCTATTCTGTGTTACTATAAAACAAAATGGAAAAATGAAATATTAACAAAAATTAGGAGTGCACAAAACAGAAAATATGTTTTGTTTTGTGTGTGGAACAAAACAGTCGCAGTCTAAATCTTCTGTCAGAATGTTGTAAATTGGCTGCATTCAGTGAAATAAAACTTGAAATAGGTCAAAGATATAATCAGAACAAACTCAAACTGTTTTGAGTGTTCTAATCATAGGAAAGAATGGAATTTCAGTATGAGTCCCTTACTTGCTTGTCTTTCATGCAATACCATAAAGGTAGGTGGACAGCAATCTATGCTCATTGCTACTGGCCAACCAACTTGCAGAAAAATCAGCTGAAGAGATTATGTTAAAAACATTTTACGTTAAAAAAAAAAAATCAGAACCCAATCCCCTTCTTAGCATTGCTATACAGTCCTCATTTAGTTAAATGTCTCCTTGAAGTACTCAGTTAACACAAAAATAAATAATGCCACCAGCAATGGGTTCCAATACAAAAACAAAAAAGGAGTTTCCTCTGTAAAATTATAGAAACCAAATACAATTTTGAAAAATTCACCTTGTTTTTGTTTGACCTTTATTATGCTCATAGCTTTCATAAAAAGAAAAAATATAGCAATTTCAGCCGCTTGTCCTGATCACCAGCCTCCTTTCCCACTTTTCTTTTTCTTCTGTTGCTGCTTCTTCTTTGTTGCTGCTGCACCAGGAGGCTTTTGGTGCCTTGGTGGTATCATGTTGCTTGTTGATGCAGATGGCACAGCTGTTATAGTGCCAGGCCGTGGAGATGTAGGTGGGCTACTAGCAGTTTTGCTAGCATCCCTGCAAAAAAAAGGTAAGAAGGATAATTGAGTTCAGATATATAGTGTATTTTTAGTTTACAGCCTATGAATAGACTCCAGCATGTTACATGTAAAGAAACTACAGTATTCTCATATTTAAGATATAAGATATCTTTAAGAACTGAAGAGGGCATCGAAAATGGCCTTGAAGGACAGCAGGAAGAGCTGCTACCAAGGCAACAATCAGACAAGTGGGACTTGAGTCCTTTCCAAGAAACTAACTTGAGAAAATGCTTTAGACAGGCCTCTCCCTAATTCACACAAAGATAAAGCGAGGGAGGAGGGAAGCACATTCAGACTTGCAAAATTCTGTTACTACAGCTGTCATAATAAAAGAGGTTTTAAACCAATATGGCATTGGTTTCTTAGTCTGGTCTACCTTATTGGGCTGACAAGAATATAAGTAGTAGCCACGGCTATTTCCCAAAATTTAAATTCCATCTATCTGCATCCTATTTATACATGAAGCTATCTGGCAACTTACTACCTTTGACAATCTGTATCTGAGTTCCAAATCTAATCAAGCAATCTCTAAATAACTTTGTTATTAAGTTGTAGAATATTTATCTCAGAGACATACAGCAATATATGTCTTGACTAATAATGCCTACCAAGTGGTGGGAAAGTAAACAAGATAGTTATGATGGTCTGCTGCTTGTTATACCAAATTTCTTACAGATCCTTTGCCCCATAATCTGAGGTGGCTAAAGATGGAGATAAGTTCAGGGTATGATGCTACCACTCAATGCATCAAAAACTTTTCAAAGTTTTTTAAAAAGCAACATTTCTCATGCAGTTCCCTGAGGATAGAAAGGTAGTTCTAGATTTCCCCACAGGTAAAATTTATCGGTTTTCCCAAATATAGCTACAACTTTCCATTCTCTCCAACTTCTGCCAGAACTGCTCAGAAGAAAGCAGACATAGCTGCAGAAATGGAAATATAAGGGATGTATGAATAGAAAGTCAGGCTTCAAGGAACAGATCCATCCACAAAGTCAAAATGTTCACAGATCCTGCTTTTTGCAACCTGCTTCACAGGCTCTTACTTTGGGAACAATAGATTCCATAAAGACTTGTCCTCCTGCCTTCCCTGTTCTGACATCGAAAAGGCAATAAGCAAACTCACAAAAGCCTCATCTGCTTCATTATGTGCATTTGTAGACAAAATATCTCCAGGAAGCCATACTACATGATTTCAAACTGGCAGCATCATCTCCCTGAGCAATCTCACGCCACAAAGTGTCAATGGATATTAAGGACAACACCCAGCAGCAACGCTTTTGCCCTACCTCCTGTTTTCAAGGACAGTGCAAAGCAATTTTTGAACAGCATGAATGATAAAATACATAAACAAGTATATCTGCAGATTGGTATGTGTAACAATATTGTGTACACAAGTAGCCATGCAATACTCCATGGCAAACCTATGCATGCAAATGAAGCTCTGTTTCAGGAAGTAATTCGGAACAGCCGCTTGTTGTTTCATTACCTACTTTTCCCCTTCTCTACAACATAAAACTCCTTGCCTTCCTTTCCTCTTCTCAATCCACTGCATATACTATAGCTAGCTATATGCTAACTATATACAACTATATATATCAGTGTTTCTCAACCTTAGCAACTTTAAGATATGTGGACTTCAACTCCCAGAATTCCCCAGCCAGCATGGCTAGCTGGGGAATTCTGGGAGTTGAAGTCCACATATCTTAAAGTTGCTAAGGTTGAGAAACACTGATATACATAATGTAAAACTATTTCTGGTTCCTGTTACCTGTGCCGGTTTTATCAAGGCAAATAATGACTATCTTTTCTCCGAAATGTGAAATATCTACCCTTAGATCTTCCTTTGCTAGATCTTGAATAGTAGGGAGCCCAAAATTGAAGCCCACAAGTTTAGATAACTAGTTACTCACAATTCAGAGGAAGCGGCTGTCATTGCTCCCTGAGTTCCTTTTCCAATTTGGTCCTTCTTCTTGCCTTTTTTCCTCCCGCGATAGTAAGAGCGTTCTCGCATTGGAAGCCACCGTTCAGGATCAGGCGTCATTTTAGGATCATAGTTCTTTGGCAGTTTTCCTGAATAGTATTTGGAATGGAACAATTACTTGTATGCTCCGTTTAAGAATAGCTGCATTGCAAAATTCATATAACCCAAAACCATATGACAGTTTCATGGTATGGGACAATGACCTTTTTGTTACTGTAGGCCATATATACAGATTTTTTTTTTAAATCCCTTTCTGCAGTAATAAAAACAAATACTACTACAACTAATATACTATGCAAAAATGAAACTGGCTTGTGAAAATTAGCTTTGTTTCAAGCATGGAAATCTTTTTAAAAGTTCAGAGGACACATAAAAAACTACCAAAAATCTATCTAATCTTGCCACCAATTGTGGCTAACCAACTGCCTTTGGAAAGCAGGACAGTGGGTCTTCCTTGTTTTATCCAGTATTTAGACTTCAGAAATGTATTATTTTCTAAATAATAATTTGGTCAGGGAGGCTACAGCTAATGCTGCTTTATAAAATTAAATCAAATCTACATTTTAAAATTCTATGTTTAGTTGGCATTTAGATCCTTTATAGCCTTTTTATAGTCCCCAAAAGGACTTTCTGCAAAAAGCTAGTATTGTAGCAATAAGACACTCACCCTTCTTCTTCTTCTTCTTCTTTTTAACATCTCCTTGTCTAAAAAGAGAAAGAAAATGTTTGAAATGAAATGATCAGAAAGGTTGAAGTTAATCGTTGCCAAGAGAAAAAATTTAGGACTCTGATTTAGCATTAGAGCCAGAAAGAGAGAAATGTTTGACCAGTGTATTTATTCTGGTTATGGAACTGCTTTCTTCATATCCCCTTTGCCTGAGATTATAATTCATTTTAGAAAGCTTAACTTACCCTTGTTCTTTTTGCTGATTCTCGGGTGTGGGTTTCCCGCCCTTCTTCCGAATGTATGTCGCTCCATGTGAGTTTTCCAGCGCATCTATATCTACTTTCAAAGACATTGTGTCTGAAGAGGGCAAGTGTTTGCTAAAACTATTCAAGGAAAGAGTTTAGGAACAACAATATAGGTGGATAAAATATATAAAAGCAAAGGGATGATTTAAATCATGAAACAAAGAATGTGAAGGTGAATAATCTGAAAAATAACTTGGCGTGTAGGAAGGAAAATAATAAAAAGCATCACTGTGCAATCAGGCCTACTTGATGGAATGGCCAGAGAACGCCTCTAGTCCCATCTTCCTCAGCCACGTATGAAGGATACACTTTGGCTTTCTCAGCATCAACCAGTGAGTAGGCAGAGATAAGCTGAGCCAAGGTATGGACATCATCTGGATTTTGTCTATGAAAACAAAGAGCTGAATTAATCAAATAATCTTTTCCACCAACACCAGAGGAAGGGTTTCCGCATATCAGCAACCATGAGGTATCCCGCTGCTACAACCCATGGGAGTTACAAGCAATACTTCAAGAATTATGTAGCCTCTTTATTTCTTGTTTCAAGGATAGCTGTAGCTCAGAGCTGCTCCAGTCACCTATCTCCATATCAGGAAAGAGACAGGAGAATCCAGCTGGATTAAGAAGGTTGTTTATAAACTTTATGGCTTTATTATCCCAACCCTCACTTACTTTAAGGCTTGCTGAAGAATCAGTGTGCCTACAAACCTAAGGTTTTGCTGGATGAAACAAGTTTATCCAAGCTACAACTGGAAACCACCTTGAGAAGTCAATATGGTACCCTGAATTGACCGAGGCTGAATACTGACTCAGATTTAAGACCTGTATCAACCACCAACCACTATGGAAAGCACTGTTTCTGCTCTACCAAATATACCGAAATACCTCAACTGGGACCAGTTCCACAGGATTATTGCAAAGATCAAATTTCCCTCAACAATAGCAGATCAGTTAATATAACAAAAGCATGATCATTGTATAATTATACAAAAACAGTAAGATGGAAAATCTAAAATGCATCCAAAAATCTATTTGTTAGAGAGCATTTAGTAAAGTGGCAGTGCCCTAAATCAGACTTTAAAATGTATTCATCAAATGCATGCAGATTAGAAAGAGTCACAGGGCAGCTAATATGCTACACACAATCAACTCTCCAAGAGGAAGATTAAAAGCTTGCCCATTCCCACAAGTTTAGTTTGAAGACAATGACAAAATCCAATGGAGGCTATAGGGATAATGTTTCCATTTTAAATTCAGTAGACTGTCCATTGAAGTACCGAGACACAGATATGAGGCAAGGAGCCATGAGGCTATGTGTTTAACTGAAGAGACAGAATTAATGCACGACCTTCTCTAACAAAAGAATTGCTCTGGGGGAAAAGAGGGAAGGTCTGGAATCTGGATCATAAAACACCAAAGGTAAGGAAGCTTTATCTGAATGTTGGCTAAGAGGTTATATTTGTTACTTGCAAAATTGCTTTTAAAACCTGTCAACAAGCACACAGGCCAAACCCACATTTGTAGAGTATTTTTCTTTCAATATTTACCAAGGGACCCTTGAAATTTCTTTCGTGAATGATCTTTCAGAATGCTTCTAGCCAGGCTCAAATGCTAGGAGAATCATTATTTTTGTCTGTCTGCCTCAACATTGTACACTGTGACTTTAGACCATGTCTTATTTTGATCTGTGCTCCAACCGCTACCATATTTGGATTTAACACACTTTATGTTATTTTTAATACATTTGCTCAGGAGCATACTCCTGAATGCTACTAAAGTTACTGTCAATGACGTCTTTGTTACTTCCTGTAAGCCTCTTTTTTGGGGCTTCTCAGACTTACTTCCACAGTTCCTCAAGGTCACTGATGGCTTCCTTCTTTCGGCCATGCTTTAGCTTGAAATTAGCAGCTTCTCTTATTAGTGACAAAAGAATTGGAGACTTGGGCTGAAAAAATACAGTATTTGTTTACAGTTAACTTGAAAGTAATTAACATGCTGATGTGAAATGGTGCATGCTCTGGCTTTCAGAATTTTAGGGGCCTCCAAAGTCAATGATGTATCTATCTGGGCAGCAAATCTGTAATCCCAACATGAAGCTCATGTCTAATCTTCTTCGGTTATACTTATATTTAACCTTGTTAGATGTCATAAGTTGGCAAGGATTTACGAAGGCTGAATATAATTGTTGTTATACATAAATATTTAATGCAGGAGCCTATAGAACCCTGAAAAGAATTACACCTTTGAAAACTCAAGTTTTTAATTCTGAAGTTCAGGAGATAATTTGGAAGCAGGCAGGAAGTTTCTACTAATGGCTAAGTCAGATGTTAGCAGGTCAAGGAATTATATTATTATTGGATAGGATGGGTATTTTTAAAATAATGCATTGATTTTGGTACCTCCCAATTATCAATAATCTTTTCCCTGAATACACATTTCTGTTCCTCATCAATTCTGTGCCAAATCAACAAAGCTATAGCTATCTCATAGCTATTAATATATATATTTGTGGAATTACTCCAACAGCTAGCAGAGTAATCAGTTGAGATGGGGATATAATCTGCATAATTCTAGGCCATAGAACAGTACTTCTAAGACCTCTGGTAATTGAGGGATATTTTTAACTTAATAATATTAATTTAATCAATGTTTTTTAAATGTTAACTATAACTGGAGGTACACTTCATCTATCTATGCAAAAGAAAGAACAACTGTATATTTCTGCATGCACTTTTTCAATGGCAGGTAATTCTGCTGTTTCTTGGGATTTTCCACATCTCACATTACATTCAACCTGCCCCCAAAGCTTGATGGAATAACCAAGACATTGCAGACTTTTTGTAAGTCAGGAGGGAAGAGGTCATTCAAACACCTGGGGGTTACTATTCTATTGAAATAGTTGGATTTAATTTGAAAGAAGCCCTTCACTCCTATACATTGCACAGCTTATCTCTTGCATCACATCTGCATTCTGCAACTTGCCTGGAATTCTTGATACCACTCAATGGCTTGTGCCAAGACTTCTATGGCACTATCAATATCTTCTTCGTGGCTATACATCGTCACCAGTGCGGAGACCTACAGCCATTCAGAAATGGATGGGTGATAACAGAAATATAACATTTACTTAAGTAGTAAACACTGAAACAAAGAGTATCACTGTATTTTAATTGTAACTTTCTTACTGGGTAAATTGAGTCTAAAAATGAACAGGATCAAGACTAATAGAATCAAATGGCATTTCTCAAGAAGTAAAATAGCCCTCAGAACTACAAATAAAATCAAACAAACTAATAAATAAATGGTATATATTTTATAAACAAAAAAGCAATTCTTGCTAATAATATTCTTGCCAATAATATACCAAGATAGGAGTAGTCCCACTCTCTTAGCTTTCCAGAAGCTTGTAAAAACCTGGCTGATCCAGAAGGCCTTTGGGAGCAGAGTGCTATAGAGTGCTCTGTGCAAGGAATATTATAATTATAATTTTTATTGTAATTGTATATTGTATTTCTATTCTTTGTTATTGCTATTATTGCATTGGCTGCAACTGTTGCTCTTATACACTACTTAGAATCATCCTAACGGTTTATAAATTCATAAATTCATAAATAAATCAAATAAATAAATAAATATAACCTATTGGCCATGATTATCAATGTCGTTGCTTTTAGAAATTAGTTGTTAGTTGTGCTTGAATGACTTCAAAAGCAACTTTCTGAACTTCTTGCTTTATAATGGAATGTATAACTAAGTTCCATATATGCTTAATTTTATCTATAACTCACCATGCCAGGTTTATGCCTTAGCTCATCTATACTCCTCAGGATGATGCATGCTTTCGTGACACTGCCTTTGATTGAGAAAAAGTGGCATAGTTATCAATATTTTTACTCAGCCCTTTACTAGACATTAGTTCTACCAACTAAACAAGAAGAAAGAGCGTGACACCAAGCAAACCTTCAGTTAGGGCGGCAGGTGTGCCACAGTACCACAGAAGCCAGCTTTCTGGAAATATCAGTCATTATTTAAGCAGACAAAAATTAATAAAAAAAAATTAAAAGGCTTCTGGCCTTGAAGAATGCAAAGATAGGAAATGTCTTCTGAAATCTTAGAAGCCCAAGAGGTGGCAGAACACAAAGGTTGTTATCATAGGTGAGGTTTCATATAATTTCCTATAATTCTGTATCTCTCCCCCTGAAAATCAGAACCACTATCAGGCGAAATATTAAAAAATGCACAACTACAAAGAGCATTCAGTTTATAATGCTTCTATAGAGCAAAGAATTCAGCTGACTCTTAAGCACTAAGGAAGCAATTCCTGGCTTAAGTGTTTCCCAAGAGCAGATGCTCAATTAATTGTTTTCTTCTAACACTGGTTTATTCTTACAGGAAAACAACAAGTTTCACAGAAGTAATAATTGAACAAAAACAACATAACATCATAACAGCGCTACTAACGGCATACAAAAAGTTCTTCAAAGAGTCGGGGGGCAGAGTACCTTGAGCAACTTTCAACTGTGCCATGGTCAGCTTAATCTCTGCTGCTTTCTCAGGATGCTGATCAGCAAACTCCTACAGGTCAGAAACAAGAATTCAAATCAGACTTCCAGTTAGCTTCAAAATCTACAGAACAGGAACCTTATAATGAGTGACTATCACATAGGGGAATATTTACTTCCCAATGATCAACTCTTAAATGCGAACACACAGAGAAGTAATCTAACCGTAAAAGCCTAAGAAAGCAGTTCTGCTGATCAAGCTGATTGCTCACCTAGCTAAGCATTTTGTGCCCCACAGTGGCCAATCAAATGCACAGAAGAAGACTCATAATAGATTTATTCCACTGTTTCTCCTAGTAGCGGTATCCAAGACATGTAGCCTATGATCTTAGAGGCTGCAAAGTAGTGTTAAGCCTAGTAGCCACTGATAGCAAATGGTAGCCTTTATAGCATTACTGACAGTTTAACTATGACCTATGCAAAAAGTGCTTCTTTTTATAGGCTTTGAATTTCCCTCAAAGTTCAGATGTTGTGAAGGAGGAACACTTATTTCAATCCCCATTTTCCACACCACAAGTAATGTTACGTATCTTCATCATGTCTTCCTCTATTGCCTATGCTGCAAGTTAAAAAAAAAGAAATCCAGATATAGTAATCTTTTCTTGTAGTGGAGCTGTTGCACCCCTATTAATTCTGTTTGTCCTTCTTTCCACCTTTTGCCACTCCACATGTTTTTTCATTTTGGTGGCCAGATTTAAATGAGAGTATTACAATATTAATTGTGATACTACCAATTCCTTTTCTAATGATCCAAGCATGGAATTTGCTTTTTATAACAGCCAGACACCAAGACAGCATTTACACTGAGTTAACCCCATCATATTCCACTTCTTGAGTGTACTAACATATATGTAGACATTTTATGCCAACGTGCATCAGATGCTACTTCTGAACTACACTTAACATTCTGAGGCCTATTCACTTAGTTTGGAGCTTTTCTCAATCTGTTTTTGATTTCACTACTATGAACAGTTTGGTATCATCACCGAACTTGGCTACCTCACTATTTACTCTTAATTCCAGATTATTTCTAAATAAAAAATACTGGTCTCAACAACAGGGCCTGGGAGAGCCCGCTTTGAACACCTCTATCATTCGCAAATTATTCATTTATTCCTATTCTTTCCTGTTCTTTTGCTATTTTCTAACCCACCTGTTATCATATTGCTACTGAATACCATCAAGACTCTTTGGTGAGGACTGACTGCATTTCTTCTGCCAAAGTTAAGTTTTCTTCTCATCTGGATAAGGGACTTGAGTCTGATTGCTAGCTACGTTGATGTCCATTGTGGCACCTTGAGCATCTATTATTGTAGTTTTGAATAATCTCTAAGGATGCTAGAGAAGCACAATCCTCTTGTTTTTCCTTATAACTTACTGTCAACTTTTCTTTTTTTTAAGTCAAATGTGATCATACTGAAGGGTTTTCTAGCATATGTCCATTAATACGCAAGTGATCATAGCAGCATTATGGTTATTTCCAGTTGGTTCCATATAGTGACTTTTTCTAACCTGGACAAGATCCTGAGATTAAAACTAGATTTCTGATCCTAAACTACAATTTGACAATCTGTACTAAGACACAATTACTTAGGGTATCTAGAAATGTGGTGATTTTATCACATCTAGAACATGGTCCTTCCCAATCTATATGAGTATAATAGAAGTTACCCATTATTACATCTTTTTCTCTTTCAGATACCCCTGCTTACTTTTTCCATTCTCCTTTACTTAGAGGCCAAGTACTACTTTTACGGAAAAATGGTTTGAAATGCAACAAATTAATAAAATAAGCATAATGGAAAGAAAGAAGAAAAAGCCATAAGTTCCAAGAAGTGTCATAAATTTCAGATTGTAGGTTGTCTCCATCCAGAAACATAGGAAGACCTATGATAATGCATTACAACATTTAATAGTTCTAGAAGAAGCAGGTAATAATTTATTTCAGTCATTTACCACTCTTAAATTACAGTACTTTTATGGAGTCCCACTTGATTGTTCTCCATTATGCCCTGAGCTATTTTTATGGATGAAATGCAAACTTGGATCTAAAATCATTGTCTGTGGTTTTGAAATGATGGTTTAACTATGTTTAAGCACTGTGTGCTTATTAACAAAATCATAATTAAAGCATTTATCCTGCCAGTCTTAACCTCTCACTGCTGGCAATACATCAACAGATCTTGCAATTGCTTTCTCAATTGGTGTATATAACTCCTGTGGGAAAGTAAGCTTATAAAGCTCAAATAGTGATTTGATTTGTTCATAATTACATAAACAATGATTTATAGTTACTACTTCAAGCTTTGATTCAGTGAAGATTCAAGCACTTTTTCCTCTTCCTTCTCCTCCTTTCACACAAAGACTAACCTAGGACTTCTAAAACCAACTAAACTAGGACTTCTAAATCAACAAAATATAGTGACCTGGTTCACAGATAATGTTAAGCTCTAAATGGGTGAGTTCACACATCACACTAAGCCAGAAACAATAAAAGCAAATAAAGTGTGAAATAGACCAGCACAAACATTATTTCCCCCTCCTTTTTTGAAGCTAATCAAAGTGCAGAATTACATTTCTGTTAACATTATTGTCAATTAACATTAATCAATACTGTAAATGTTCTGCTAGCTAGCAATTGCTATCAGGTACAGTTTAAAGCTATCCATGAATTTTAAAAGCCACACAAAAAATAGTTCTGACTCATTCTCAGAAAGGAAAAAAGGAATTAAGCAAGGATGGGAGAAAGATGTTAGTTGATAAAGGCCTCTGTGAGACGTTTAACAGCATTAAATCTGTACTAATTCTTCTGAGCCTCTACCAGAAATAAGATTACAAATATAGTTAGTGCTAACAGTAATCACGAATTATGTTTGCACTGGGTCATGATTATTAGAGAATGAAATGATTTTTCAGTGATATACTGAAATATCAAAATAAAAGGTTTTTTTTACAGGAAAGTATTGGGTAAAATTGTATTGGAGTGTTGAGTCATCCCCTTGGAAGAAATTTACTGCACTTTTTTTTCAAGCAGCCAACTGTACCTGTAGGAGCTCTATTGCCTTAGTATGTTGTTTCTCTCGACACAACTGAGCTGCATGGATTAAAACAGGAAGGAGGTGTTCAGGACTTTGCGACTGTAAACTTGATGCCAGTTTGCGGCATTGATCTGCCTAAGGGGTAAGATTAAAAAATTGGCAAGTTCAGAAAACCAACTTAATAGAAAGAAGGCTTAGACATACATGTAACAAGTTAACATCTTGAAAACTACAGCAATAGCACAACCAGCTCGTAGCGACTTCTCACAACTTTTTTCAAAACAAAATATAACATACGCATAGCAATTATAATAAAGAAGCTGGTGAATTTTATGTAGACTCCACATTGTAATTTTCCAAACTAGCATATTAGCAAACTGTTCCCTGATGATGCTTGCCACCTTTGAATACAGTATTGATTATAGCTAGCCAGGATCTGTGGATTCCTGTGGCTCAGTTATTGAGTTCTGCAGCAAGAAAGCAGTTATGGCAAACAGCCATCCTAAAATACAGCTCTCCCATCATTACTGCTGATTTTCCATGTACAGCTGCAGAAACAAAATTTGCAATGGTGATGCCTAGCACAGTGAACAAAGTATTACAAGAGGAATGGAGAATCTGTGGTCTTCAAGATGTTGCTGAAGTTGCCCACTTCACCACTAGCTATGATGGAGTTGTTAGAAACTAGTTCAGCAACATCTGGAAGGCCATAGTTCTGCACTGCTATCTTACAACATGACCCACAACCCTTTGCAATGCATGGAATTGTATGATAGATATTAAAAGCTTTTCTAGGGAAAGAAAAGCCATTGAGAAAATAATTATTTACAGATAGATATTTTAAAATCCACTGGATTGGAAGAACTGCACAGAGGTGCAGAAATGTTTTTATCACGATTTTTTTATAATAGCAGAAGTTAATGTAAAGATATTTTAAGTAGAGATAGCTATTAAATTTCTATAAATGTGAGCAGAAACTTCCAGAAAACTTGAAGACTAGTTAGAAAGTTAACATTGCTATGGTCTTATAATCATGTTCCAAATTGGTGGACAGACTCCAAAAACAGATTAAAGTTTCAAAATTTGAACAGCCTCAATTCCCGTGGAAGGTTACTTCTTTTAATAATTTGCTGAAGCTTGCAATCATTTTGCAAAGTTAAGTTCTCATATGATTGCAATGCACTGGATTTACAATGCTTATCCTTATTTATTTATAAAAATTCTAGCCCATTTTTAAAATTAAAAATGATTCGTAAAAGGATTATTTAGGACAAGCTACATACGTCATAAAATTGTACCACTTCAGCATGGGAAAATAAAAATCTCATCAGTACATTCTTCCTTGTATCACAAGCCTCCTTCTAACATAAGCTCCCTGCTTTTTAGGAAGAAGCTGCTGATCTAGTCTTCCTTTAATGTTATAATAATATAAAATAAATAAATAAATAATATAAAAATAATATAAAAATAATAATATAATAATCTTATGCGCATGGATGTTTACTTTCTTATGTGGGCTAGTCACTGCCTGTATTTTTAAGTTGTATATTCTTCAGAGCATTGTGAAATAACACAAGTGATTTGATTCAAAGCTCAGGCAAGCTATGCATCTATATAATTAAAATCAACACAACACAACACAACACACACACACTGCCTTCAGGTCAGCATTGACTCCCGGCGACTGCCTGGACAAGTCCCTGCAGTTTTCTCATCAAGATTTTGGAAGTGGTCTGTCCTTGCCTGCTTTCTTGGGCTGAGAGAGAGCGACTGGCCCAAGGACACCCAGCTGGCTTTGTGCCCAAGGCAGGACTAGAACTCACAGTCTCCCAGATTCTCCTGGATTCTAGCCTGGTGCCTTAACCACCACGCTAAACTGGCTCAAACACATTACCTGATTGGTATACATGGCCAACAAAGCTTTATTGAATTCTATTGCTTGGAGTTGCTTCTTGGATAGTTTATGTTCAACACCTTCTGCGTTGGTCAGTTTCACTTTTTTCTTTGAATCAAAGACATTTTGGTCCTGTGAAAGGTACAGAATGGAATGCTTCATTAACTGAAAGGTAGTATTTTATAAACCCTTTGTGACAATCTTTTCATCCACTTCTTTGCAAGCAGAGTGCAGATCTTTGCAAAAATGCAGTGTAATTCAAAATAATACCATTTTACAAAGACATCTGAGGTATTGTGAGGAAAATTCTATACCTTGTTAATAGTGATGATGTTATTGGCAATGACAGCAAGCAATCCTACATCTGTGGGTCTGTAGAGAATAGGATATATACACTTCTGTAAGTATACATTATTTTTAAAAGATGCTAAAATCACCATCATAATACGCAGAAACACTTACTTCAGTTTGATTATCTGATTGTAAAGTTGCAGTGCTTCCTCTGTATGACCCTGGAGTTGCAAAATGTAAGCCATTTGTCCATGAATAATGGCCAGTTCTGCCTCAATGTCTTCTTCTGTCACATCCTAAAGCAAATAATATGCCACGCATGATTTATGGTAACTAAATCCTTTTAGCTTGTAATTTCAATACAACAGATATATTTTTGCTACAAATCAATAACTGCAAGTATTTTAAACATGTACTAGGGAATAAATCACATGAAGAGTTATTTCTGAGTAGAAATGCAGTCATTACACTGTTGATCTCATATATCTCAACAGAAGTTACAAAAACATCTATATTTCTCATACCAAATATCAATTTAATTTGACTGTTACGCTTGATACAAGTAATATTTAAATAATTATGGCCTTTTAAGAAAGTAATAAAAGCATGGCAGTTTTTACTATTTATCTATTAAAGACCTTGCTACCAAGCCCATATAGCTAGATTTTGGTGAAGGAGTCATACAAATAAGGCATGTTGCTACTTATAGGCACAACAGAAAGAGTGCTGTTTCAGAACGCCTCAGGAAGGACTCTTATGAACGGCTTATCTCTTTATTAAATTTCTATGCTGCTTCCCATTAAAATAAATGTTGATATGGTTTATAATTCTAAATTAAAATTCAAAATAGGCACAAAATAGTTAATAAAAACATATATTAAAACATGTTATAACAATACAAAACACAAATGACCAGAAATACCCACAATTAAATAAGCATTTAAACAGTTTTAATGGGAGAAGGCCTACTCCTGGCCACATCAGCACTGGGGAGAGCATTCACATCAAACCCTTTGAAAATGACCTTAGGTATAGGTAGGAACATAGGTGTTTTTTCAGATATTGTGATCCTAAACCATGAATGACTTAACAGATTAACAACAGTACTTTGAATTTGCATTGGAAATTAAGTGGGAGCAAGTGAAGGTCATAAAGAATTGACATAATGAGTTTATATTGCCCATTTCCAATCAGTACAAGTTTTGTACTAACTAGTTTTTGAACCTTCTCTGATCGTAGTCTCATGTAGAATGCATGACAATAATTTAAAAGAAAAGTGAGCAGGGCATGAATTACTGTAGCAAGAAGCTCTCTATCTAAATACGGCCATACCTGGTACATGAGCCTGAGCTGGTGAAAGGCATATAATGCCACATTTGTGTCTCTAATATGAAAGATGGAGGAGCACCTCCAGGCTACAGGCAGTCCTCGAGTTACGACTGGAATTGGAACTGGGATTGCTGTCACCAAGTGATGCCATCACATGACGTTGCACTTTACAACTAGATCGCTTAGCGACAGCAATCCAGGCAGTCCCAGTTGTCGTTGTGACTCAAGATGCATGGCTTGATAAGTGGGAAGCGGAGGGAATCCCTGGTAAGGAGCGCGGGGATGCCACAGGGGGGTGGGAGAGGCCGCACACAACTCAGGGAGGGGGAGCTCGGCATGGCGCAAGCTCAGAAAGGCCAGGGAATGAGGGTACAGGGTACATACAATAACAGGGGGCTGAGGAAAGAAGGAGCGGGGTATGTGCATGTGTGCAATCGCAGGGAGGCCATGGAAAGAGAGCGCAGGGTACAGGTATGCATGTGTGTGATCGCAGGGAGGCTGCGAAAAGAAGGCGCAGGGTGCGTGCAAGCTAAGGGGGGAAGGAGGGTCTGGTATCCCAGCGACTTGCAACCTTCTTTGCTGGCTTCCCATTGACTTTGCTTGGAAGAAGCCAGCAACTTTGAGGACTGACAAAGTCTCCTTTTTCAGCACTGTCGTAGCTTTGAACGATCACTGAACAAATGGTTGTAACTCAAGGATTACCACTATAAGTATATCCTCGAAGTGGAGGGCAACTCCATCCAGCACAATGAATGCTTTCAAACAGCATTCAAGTTTTGAGTTTATACATGTCGCAAATATAAATCGCAAATATCCAAACATATTTGGCACAAGAAATATATTGCTCAGTTTGACTGAAACCCTTACCGAGTCTTCAGAGAGAGACTGGCGACACAAATCTATAGGGAAAGTGTAACAAATTAATTTTAGAATAGACAAAACCACAAATCAAACATCAAAGGCAGTGATAGAATGCTAGCAAGTCAAAATGTTACGATCCCCCCCAAACCTCACAACATTTGGATGCAAGATTTGCATGAAACAGAGCTATACTAAAGACTTGTAAATGATTGCATGTTGCTATAAACAAAAATTCCAGAGAATCAGGCTCTGGATATGTGAACAAGATATTGCTGTTTTGCATTCAAACTAGTAACAAGAATAATGAAGAACTAATGAGAAAGTAAACCATCTATACACATCAGAATGCAGTTTATTCATGATAGGCCAGGATTCTAAGGATTTCCTCAAGCTGGTGCTCACTGTATGCTTTGCAGCGGCAGCCTCAACCTGAACATCCAAGACAGTGGTCTGGAAAAATGGAATTATATTAGAAAACATTTGGTGGGTACTGGGCTGGGAAAACTGGTATCATTATTCTCTGTCTAATTACCAGTTTGCCCTGAATATGAATGAATACATATTCATATACTTAAATATGTGTATGTGTATATACAGTCAGATCCAGAAATATTGGGAGATCGACACAATTCTAGCATCTTTGGCTCTATACACCACCACAATGGATTTGGAATGAAACAAACACAATGTGCCTTAACTGCAGACTGTCAGCTTTAATTTGAGGGTACGTACATCCAACTCAGGTGAACGGTGTAGGAATTACAACAGTTTGCATATGTGCCTCCCACTTGGTAAGGGACCAAAGGTAATGGGACAATTGGCTTCTCAGCTGTTCCATGGCCAGGTGTGTGATATCCCCTCAGTACCCCAATTACAATGTGCAGATAAAAGGCCCAGAGTTCATTTCAAGTGTGCTATTTGCATGTGGAATCTGTTGCTGTCAACTCTCAAGATGAGATCCAAAGAGCTGTCACTATCAGTGAAGCAAGCCATCATTAGGCTGAAGAAACAAAACAAACCCATCAGAGAGATAGCAAGAACATTAGGCGTGGCCAAAACCACTGTTTGGAACATTCTCAAAAAGAAGGAACACACCGGTGAGCTCAGCAACACCAAAAGACCTGGGAGACAACGGAAAACAACTGTGGTGGATGACCGAAGAATCCTTTCCCTGGTGAAGAAAACACCCTTCACAACAGTTGGCCAGATCAAGAACACTCTCCAGGAGGTAGGTGTATGTGTGTCAAAGTCAACAATCAAAAGAAGACTTCACCAGAGTGAATACAGAGGGTTCACCACAAGATGTAAACCATTGGTGAGCCTCAAAAACAGGAAGGCCAGATTAGAGTTTGCCAAACGACATCTAAAAAAGCCTTCACAGTTCTGGAACAACATCCTATGGACAGATGAGACCAAGATCAACTTGTACCAGAGTGATGGGAAGAGAAGAGTATGGAGAAGGAAAGGAACTGCTCATGATCCTAAGCATACCACTTCCTCAGTGAAGCATGGTGGTGGTAGTGTCATGGCGTGGGCATGTATGGCTGCCAATGGAACTGGTTCTCTTGTATTTATTGATGATGTGACTGCTGACAAAAGCAGCAGGATGAATTCTGCAGTGTTTCGGGCAATATTATCTGCTCACATTCAGCCAAATGCTGCAGAACTCATTGGATGGCGCTTCACAGTACAGATGGACAATGACCCAAAGCATACTGCAAAAGCTACCAAAGAGTTTTTGAAGGGACAGAAGTGGAATGTTATGCAATGGCCAAGTCAATCACCTGACCTGAATCCCATTGAGCATGCATTTCACTTGCTGAAGACAAAACTGAAGGGAAAATGCCCCAAGAACAAGCAGGAACTGAAGACAGTTGCAGTAGAGGCCTGGCAGAGCATCACCAGGGATGAAACCCAGCGTTTGGTGATGTCTATGCGTTCCAGGCTTCAGGCTGTGATTGACTCCAATGGATTTGCAACCAAGTATTAAAAAGGGAAAGTTTGATGTATGATTATTATTCTGTCCCATTACGTTTGGTCCCTTAACAAGTGGGAGGCACATATGCAAACTGTTGTAATTCCTACACCATTCACCTGAGTTGGATGTACATACCCTCAAATTAAAGCTGACAGTCTGCAGTCAACGCACATTGTGTTTGTTTCATTCCAAATCCATTGTGGTGGTGTATAGAGCCAAAGATGTTAGAATTGTGTCGATGTCCCAATATTTCTGGACCTGACTGTATATAGGTGGCTCTTACAAGTATATTAAATAAGGACTCCTTCCAATTGAGGTCAACACTGGTGAAGTCCTGGAATTTCCTGGTTGTCTCTACCTACCTGTTTTTGAGACTGGCTATGTACTACCATCTAACTAGGCAAAACAGATGGATTAATCAATGAATTGGGAACATAAGAATGATCTTTGTTATGTACTTTCTCTGATTTATTTTTCTAAAGGAATTGAATACCACTACTTCTAAACACAAAACAGGGAAAATACTTTTTTTCTAAATATGGAAAGAATAAATTAAATTTATTAGTCATTACCTTCAGCTTTCTGTAAGGTCTTCATTGCCTCATTCAACCTGCCTTGTCCAATCAAAGCACAGGCAGCATTGTAACACAGCTCATAGGTAGCTTCCTGAAGGCCCAGATCTTCCTGAACAGAGCAAAAATAATTAACAATGAGAAACTTAGTTTGAATAAGTTTAAATAGCATTTGCTTGTTTACTTATTTAAACTAATATGAATGGGTAGTTTCAAAATGCATCTTTTTGATTACCCGAAGGAAAGGGTGAAATCTACCTCATCTAGTTAGGAGATAGTGGTTCTTCCTATCACATGAAGAAAAACCCCTCACTTCAGTTGTTGTTGTTTTTTAGATTTTTTACTCCGTCATTATTATTTTTATAAATAACTCAAGGGGGCGAACATACCTAACACTCCTCCCTCCTCCTATTTTCCCCACAACAATCCTGCGAGGTGAGATGGGCTGAGAGTGTGTGACTGGCCCAAAGTCCCCCAGCCGACTTTCATGCCTAAGGCAGGACTAGAACTCACAGTCTAGCCTTTCTAGCTTGATGCCTTAACCACTAGACGAAACTGGTTCTCTGCATGAACATACTTCACCTAAGTGTGGTCGAACTCCTCCTTTACTGTGTATCCTCTTGTATTCACTTGGAACAACCAAGATATAACTGGTAAGATAGATGGACAATGTCTAACGGCTAGCATAATGCACTAAATAACTGACACCTCAACTTTGGGTCACAGGGATGGTCTCATAAACTACTTCTCTTATACAACGTGGGAGTGTCAGGTCCATCTTCCAGTGACAGAAAGGTGTTTCACAGTAAGTCCAATACCATTCTTTTCACCAATGATGAAGCTGACAGGAGAGGGATATACAGCAGTATTTTAAGGATACATCAGTGTAACTCAGTGTAGCCAAAATCCTAGTCTATACTTATCTATTTTATGATGTTTTATAAAAGTAGGCAACTCCATCTCAGAACTGCCCTATAAATGTATATTAAAAGAACTCCTGCCTTTAAAGCTGCCAGTGTAGTTGGTCCCCTACAGAGTGTTGTGAAAAGGCAGCATCGTGCTGGCTATGAATATCAACATAATGTATTCCCCCACCCTGTTAATTGCAGAATGGGAAACTTGTCTCCTCTGATTCCTATTGATAAGAGGATAACAATCTACCAGCCCTTTGCCTCTCTAATGTATATTTGAGATAGATCTTCAAGGTCTAACACACATTACTTGAGCCACATGTGTTCTCTGGGGTGGAGTGAGTCCAGGCAGAAATTGGGAAGCATAATGTATTGTGCTTGAAGGAATTAGGTAATGACTATGGCCATTAAATGTTGAGGATTAGTGATGTGCCATGTAGTGAAATGGCATAACACTGGGGTTGAGAGAAATGCATCCCTAAAAGATTCATTCATACAAGGCCTGAAAGTGGGGTCCTTTGCTTAACCTTCAAAAAAGCCTAAAGCAGCTGCCTGTCTAAACACTTCTAGCCCCTTCACAAGCCCTGCTTGTAGGAAGCCCAACTGTTCAGAGACTCCTTGTCTTGTCAATGCCACAAGTTCTGTCTGTTGCGCCATTGTTTAAAGAAATATCAGGGCAACTGACAGATTTTGGTAGCTCAGGTCCTTCTGGGGACAAGATGGTCTCTATCATCAAATCTGAAAGATCTGTAGAGAGATTTCTGTATTCAGTTTCCAAGGGCATAGTTGTAGAATCAACTGTGCCTTGACCAGTACCATGTTGATTAGAAGACAGGAATATGTACAGCCATCATTTCAGCCACAGTGCCATCTGGTCATTGATCTCCTCTGCTCTTTGAACTGAAAGAAGTGCTTCACCTATCTGTTGCCTGCTCTCATGAGAAGTTAACAGAGGGGCATCCCTATCTTGTTAAGATCTTGTGAATTTCTTTGAATGCATGAGTTCTCAGGGTGACATTCCCTTTGCCAAGTTGGCTGGGACTAGCCACCAATATAGGGAATGGATAACTTTGCTTGGTGCCATTATGTGCAAAAGGATTCTGCTGATGATCTGATCTGATCCTGAAACAGGAAAAGGAGCTACTGTGGTAGTATACAGTGGAGATGGGTCCATGGGACCAAGTCCAGTGCTGCAATCATTGTGCCTTGTAATTTTGCCAGCTTCATAAAATTGGTCTTCTGGATGTGAGGTTTCTTTGCTTGGTTCCTGAGAGCACTTCTTTTCCTCCTGATGGTGACTTTAAATGCAGAACCTGCTTTGATGGTGCCAATATGCTCTTTGTTAAGTTAACAAAGCCCTGTTCCTGGTAGACAGTTAACTGAGGTAACTGACAGCTTTTCCCACAGAGATAACTTAGATAAGTAGATTGCCTAGGTAGGCATAACCTTGGACCCTCTGCATTCTTAAATGGCTCGCAAGAGCCACCCTCACCCCAGTGAATACTCTGGGTGCTGATGTCAGATTGAAAGACAATGCTCTAAACTGAAACTGATCATTTCTGGATGCAAACCTGAGGGACCAATGATGAGGGGAGGAGTGACTCGATTGGGATGTGTGATAGGCCTCTGACAAATCCACCAAACCTAAGAAGTCGTCCACAGGAAAACTTCCACTAATACAGTATTTCCATTCTAAACTTCAATGCCTGGCAAAAATATTTTGAGGTCTGACAGTCTGCATGGTTTTCCAATCTCCATCTTTCTTCAGCACCATAAAAAGATGCTGTCTCTCCAGCACCCATCTCTTTTGGCAGGTATCTTTCCAGCTTTGGTAGAATTTCTGAACTTGTGTGCTTGCTTGAAAAATAATGGTGTCATGCTAAAGGACATTTGCCTTAGTTCTTTGCTTGGCTATTGGAGTAGTGCTTTGGTTGTTAAAACTAGAATTGATTAAATTAATAAATAAGTCCCAGACTGTGCTTCCTTATCTGCTTCCTGTCTGAAAGAAGGCAGGAGATTTGGACTTTGATATGAAAAAGCAATGCTTAGTCCATGTGCTCATATCTTGAGGCTGTTGATGGTAGAGATGACTGCAGCCTTTATTCTCAAAGTGCACACCTAATGGACTCTCCTTCACCACTAGATTCTGCAAGCATCTCTCCATCTTCTACTGATTTTGAAAGACAGGGCTATCATTGGGTCACTGATGGCTATAACTAGCCATTGCACAGTTCTCTTGGGTAAGAGGTACAACTTGTTTACTACTAATGTAGGTACTCTGGTCTCAGTTGGTTTTGCCACTCCCCTTTGGCTATGCGGATCTGAGATTCATGGATACCACAGTTGGAGAAAAAAATCCTGCTACCCCTTGGGATACAATAGAGACATGGCACTTTTATGCAGCAAAAGGATGTGTTGATGATCTTTGTTTTCTTTTTTAATTTTGCTCCCAAGATGGAGCTGATGAAAAGGCAGAGCTTAAGACTATGGGTCAGGAATAAATCTTAATCCCTCCATTCTCATTTGATCTGATGACTTAATCCTGGTGACTAAGGATCCTGTATGGTTACACACTTTATATAATTAATATATTGCAGAGTGACAGAAATGAGGCATGAAAGGTGGTGATTCACATATTCTATATATCATTACTACAAACTTACTTACTGGCACCACTTTCTCCCAGGTGCTCTGTGCAGCAACTACTGCAGAAAGATTAGTTTTCCGTTCTTCTTCATAATCGTCCTGTGAATTACGGATGAGATCCCGATACACAGCCAAGCAGTCATCATAACGCTCCAATCTATACAACTGAAAAGGAAAAATTAGTATCTTGATAAATCAGGTATGTAAACATATAGTATAAGCACATATAAGATCAAATCACTGGATAAATATGCTGTTACTGTAATTCATTTTATTTAGCATAACATTTTAGCAATTCCAAAAGCATCTGAGAAGGCTTCTACAAGTTTTGGGACAAAGCTAGCTTCTGACTCTGAGCCAAGATAATTCTAGCCAATAGCAGCTAAATTTTTATCTGCTCTGAATTCACAACCTGCAAGATTTTTTAAAGCAAATAGAAGAGTAAAATGTCATTTTTTGCTCTATAGTTAAAAAGAAGGAGTCTACCATATACATATGAATGTGTGATGTTACCCCAAATGAAAAAAAAAATCACTTGGTCATAATGACATTCACAGCGTTTAAATACTCAGGTATAAAAAGCTGTTTCATGAAAAAATCAAAATACCTGTAGGGGAAAAAAGGATTTCTTTAAAATTATGTGCACTAATAATATGAAAAATCCTGTTTCAAAGCAGTTGCCCCAAATTAAAGATGATTTTAAAAACCAGTTAGTGGTTGATAAATTCCTCTTCAGTATCCACAAATTACATGATAATATTTTACACTATTGTAGTTTTATATTGTGCCAAACATTGGCCTAGCCATTGGCTATGTTCATGCACTTTATTAAGCTAAAGAGTAGTTTGTTTGTGTTTAGTGTACTGTGTAAACCTAGCCATTTGACTTACTCAGTTAGCCATAGTTAACACAATGTGTGAACCCACCCAGTATTTTCTAGCCTAGGAAAATGCAGAGCATGTACTCTACTAATGAACTAAGGTTTTCTTCCTTTGCAGCAGCTGAACAAAGGTTCTATTTTTCATTTTGTATTTTCATTATTGTAAATGAGAAACAAAAATAGTTGCAATATAAACTGCATAATTTGGGGTCATAAAGTATACACATGGAAGCATCTCAAACAGAAGTTATGATTTATTTATTTATTTATCCATTTCTTTATTCAAACAATTGTTACAGCTACCCATCTCGACAGTGACTCTGGGTGGTGAATAATAATAAAATAAAACAAACAGATGTACAAAAATTAAAATACACAGCAGCCGAGAAAACAAACCATCATCCACATAGCCAGGAGACAGGTCCCTTCACACACTCAGGGCCCCAGGCCTGAGCAATGGACACATAATGTCCAATAACCTTTTCAGTTTACACCTTCTTATGATATAAGAGGGCTATAATATCAAATTCAGTGCTACATGTGGTACAGTGGTGGCTGACCTCCAGTTCTTTTACTTGCATATTCACTAAATGTATACCAAGCCAACAGGTCTCTGCATTTGAAACAAAGGAGTAATTACCACTTGTCCATAGAGCTCCTTTAGTTTGTCTGTCTGCTGGCTGGCTCCCTGAATGGTCTTCAGCGCATTTTCAATCCTGTTCAGCCTGTACTCACAATAAGCCTTCTCAAAAGCTATCAAGTCACTGCAACACATAAATGAAATACAGAGGTCTTTTCTCACTATTCATTTTCCCCAAAGCATTGATACATATTGTATTGTATTGCTTGACAGTTTCACCTCTTGGGGTACTTACTTTACATTACATTATACAATGGAGAATACAGCTTAAGTTCTAGCAATATATTTTGGAATTGTTCAAAGTTGCAGCATGTAAAGTAACAATAAGTGATTAATTATAATTGATGCAATTTTACATATGAACCTAATATGTTAAAAGTATTCTATGTTGAGCATATTGATTTAATGAAATATGATCACAACATCCTAGAATTGTCACTGGATTATGAATTGAGGTCATTTTACTGCACTTTTAAGTATTTAAAGTTAACAAAATCCATCTGTTTCCCCCCTGAATAGTAAATATATACATTAAAACCTTGCAAAGGATGTTAACAGAGGTTTAAGACTGTCAGTTTAGGGCCTTAACTCAGGTCCATATTTAACACAGCTAAGGCTTAGCAAGAGGATGACTATGTCTACAGTGGGGCAAAAAAGTATTTAGTCAGCCACCAATTGTGCAAGTTCTCCCACTTAAAAAGATGAGAGAGGCCTGTAATTTTCATCATAGGTATACCTCAACTATGAGAGACAAAATGGGGAAAAAAATCCAGAAAATCACATTGTCTGATTTTTAAAGAATTTATTTGCAAATCATGGTGGAAAATAAGTATTTGGTCACCTACAAACAAGCAAGATGTCTGGCTCTCACAGACTTGTAACTACTTCTTTAAGAGGCTCCTCTGTCCTCCACTCGTTACCTGTAGTAATGGCACCTGTTTGACCTTGTTATCAGTATAAAAGACACCTGTCCACAACCTCAAACAGTCACACTCCAAACTCCACTATGGTCAAGGCCAAAGAGCTGTTGAAGGACACCAGAAACAAAATTGTAGACCTGCACCAGGCTGGGAAGACTGAATCTGCAATAGGCAAGCAGCTTGGTGTGAAGAAATCAACTGTGGGAGCAATAATTAGAAAATGGAAGACATATAAGACCACTGATAATCTCCCTCGATCTGGGGCTCCATGCAAGATCTTACCCGTGGGGTCAAAATGATCACAAGAATGGTGAGCAAAAATCCCAGAACCACATGGGGGGACCTAGTGAATGACCTGCACAGAGCTGGGACCAAAGTAACAAAGGCTACCATCAGTAACACACTACGCTGCCAGGGACTCAAATCCTGCAGTGCCAGACGTGTCCCCCTGCTTAAGCCAGTACATGTCTGGGCCTGTCTGAAGTTTGCTAGAGAGCATTTGGATGATCCAGAAGAGGATTGGGAGAATGTCATATGGTCAGATGAAACCAAAGTAGAACGTTTTGGTCTAAACTCAACTTGTCCTATTTGGAGGAGAGAGAATGCTGAGTTGCATCCAAAGAACACCATACCTACTGTAAAGCATGGGGGTGGAAACATCATGCTTTGGGGCTGTTTTTCTGCAAAGGGACCAGGATGACTGATCCATGTAAAGGAAAGAATGAATGGGGCCATGTATTGTGAGATTTTGAGTGAACACCTCCTTCCATCAGCAAGGGCATTGAAGATGAAACGTGGCTGGGTCTTTCAGCATGACAATGATCCCAAACACACCGCCTGGGTAATGAAGGAGTGGCTTCGTAAGAAGCATTTCAAGGTCCTGGAGTGGCCTAGCCAGTCTCCAGATCTCAACCCCATGGAAAACCTTTGGAGGGAGTTGAAAGTCCGTGTTGCCCAGCAACAGCCCCAAAACATCATTGCTCTAGAGGAGATCTGCATGGAGGAATGGGCCAAAATACCAGCAACAGTGTGTGAAAACCTTGTGAAGACTTACAGAAAATGTTTGACCTCTGTCATTGCCAACAAAGGATATATAACAAAGTATTGAGATGAACTTTTGATATTGACCAAATACTTATTTTCCACCATGATTTGCAAATAAATTCTTTATAAATCAGACAATGTGATTTTCTGGATTTTTTTCCCCCATTTTGTCTCTCATAGTTGAGGTATACCTATGATGAAAATTACAGGCCTCTCTCATCTTTTTAAGTGGGTGAACCTGCACAATTGGTGGGTGACTAAATACTTTTTTGCCCCACTGTATCTCTCTAACCTAAGTCCTAATGGGCAGCTGACAGTTCTTCAACTACAAAATAAAGGATTTGAAAGAAAGAGCTCATTATTCCTAAGGCTTATATTACTATATTTGATCTTTAACAAAGGTACCAGTTAGGGAGAGGGGGATTACCATGGATCTGATAGGAAAAAAAACTCCTAAAACAAGCATGCTGTGGCAGTGGGGGAAGCAAACTAAAGCTAATAACATCAGTTATTTCTGTCTCCATGGACAATTTCATATTTTTATGCAACTGAAACTCTGGAATATTTAGCACACTTACTAATGGATACAATACCTTGTTGGATTGATATTAGTAGCATTCTAGAAATCATTTTATATGAGCAGATTTATTTCAAAGCAACTGGACACTCACTTTAGTAGGGTTAGCATATGTCAGAATATCTAGCTGCAGCTGAGTTCTAAGGCACCTTCTTATGTTATAAGAGAATAGGGCTGTCTGTGCTTTGATAATTATGTCTGAGCGAGCCTGAAAAAAGACACGACTGCTTCAACAGTCTCATCAGTAGACTTATTAAGGCAGCCATTTCTTTCTCCAGGCTCACAAAGAAGACCAAGAAAAGATCAGGCTGCTTTAAAAAGTAACAGAGGTACAGTAATTGTGTAAGTTCAGAAATACTTCCTTTAAATCCTTTTTGAAATAGCTGCAGCCCTAGGAAAGAACAGCTATCTTGTTTTCTATAAATGTGCGTGTGTGTTTAAATTTTACACATCCATTTAATTTTTCATATTTCAAAAAATTCAAAAAACATAACAGAGGTATGCTGTCTAATAATATTTAATACTTAATACTTACCTAGTTAATACTTTGACATGGGTGTGAATCACACTCAGGGCTTCTTTAAAGCTTCCATTTTGTATAAGACATACCACTTTGCAGTGTAAAGCAGTCACATCATCCTTACTGATTTGTAGTACTAGAAGCAAATTCAATGCATTAAGCTACAGAATGAACAGTACTGAAAAACTGTACTTGTTACCTATTCACACCTACCATTTTGTAAACTTAGCTGGGTTTATAAGCTGAACGTTCTGAAGAATATATGCTCTTGTACTGGTCAATTTTGTTTTTGGAGAGCAATGTTTTTTTTGGGGTTTTTTTTTTTTGGTGGAAGGTTTTCATTTTGGACAAAAATCACCAACAGCATAATTATTGTCTTTCATGAACTACTATGTCTAACTGAAACAAAGTCTGTCTTGATTTTCTCCAAATAATTTATCTTTAAAATGGAACTGTGTTTTAAATTCACTGAGAATATGATAAAGGGGACAAATGAGTATTTTTCTAATACAGTACTACTAGGAAGTGGGATCATGATAAATATTGGTTAATTTTTCTTTTGCCTAATTACAGATAGGCTGTGCCTGGAAGCATTGCAAACAAGTGGCCATTCAGGGCAATTGTGAGGAAAGGCCAGCTTGTTGCAGTAATTACATATGCATTTTCCATGAAAGGCTGTTACTTTCTATTTTCCCTATGCCTTTAAAAGCTGTACACCAAGGAGCCATTCAACAAAGGAAGCATTTTCTTAATGGAGTGACAAGAAAGACATGTAATGAATTCCTACCTGTCACACAGCTGTTAAAGCCATCAGAACTCTCTTGAGATGAACACACAGAAAGGAGTTTGTGCAAAGCATATGAAATTGATATTTTGCAAAGCATGTTAATAGACTTGAAGCACTCTTTGTTGAAGCATTAGAGTAGTAACAGCTTTTGGAAGCTTCTGTAACCCCATAAAAGGCTATGCCTGGTTGTCCATATACACAAACAAGCAAATAGCTGGGAATTGCCTCTGAAGTGGCTGTGTGAGCCTTCCAAAGGATATTGCTGCTTTAATATTTAGAGGAGAGGTGCTCTGCTTGCACTAATGTAACCCCCCCCCGTTGAGTTTTTCTTAACTTAGGTCAGTGGGCAGGGTGAGGTGGAAAGGAAAAGTTTTGCAAGCTGGCAAGAGACAGATACAGTAAGAATGAATGTTGTGATTTACAGACTCCTGTATTAATAGTCTGACCCTTTGCTTGAGGCCACAGATACTGTGCTTTGGAATTTAACTCCTATACAACAAGGAACATCAATGAATAAACATCTTCAGAGGACCACTCTGTCTGAAAATAGTTATACCAATAACAGCATTCCTAAGAATAAGGAAGAATTTGGACTCTCACCTTGGCGATAGTAAAGATAATAGTTCTTTTTTGTATTAATAGGAAATTTGATGGCTAAATGTGTTTCAAACTATATAGCTAGCTGTTGCTCTGCAAATTCTCTTGTGGCTCTCTGAGCTCACAAAGGTTACACTAACACACTTTGGGCAGTTCCCAATTCAAATGCTTTGCCCAGCTGTCTGAACACTTCAATACTTATACTGTAGAACGTTTTTGAATACAGTAGTGGGAGTCATTCTTTCACACTAGTTTTACAAAATCCCAGAAAGGAAAAACCACTTTATCACTACCATTCCTATGTCACAGATCTTGGGGTGAAAAGAAGCATTGATAATCTAAGACCAAACCAAAGAAGCCAACAACCATTCTCAGCAGTGAGGTTTTTACATGACGAGATCAGCATAAAAGCAGATGCATTATATCTTTAAGCTAATGTAGAGAAGTGGAGCAGCCCAGAATAACAAGCTCGAGTTAAATTTCACCCCAGGCAGGGCAAGCTGTTACTCCCTTGGTGCTGCTCCACCTACGGCAAGGGAAAGACAGGTATCCATCTACGTTACAAAGTCGGAAGAACTCCACTGAAGACAACTGCACCGTCACCGGTGTTGCTGCAACTGTCTACAACGGAGGGTTGCCGGTCCACACTGATCCTCCTCTGCCTCGAGAGAATACAGAATAACCGCAGATGAGGCGGCAAAGCTCACTCACTTTTATTGACGGACTTCAGCGCGCGCCCGAAGTCTCCATTCTGGCCGCAGCGATTCACTTCGCTCCAGAGCGAAGCTACGGAGGCAGCTCCAGCCGCGCCAGAGCCGCTTCCGCTACCCGCACCCGCCGCCATCTTGGCAGAGGTAATCAAGTAACCGAACTTCAGAGGCAGAGGAAACAGCTGAACGTGCCCCTTTGACACCGGAACTAAATCTAGGTCCACGCTGTGTTGTCGTGTACAGTTCTCTATGGTGCGTCGCGATGTCTTACAGCAGTTCTATGGAGCAAGCGTGCTCAATGGAGGCTGGGTGGCGAGCTGGGGGTTGGCTTGTTCACTGTCGGACGTATTTTCTGACGCCTCGAAAATTTTCTGATACGGTGAATGTGTGATCACTTTCTTTTTAGGGCTAGCCTAATCTGGAAACCTCTGAAAGAGTCAGTAGAACTCCAACCTTCAAAGTTTTGGTTCTGGAAGATCTTTTAAAGAGTATGTAAGTACGTATGTATGTATGTGTTTGTTTGTTTGATTTTTATCCCGTCTTTATTATTTTTTATAAATAACTCAAGGCGGTGAACATAACTGATACTCTTTCCTCCTTTTTTCCTCACAACCACCACCCTGTGAGATGGGTTGGGCTGAGAGAGAGTGATTGGCCAAAGTCATTTAGCCGGCTTTCATGCCTAATTTTAATATTAGTGGGGAAATGTAAAGAATTTGGTGCATTAGCAGGTTTCAAGATTAATAAACAAGATGAATATGTTAACAAAAAATATGAAAATAGAAGATCAAACAGAATTGATAAATGAAACAGGTTTTAAGATTGAGGAGAAGGTAAAATATCTGGATATCACTGTGACAAACGTGAACTGTATGTTATTTCAAAATAATTATGTTAAGAGAATGAAGTTTAAAAAGACATGTTAAGATGGGAGAAACTACAACTGTTGCTGGGGAGAATTTCTGTGATAAAAATGAATATCTTGCCTAGGATGTTTTGTTTCAGACAGTACCTGTTTTGACAACTGATGGGGTCACCTTGTGGATTTTTCCTCTTTTGTTTGGAATTCCATCCCAAAATCAAATCCACTAATCCAGGCAAGGAAATTGGGCGAAATGAGGAACAACCTCAGTGACAGTGAGAGGCAGCCTTACAGCAACAAAGCTATTGAGCTGATGGAGAAATATGAGGAGGAAGCTGCAGCCGCCGCAGAAAAAGGTAGAGGAGGAAGAAGACGAAGAGGAGGAGGGGGGAGGAAGACAAACACATGAGAAACTGTGTATAATCCTTGTTTCCATGTGAATACCATAGAGTAGGGAAAACACCATTCAGAAAAGAAAAATCTGGTGCCTCTCACTTCAGATGGTGCCTTACTTGCTCTTTATTAGGATTAATGACGCAAATTTGGATTTTGATCATGATACTGTAACCTTTTTGGAAGTAAATAAAGTAAGTAAATATGTAAAAGTGCTCTAGGAAAATACAATGATTTTTCTTTCCATAACTGGTTTACGTTCAGTAGCTAGGGGCACCTGCCAGTGCCCTGAAACTGTAACAAAGTTGTACATATTTCAACATTTTTAAAACAAAAAGGGAAAAAATGGAAACAGACGCCCTAGTGTTCTCAACTCCCTGCACTTTCCTGTCAGTATAACAAGGCATTTAAAAATGTTTCAAGCATCGTATTTTTTAATTTGTAAGGTGGTATTTAACTGTATGGTTATTGGCTAGAAAATCCTGGGTTATAAACTACGTATCTATAGTTTGTAAAAACTAGACAAATTCTTATAGTTCTTGCTTTGGTGACCCCTGAGAAGGGAAAGGCTTTAGGAAAAAGTCTCATTGTTTTCCCTCGGAAAGGGCTGTCTCAAAGCGTGCACTGCGAAGGTAGATCTAATTTACACTACAGTGAGCGTACATTTAGCTTAAAAGTTATCTTTTTGTATATAGTGAAATAGCATTCTGCGACCATTCTTAGTTGTGAAAGAAGGGATTCCCCCATTCAGGTGGCATGAGAAAAAAGAAATTGTATGGAATCTTTTCTCTTTCTTTTAGTTTAAAATGGGGTAGTTCTTAAACAGAAGCTGTAAGTCTCCTTCATTGTCAGCTTAAAAGTGAGGAGAGGGTACAGAAAAGTTCAAAAACACCTCTGTACTTAAACAAGAAAATTTGCAAAAAACGTCATGTTGTGGGCTTTTGGTATATTTAGAATGCTGAAATGTTTTTGAAGCAAAAATAAACAGTATTACATTAAAACAAAGACAAAGTTAAAACACCTCAAAGTGGTTTTCCTCTTTCCTTTTTTCTGTTTTGGTTTTTAAATTTTAAACTTGCAGGAAAGGATTTGTTTGCTACTAATCTTTTAAAAACTGTTATTCAAATCTTACTAATACATTGTAATAATAATACATTGGTAGCAGAATTTGAATGGTTGAATGTAGCATTACATGTATGTGTAATAAAATACATGGAATATATGTCAAGAGCCAAATATAAGACCAATAGTAATCTTAAATAAATTCTTTATTTAATAAAGGAAATGTTAAATAAATAAATAGATAAATTCCTAAAGAATGAAGCAGTTTTTTCTTATAGAAAATCTTGCTACTAAGGGATGCTAATTAAAAATCCAAAACCATCTGATATTTAAATTGTTTATTGTTTTTTCATCAAAATTTCTGCCTGTAGGATGGCAATGTTTCTCAGTGCATATTACATGGGAAAAAACATACATCTCAAATATCTAACACCTGATAATTGGAGACAGCAGTATTTCTAATAGGCTCTGTAGCCACAATGCTGTCCACAAATTAAGCAAACACTACTGTAAAATATAATAGAGTTGGCACCCTTGAAGAGTAGCCTGTCATTATCACAAAGCAATAGTAGTACCGGGGAGAACCCATTTTGGTACAGTACAGGATTGGGAGGATCACAAAATGAGTTTGCATCTATCTACAAGTAGTCCTCACTTAAAAACCATTCGTTTAGTGACCGTTTGAAGTTATGATGGTGCTAAAAAGTGACTTATGACCAATGCCTGAAGTTACGACCATCCCAGAACCCCTGCAGCCATGTGATCGCAATTCGGGTGCTTGGCAACCAGCTCGGACTTATGACGGTTGCAGCATCCTGGGGACATGTGATCTCCATTTGTGACCTTCCCAGCTGGCTTCCGACAAGCAAAATCGATGGGAAACTCTGTGATTCACTTAACGACCACAAGATTTGCTTAACGATCAATGGTGATTCGCTTAACTACTGCAAAAAAGGTAATAAAATCAGGCCCAATTTGCTTAACCACCACCCTGCTTAACAACCAATTTTCCGATCCATGTGGTCATTAAGTGGGGACTATCTGTATATGATGGCTAAGACTATTCCACCATCAGTGCAGTGCAGGAAATTTCCAAAGGAGTTTCAGGGGTGTGATTGCATCAATCTCAGTATCATGCAGCATAAGTTGCATTTCTAGTCCCCAAGACTTATATGGGAACTGTTCAGACATTTAAAAGTTGAAATGGGATGTAAATACTTGTGCAGGTTCTGCAAAATATGCTTGTACTTGACCATTTTCTGTCTTTCAGGAAAATAATATATATTTTTGAAGATTCAATACAGATATAACTGTAATGATTACCAGGCTTTAGAGATAATTTTCTGTTTGAAATCTATCACACAATTTTAAAGAAGGGCATAGGAATCCTTGTTTTTATATAATGGTCCACTGATAACTATTACAGTCTGCAAACATTCCCTTCTTATGTCTGCAAATGTAGGCCATGATTCAGCTCTACTCCCCTGGATGGAGTTCTGTCGGTAGAAAGGGACCAGCAAATCAATTCATTGTCTTCTTCCCTCCTTTCTCTACATGCTGTATATTGCTGTGCACCAAGTGCTATTTGCAACTGGAGACCCATGCACAGTACCCTTGCATGCATTCACCTGTCCTTTATCATCCCATGGCACACTGTGAAACATGCATATCTATTGAGTAGCCAAGGAGGGAGGAGACAAGGCACTCTGGACTGGGCTAATAGTGGAGAGGACCATGTCACTAGCATTGTTTTAAAAAAGGGACTATGTTTAAATGACTATATCAAATCTTGCCTAGTTTGCATAAAATCACATGCAAGCATAGACAGACACTTAGGTATCTTACTAAGGAGTTACCAGGAAAGCATGACTACAAAAGAATTATATCTACAAAACATGGTAATTTATGGTTAATAGAAACAAAAAACCCAAGTGGCATGGAACAGATATTAAATATCGCAAATTACATGTATTATATTTTAACAGAACTACAGTTATGATCTAACATTTAATACATTAGTGCATAAATGAAACATTAACAAAATTACTATAAAATCTTCATAGTCAAAGATTTGCAATGCAGCCAAGCTCTGACTGTATATTTATACAGTAACTAGTCTGTCAGGTAAATGGTTACCTACAGTGGAAATGTTAATCTACATTTGAAAAACCTTTTTATACCATGTATAAAGTAAAAAAAAAAAAAAAAAGGAAGCAGAAATTATCTTTTTATACTTTGTACATACAACAGGTGCAAATGAATGGGAAAGGAGCAGGATCACTTATTTCCACATGTCTGGTGCAGAGTTCCTTTTGCTGGATTATAACCATAATCAGTAGTTTCATTAACCTCTCCTTTGGTAAAACTTAAAAAAGAATTGATATAGAATGTTGAAGCACACAATACATAAACACAAAGTTTTCAGAAAAGGTTTTAAAATGTCCTGTCTTCCACTCCCCAAGGAAAATTAAAATTCCATCTTCCCCCCTTTCAGATCATCAAAAAATAAAAATTGGCAAAGTATCTGTACACTGGTCAAACTTTTAAAGTAATGAACACTTAGGTATCCCATTATCATCAAGAGTTTTCTCATTCTCATCTAAATGGAATCACATATTCAGCCGCACATATAATAAAAAAACCTACCAGCCAGCTGCTGAATGCTTTTTTCAGCTCTTTTCCAAAATCCCACAACAATATACATACCTGCTCTTTAAGGGCGCAATCCAGTTTCTAGAATCTTTCTTATTTTCAAAAAAGAATTAGAGTAGTGAACACATGGTTAATTCTCTGACTAAAATCAACAGGCCGTGTGTACAATTCTGTGCATCACCATAATCTTTGCTGAATTCAGGAGCTTGCTTCCAAACACATGTGCCTAGGACCCAGTCAAAAGCCTCATACTTTTGATTGGATTGTGCCCACAACTTCTTTTCTTTTTCTCAGTTTCACAACTGCACATTACAGTTTTAAAATAATCAATAGTCAAAAGTTCAACTTTATATTTAAACACAGCTATGATGTTCTTCAAACAAGAGACATTTTAAACATCACATTTAAGCATTTTGTTCTCACATCAAAATAAAGTATTAAAATAAAACAGCATCAACAAGTTAAAAATGTTTAAATCAAGCAAAATGTTAACATTGTTTGTGAAAAGAGAAGAAAAGTGGCTACAGAGTGTCCTACGCCTAGGATCCCCTCTGTGGAAACAGTACATTCACTTTATTGCCCATTCTTTCTGTAGTATGGATGGTCACTGAATGACATGAGATGTTGATAGTTCTCATTCCAACTCTTTTCACCATTGTTGCCAGCTGAAATCATCATTGCTGCCGAAAACCAAGAAAAATCCTAAGATGGTAGCAAATATGACTGTGTTTCCTGTGAGGACAAGTGCACAGGCACCCCACTTAATCTATGGAGAAAGGAAAGAGAGAGTTATATGCACAAAGAAATAAACAAATACCTAAATAGAAGCTGCATTATTACGTTATTTCAGTGATACACCCAACATAATTGCTCTGTGAATGGGGGAAACTCCATCCTTTCACAAAGTAGTTCCATTTAATGCAAACTATTTTTGAATTGTTAATATTTAGACTTAATGGGAAGGTAAACAACTTGGTATCCTCTGAATTTCAATACCCTCAAACTCTACTTTTATCAGGTAGTCCCCATCCCCCACTGACTGAATATTATATATCAAAAGGGATTATGGTATGTGAACTTTTCACAATTCATTTTTTTGCATTACAACTCTTAATGTACAGTTTTCATAAGTTAACAAAATCTTATTAACTTGTGCTTTGGAGGCTTGTGCGTCTTATTCTAGAAGCAAATATGAAACACCAAAGGAAAAGACATGTTAAAAAGAAGGAGTTACTAACCAGTTCTGCTCTGGCAAATACAATTGGAAGTCCAAATGCTGAGACAACAATGCCTGTTGTAAGAAATATGGCAAGTTCCTTGCAAGCATTACTTGCAGCATCTGTATCTTCAACAACTCTTCTTGCTATGCAGTATGGAATTGGAGAGAGGGTGTAGAAGAACAGAACAAACAGTGGCCAATATTTGCTGGAAGCAAATGAAAAGGCATGTTTTTATTTTTTATTCTTTCACTTATATTTGCTTCAAAAATCACACTTCCCTTATATAAATATTTATATCGGTTTCCCCATTTCTATTTATTCATTGGGCACACATGTGCATAGAGAAACTTAAGACTTTTCTTGTTTTGTCTAGTTTTAAACATACTTCTGCGTATGATAGTCAAAAATACCACACAAATACACAGCATTAAGTATGTGATAGATCGGTAGGGATAGGGCTCCCCACCTAAAATGCTGATCAAGCTGTGGTAGCTTTTTGGAATAGGCTCTCCATAGGTGAAGAATCCTTATGAAATACTGCACAGAGAGCACAAAGAAGAAATTGATCAGTAGGCGAGATTTTGGCAGGCAAGTGTAATACATTGAGATTAGCCTGAAATCTAATGAGAACGTAGCCCTTTAAGTGCTCCTTAACCAAAATAGCAGAAGTGATTAATTGAAGGTAGTGGGATTAAAATATTATACTTCCAATCGCATATAATTATAGATCAGGCTGAAAATTATAGAACAGATTGAAATTCTGTTGTCACTTACTTTTTCTATGCGTCTTCAAAAGATTTGTTTGTTACATGCCAACCTGGGAGGCTTTCTAATTATGAATCTACATGCTAGATAATCTAGGTATAATGTTCTGAAAACCGTTCAACAGACATAAAACAATAATTTCACACAATGCTTAAAATGGCTATTCTCAGCTTGGAAAAACTGCCTTCTTTCTCCCTCTCCCAGCCTCCAAGGGGTGCTAGACCTTCACTGCAATCAGCATTGGTGTTCTGTGTTTATTTAATTTTATAAACTGCAAGAAAAAAGGAAATACAACACCTGTAGTCTGGAAGGGCACAACCAAGCATCAGGAACATTAGTCCAACAGCTCCCCCAAAGGACAAGCTGATTAAAGCTGTAAAGGCAGATGTAAACCCTTATCAGTCTCAAAACTATATGATTCCTCATCAAACACTAATTATAGGTAAAAGAGAAATCAATGTTTTGCTTCTGTTTTTTGAACTCATTACCTCTTGTTAATCTACTCTGCACAGCTGGAATTTAGAACACTTATATTTTTACCATAAAAACTCCAATGAGCTTGAAGGAAGGGTAAAACATGTTAATGTAAAATGCCCTTATCTCCAAAAGTATAATTTAGATTATACTTAATCTACAGTGCTTTAGTATTTTCTATATCATATTTACACTCATATAAGTAATCATTCCCTAAGATGAGAAAGAGCTTATACATGCACATTTATGCTTTGTAACAAATATGATTATTGATAACTGATCTTGTGGCCATTCCCTTTTTCAATTTGCCTGCTTTCTGCTAAATTGACACAGGTTTTATAGTTACATTATTGCTGCAGATTTTCAAATGGAAAATCAGCACATTCATAAATAGTGTATTAATTGATCTTCCATTAAGTATCATGAATACAGAAACATTTAAAACTTAAAAACTTTTCACTGATGCTGAAAAGATTTTACAGGCAATACTTCAGTCATCTTTATATTTCTGTTATAAAAATGGGAGGTCAGGGGACAGAAAATTCATTGAGTTGCTTGAGATTACCCAATGAATTTATGGAAGAAGCAAGATCTTGGAGTCACTGAAGCTTATGTGACTAACTTCTGAGGAGACAGGTAAGGATTGTACTATGTTGTTAATCAACAGAGTCTATACCACATTAGCTGTAACCTAGCAAATTGCTAGCCAAATGTTTATGATCATTTTCACTTTAATGTTTCTAGCTTCTGAAGAAACACAGTGAACAGAATCCAGTATGTACTTTGCTATGCCTGAAATATACTCAATACATCTTCTTTCTTCAAACATTCTCTTCACTGTTATAATAGCCAATGACTACAATTACTTCTGCTTCAATTTCATTGGTGCTTTACTGGCACCAAGTCTTTAAAGGATCATCCTATCCTTTAGTTTAGCGCTGCCACATTGCCATCAGTTCCCAGCAGGAGGAATCCAACTAGATTTTACAACAGGCTTGACAATCATTAGCCCCAGGGCTGCCACAAGCCGCCTTTTTGCAGCCCTCAAAGATCCCTCTCAGTAGGATAATTGAAAACCAACAGCATAGTTTCTTGCCATTTTCAGGAATGAAACAGATGAAAATAGGCATATTGGTTAAAAAAAGAAGAAGAAACCTTTTCCCCAAAGTGATCTCATCTAAGTGTCTGATGTGGTTCCACCCACTTTGCAGCACCCCACTCCCACCAATTTTGCAACTGGGCTCTAGCAAGTTCTGCCTGAGAAAATTATTATTTCTCAGGCAGAAATTATATATTCTGCCTGAGAAAAGAATTATTAGCCACTCCTGGCTAAAGTTCTTTTGCCAAAACAGTCTTTTCCACTTTGGACAATAAACACCTGACAGGATACATTGCATGATACAAAGACTTTACAGGCATTACCTCAGTAATCTTTATAGTTCAGTGAAATAGCGTATTACTATTTAAATAATAATAATAGCATCTTAACATTTCACATTAAGCTATTTTTATGGTCCTTGTAATATTCTCCTAAATTGCTATTAAGCACACTTCTTTCAGCCCTTTTCCATGTACGCACACATGCATGCACAAACATGCATAAATACTGCTATGGGTGTTCATAGTTATGGTTAATGATTCAACCACATCAAAGAGGGATAAAAGTTCAAAATAGATATATATATTTTAAAAATAGAGTTATTAAATGTACAGTAGTACTATCTTTTTTCAGTCTTGTTTTTTAATACAAAATATGAAGATATTTCTACCAAACCTATCTGGAAAAGATAGGCAGTCAAAACCTATACATACAGTACTTATTTAGAATTATTAGCCATTTCTACAAAATTGAATAGTGAAAAACTCCACAAGAGTAGCTGCATTAGTCTATTTCACAAATATAACTAGGAACAATATGCATTGTACAGATTTACAGTGACGAGTTCATCATACTGTATTCTACTCCTGCCAAGCTTATCCCACCAAAAATCAGTTTCGATTTAGGATGCTGCAAGTATGAGTACAGCGGGATCCACGTTCAGGCAGGGGAAAAATAATGGGATAATGGGGGTTTCAGTCTGATACTTCTGGAGAGCATGAATTTAGTGAAGTCAAGCCTAAGATTTCATTCCCTTCCCAACATCCGCCAATCAGCCTGTCCTTGGGAAGACGAGACAACCCTTCGCGTATGCCGGTATCTGACACAGATTTCTGCAGCCGGAAGTTTTATGCAAGCTGCCATGACTAATAATCATGTATATCTATCCGACCACAAACTGAAACTCAGCCGTCTAGAGCTGCCATCCTAGACCTAATAGCTTGAAAGTTGAGTCCAGTGAAAACCACAGGCCCCGCTACCGAGTGAGCCCTGCGGCGGTTGCCTCGCCACGCAGCGCCGAGCCGAGCTGAGCGGGCGGGCCTGAGGCCACAGAGGCAGGGGAAAGAAGACAATAAGGGGCTCTCCACAGGCGCGCTTTCCAGCCTCAGCGGCGCAGCCATGCACCGGGGCAGACCGCCGTTGTCATGGAAACGCAGCGCGCCCCCCATGAACATTGCCGGCATACGTCACCGTCAGGGTGGGGGCGACGTCCCTCCCCTCCACCAACGGCCTGGTCTAGGGGGGATCCCGTCCGCCCTCCCCAAGCAGCTTCCCTCCTCCCCGTGCCCTCGCCCGAAACCAACTCAGCAAGGCTACCTTTGATGCCGGCCATGATGCTGCTACAGTATTACTGTCGCCCAGGCCGCTCCCAACCAACCACCAAGGGCAACAAATGCGGCTAGACAAGCCCCGGAAGTACGCGCTCGAGACATCAGCAAGACTTCCGAGGAGCTGCTGTTCCTGAAACGGCGGACGTAACTTTGGAACAAAAGGCAAAGCTTCGTGTATGTATTTTTTTTTTTTCCTTCCCAGGGAAGAGGTATTTTCCGAAACAGAAGAAAAATCTTGGGACGGTAACGCATGGGGCTGGTCGCTGTTGTCTCCGCTGGGAAACAAAACTCGCGACTTTGGGGCGGGGTTTTCCCCTATGAAAGCAGATTTAGGGGAGCTTTCACTTCAGTGGAAGTGATTCTCTTTCAGGCTCCCCCCCCCAACCCTTCACCAAGTTCTTGTAATGCGCCGTTTATAGCAAACCAGTCTCTCACGGGAGAAGCCCCCAAGACACAGACGTTTTAACATGGTTCTCTTACATACAATTCATGAATTTCACGTTCATTTATTATTTTTTCGTATCAGTGATAATACAACAAGAACCTACAGATGTTACGGTGATTAAAATAAACTAAACATGAAGGGAGGAAAAAAAAAAAACTAAGAAAAAGATGGAAGACCCGTTGATTGATTAAGTACCCTCAAGTCATTTTCAACTCCCAGCGACCACATAGATAGATTTTCTCCATGACAATCTGTCCCTAAACTGTTCTTTCAAGTCTCCCAATGCCACTGTAAATGAGTCCATTGACCTTGCTGCTGATTGTCCTCTTCTCTTTCCTTCCACCTTTCTTAGCATTAGAGCCTTTTGATTTCAATATAAAGTTAATTCAGTCCTTAATACTGAATCTTGACTATATAGAGACATATTGTTCCACTTTCTTCCTTTTTCAACAAGGCCCTTGTCTTTTTAAAATTCCTTTTTAAGGTTATTGGACAAAATATCCAGCATCAAAAATAGTTTTGAAAAGTTTGTTTACTGTTGGTTGGACTAGTAAGAGAGATTTCATCAGTGATTTGCTAATATATTAATGTACTTGTATAGTTGCAATCATTTTATAAGTGGACTGACTGATGAAAGATTTTTTTTCCTGGATTTTTATTGCAAAACAATGAATTAGCGCAACTAAAGATAATGGCCAGATATTATTAAATAGAAGTTATGGTAGATCTACTAGCTTATCTTGCTGCAGACACAAGTCAACACCAGAATTACTTTCATAATTTCACAATCTTCTCCATCTAGTATTTGTTTATCATGCCACAAAAAGGCCTTGTCTGTTCTGAAAACCTGATTAATTGTACAAGCACATATACCTATTTTATCTAGAAAAGGTCAGCTTCAGCAACTAATTATTCAGAATACTGCTTATTCTCCTTTAACGTTGATTCTAATTGCTCTAGCAAACCACAAAATTTGAGGAGTTGCTACACAAATATACAGAAATAATTTTCATAAATATTTTTTATAAATTATCTAAGTGTTGTAAGATATATTCAGAAATAGTTGCAAACAAAATATTAGGGTTTGTGTTGAGAAATTATCAGTGTTATGAATGCTATGTAAATGAACTATTTGAAATAGTAAAATAAATCATTGTGACCAATACACATATACACATACACATCCTATAGCCCATCTACTCTACCATTCTGTGCCACACAAAGCTTGGCCAGAAGTATTCAAGAAGCTCACAAATAATAATCGTCTTTCATGGTTGCTCCCAAGCAGCTGGCATTTTAATAATCAATCTTCATGGCTATATACTGTATTTGGGGCAATTTCTCTCTCTCAACCCAATCCACCTTACAGGGTGGTGGTTGTTGTGCAGAACATACTGTAGAAGGCAAGAGCATTGGGTATGTATGCTGTGTCTTGAGTTGATTAAAATAAAGGTGGGGTAGAAATTAAATATTACAGTCCTTCATTAATATGTTCAGTCCTCTTTGAAATCCATCCAAATTGGTGATGGTCATGACAATTGATGGCAGCAGATCCCATCATTTAACTCTGTTATATAAATGTTTCCTTTTATCAGTCCTAAATTTCTCTTCATTTAGTTTCTAAGGATAATCCCAAATTCTGTGTAAGAGAGATCATATGAATGCATGTAAATGATATAACCAGTAATTTAGAGTGAAAGAAACAGTGAAGGTGTAGCTGTTTATTTATATTATTTTTTAAGAGCTTCAAATCCCACTTTATAACATCTATTGTTAACTCTTAAAGCTACACATGTATTGAAGAATGAATGTTCTGTTAAACAAAATGAGTAAATACATACCACAGGACTCAGTTGGAAGGCTATAAATCATTACATTTTTTTTTTTTAAAGAGTCAATTCCCTTTTATGGCAGTTGATTTTTTTTCTACTATTTACAATTACAGTTCATTTGGTAGCAAGTCATATTAGCAGAGTTTGCATGACATAAAACTAGAAAGCTTGGATAACTGTCATTTTAGTCCAAACAGTGTCCATTTCAGCTTCAGATGACACAACAAGCAACAAAACTTGGTTAAATGCTATTTTGCAAACTCATCCAACATTTTTAGGTAAGCACCTAATCCTTATGATAGAAGGTTTCAAAATCTTTACGAGGGCTACCAGGTCTGGGATACAAAAATCCAGATAACCACTAGATGTCAGCAACGAAATTCAGAAAATACGAACTGGTTGCTTCCATCTAATGATTATCCCGATTTTCACAGTACTATCTTTGGAGTCCTTGATGTTCTCTGAGCTTGGTTGTTTTCTTGCAAACGTTTCCTTACCCAGTTGGTGCAGAAGATGTTACCTAGCTGGGTAATGAAACATTTGCAAGAAAACAACCAAGCTCAGAGAACACAAAGGACTCCACAGTTCAACCCTGATCTACACATATTCTCTTCTATTAGTCCTGTTTTTGTTTTCTCAGAAGTCCAAAAAAGCACAATTATGCTTACAGTACTTCCAAGTGAACATGCATACCTCAGATTGATAACCGCAATAATCTGATCCCAGTTAGTCCTAGGTTTAATTTTAAGGGCAACCATGATGTTTATTAACGGCCTTTAACTATAATTAGCTGTTTACATTGAACTTTGGTTTTTGTCTGTTGCACTTTTTTGTACCTTGGTCAGACTCTGTTGGAACCGGGGAGGGTTATAAAGATTGTAATATAAAGAAATATTATGATTTAAAATGTAATGTCCTTTTACTCAGAAGTAATCTACTACTCGATAGGAAGCATTTCGAAATAAATGGCGTTTGTTCATTCAACAAACTGTAATCAAGCGGCTGTTAAAAAGTACAGGACCGATCTTCCCTAGTCATTTAGCAATCTTTACATCGCGACCTCGTTCGAAATCCTAGCCTTGACTCACTAGGTTCTGGCTAATGAAAGTTCTTGCCACGACGCGTTTGTTATTTAAGAGGCTGGAAGATTTTCTTGTTTGGGTTCAGAGAATAACTTAGATACTCTATCAGAACAGCGAACTTGTTTTCAGAAGTGCAACACAGCTTTGAAGTAAAAACATTCTTTGCTCCCGATGAATCACCGGAAGAGGGCAAACCGATGATAAGCATCGATCACCCACTCCATTGGTTGCTCTGGGCGTACAGTACATAGATTCTGTTGTTACGCAGATTTTCGTGCAGCGGCGCCTTTGGACCAATAGGATGGCTGCCCGAGAGCGAGGCTTTCCTACAATTCCATTGTCCTCATAGGAAATTCCTCCCGTTCAGTAGCTCCGCGCGCACCGAACACGCCCCTCTCCGAGATGGCGCTGCCGGGGCTCATCGCCAGCTGACGAAACGGTCGCTCGCCCTGGAAAGGCAATCCGGAGAGCCAATCACTGTCGCCGAGGGCGGAGTCGCGGGGCCCGTCGCCATAGGTGGAGGAAATGCGAGCGGTGGCGTTTCGCTTCGCTTCGTGCAAGTGCTAAAATGGAGGCGTCGCTGGGGCGGCTGCTTTTGCCGCTGTTGGTGGTGCTGACGGGAGCACATTTAGCGCTGGGCAGGGAACAGCAGGGTAAGGCCAGGCCAGCCATGGGCTCAGCGGGCGAACCTCTTTCGGAAGCCTGCCTCTCGGTTCACGAGGGTCGGGGAGGGGTCGTTGCTATCAGCGTCAGTGACTTGACGCTTGTGTCTAGTTCGGGGGGGGGGGGTTCGCCGCTGAAACAGCAGCTTTCTGGGGAGGAAGGGTCATTTCCTGGCAAAATAGCGTTTCCGAGAAGCTTTTTATGGGAAGTGCCATGAACTAATGGGTGTCGGCCTGATTACTAAGACATTTTGGAAGCCATTTGTAGCTGTTGTCATTTGCAACCAAATGCTGCAGATTTCTTCGAAGACACACTGGCTAGGTTCACATGTCACATTAATCCATAAACAACACCCTTGCAGTATGTTTTTAACCACGATTAAATGGTTAATCGTGTTTCAGGGCACTATTGCAGGGGATGTTGAGTAACTGGTGTCTGTATTTTCGCTTTCATTTTTACTCTGTTGTGAACTGCCCAGAATCAGTGGGTTATGGCAGGTTACAAAAGATGTGAATGTTGTGGGCTTGGCCTAGTGCAATGTGTAAATATAGTCATTTGGATGTGTAAACGCTGATTTAGGATTTAACCATTACTGTACTTGTGGTTTATTCTGTAAAATAGATTTGAAAGAAAGTGTGATTTGTGGGATGTGTGAACCCAATCACTGTATCCACTGGGCTTTTTTCCTAAGCAAGTGCAGAGGACATGACCAAATGGAAGCTCTTTATTCACAAATTCCTGAGTATATATATTAAGCAAACAGGGAGAGGTAGCTATGTATTGCTTGTGAACTTCTGAAAACTTCTAGTTGAATACTTCATTATATGAGATATTTGGTGAACCAACAAAGCAAAATTAATTACAGAGCATAGATGTTAACTTTTCTCAGATATATTCTTTGTTAAAATGGCTTTTGGGATTACTACTGTATAAGGAATCAAAATATCATACAACTTAACAGGAATTATTCTGAGAACTTTTTTATTAGCCATTAATAAACTCGCAAAAATCCTAAAATATATATTCATTATCTTGCATAGTGTTCCTAAATCTATTATATAACTTATATTCTGTCAGAGAAAATCCTATTGCGAGAAGTCCAAGCCCTGACACTCCACCGGGGCAGGTACACAAATTATCGGAGGACATCTCCAGTGCCCCAGTTGCAGTGTACGGGGGGCTCAGCTGGATGCACAGCATACACCCCTGAGGTTGTTCAGTGTTACAACAAAGGCTGGGATGGCTATGATGTGCAGGTATGTTTCCTTACATGAAGGAAAATGTGTTATCTTCTGGAGTGTTTTTGTATAAATGCAAAATTGACTAAATAGCTGGTTTTTAAGGGGAGAAGAATGATCATGGATGAGGAGGCAAAACTCTCTGACTCCAGGAAGATGCAAGTAGTTAAAAATAAAGAACTGTTGGGACAACAACCTGAAAGTACCAATCACATTGGCAACAGGAGAAAACTAAAATAAATCCATATTCCCTCAAAACAGGTTTATGAAACAAGTTTTTTCAGTTAGAGTTCTTGTCTGGCAGTGTTTTCATGTGCTGTCTTTCAAGCTCTATTAAGTTTTAAATCTTGCTTGGGAGGCTTTACAACTTTTTAGAAAAAAGGAGTTTTATTATATTTTAATAAAATTACTAAAATAGTATATCATTTTAAGTCAGTGTTCAATTTTGTTATATATTTTATTGTAGAAAAAATAATAATTTCTCTTTTATTTTCAGTGGGAGTGTCAAGCACATTTGGATACTTCATATCACTTTGGAAAAATTGAAGTCAGCTGTGAAGGCTACGATTACCCAGATGACCCTTTCATTTTAAAAGGATCATGTGGCTTGGAATACACATTAGAGTTAACTAAGGAAGGACAGCAAAAAGCTAGCACCTTTGCTGGGACCCACTATTCTGCAATTTCTCATTCATTTGGTTTGGGGTTTGGAGTGATCCTGGTAATATTATTTGTTGTCTTTGTTTTTGGCATCTACAAGCTATTCCTCTGTGATAACCGACAACAGTATAATTTCCCTAATGTACATTCAGGAGCCTATGAGCAACATTATCAAAACCCACCTCCACCAGGATTTAAAACAAATAGTCAGGATTATCAAGTACCACCTCCACCAGGATTTAAATCAAGTTTCACAGGTAAACGTTTCTTATATGTCAGAACAAAAACATTTAAATATTTATTTATTACCAACATTGATATGTCATCTACTTGTCAGACTCTAGGAGGTTCATCATTGTTAATGGAGTCACTGAATTGTTTTATAGAATTTTGTACCAGGTCTAGCTCATGCTCTGGTTTATAGCCTGCAGAAGTTCCAGGGGCCATTTCAGTGAGAGCTCCTTGCATTTCTAAGTTGATCCTTTAGTCTAAACTAAAGTCTAGGAAATATTATACCAGCCCCTTTAGAAAATAAGGGGATAAAGAGTGATAGCCTATAGTCTGTTTCTCCAGTAAAATCAGTAATTCCATAGAATTACACAGCAATGTTTGATTTAAATCTTTGGAGAGCGTGTCAGACTCTACTCGACTCTACTCTATATGCTAAGGCAATCAGCCTACTTACATATTTATTTTATTTTTATTTATTATTAGATTTTTATTCCGCCTTTATTATTTTTTTATAAATAACTCAAGGCGGCGAGCATACCTAATACTCCTTCCTCCTCCTTTTTCCCCCACAACAACAACCCTGTGAGGTGGGTTGGGCTGAGAGAGAGTGACTGGCCCAAAGTCACCCAGCTGGCTTTCATGCCTGAGCTGGGACTAGAACTCACAGTCTCCTGGTTTCTAGGCCAGCATCTTAATTAACCACTACACCAAACTGGCTCATAATTTTTAAAAATTATAAAAGAGCTTTGATTGCAATATAAATCTATATAATTTTATTTAAATTAAGGAGCTGCTGGTAGGTCCAACCATGATTCTAATTCAGGGCCAGGTTTCTGGACTGGATTAGGTGCCGGAGGACTTCTTGGATACTGGCTTGGCAACCAAAGGTAATCTTGTTTTCTCTTGCAACAATCCTGATTGACAGAAATGGGAATTGATTCTCCTAAGGGAAAATAATTTTTGTTTGCTACTAGTAATACTATAAGTTGTAAACATGGGATTTTTTGGTTACATGTTGATTTTTAAAATATGAATACATTATGAATGTTTTGAGAAATAGTTACCCCACTTTTCCTTATGCAGTCAGCAAAGCCATCAGCCCACCTTTGTATCTGGTAGACCCAGATACAAAGGTGGGCTGATGGCTTAGCTGTCTATACCACCCTTAGTTAGGATAAGAACATTTTTGCCCATGCTTAAAGTTTTTTAATAGTTGTCCAATTGGTGGGTATCTCTAAGGGTTTTTCTAGAACAGCTAAGAAATACTGAAGAAGTAGGTTGTCTCTCACAGTACACAGAATTCAAAACCCACCATCTGTAAATGGATTGATCTTTGTAAAATACAGAAAATGGCTGTCATTGACTCATACAATACTCTTTCAGTTATGCCATGTAGTTGCTTAATATTGCATCATTAGTGAAGAAACTCCTGCAACAGTGTTAAAAATACAAGCTGCAGTTTCCAGAGAATAAAGGTATAAACGGGTACCAGTTTTAAGGTGACTGCTTCAATAGTACCTGTTTTTCAAATTAAAGGTTTTTCTAAATGTTTGTTTGTTTTGTCTTTATCTTTGTTTTAATGACAGTGGTTGTAATGGAAAAGAGTGTCAGTATTTTAATAAATATACGAATTTAAGGCTCAATTTGGTTATTTTCATGCTGTTAAACAGATCTTCACTTCTCTGTATTGTAGTTTTGCTGTCTCAAATTTCTGTATACAAATATGATCATGTTTTTCCTCTTGGCTATTTCTTTTCCACATTGAATTTTGCTTTTATTACTTACTTTCAAGGTATTCCATTTCTAAATCACCCCAGTTTTTCACCTGAGAATTCTTGTGTTATGTTCTTCCAGAATTATTGGATTCTTACTATATTTTTAGAGAGCTTTATTTTGAGTTAGCTTTTTTAAATCAGTTTTTAAGCTTCTTGCATATATTATGCTGTTTATATGACTTTTGTACTGAATTTGTATGAAGTTTGAATGTAGCTCTAAATACATTCATTTTTTTTCCTAAATTTGAAATCTTGTTATAGTTCCTAACAGCAATGCATACCTTAATGGTAAATATATATTTTCTTGGAAATATTCCTTTTGAAATAGAAATAGAACTATAAAATTGCTGAAGAGATATCCTCATTTTGTTGGAATAATTAATATATGCAGATTGTTTATATATGTGTTGTACAATTATTTGCTCATTGCTAATGAGCAACTTTGCCTTAAATGGTCTTCTACTTCCTTTCTAGATTATCCAACTGTTAACATTTTAAATGTTGTACACATGCAAAAACACTAAAATGACCAACAAAATAGTTTAAATCATTTTCTTCCAGGTCATCTTCACATCACAGGTATTCTCCTTCCTACAGCACATGGGCTGGTCCAACTGCTCCATTGGCTGGTTCATTTGGCACTTCATATAACCGTACAACATCTTACAGTTCAGAAACAAGACCCACCTCTGGTACGTTATAAGCCATGTTCTCCTTACTTAGCCTATATTTATTTACCCAAAAGAAAATCAGTTGAACAGTGACTTCCTTCTGATGAAACTCTGCTATTACTGTAGCCTCTTTTTGTTTTGGTGCTAAATTTTTTGGTCTATGTTGAATTGTTACAGATGTTTCAAAAGAGGCAAGTAGAAAGGAGATCAGGATCTACTAATAGATCTTTGGTGATTTTAAGTAGATCATTGAACATTTCTAACTTCCAATAGTCTAACAGCATCAGAATTTATGAATTTAAACTGATTGTACTGCATATTTGATGTCTAACATCTCAGAAGAAGATTTGCACATATTTTCAAATCATCCCTTAAAGCAGGGTTTCCCAAACTGTGAAGTGTACCTCCCTTGGGGAGGTGCAGACAGAGTCCAAGGGAGGTGTGAAGAACCTTTTAGTTGTACATTTCGTTGTATTGTTTTCATTGTTCATTTTTGTTCATTCTAGTGTTTGGTTTTTTAGGGAGGTATATACATTAAGATTACACAAAGGGAGGTGTGATGGCAAAAAGTTTAGGAACTCCTGCTTTAGAGTAGGGAATTTGGTTCAGTAGGTATTCATCTCCAACAAGCAGCGACTGGTTGGAACGTGATTCTTGTGGTTGGATCTTGAACATAGGATCCAGTGTACAGTACTCAAGTTTTCCAATACAAAATTTTAGACTACTTGGAGAGTATTAGTGGGATTTAACAGTTTTGAGTGGCCTGTAAACAGTTCATAACTGGAGGCTCTTAATTTTGAGTGCTCTGCCAGCTAGCTGGGAGATCTTTCAGTATTCTCTGTCACTATCTTTATCGGTGAGAATGAAGGAGAGGGTGAGATTCAAGGGCAGAGGAAGTTAAGAGTTTATTTTGTTCTCAGAGAAACAGATACCTGAAGAAAAGAGGTTTTATGCAACTGGGTTTCCAGATTTGGGCCTAAACTTACAAAACTCTGGGAGAGTCCAAACTAGTAGTGTAAAGTCGGCAGGCAAAGTTTAGTCATGTGAGGGTTTGTTTTTATTTCTGTTCAGTGTAATTTGGTCAATTTCTCTGATTTTGTATCTGCTTCAATCCTCTATTTTTGTTTGATTAGACTATTTACAGATTACTGAATACTAGTTCTGGAATGTAGATCTCAGCCTTGTGTAATTTGTTGCACTTAAACTATTCTGTCAGATTTCTATCTTTTTTACTTTTATTGAAATAAAAATATTTTCTTGATTACTGCAGTGTTGGGTTTGTAATGTATCACCACCTACTCCATCCCACTCAAGTTTTGTGTGGCCCCCACCCTGGCACTGTTTTAGTGAGCCTTTAAAAACCTGGTTCTATCTCCAGGCCCTGGGTTAGAATATGTGATAGAAGTCTTGTGGGATGTTTCAGTTGTTTAATTGATGGGTTTGTTTCTCTGGACTTTTCTTGTGGATTGTGTGTTCCGCATTTTTATAATTACTGTTGTGTCTTGTAAACCACCCAGAATCATACAGATTGGAGTAGCTTATAAATTTGGTAAATAAAAAAACACTTGGGTCTGGTAATCCTGGAACCATTCATTTAAAGCTAATGCCTGGAGGAGGGGGATTTCCTATTCTGCCCCATCCAGTTTTCAGATTTGAGCGCATCTCCCCATTCAAGAACAAATAATGGCAGATAGCTATTTTCCTGATGGAATTCTTCCACCTGGTGTTATAGTCAAACTGACACCCAAGAATTCAAGTAGTGGGAAAGTGAAGTTTGAGGGGGGCAGGGGGCTGGCAGGCTGGTGTGGGTGTTGACTATATCCTTGGCAGGGGCTGATACATCTCTGTCCCTGAGACTGCAGTCATATTCTCCTCCATCTGCAAATAAGTCTTCCTGGACTCCGTAAAACTAAGTTTTGAATAGACATATGTAGGTTTGCACTATTATATAAATTATAGTGCAAGACATTTGATTTTAATCAGTGAGCCATTCCCTAAGTAATAACATTAAAACACAGATATCTTTCCACTAATGTTAAACAGAGTAGGGTCTGGATGATCTGATAGGCTATCCGTTGTTCTAAAACAGCAGTGGAATCTTCTGATCGCTTCATAGGCATAGTATAAAGGAGGGATTAGCAATGCACTCACCACATCTCAAGTGCTTTCAGCAAGAACCTCCTCCCCAGTGGATGAAATCTCACAAATACAGTGGTACCTCGGGTCACGAATGCTTCTGTTCACGACCAATTCGGGTCATGAACAGCACCGTTCGCAAAATTTTGTTTCCGTTCGCGAACTCCGCATAAGGTGATGAACAGGATCCGTGGCCATTTTCCCTGCTGATACACGTGGTCATGGCTTCCTGTAGGGAGGGGGACTCTCCCTCCAAACAATAACCGCCTCCCCACCCGCCTTCCTGTCCTCCACGCCTCAAGCAAGGTTAGCGTTCTCTCTCTTCATAGTGTACTGTACTGTACTTTGTGTCATATTTTTGTGGTTTTAAAAAAAAATACATATGGTTCAGAACGGATTAACTGTATTTACATTGAACCTTATGGGAAAATTTGATTCAGGTCGCGACCAAAATCAGTTGGCGACCAAATTCATAGGGGTCAGAACGGATTAACAGTATTTACATTGAACCTTATGGGAAAATTTGATTCGGGTCGCAACCAATTCGGGTCACAACCAGAGTCGCGGAACGAATTAAGTTCGTGACCCGAGGTACCACTGTATTCTCACTTGAGACCTTCAAAGATTTTGGGGCTAGAGTGCTGAAATCTTGCAAGATTTAGCCATCTCATATTTCAGCCATTTTTAATTGGGGGGTTGAGCACTTGTGCCATCTTGCAGAATCACATTACATTACTTCATGTCTGAACAGGTTATCAGCCCCTACTGTAGGAAAATGAAGGCGCTGTCTGATTTGCTGTGATTCTTCCTCAGTTAAATATTGTTATAAACTAGCTCATAGAGCTGAATACATTTATCTATTTTACTATTTCATTACATCATAGATAATTTTAGAATTAGCTATTGATTAATGATAACTTTTTTTCTCTTTCTCTATCCCTATTTCTTAGGTTTTGGAGGTACAAAAAGGAGATGAAGTTTGGCTCCCACTCTGCCTAAGCAAGTGAATAAAAGCAGCATTTCAGCAATTATGAAACTTGTATTAACCCTGTTTGCTAGAGTTATAAAACTCCAGTTTTGTATTCAGCTGAATATGTTTGTATCTGTGCATCCTTAATAATGTAGTTACATTTATTTTGGAACAGAAGCTTTTGACAGAATAGGGAAGTTTCTCATCTCTAACAGGGAACTGTGTTCTATAAAGAAGGGGGAGAGCCTTCTGCAATCTAGTGCCTTTCAGATGGGTTGGAGTATCACTCCTGGAATTAACAGCTTGCCATCACGTTGGGGACTGGAGATTGGAATATTAGTAATAATTAGATTTTTTTAAAAGTTGGAAATGCCACTTTTTAAGGCCTCTCTGAAAATGGCTGTAATTTGTTATAAAAACAACAAAGAATGAAATATTACTTTCTGAATAGTGTTACTCTATAGACTAGACAGAGTGATCTAAGTTTGTTATTTTCTTTACAATAGTTCTTCAGAAAGATCTGAGACACGGGAAAAAATCCGCGAAGCAATCCTGTATATGTCAGTTAGTAATTCCACTAGGTTCAGTGGAATCTGCTCCCCAGTAGGCATATATTGGATTATATGCCTGACCCCAACCATTTCTACTAAGGGGCTACTAACTACATTCAGCTCATTTGATGGAATCTGGTACAGATCATACTTTGGAGTGCATTTTCAGGGATGTCAGGAATTCCTATAGAAGGCTAGTTTGTATGCAAAATTGTCCTTTATTAGATCAGCCATTACATTCTTGGCATGATGGGACATAAATGATAATGCACGGTGAACCCATTTTTTATTGGCATCTTGTTTACGTCCAGTGGCTCAGGTAAAGGTAATGCTTTCTCTCTAGTACTTGCTCCTTTCAGATAATCTTTCTTCCTAGCTTTTTAATGAATATTTTCTTAGTTTCCATTCCTCTATCCACTGAGAGGAAACAAACAGCAATCTCAAAAGTTTGTATTTAAATTTCAAAATAAAGTAACAATGCCTGAAAGTATGTCATAACTGAATTTTAATCAAGATTTATTTCTTCATTAACACTTTTTAAATATTTAAAACAATGAGTGAATGAAACAGCTATGCAAAGAAACTCTCTGATAATTGTTTAGTAAGCAAATTAATAAAATTCAAATACATAAAATCACATTAAAGAATCAACACAGTCACAAAATTATAAGCATAGCAATACAGTAATAAAAGGCAGGGACATTTTGATAAACAGAAGAACTCCACAAAGATTGAAGCTCCCTCATAATAGTTGAATTAATTTAATCCAAAACTCTGGTGTCTCTTGTATTGCACTGACAATATTTATGCATGTAATACTATAATGCCAGAAACTGATTTTTTAAAACAAGTATGTCTTGCTCTATAGTTGTTGAATGCTGAAAACTAATCTATTTAAGGAACATAATGGAAACCTCTGGAGTCTTCCTGCTGACATAGCTTTGGCTCTGACAGACATAATATTAACATGAAAGCTACTCTTGGATGCTTTCTGACTGAAGAGCAGGGTTGAGAGACAGAGAGAGAGAGAGGTATACATACACACACACACACACACACACTTATTTATTTCAGGGTGATGCCCCATGGGAATTGAATGTTACTAGATGTTATTCAATGATAGTGGTGGAGATACAGTAACTGAGTCAATGGCTGAAATGATCATGGCAGTACTGTCGGGGAGCAAGCTCCAATAGAGTACTGAGTTATTGTAGACTGGAACAGAAGTTTGTTCAGGGAGGCCTGCCCTGCTGAAGTACTGGGAGGTACATGTCACCTGCAGGCTGCACTGAGGCAATCTCCTGGGTGGCGCTTTGATCCAAGATTTATGTATGCTTGTTGGCATCACAGGAGAGGAGGTCTGGTTGAAGGTTTTCCTGCTTGGGAATTGCAGCAGCATGAATTTTGGCTCCTGAAATACAGCCTTCCAGTAGACCTGAGAATGATGACCTGAGGCATGGCAGTGAAGTCTGGTCAATGGGAGTGGGGTCATGCTAAAAGATACATGTGTTATTGGTCTGTACTGTAAACTAACCTTGTGGCTTCCAGGTGTAGATAGTTTTGTGTCCACGCCCGAATCTTTCCGAAAATCAGCCTGGAGGATCTGTGTTATGTGCTGACAGCTAGGATTGTCTCTTGGATTGCTGCCTAGTTGTTTGATCTGGAATACATCCTGGACTGGACTGGGGATGGAGATTGGGAAGTAGAAACAGAATTGTGTCAGTTAGTGGCTCTGATAGCTTGGAGCAAGCAGGATTGAAGTGGACTGTGTGGTTAAGTAAGTGATTGGAAAACCCACAAGAGCCAGACATCGCTAGAGCTGCTGGCTGACTGTGCAGAAGCAGCTTTTGGGATGCTGTGTTCTGATGGAGGTGGATTGTGCAGTTGGATGTAGAGTGGAATGTGAAGTTGGGGGCCCTCATGGCCTGGGAGGGGGAGAGCAGGGTTTGGGGAGAGGTTGAGATGGAGGGGGGTGAAAGGCAGGAGGAGACCTCACAGGGCTTTGTGGGTGGACCACCCATGGGAAAACAGTTGATGTCTGTGACTGATCCTGATTTCTGGCCTCTAGTATTCACTTTTGAAGCTCTATTGCTAGATCCCCAGTGGCCTGGTATCTGGCTGTTGCTACTAAATCCTATGATTTGATTGTGGATGAGTTAGCTGACCTGGCATGGATAATCTAGACCTGTTAGCCTCCTCTCTCAGATATACTCACTTGGGTTTTGAGTTTGGCAGCAACCATGACCCAAGGGTAGGAGAGTGAGATAACAGTTGTCATCTGGGAAGCCCTAACCACTTTCAGAAGTTCTGCACTGCAGATAACTGGAAGTGACACCTTGTGGTTGATACTGGTCTCTAGAGATTTGTTGTTATTGGCTTCCCTACTGTGCAGTGACATCCTTGCCTGAGCTGCTTAAATGTCCTTGTGTGAGATAGAATCTGGAGGGGCCCAGGAATTCATGGCCACCATGGTAATTATGGAACTGATTCAGGTCACTGAGTGCCTGGTGCACAAAGGTGGCTGCATATAAGATCTGTTTTTGTCTTGTGGCAGTTGTGACATGATCTGAGGGTGGAGAATCTTACCATCAGTCTTTTGTTGTTATCAATTACCTCTGGTGCAGCCAGGACAGAGGTGGTGGTGCAATCGTTATAGTCTGGTTGTTGTTTGGCTTGCTGATGCTGTCCCCCACTTACCAGGGGGAAATTAGACCTGTTTGATCAATCCCTCCCCAGGCGACTAATGGACCTGGATCAGTTTCAGAGGGAGCTTGAGGAACTGCTAGGCAGTTTCGTTGAGGCATTAGTGTGCAACTGGAATGGGGGTGTGACAAGGGCCTTGGATTGAGGATTGCCCCTATTTAGCCTCTTCTCTTCAGTGATCCCAGTGGGTTCTCTGGTTTTTTGAAGAGTCCCAAGAAATAAAACTAGACAAGAACACCTAGCGTGCTGTTGGAGAAAGATGAAGAGTAAATCCAACTGAGCACCTGTAGTATGAGCCTATATTAGGGATTATGCCATGGCAATTAAGAGTGGCTAAATGTATTAATTTTTCTGCTCTTACTGTGTTCACAGATGGCTGGCTAGTGGCCCTTTTAAGGTGAACTTTGCTAGGGAGAGATGGTCACAAGAACATCTTTAGAGCCAGTGTGAATAATAGTCTTGGCATCTGATAGATAAAATCACTCATATCTGCTTGGAGCTGGGTTCTGACTGGGAAAATTCAGTCAAGCTGGCTGAGGCATAGTCCTGCTCAGTTATCTGGGAAGAGTGATAACTCCTGAAGTAGACAGATCTTTTGGGACTGTTAGCCCAGCCAACAAGTGCCTTCCTGGTTGGTGAAGGCCTCCTGGGAGGTGATGTGGTTGAATCCATGTGGTGTGACTTTCTCTCTGAGAGAGAGAGTTGTTCTGCCTGCCTTGAAGGATACAGTAATGTGCTTCCTCCTCAAGAAACAATTGCTAGACCCAACAGAACCTTGACGACTTTTGCTCAGTCTCCAACTTCCCCTTTCTGGGGGGTGGTGGTGGTTGAGAAGATAATTGGGCTGAAGCTTTAGAGGGCCCTGTAGGAAATGGATTATCTGGATCCTATTCAGTCAGGTTACAGGCTGTGGGATAGCACTGAGAAGGTATTGATCACAGTTCTCAGTGATCTATGGCATATGATCTATGGCATAACCAGGCAGGGATGGTGCAACTATCCTGGCTTTCCTTTATCTTTTTAAATAAATGCCTAATTGTATTTCAAATTTTAAACCATCTTTCTTCAGATGGCTGATGGCTGGTAATGATAGAAATCCAGCATATTTGGCTGTTGGAAACTCTATGTTAGGATTTCCCTTAATGTTGTAAAACCACTTCTTCAAACTGAATTCTGAGGAACTGATTTTGTTCAAAAGCTTATGAAAGGTTTCTTCATTATAATGGCAAGAAAATTGTTTAAAAAACCATAATGATCACAGTCAATAGGATCACTATCCTACTGTGATGCACAATTTAAGGGGAGAGTTTGAGGTATACTCTAAATTCATACAGGTGACAACTAGTCCCAGTTATTTTAGTAAAAACCCTGTGAATGCTTGTTAGAACATGTTCCAGGATTCTTTGGAAGGCATGAAGTCCAATAGCAGTAAAATGAGAGAATAGAATAGAACAGAACAGAACAAAATAATAGAATAGATGACTTTTCCATTCCTTCCTTTGAATTTGTCTGCCAGTCTTATCCTGGTTTAGTCAAGATATTAAGCTGAGCCAAACAATGGCTTGTACTAAGATGAGTAAACAGAAGAAAAACTTCCCATGCCTTCTCCCCTACAATTACTGTATTCTTTCCCCTTCCCCAAAGCTTCTGTGAGGATTAGGAAATGGAATTTGCCCTAATTGGTTGGAATTTAACCTGCTTAACAGCAATTCAGTTCTCACCCAGTAGCCCAAAGCATTCCATCCCATATTAAGTCCTCCAAGATGATCTACCTTTAATTGGGGTGGGTGGGGGCGGTGGACATAAATAATTGATCTGCGATTATCCTCAATTTTTGTTTTCTAGGATGTTTACAAGGCATTACTGGAAATAAATCTAATTCGGAAGCTGCCACTTAGCTTTGTAATATGCCATATTCTCTAATATAGCCATATAATTCACAGCCCAAATTCTGCAGTGCTTGGAGCACTCCAAGATTGCTCTGAGTGGCCAAATCTCTAATTTTCAGTGACACGAGGTTCCATATTTGTCTTACAGAAGCTTAACACAGAAATTTAGCTGTTCTCTCAGTCACCAGCAAGGCCAGAAAATGGTCTGAACATTTTTGATTCAATCTCCCACTAGTGAAACTTGCAGCCATTGGAGTCCACAATAATAGGGGAAAAAAGTCTCCAGGCCAAAAAAGTTCTTGTGTCTTAATTATACTTAATTATATATAAAATAGACTGGTGGTGCAGAGAGAGGTCTGTAGCCATCAAAGAATATGTCTGTTTATATTGGTGTAGATTCTTCCAGTCTAACACTTACGATAAATATATGTATACCTTTAAAAATTGCAACCCTTTAAAAGCCATGAATTTTACAAGGCAGCTATCTGTAGTGCCAAAGACCTTAAAGCTTTTCAAGTGATAATACGGATACTGTCATAAAGTAAATGTGAATAAACAAACACTCTGGGACTGTCTGCCCACAAGATCAAAGAGAAAGCAAAATCCCACATAGAACCCAATTTGAGTTAACTTCAGCATGCAAGAAAGCCAGTTCCTAAAAATGCAATTCTGATCATATTAACCTGACAGTATCTGACCAGTTCACCAACACAATTTTCCCATGATAACTTGCATGAAACTAAATTCATTCTCTGCTGATCCATTGTTTTGCAACCTAAACGAGCTCTCGTGTTGATTCCATTCAGAATCATGCAATTTTATAATAATAAAAAATCCAAACAGCACAAAACAGTAATACTTCTATGGAGCCTAATTTAAAATGACACAAAATCTGGAGCCACTTTTCTGCATTAGAACTCTTCCTCAGGCAGGACACAAAAATTTGGAAGGGTGAGAGAAGTTGGGTGTAATGCTGAAGGTTGGAGTTTATAGTTTCTAAATCTTTAGATATCAGAGTTCAAACTCAGGCATAATTACATTTGTCATCCTGAAGTGCTTTTCCCCTGATCAGAGGCTAGCACCACTTGCAATCCATCTTGAATTCATTTGAATAGAATATGCATAATTCTGAATTAGTCATCAGGAGATTGAAGTGTTTGGAAAGTATGTTTATGGATTACAAGATCAGAATGCTTAATATGCTGCAAGCTAGTGTGTATTTGTTTCCTCAGTGGTTAAGTATTGCTGAGTTCAAACAGAAAACCACTTAGATGATATGTTAAATATATGAATGCATTCATCTTGTGTTGCACTTAAAAATATCAGCCATGGGAAGCCGTTCAAGATTGGGCCATAGCAAATAAGGGATACTGCAGTGTAGGGAGTAACCTTTCTATAGTTAAATTAGGTCATGATTAGATTTCCATGGCTACAGTGGCATCTATCTCCCTTCCATTCCTATTCCACAGTTTTGTTTTATTACTGTCTTGCAGAAGAAAAATTTCTGAAGAACCCGAAAGGTTGCATATTACAGTATTTTTTTTCTAACACTCAACTGGAATCTGCCTTCCCATAACTGGAATTATTTCATGCTCTGAAATGATGGAAAACAGGGCTAGACCTTCTGTGTGACATCCTTCAAGTATTTGAAGAATATTATCATATCCCACATCAGTCTTCCCCCTTGTAAAGGCTAAATGTTCTGTTCTTCAGTATGTTAGAATCTCCTAATTCTGGGAGCTGAAGTCCACTCATCTTAAAGCGGCCAAGTTTGGACAACACTGCATTAGATAGTCTTGTAGCACCTTAAAGTATGGCTGCCAGCACTGGGCTGCAGAAATCCAGGTGACTATGGGATAGCAGCAAAGGAATTTTCTATATCTCTCTGCTGCCATCTCATTGTCATCCAAAGTTTTGCAGCCCAGATAGAGGATTCCTGCCCTGGGCAGAGGTTGCTTTAGAAGAGGTTGCTAAGGTCTCTTCCAGCACTATCGTTCTGTTGGCCAGAAAACTGGTGTTGGGTAGGTATAAGGATCCAGCGTGAGGGTCTCCAAACAACACGCAGGACAAGAGAAATCCAACCTACCTCATTTATTACTGCAGCAATAAAACAGGACACATCCAAGTGTCACTACACAGGGAGCATGCCCAGTGCGTGTCACATTACCCTTTTCATACAATATTCAGAGAGGAAGAATACGATTGGTCAAAATTTGATACAAATTGTACATGTGTATAACACCTTGCCTATCCCATAATATGCAAGTGGGGGTGCAATTATAACATAGGAGGTGTGGTTTTAGGGTCCTTTTGTCATAAGATCACAATAATTCATCAGTCTAACCGCAGAACCAGTCTTGTCTGGTTCTAACCATTAGTCCTGGGTTTCCCTACTTGCCCCTCAGTTTCATAACCCCCTTTCTGCCCAGCAACAGCCAGTATAGGCCATCGTTTCCCACCTTTGATGCGAAAAGAACCCTTCTGTCTTTCAGCATCACCTTTTATAGGCTGTTGCAATGAGGCTCTATGTATGTGATGGAATGGACTTATGAGGAGCAGACTCAGGGAGATAAGCGTGTTCTTAGCCCCTAACAGGAGCGTGGGAAGTTCAAGAAGATGAGGCTGGCACCTCCCTAAGGAATTCACGGTGTTGTGGCTGGCTGGCTTGGGAACTAGGGTTCAGTCTGGTGAGATTTCTGTCCTGAGGTTGAAGCTAATAAATGCAACAGAACTGTATTTGCATTGTCTCTTGGAGTTCTTTGGGCTGAACCTGACAATGTACTTTGTCATAAGTTGAGGTATAGGACCTAAGTGCCATAAGCTTAGCATTATAGGGTCACTTTGATGGCTTGGGTATTAAGCCTTTACACAATTGAAGACATGGAGGTAAGCATTGCAAACGGCAACATACAATTATTCCAATTATAATACATAAAATAGCCATTACAAAAATGCCTTTTAACCATCCCAAATTAGGCAGCCAGGAAGTAAGGGTATCCCAAAGATTATAAAAGGGTATGGAAGACCCTGTCTGGGCTATGTTGTGGAAGGTGGATGATTGTTGTAAGATGGTGTGGACAACTGTAAGGACTTGGCTTTCTTGGTCAATGTAAGCGCAACAGGTTGAATTTAGTAGGGCACATATGCTCCCTTACCCAATAAGAAATCCAAGGCCATTCGGTTTTGAATAGTCATTTGAGACACCAAAATTACTTTGGCCTGTAATCAACTAAGGGCATCTGCAGTCACATCAACATAAACTTCTAAGGCTGCTGAAATGTTAAGCATTGCATTTTCCAATTCTGCCCACCTCAATCCCAGGTATGGCCCAACGAATGAATGTATGAAGAGATTTCCATTCAAGCAATGGACTGTGTATATGGTGGTGTTGGTGGAAAAGATGGTTTGGGTGCCCATTTGGGTGCCAACCTGGGAGTTGTGAAGAAGGATGTATTTGTACAAGAGGAATCAGAGTCACAAGAGTGCATACCCATACCAGGAGGGAGGTAAAACTTTATATGCCTTATGTCCACAGATCCAAAAACTTCCAGGCTGGGGTGCTGCTTTTGGCTTTAAAGTCTTAGGAGCATTATAAATTTTTACACAGTAACGTTTGCCACAAAAGTGGCATTCTCTGAAGGGGGTCCTCTTGACATGAAAGTGAAGTGGGTATCCCCTTGACTGAAAAATGTAGTAAAAGTTCAAAGATTAATTTTAATTTTAGCTGGTCCCCCTTGTACTCTAGTAAAGGAGCTTTTCACAATTTTTGGAAAAGTAGTATTATTGGATTTCAATGGGATCCCCATTAGAGGGACATCTTCCATAGGATGGGCAGGCAGGTGGGTACATGCCTAGCAATTTTTCAACTGCAAGCTCACAGCAAGATGAGAAGACATATTAATGACAAAATTATCCTGCCAGCTTAACTGTCCACAATTAATCCAGTTTACCATTATTCCACAATTCTTTTGTAAATCAGGTCTCCTATATAATGTAATAAACAATTCTGCCCACATTATCAATGTGACAATGTGAAATTAACTGCGACTTAGTCAATGGATCTCTTCCCCCCAGTATGGTAAAATGTTTTAACACACACCCCAATGGTGTCTTCTGTTTTAGTTTTCTACTCTGGCCAGAACCCATACTCCTTCTGTAGAGCCACTCAGGGTTAGGGTGGGAATAATCTGAAATTCCTTTGGTTTATACCTGATTCCAGATCTTAACATAGTTGTAGATACAACTCAATAATTTATTAATACATATAGATTATATTGATTGTTATGGGCTACTGTATATATATCATATTCTTATCTCTTTATATTTTCTATCCATGTGGTTTTCTTGGTAAAAATATTGGAGTGGTTTACCATTGCCTTCTCCCACACAGTATGAATTGATGCCCTTTGCCATTTTCACTAAGTGATCATCTTCCTATATTGCTGCTGCCCAATATTGGTGCCTGCTTGCTTTAGCTGGGATGACCTTCATGCCTTGGGTGACTCTGCTGGGAATATATACTCTTGGCATACACTCCTGACGTTCTTCACTCATCACTCCCAGAAACATCTGCCCACCACGATGAGGTAGCATAGCAGGACTTGGGGGAGAGGGTAAAAAGATAAGATGGGACACATTATGCAAAGACCTAGCTGTCTGGAAAAGGCTCTAATGCTAGGAAAGGTGGAAGGAAAGAGGATGGCCAGCAGCAAGATGGATGGACTCTGTTGCAGTGGCAATGAGTGCACCGTTGGGAGACCTAAAAGACCAGTTAGGGATAGATCATCATGAAGAAAATCTATCTATCTGGTAGCTAGGAGTTGAAAATGAATTGATGGCACATAATCAATCAATCAATCAATCAATCAATCAATCAATCAATCAATTCTTCTTGCTTATCCCATCAGAATAGTGGAATAAAAAACTGAATAAAATGGAAGCTCTTAAGTCTATATTATATAAAATATAATTACAAATTATTGTTCATTACTGTTGTTTCTTAAATAGTGTAGTACTGGTGTCTTTGTATGTAGTGTGCTGGAGGACAACTATGAAATCTTGATTTATTTAAAATAAGCTTCTCCATCAAATAACTGATATTACTTAAAGTTCTGATAGGCAGAGAATATATGGTAAAAGACATTTAACGTGGACAGTGCAAAGAGCTGTTTGTCAATTGTGTGCAAAAGTTAAAACTCAGGTTAGACTGGTTTCCACTGGGTGTGCTAAAGTCAAAGAGTTTCAAAAGAATTGCAAAACAAACAAGCAAATGGAACGACAGCAGACCGTTATATCTAAGGCAAACACAAAATGATATTTTTTAAAATGCAAAAATGATTTAAAAAGGAGTAGCTGTAAAACTGAATGTAAAGCTATCTTCTATTAACTTATAGCAACCTGGGATCTGAAAACTTAATGTATTAATGGCCTAGGTGTAGAAGTACCCAGTGTTTTTCCCTCGACAGCCAAACAGAACAGATCACCTCACTTCCCCCATCCCTACAGGCTATTTCACAGGTTATATTTAAAACCCCCCAGGAGTGGAATACTAATTCAAGGAGGTAACCATTCCCTCAGGGCACATGAGTCACATCTACCATAATCTGAACTAGTATATAGTACTCTGTCAGAAGCACAAGATCTAGAAATATCCATAAAAAAGCACATCATCTCCTCCACACCAAAGCATAAAACATATGACATGCATCCTCCTTTGCAAAGCTTAGTATTACTGAAACCATTCAAAATAAGTTTATTAGAGCCATATTGATGGTCCCCAAAAGTGTCAAAAATGCCATCCTATGTATAGAGACAGGTAGTTTTTTTGGATGCTAGGGCATGGTTTCTTCTTCTTACCTTCCGGTTAAAGTTAATTTTACTTTGTATAGGTTTAGCCCCCTTAGTATTTAGAGATCGCATTAAATCATCATAGCTTAAAAAAGCCCTAGATAAAATTCACTTGCTGGGCTTCTCTATGGAAAGTCTGTGCTCATTAGGTTTTGATAACGCTAGAACCGCCCTTAAACCATGAATTTGGGATACGGATCTCTAAGCAAATTTAAGTAAGGTGCTACACCCTAATATTTCTCATTTTCTCCCAAAAGGCTTTGTTGCAGCCTCTTATTAATCCTCCATTGAAATTTCGTAAGGCCTTCCCCTTAGCCAGGATGGATGCTTTGCCCTTTTTGGACGTTTAAGGGCACTCCTATGCACCTTTAGTTGTGTCCATGTAGCAATAGAAACTCTAAGCCATTTGCTACTTTATTGCTCCCAATATAAGGACTCTAGACAGACCCTTATATATCCGATCTGGAAGAAATCTCCAGGTAGGAAATGTGATTTTTATTTAATGTTGCTTTTTTTGGACAAGAAAATATCCGCCCAAGTTGCCCAGTTTTGTGGTACCATCTGTACGATATGCCACACCATTACCTAGATTTGGATTTTTGTACAATAGTATTTTATTTTGATCTATTTTAGTATTTTTATTCTGAACTATTTTAGAACTTATTACACTTGTCGTTTTTCTGTTTATATATATGTATGTATGTATGTATGTATGTATGTATGTATGTTGAAGGATATAATACTGCTATTATTAGATATTTTGACTGTATCTGGCCTAAGGGCTGTAATAAACATACATAGATACCTACATATATATAATTTGATATGACATGCATCTATGTTCCATTGTGTCAAGGCATTAAACATTTGTAAAATGATAAGTATTTCTCATCTGATAGAAAGAACTGTACTTATTTTACAGTTGAAATGTACTAGTGAAATTAGTATTTATAATATTCCCTCTGTTATCCTGTCATGGTAATAGCAAATCTGGGCTCACCCTTTAAAACAACTAGCTTACCCATTCCATGTCATTGCTAAAATACCTTCCATTATATCAGAGAATATCTGAGAATGCCCCACAAGCAAGAGCCATTTAAGCCTGAAAAAGTGTAAGAGCCTGGAAGTGGAATATAATTGCTGGAAACGGTACTTATTATTTGACAATTTTATTTTCAGCAGAAACTAACCCAGGGGCAGTTTTTTCCCCAATTCTTCCTCATAACAACAATCTTCCTCATTGTGGAATGTGTGGAATCAACATCTTGCAGGTTGCATGGTCTTCAGTGAATGCAAAACTAAAAGCCAACTGGCAAGAAATAGCTCAGGGGATAGGCAGGAGGAAGGCAAGCCAGGAGCGCAGCCCTGTTTATGCTCTTGAAAAAGTGCTCTCCATACTCAGAAACATTTAAGGAGGCACATTTTCTGCTATCATTTCCAATCTGGCCTATATTTCAGTGAAAACAAATTTATTACTGGCTTAGATGTAAATACCTTGCCTGTTGCTGTGCTACCTTCATCTCAACCTTGAGCCAAATTTCTGTTTCTAATATTTTCCAATACTACTTCATTTATAAGTGATTTCCTGTATCCTTCTCCCTCCCCAGCCTTTTTTTATGGGCTATTCTCTCTGATTTTCTTTCTTTGGAAGAAAGAAAGAAGACTCCTCTACCTAGTCCTCTGGATGAATTGTTTAAATTTCTCCTATGTTGTTGTTGTTATTATTTCTACTTTTTGCTTCTGTTGTCCTGTTGATCACAATCCTATGTTCACTGACTAGAGTTGCAGTTGTGTGATGGGAAGCTATATAAATTGATGTAATAAATAAATAAGCCATTATATTGCCATATTGCAACATGTAGCCTCTATCTATCTATCTATCTATCTATCTATCTATCTATCTGTCTGTCTGTCTGTCTGTCTGTCTGTCTGTCTGTCTGTCTGTCCGTCCGTCCGTCCATCCATGCATGCATGCATGCATGATTTATATGGCTATCCAATTTGCAAGTAGCAATTCTGGGCAGCTGACATAGAGTTAAAAGCATAAAAAGAAAATAATGAATGACAAAAATAAATAAATACAACAGTACAGCACAACAGATGCCAAGCCAAAAACATATTACAGTTTCAAAACCATTATAGGACTGGCTCATCCAAAACTCTGGACCAATGCTCAAGGGAAACACAAACACACACATACATGAAACAGGTTTTCAAGGCCTTACAGAAGGCCAACAGAGTTAGAGCATCCAGATCTGGGATGGGGGTGGGGGTGGGTAGGGGGGCAGTTTCAAAGGGCAGGCTCTAATCTTCATGATTAACATCTTTAACTTTCTTTCTCTTTCACTGGGGAAAAACAATAGAGTAACACTACCACTATTTTGAAAATCCACAGGACACAGGGCAATAGTCCTGCTTTGAAAACCAGAAAAAAAAACCCCTTCTAATAAAGCAATCAATACTTCCAAGTGTCTGTGGTGACAATCTTTACTTCTGAGGACAGAACTGTCCAGGTGTCAGCCACAGACAACCTCACAAAATCTCACAACCTACAACAAATATCAGCTCCCAGTCTTTCCTCAACTTTGCTGCTTGAGTTTGTGCTTTTCTGCTTTTCTAGATTCCGTCTCTTCCTTCTTTTCTTCCTTGATATTTCTGCCTTCCTTGTTCCTCTATAGGATCTGAAAAACACAGTCAATGACAGCTAAAAAGATTTAGTCAGCAAAGGTCAAAACGTTTAAGCACTTAAACTCAATTAAGTTATATAGCTCTATAAAATATTTAGCTCTACATAGTATTACAGCAATCCTATATAATAATCCAGGAGCCCCTAATCTTTTGGGGTTAGTAAGGATATTTGAAATGTTGAATATGACATGAGTGCTCTCATAAGATGGTTGCTGGGAACGTGCCTATTTACAAAATGGATAACACAGGTACATAATCCATTTCAAACCACCAGTTTACCAGAATGCTACCTGCCATCCCCTTTATCCCCATTTCTCCACACAATACCTTTGTTTACCTTTGTTGTTTTTCTAAGCAGGATACCAGACTTTGAAAGTTATTCTCTAACAAAATTTATGATGCCTGTTAATAGCCTTTCCAGAAGCATTACTGGAAATAAATGCTGGAGGTTGGCCCTTTGCTTTGTTAGCATGTCAGTTTCCCTTTTTTTTTTAATTAAAAGTTTTTTTTCCTTAAATGTAAAAGGGAGAATCAAGGAGCATGCTGGGTACTAAGGAAGTATCCTAGGGCACATTGGCATACCCAGGTGCTCTGCTGGGGACCCAGTGAGAAATCCTATTGCCATAATGCAGACTGAAGACAAAGAAGAATGGACTGAAGTAGCTTAATTCAATAGAAGAGAATATATATAGCTCAGGGTTGAATTGTGGAGTCCTTGGGGTTCTCTGAGCTTGGTTGTTTTCTTGCAAATGTTTCATTACCCAGCTAGGTAACATCTTCAGTGCTAGAATGGAGTGGGGTTTGCTCCCTGTTTATATACAGTGGCATACCCTACCAGTATTGCTGTGTGTGTGTGTGTGTGTTGTTGTTGTTGTTTTTTCTGGTAGTTTCTTGATTAGGATATTGTTTACTGCTTGATTGTATGTCTGGTGATAACCTTGGTGTTAATCTCTGCTTATCTGGGTGATGATTGCTGGTGAGGAGATAAGGAGTAAACAATACCCTAATCAAGGAACTACCAGAGGGGAGAAAAAAACCCCCCACCCCCACCAACACTGGCAGGGCAAGCCACTATATATAAACAGAGAGCAAACCCCACTCCATTCTAGATTATGAAGATGTTACCTAGCTGGGTAATGAAACATTTGCAAGAAAACAACCAAGCTCAGAGAACCCCAAGGATTCCATAGTTTAATTCAACTTCTCTTTTCTAGCAAAGCAATGAACAACATTTCATAAATGACACTTGGGCTACAATTTTATATGTATTTACTTGGCAGGACTGATTGAATTATTTCTCATTTTATTCAATGGAACACAAATAGATGTGACAATAATTATATGATTAAGTCTGTCTTGTGTACTTTTTTCTTCAGTAAATGGCAACTGGGGAAGAGAATCTGGACTGGGGTAGAAAGTAGCATGGAGCAAGGGGACTGATTCCAAACTAGTTCTGATCCAGAGTGCTCCTCACTACCCTCTACACTGGAAGAAGAGTTGCACTGAAGTTCTCACTAACTTCATTAATTCCAAGAGCTGTAATCCTTGTGCACCATTTCTGTTCCATCTTTCTTAACATAAACAAAACAAAAACCAACAACCCTCAGGGCAGCATACATGACCCACCCCCTCACATTTTATTTTCACAATAAGCCTACTAAGGTAGAATATACTAAGAGTTAATGACCAGCCCTGGGGGATCCAATAATAGAGTTACTGATTAGGGGTAAATTCAGTAACCTAAGTTTGTAACTTGGGACTTCATAACTATAGCACATTGTTATCTGCATCCTATTTTTTCAAACTCTGAAATGTTTCAAATTATATATTTGTTTCCTTTGGAAGGAGGCCATGGAGACTTTGGCATTTTTATAATATTTGGAGTTATTTTCAAATATAAAGGTTGAGCACATTAGGAGGCCAGGCTTAAAGTCTGATTTTGACAGACAGCTAAGGTCCCTTGCTCCCCTATTAGATGGCTAGCAAGACAAGTAATCATTCCAAATTGCTATTAGCTGAGAGTCCAAACTCAGCTCACTGCCTCTATGTCTCAGTTTCTGTAACTCAATCAGCAACCTATTGTTCTTTCACCCACCAACACCTTGTCCTCTCTGGCTAGAGCAGAGAATCTATGAATCATGTCTGCCATCAGCTTTCTTGAGGCACCTTAACTGCTCTGTCTAGGTAATACTATATTTTATCAGCACTCCCCATCCTGCTGGTGGGAATTGCCTCAGGGAAGTCACACTGATAGACTTGCTCGTAAGCATTTGATAAGAAAGCAACTTGTTTGCTTTAGAGCCAAGTTTCACCTTACTGAACAGAGCTGACGTCCTGTGTCCTTCTGGCTGAGAAACAGAAATGGGGGGACAGAAAGAGAGACTTGTGACTTGGGAAAGATGGGCTAGAAGTGTACAGTAGTAGGAATTAGTACCAGCAAAGCAAGCTTCACCTCAATAGTGCTATTGTTTGCATTTTACCTGGGTCACTAAAACTCAGAAACAGTGGCTGGGTTTGCATAACAGTTGGCTAGTGTGGTTTGTAAGTCTGCAGCTCAGTGGCTTAATGTGCAGAAGGTACATGTGGTTTACTCAATCTGATCTTCTGCATTTGTATAATACATGCAACAATAAAACACAGTTGGCTAGTTTGTAGTTCAGTGTGTGCTGAGTGAACACAGCTACTGTGTTGTGGAACCCAGCCCATTAAGCTGATTCTCTGAACCATAATTGAAACCATGGATTGTGTTGTATAGTCGTCAATGGCTGTAGCCAACTAAATTTTAACCTTCTTGGGCAAATTCAGCCCATGTTGTTAATTTATGGCTTCAGCGTCTCATAAACCTAGAACGTTAACTAAGTACAGTACGTGAACACAGCCAACATACTTAATATGCAGTCCTGCCTCTCCCAAACATCGGATTTTTTTTCCAAAGTAAACATAACTGAGGTTCCTGACTTGAATTCCCGAGATCTGAAAATCCAGCGACCATGCATAACCATGCAATCTGCGTGCATTATATACCATCTTTTCAAGGGGAGGAATAGGAAAGTCTAAAGGAGCGAGGCAAGAGCTAATTACCTAAGATGGCATGACTTTGCTTCTTACCAAGCTACTCCCCCTCCCCCTTTAGGATACATCCCTTTGCGACGGCCGCTGCCGCCAGGACGGCAAAAACAGAAGAGGAGGAAGGGCCACTAAACATGGCTGCTGGTGGCCAAACACCGGTTCGGAAGATCACGAACCGCGCAGGCCAAAACCTGACCTGGCGTGAGGGGGAGGGGCAGGGCAGGGCAGGGCAGTAATTGGATCGGGTTAGGATGGGCGGAGCCCGCTCGCCTCGCGGCGGCTGCCGTTGCACGCGCGTGGTGAGCGCTGGAATGCGCGGCGCCGTTTTGCCTTGCCTTGCCTTCGCCGCCGCCCTTCTCCCCCTCAGCGAATGAGCCGCCCCGCCGGCTTTTGACTCCCTCTGGCCGCCCGAGGGGCTTCCCAGGCGGGCGGGAAGAAGGGGAGGTGAGGAACCCACGGCCGGGGCGGGGGCCCCGTTGCGCTGGAGGCAGAGAGACGCGGGAGCGAGCGTGTGGCGCTGTCCAGGGCTGATCTGGAGGAGGCTGCGCTGCTGCTGCTGCTGCTGCTGCTGCTGCGCATGGGACGGCGGCGGAGGGGGTGGAGTGAGCGGGTGGGGAAAGCCGAGCCGAGCGGGCGGGGAGGGCTGGTGAGCTACGGGGCCTCTCAGGAAGGAAGCCCCTGGAGGAGCCCCCGAGGAAAAGTCTCCCTCTTGCCGGGGAGGCTTGCCACCCCGGCTCCCCCTCCCTCGCCACGGGCCGTTATTTCCTTGCTGCAGTGAGAAGGGAAGGAAGTTTGGCGAGGAGGAGCCGCCTCCGCTGTCGTCTCCCGGGCTGAGAGTTGTCGAGGAGGCCGCAGCAGCTGAAGCAGCCGCCCTGCTTGGAGCTGGACAGCGATTTCTCGCCGTCCCCGCTTTCGGGCCCCGTCGCTGTGAGTTGTAGGTTGAGGGTGGGGGTGACCTTGGGCTCTGCGTCCTGCACGGATGGAGAAGCCGAGGGGGGTTCTGGCACTGCCGCCGCCGCCGCCTCGGCCCCTCGGAGGTGTGAGTGGGCCTCGGTTTTCTTCTCCCCCACCACGTTTTCCTCGGAAAGTGGAAGCCGCCACTTTCCCATGAACACATATCCGTGCTCCGCTCCTTTTCCGTCTTCCGGGGGGGGAGCCCCCTTCTTCCCCCCGCCCCACACCCTCCACTTCGTATGTGATTATGGGGGGGGGGAAGAGTCGAGGAAGGTTTTTGCCTTAGGGTTAGGCGTGGAGTGGATGTTTTGGGGGATTTTTTGGGTGGGGAAGAAACAAGGCAGGAGCGTCTGTCGCCGATTCCTCCCTCCTATTTTCTTGGATTAGGTCGAGAGCTGCTTCAGGAGAGAAGGAAAAAGAAAAGTCCCACCCGCTTTCGCTGCCGCCTTGGGGGGAGGGCGGGCGGGCGAGAGAAAGTTGGGCGAATCTTCGTCTTCGGTGACTTTTCTGGGAGCCCACGAGAAAGTTGTGGAGGAGCTGGAACTTTGGGAGGAGGGTTTGAAGCAAAAATGAGGAAAAGAAAAGGGGTAGATGATGCGTCTATCCCGAGCTGTGGAAGCCCTAACTTTGCTGAGTTTGAATGTTTGGTGCAGGCAAAAGTTTTGCAAAGAGAACTGCTTTGTGCTCCTACTTGGTATTTGAGAAAATGGCCGAATGCCTATTTCTGGAATGCAACAGCCGCCGCTGCCGATGGTTGGCTGGGCTGGCAGCATAGATACATTTAGTAGTGGGCTTTTTGAATTGCAAACTTTTGGACGTTTATCTGTGGTCCCAAGTTTGTGGTTCTTTTATGTACTTGCAGAAATGAAAAATTGATTGGTGGGCTTACTTCAAAATAAATTCTATATAGATCAGACTGAAGGCCCAAAAGCTTGTTACTTTAATTTAAAGACTCATTCTGGCTTTTGAAAACTTTCAAATTCAACTATAGTTTGCTCCCTTTGCTAAGAAGCAATTTCAAATATAAATATGAGAGTTATTGACCTTTTTGTGTTTAGACCAGAGCAAGCAAGCATATGTAAATTAAAATCACTCTGTGCTGTTAGTTTAATTTCAAGACTGAATAGCCCACCCAGCATGCTTATGAGTGGAGGAACAAGTGTTCATGTGTTTATTAAGAATCTTAGCAAGTACATCCTGGTTTAAATTTTTGAAAATAAATCCTTGATCAAACACGATTATCAAACATTCTTATTTGCTATGGATTCCTACATACTGTAGTAGGAATTCCTACATGATAGGGAGAAATGTAGTCTGGAAACAATAATTTTCAGTCATTTCATAATGGCTGTGTTCATATGACATAGTGAGCAACAAACTAATCTAACACATTTTAACCAAATAAGTTGTGAGAACTCTGCCTGAGTTGTTCATTTATGGTTCAGTGAGTTGTCCAACCACAGAAAATTAGATTAATTCCATAAAATGCTGTGCAAACACAGTAAGTGGCTGTGAGGTTTTGTTTTTGTTTGTTTTTAGCTTAGCCTAGCATAATATGCAGACAAGGCCATTATGGTTTGTGCAACAATTATAGTTAAAAGTTCTGGCTTAGCATTATATGTGAGCCCAGTCAATGTTTTAAAAAGTTGCATAAGGCCTTACCTCCCATTATATTGCTTGAAATTTAATTTCAGTCACTAAAGTATATCATGTATAATATATGCATATGTGTATATATACACATATATTATTACATATTGTATGTATACACATACAATCTGTACCTTAATACAGACCTTTTCAAATTTGTCCATATGAACTGGAAATTGTATTCTGGGGTTATTAACTACACTCTCTGAGTAAAATACAGAGCAGTTAACTTGCCTGAGAGAAGTTAACTTCTAAATGGGCATGATGGCTGTATTCAGGATAAGTGAAGAACCATAGTTAACAAATGCACATTCTCTGGGACATCCTCTTTAATTGGCTCTTCTCTATGAACTTTATTAGCCATGTTTTGGGATTCTTTGTCCATTCTCTTCCAATGGAATGCATATTGTAGTACGAGGCCCTCATAAGTCTTTGTAATATAGAGACATCTCTGCAGGAACATGCATGCATTTAACTCAAGTGTCTTAGGTTTCTCATTGATGGAAATATTCTTAATTTGGATTAGATACCGCTGTCAGCCATACTGTGCTTTTTTTTCTTAACATGATGTGCAAAAGAGGTCAGTGAGTATACTATGGCTTATTTCCAAATTGCATCTCAAAAATTTGGTTTGTTGTTACTAATCGTGACTTGGTTTAGTATCATATTTGAAGAGGCACAAATTTTTTGTTTTTAGTTCCTAAATTCTTTATGATTTGTTTTGTAATAAGTTCTAGCCAATTTGCAAGGTGCAAGGAAAGAGTAACTGAAAACTGCTGTGAGGACACAAGATTGGTCAAGCAATCTATGTTTACTTTGCTTGTCTGTAAGATTAACTGTGTCTTGCTTCTGGCTTGTTCAACCAATTGTGGTTAAAGCAGTGTATTTGGTGCTGCAAATTAGGTCTGTTTTAAGGAGTGAACAGATTATTCTGTATCTTACAAAATAAAAGGAATGACCAAGCTTTGTGTGATCCTATATAGTTAATTTTCTGAAAAAGATGAACTACCATTTAATTTTAAGTGTTATTTAATGGTAGTAAATTACATTAAAGTATATTTTCTCTTTCCCCCTCACACACACACTCTTGACATTCATCAGAAGTTTAAGAAATGTATCATGAGTTCCAAATAATTTACATGTTTATATCCTAGATATATTTCTTCAATTGTTCTGTTTACTAGTTAAAACAAATATAGGACAATTCTGTTTGCAACTTCCCAAAGGACAACATTTTATGAAGTAATAAAAATTAATCCTGGATAAGTTACAAGCAACCATTTATAATTAATATTATACAAATATGAGAGTAAAACTAAACAGTGAGCCTTCAGTTCTGGTTTTGCTATGACATGATTTCAGTATGCAATTAATAAGCTTGACTTTAAGAGAAATTTAATTAGATATTCTACCAATAACATTGCAATCTTGATTAAATTGTCATTATTGCTTGAATTATTATTATTATTATTATTATTATTTGCTTTGCAGAGTATATACAGCTTCTCCATAGAAATGAAACTTACTCAGATTTTTTTTTTCTTTAACAGAATTGTTGTTATGGCAATGCAAGTGTTGGGGCAATCTGGTGCCAGCACCCTATTTTCTAGCAATACTAACCTTAGTATGGCACTGTCAAATGACATGTATGACTTTTCTGAACTTTCCAAAGCTGAACTGGCAGCACCTCAACTTATTATGTTGGCAAATGTGGCTCTGACAGGAGAAGTTAATGGCAACTGTTGTGATTATATGGTTGGTGAAGAGAGGCAGATGGCTGAATTGACAACAGTGGGCAACACCAATTTTTCAGACAGCGATGGAGAAGGAATAGATGATTCACAGGGAGCAGAGAATGGCCCTGAAGGAATGGAAGATATGGATATGGGCCTTGATGCTCCTGAGGTTCGTAATGTGGAAACAACTGGACTATCAGAGTCTGCTGTTCCTCACTCTTGTAATCAAGAAAAAGGCTTTTCATTGGAAGCACCAGATGTTCCAGAGAGCATAGATGACAAATGTAAGGGTTTGAAGAACAAACCATTTCGTTGCAAGCCATGCCAGTATGAGGCAGAGTCTGAGAAAGAGTTTGTCCATCATATTCGCGTACACAGTGCCAAGAGATTCATTGTAGAAGAAAAAGCTGAGAAACATGGTCAGGTTAAAGAAACTGACTCTAGCACTACAGAGGAGGTTGATTTTTCTAAGGGGCCTATAAGATGTGATCGCTGTGGCTATAACACTAACAGGTATGATCATTATCTGGCTCACTTGAAACACCACAACAAAGCAGGAGAAAATGAGAGAGTCTACAAATGCACTATCTGCACATACACAACAGTCAGTGAATATCACTGGAAAAAGCATCTAAGAAACCATTTTCCACGAAAAGTATATACATGCTCACAGTGCTCCTACTTTTCAGATCGGAAGAATAACTATGTGCAGCATATTCGAACTCATACAGGTATGTGTTGCACTTCAGTTTTTTAAGTTTGCTAAGAAATTGGAAATGAGCTTGTGCTGAAATTGGTTACATTCGTGCTTGTGCATCATAAGATAAATTTTGATGTAGAGATTTAACATTTCATTATTTGAAATAAGTGATCAGTTGTGAACATCATATGCTGATTCTTGGTGATATGTTGTGGTTAATGAATAAAAAAATTAAGCAATTAAATAGATTATATTTGCAATGTTCACTCCATCAAACTAACAGCGTTCCAGATCTGCTTTACAGATAGGAGAATCCTCTGGAGCAGATTAGAGGGTGACCAGTGGAGGATGGAAAGGATACCTCCCATTGTGAATGGAAGTCATGATTCCACTCCAAGTAATTTATGGAGTTGATAACTTAGGGGAAATAGAATTGGGCACATAGCACACATTACTGTGTTCCTACTGAACTGTGGTACATAGTTCATTTCAGAATTATTTTGTTCTGGAACAGCCTTTCATTTTAATATAACTATTCCAGAGCAGTCAATTTGTAGAATACTCACCTATTGTTCATACTGTAGTTTGTAGTAGATTCTTAATGTAAAATGTTATTGTGGTCTCTAAATGAGGATTGGATCAATTTAAGAAAAACATATTTGCAAAAGCTGTTAGCTGAATGGGGTAATCTGAAAAATCAAGGTGGCAGTCATGGAAGTGTGATTGAATCCATGCTCCCTTTTGTATGCATGTTATCACATCCCTGTACAAAGGGGTGGGGCTTTGGTTGCATTGCTGCAGCTGCCATCTTGACATTTTGGACTACCCCCATGGATGCCTCTATTGTGAACTTCCAGAAGTATTAAGATGGAAAAAGAGTGATAGGTCATATTGAATTAAGCTTTGGGCTGATCCAGCAAATTATAATTGGATTATAGTTAAGTTAAATTGCTTTGAAATAGTTTATTCTTTATTCCATTGACATTAATAGCTTTGACACTAACTTTTTAAAATATTTTAAAAATATCTCAAAAGGAGAAAAACTTTTTGGCATTTAGTTAAGAATCAGGTTTTGTTGACCTTGCATATCGTGAGGGACTTTCAGTAATATATATTAATAAGATGATTTTAAAATTCAGTCACAAGCTGAGTAAAAGTTGTGAAAGTTAGCTGGAATCATTTTTCAATTAATCACAAGTTTTTCTCAGGAACTTGTGATTAATTACAGTTTTCCCTGCTCTCCATTGGGAATCCAGGATCACCAGTGAATTTGAGTTGAGTTCAGAACAAATAAAAGGAAACACTTTTACATGGCACATAGTGAAATGTTGGAATTTGCTGCCACAAGATATGGTATTATGCTATTATTTGGGCAGCTTTCATGCTCCTAGTTCATCCATGTAGGTGCATTGATAATGACTCTGTCCTAAGATATTGTAGAAACCCTGCAGAGATAATGTAAAGCGAAGGCCCAACATTGCATAATAGATGACATTCAAGGAGCTGTTGGGAACATTATTGCCTTTTTAGTTCTGGCACTTTCCCCCTCTTACGAGCAAATAAATAGGTCATTGTGCTTTTGCAACTGTGATACCAATAATTGTTATCCAGCAACTTAAATAAATATGCAAGAATCAGGTATGAAAAAATGTAAATAGAATCGACTAACTGCCATTCATCATGCTTAGAGTCTTCAAGATAGCAAACAAGTTTACAAACAGGGCAAATTTATGTTTAGTAGTTGTGATTTTAAAAATACATTCAGAAATCAGTCCATCTTGGTATTGCTACAAGAAATGGCAAATGAGTATTCCATAGGAAAGGTAAAAAACAGTTTTTTTTCTCTAGACCTGAATTTTGTTTATTAGGCCGAATTGAACTTTGAATCTCATAACTGTCTTTTCACTGGTAAGATGATTTGAAAGAAATAGTGAGTGATATTGTTGCCATGAAAAGTTTTACTTGTTCATTTCTAAGTATAAAATAAGTATAAAATCTTAAAGGATACAACAGACATTCAGCTGAATGAGATTTTAGGCACGGTATGCTTGAAATGGACAGAGAAGGAAGTGCTTATGTTTGGGAGAATTTCATAATGATTTTGGATGCAGTGTGCTAGTCTTTCTTAAAAAATAATTGTCTTCTTGGTTTTAAGTGAAATATATATTTAATTTATATAAATAAATTTCTCAGTAAAATATGATTTTTTGATAGCAGTAATTGCCTAAGCATCAATAGTCTTTTGTGCGGGCTGATAAATTAAGAAGTTCCAAAGTACTACAGTATTATATAAACTGTGTCAAACAGTTCCCAAATGACGTATTACTAGAAGTGAGACTGAACTTGGAAGAGGAGGAAAGGGAAACCCTAGGTCAAACCATGAAGAACAATAAGCCATTGGCTGCACTGCTGTAATGAAACTGATGAAAATTTATGTGAGCCAAGCTACCTATGACATTAAGCACATGGCTTGCTCTTATATGCATGATTTCAGAAATAGTCAAATATGGATCAGAATTCCACTGGGGTCAGGAGCACTTTGACTTTTTGTCTTGTGCTGTGGGTCAAGATGGGGGTCCCTGCCCTTCAGTTTGCATGAGAAAAAATGTTCCCATTAAAGCAAACAGGAATCCTGTTTCCTTTATAAATTGTTGGGCATTTTGTAGGGCTGTTTTATTTAATGCTACAGAGCCAACCAGTAGGTGGAGTAAATCTGAAGTATATTAGAAGTAGGGACAAAGAATGATACTGCAGTCTGATTCATAAATGAATTTTGAAGGAAATGTGTGATTTAAGTTACTGATAAATTATTTAAACGTTCTAAATAAAAGCAAATTTTAAAAACCTATTCTAGATAATTTCTCTCAGATTGCTTATTCTTTTAATTCAAGTTTTCACATTATTTATAATAAATTCAGCTTTAAGAGTCCTAAATATCTTCCTTGTAAGAGTGTTATGACATGCTTCGGGGGAATATGAATGTGTATATGCAAACCATTTGTGTCTTGCTTGGTAAAGTGATATGGATTTAAACTAGTTAGAACAACATAACCAAAACGAGTCACATTTAGCCCCAAACATATTCTTCACCTCCTCCCTCTGATATAAATTGGATTTATACATTTATCTGGATTTTACCTTTAGTTATAAGTAAGGTACAGCCTATCAGCTTTAACTCAGTTGATACAAGGTTTTGCTTTTCAGCCTTTACTGGTTTTATGATTGTATTTAGAATCTGTTCACTGGAGAAAAATCCATTTGTTTTATAATTTGAGGTAAATAGGATATGTTCAGCATACAGTCTTGAAAATATTATAATTTCTTATGAGTTCCTCCTCTAACTCAGATCTTATGACTCACCCTGTTTCTATCAAGTCCTCTGGTATTCCTCTCATTTGTAATAGAGAAGTAAGAAATATTTCTTATATATTTGTAGTAGAGAAATAAGAAAACGGGAAAGTCTCCTGCTCTTTTTTATTGGGATGCAACTATTCTGTTTGATATGGGAAGTTGTGATCCTAAGGCAATCAGCGTTTTCCCCAGCTTTAAAGCAGGAGGATAGGGCAAAGATAGCCCTACCAGTTGTGCAGTGATTCTCACAGTTGCTGTCACTCTAAAAGTTAGGAAAGGAAGGCTGATGATTGCTGATAGTCATGGGATGGCTGTGAAAAGGATTATGTGTAGGTGGGGGGAGGGGCAATTGGAAGCTTCTGGGGGAGGGCATTTTCTAACAGCAGTGCTCAAGCAGGCATGCTTAGCTGACTTTTCCTCTTGCAAAGAAACTATATTTCTTTTGTATGTGTAGTAAGAGCTATGGTTACAAAGCAAGAGAATTACTTTTTAGATGAAATATGGCAGCTGTTTATAGGATCATTTATGTTTGGAGTATTTTCCAGCTGTATTGGACTCTGGGAAAAAAATTGTGATCCAGTAGTTTAATTTTCTATAAGCAGCTTTTTTTTTTTTTTGCACTTCACATATTTTGTGCTTAATTTAATGCTCTGTTTTCCCAGGAGAACGTCCATATCGGTGTTCTATGTGTCCTTATTCAAGTTCTCAGAAGACTCATTTAACAAGACATATGCGTACTCATTCAGGTTGGTAAAAAGGCAGTTCAAAAGAGTTACATGCAGATGTGAGCAGCATTTTACATTCAGAGTTTTCTGTCCAAAACAACTATAGTTAAGTGCTGAAAGCTAGCAGTGCAGAGCTGTGTGAGCTAAGAAAAAAGCCTTGGCAGGCTGTTATTTTGTAATACTAATCTCTGTTAAGTATTACATATAGGTAGGCCTCACTTAACAACCACAGTTGGGACCAGAATTTAGGTCACTAAGTGATGTGGTCATTTAGCGAATCATGTGACCGGACCCAATTTTACAACCTTTTTTGCAGTGGTTGTTAAGCGAATCACTATGGTTGTTAAATGAATCACACAGTTCCCCATTGATTTTGCTTGCTGGAAGCCAGCTGGGAAGGTCGCAAATGGTGATCATGTGACCCCAGGACACTGCAATTGTCATAAGTGCAAGCTGGTTGTTAAGTGCCCAGGTCATGATCATGTAGCCATGGGGGCACTGTGACAGTTGTAACTTTGGGCACCAGTTGTAAGTCACTTTTTTAGTGCCATTGTAACTTCGAATGGTCACTAAATGCATGGTCGTTAAGCGAGGACTACCTGTATGTTTGATGATGCTGCAAACTAAGAGAGCCTTATTAGAATGACCTAATAATTAATTCTGAATCAATCAATTAATTAATTAAGTTAATTCTTGATCAGGTAGAAAATAGGATAATTATATAAAGTCAGCCTATATGTGTTCTTATTTTCTCAAATCCTATAGAAAACTTTATTCACTATCTTAGAATGTATTCAGTTGTATATTTTTCTTTTATGCATGAGAACACATGAAGTTACTCTCTAAAGTGGGAGGAAGGCAGGCATATTTTGTGCGTGTGTCTGTTTCTGAATCTTCCTTTTGAAGATGTTTCCCTGTAATTTCCAAACTTTGTTAGGAATTTTTATGCTGTTTTTAGTCTTTCCTTAAAAATGAGGTGCTTGTTCAAAATGCTTATCTATCTTAGATTACTTTAATCTGTTTAAAATAAGGGTTAACAACTTTTCAAGTTTCTGGTCCTTCTGAAACTCAGCCAAATCTTGTGAATTGTTAGTGATTTTGAAAAATATTCTGTCTTAATTTAGTTTGGGGTTTGGGAAGTCAAGGATATCATGTGGATTGTTGGAAGGTCTGACATTTAGGAATACCATATTGCTGATCCCTGATCTAAAATTACACGTCGCAATATTATATATCAATTTGAATTGATGACCCTATAAGATAATGCCTTATTGAAAAGGTCTTCTGGGGGGAAAAAAAAACCTATTACAGACACAGCATGCAGCAACATCTTCTGTAGCCTGGCCCTTAGATTCTTGCCTTTGTTTTTAGTCTTACTGCCTCTTACAACAGCTGCAGTTTGCTTTTTAGAGTAGGAAGGCAATCAATTATGGGGATATAGAGATGCTGTAATTACCACGTCTTACCTGTGCTATTACAGAATTGAGTGAATGGTATACAGTATGCTATCAGTGATATCTGTTCTGGTGGAGAAAAGGCTCAGCTCCTTTCTCCATTTTGCCACTGTGGAAGAGTGCTGGTAATCTCTGCTACCTCTCACTATCCAAATTCCTTAGACTCAGTGTAATCCACAACTCACTAAGTAATATTGAAACTCTGCTTCACCATTTCACGCTATCCCCTCTTGCCATATCTTCTGAGGCTCAAGACATTAAATTTAAAGAATGTTCATGAGCCTGGATCAGTGGAGGCCTGAGTAGAGTCTGGTTAGTTAGAGCACTAGTTTTAGGGATTAGGAAGGCAAGCAATTTGAAGCCTGTGAGCAATATTTTTAAACTCTTATTGCCTAATCCACAGGATGTTTTTTGAACTTTGATTGAAAGAATGATTTAGAACAGGATTGGGGAGAGGCAGCTTCTGAAAGGAAAATAATGAATAGATTTTGTGGTTTGTACGTGTTTTCTTTTGGGTTGTCTGTGTCATTCAGCTAAAGATATAACAATGTTGATAACTGAAATATTACAAGTAGAGTTTGTGAATTGTTTAATTTTCTGCCTCTTCCTAAAGTAAACATTTTGGAATGATTTTAAGACTGAAATTATTTTTTATTAAAAGCCACAGACCCTTACATCATTTGGGACAAATTTAACTCTGTACTGCAGATTATTCTTCTTCAAAAAGTCCATAGGGGCAGTGTGGAAGAGAGTACTTAAGCCTTCAGTTGGCAACCTTCTTTCCCTTCCCACAATCTGCTTTTACCCTTCAGGCTTCCAGTTCTGTGTTTACAAGGTAAATAGGGGCTCAAACCAAAGATACATGAAAATAGTTTCATGCAAAGTTTCAGGGCTAGGACATGTAGAATGTAGCAGTTCATACATTCTATTCAACTTCATTAATTTTCTGTTGTAAAGTACCACTGCTTCTTTTAAGTGCAACTGCAATGTAATATACACATTGAAATATGTATCATTGGATATATTTTTGATTTTTTTTTAAAAAAAAAGGTAATGGATATAATTGGAAATAGAACTTTAACTTAGTAATGTTTTACTTAAAAATTTTAGAATTTACATTGTTTTTAATAGAATAAAATGGCATGCCATTTATTTGAATTTCTGCCACCCAGCCTCTACAGTAAAGTCATCTAATTATTAAATTAAATATTAATAATCTGCTTACTGCTTAGGATTTATATGGGCTTCAGCCCATATAATTGGACTTTCTCTTTCCCTCCTAGTCCTCCAAAGGATATTTTGAGGATACATGGGGAGCTGCAGGGTGAGGGTGATTTTTAAAAAAAAAATAAAATAAATTTATATGATTTTTTTTTTGTCCTGCCTTTATTATTTTTATAAATAACTCAAGGCAGCGAACATATCTAATACTCTTTCCTCCTGCTATTTTATCCACAACAACCCTGTGAGGTGAGTTGAGCTGAGAGAGAGTGACTGGCCCAAAGTCACCCAGCTGGCTTTCATGCCTAAGGTGGGACTAGAACTCACAGTCTCCTGCTTTCTAGCCTGGTGCCTTAATCACTAGACCAAGCTGGCTATATTATGATATAAATAACATTAATAATATCAACATAATATTATATTATTTAATTATATTATTACTATTAATTATATATTAATTATATAATATGAACTATATCAGTATTAATATAATATTAATATAATATTAAATATTAAAGAGCATAATGATGAATACTAATTAAAGGAAGCTATTACTTTCTGTACTCTCCCCACAGTGGAGCTTATGTAGCAAGTACCCTGTGGGTATCTTGTGTGAGGATGGTATCTGTTATAAAATAACTTGATTCAAATAGCTTGGAATAATAAGCAATTACTTTCACTTCTTATCCCATTCAAATATTACAAGCTTCCTGCAAGGAAAAAACTTTTCTTGGGAGACAGTGGAAGTCCAGATTGATTGCTACTTGTAGCAGTTTATTATAAACAGTCCTCTTTGTTCCTTCTATTTGTTTTGTTCAAATGTGAGTGTCATTTTTTATTTGGGAGAATAGCATCAGAAGAGTGATATAAGCTTCCTTGAGAGAAATGCAAAATTTTCTTAAGTACAAAAAAAAAAGAAGCCATCTACCCATTTGATTTTAATACCTCTGTATGTGTGTTTATGTTTCCTCATTGTTGATCAATTAGATTTTTTAGTAAATCTAAAGTGACATAAAATGACAGTTCTGTCTTGACTATTTAGTAGAGGATGTTCTTGTCTAGGAACTACCAACATGGAAATAAAAGGAGTTTATAGCAGTAAAAAGGAATTAGTTAAATGTGAGAGACCTGTTGTAGAAAATTTGCTTGGAGTGATAACTCATCAGTTTAATTTAATTTTACTGAAAAAATGTTTAAGAGGCCTCTATTCAATTTGCTTAACTACATAATTTTGCAAAAATTTTAAAACAATATGAAAGTTAAATTGCAGCAGCGAAAATTAATATGTTTAACATTTATTTTTATTGTTAAGTCTATTTTTGAGCATCTTTTTTTGCTCAGAGTATTAATGTAAAAAACACTGATCATCCTAATGGTTTGATTTACATTCTGTAACTAAGCATTATGCTATGGCGGGTGGGTTGGGGGACATGGTAAAAATGTTTTTCCTTCATGACAGTATATTCTCTTTTAGGGTATGTATAATAATTGTTTAAGATAACTATTCATCTATAATTTCCGTTTTTCTACATTGCCTTCAATGGACCAGTTTGGTTTGGATTCCAAATGCTAATATTACTGTAGAGTGATCTTCTGGTATGTATTTAACATAGATGGAATGTCTAATGATTTCTTGCATGTTTGTTTTCTATTTTGTATTTTGTTGCTTTTTGTGAACATGTTAAGTGAAAAATCAAATTATTTTTAAATGCAAGAAGTTCAATAGCATGATGAACTATATAAATTTGTAGCTGTACATAATTTGTGATTTGTAATGTAATGGTTAGTAATTGCCTCTTCCTTGCTTTAGGTGAGAAACCATTCAAATGTGAACAGTGCAGCTATGTGGCATCAAACCAGCATGAAGTGACCCGACATGCAAGGCAGGTTCATGATGGGCCCAAACCACTGGCTTGTCCCCACTGTGATTACAAAACAGCTGACAGAAGCAATTTCAAGAAGCATGTTGAACTCCATGTCAGCCCTCGTCAGTTCCTTTGCCCAGTTTGTGAATATGCCGCATCCAAGAAATGTAACTTGCAGTATCACATCAAATCCAGGCACCCGGACTGCTGTGACATCACAATGGATGTCTCAAAAGTAAGACTAAGAACTAAAAAGAGTGAGGTTAACACTTCTGAAAACATTAGCAGCGCTGAGAATAAAGTAGAACAAGAACAAACAAAGAAAGAGTTGACTGAAAAGAAAAATGAGAGAGCTGTAAAAGAGGAGAAGAAAGAGAGCTTGTCAAAAGAAAAGAAGCCAACTGGTAATGTTAGTGTAGGCCAAATCACAACACGAAGTCGCAAAATAGTTGGTGAAAGAAAGGAAGAAAATGTGAAAATTGAAAAAACTATTAAAACTAAGAAGGCAAAAAGAAAAGCAGAGACTAGCTCTATTCCTTTGACAAAAGATTTATTGACAGATATTGATGTAATGGTGAGAAAGAAAAAGAAAACTGAAAAAATACCACCCAAGTGTCAGTATTCCCAAAAGGGTGAAAGCAAATTGGAGGTGACCAAAAAATCAAATTCTTGCCTTAAGAAAAACAAAAAAAAGAAATATCTGAAGAGTAAGACTGCTAAGAACAACAGCAGCCCTGACTGTGAAAAGATTGCAGATGACACTTCTGTTCATAAAGAACATCTTATCCATGAAAGACAAAGGAAGACATCTGATGCTTCTTCTAGTGAGCAGGAGCCTGCACTTCTCATTGACGGAGAGAATCAGTTTGTACCTGGGATGAACGTACAGGATCAAGAGCTGCTGCCTGCGCAGCATGTAGGCACAAATATTCCTCTAGAGATGAAAAATCAAGAAATGCTTACAGGAGAAGAAGAGACTGTAAAAGCTGTTTCAGAGAATAACATTGAAATAGAATTAGCAGTTATGTCTGGGACCAGCTCTGTGGACTCAAATACCACCATGGAAAAAGAAGCAGAAGTGCCAAGGGACATTTTACCAGATTTATGCCAAGATATTCAGATAACACAAACCTGTGAGATGAAAAGTGTGACTAATCCAGATTTAGTACAAGGAATTCGATCAGTGCAAACATGTGAGAAAGAGATAGTGACTAAAGCACATCAAGAAGATGATTGTTCTACAAAACAATTACAGGCTGAAGACCCAGCAGGAACTCCACCTCACCAAAAACCAGAAAAACTTGAACAAAATACTCAAGCAGATTTGGTTTCATCATCACCTAGTGGCACAATAGTGAATGAAAATCAGGAAGTGGAAGAGGATGAAGGCATCCATAGTCATGATGGCAGCGATATCAGTGACAACATATCAGAAGGCAGTGATGATTCTGGATTAAATGGTGCTCGGACGGCACAGGAAAAAACAGGTCAGAAATCATCCCAAGAAGTAGCAGAGGCTAAGGCTACAAAGGAGAACTATGTGTGTATATTTTGTGACCGTTCATTTAAAAAAAAGGGTGAATACAGTAAGCATCTGAACCGACATTTGGTAAATGTATACTATCTTGAGAAGGCAACAAAGGAGCAAGATTAACCAAACTGCAGTTTAATGACAATTTATTCCTCTTTTGTAAAATCTTTTAGAGCTTAGGTACAGTTCTTGTAGAATCTTTGCTTAAGCTCAGTTTGCTTATACTATTAAGTTGTTGGTTGGTTATTCCCCCCGACCTTTGAAGAAATGTTGAACTAATTAACTGTTTGTTTCTCTTTGATTAGAGAAGGCAAATAGGGTATGAAATGCTGTGGCTTACAAAGCTGACAAAAGTCCTTGGGATAGAGCCCTTGAATCACTTGAGTGTTTCTGTTGACTTGCAACAGATATATATGTACAACTTCATAGGTTTAGGAATGGAAACCCCAGGGCAACATTCATGAGAGTTGCTCCTGTACAAGCTCTTTAGGAATGAGCTGAAAATGCATAGAAGTATGCAAAACCACTGTTATGCTGTTGCAGAGGTCTTTTTATTTCCATAGAGCTTGAATTGTAGATGGTACCAGTTGATTAAGCCCCCAGTCTGCGCCTGTCCATTTAATACATTGCAAGGAGAAATTTTAACCTGAAAAAGTCTCAAGCATATTCTGCTCCTCTCTTTCCCTTATTAATTGGAGAAAGTAAAATATTCAGAGTATACTTCAGTGTGCTATATTTCTGATCGCCCAGTCTAGAGTCCCATTTATGCACACTTGCCACAGTATGGAATTATTTTAGTGTCATGCAGTACTGTGCCATTGCAATATGCGAATACCAGAACTACATGGATAAGGACAATTGTTTGAGTCCATCTTATGTGACCAACTGTGCCCATACGTTTCTGATTATTAGAATACTTGCCAGTATACAATGGGGACATTCTAGGTACAGATTGTGTGGTCAGGGAAATACCAATTTTATTACATTAACAGCTTATTTCATGTGGAACATTTTCCTTGAAGTGGTGAGCATGAATTCTGGATGCAAAATCCTGAGGCTGCTCATCCATGGTTAATGACTCCTTGGAAATGTGCCAAGTACACAGGCCATCTTTGCTAACAAAGTATTATATAAATGGAATCTTAGAAATATATATATATATATATATCTCTGATGCTCCTAGTAGAATCTGTTTTGATTCTTGTTTATCTTAATGTATTGGTAGGGTGAGTGCTTAAAAAACTCATTAGCTATACAAGAAATACAGTAGCTTATTTTGTAAAAAGAGCACTTTTGGGAAAAAATGTTGAGGTTCACTAGCAGTAAACAAAATGTCATGATTGTATTTTTAATTTGCATATACATTTCAGGTCCCCCAATCATGATCAGCAAGCCAAAATCTTGAAGTTCTTTCCATCTATTGATTGGTGAATCCATAATTTGGTAAATACTACTTTAAGACAAGGTCATTTCCTTTTGTGCTTTAAGACAAGAAAAATGTTGCACATAATTGTTTTTATTTTTACCTATGCAGTTTAAGTCTTTAGGAGTTTAGTATTTTTGTTGTATATGTACATTTTATATATGCATGTTTACTTTTGTTAATCAGTTTCTTCCCTTAATGTTGACACTTTCAGGTTTGTTGCTTATCATGGCCAGTATTCTCTGCTTCTTTTGACTATAACTTTCTGAATCTATGTTGGCTGATAGGGTTTTTTGAAAAGGTAATAGAACCATAAAGTTGCTTTAATACTTTTAATTATATGATTTTGGAACAAATAATATTTCTGTAAGGAAGTCCTATTGTACAATTCCAATTTTACTGTTAGATCTGCATGGACAATTCACATACTCCTATTAGCTTCAGTAGAACTGTGCATGATGTCCTTATAGAGGATGCCTTCTAATGAAAGTTGGGAACTCACCCTCCTTCAAGAAGACTATTAAAACTTAAGTCCACATATAAGTTTGCATTTAGAGGAGCTTTCTTCATTAGAATTATGGATCCAGCCCATTATATTTGTATATATTCTGTTTTTATTTAAAAAATACTTCTGCTATTTTGTATTGCTATAATTTTTGGCATGCTCCTGCTGGGGAAAAATTAAAATGAATAGGATATACATTAGAATTCAATTTGTCTTTTAAGGGACTTATATGTGAGACCTTTCTTGGGGAACTTAAAAGTATTAATAGAGGGTACTTGTTTAGTTGTAAGACATCGCTAGCATTATAAATAGAATATCTACTGTACTGCATAATTAATTAATGCAAAAATAATTTGGCAATTTAATTAATGGCATTTAATTAAATTAAATGAATGGCTTGGAACATAGCCCACATTACATTATGCTTTTGCCCAATGTGCATTAATTTCAGTGAGTGTTAATTATACTCCTTGTCTGCTAGAGTGGGATTGTCTTGACAGAACCAGATTGCTCATTTCAATGTTCATAAATCAGAAAAATCCTGGTAAGCAACAAACCTTGAATTTCGTCGGTTGTAGAAATTCCCATTTCTATTCAATCAAGTTATAATTACCCTGGTCCTTTTATAATTCACATAAAGAGAAACTGAAATGATCAGATATCCGAGTAATACATTTTCAGGCACGGGGAGAGAAGCACAACTTTATTTTAAAGACTTTATTAACAGGTAAGATTCGCTTGAGCTTTTTGAAAATACAGTGAAAAGCTACACATAGCAAAACTGAGCATGCAACCTTCTTTCAGTTCTTGCTCATTTTCAAAACATTTTTTTTTGTAAGTTTGTGGATATAAGTGTGTTTTGCAATACAGCAAATTAGCAGATATGAACACTTGCACTGTTGAAGTCCACAATCTGCTGGGAAGCCCCATTGCTGTGTTCTTGAATTGTTTTGGCTCATTTCTTACTGTGTGTGCATGAGAACCTCTTGGTAGGTTATATCTCCAGATGGCTATCAAGAGAGTTTTAATTGCTGCTTCAAAAATATTGAAACAAACTATAATATTTAATTTTTCCCCTTGGAGATTGCTGATCTTGCATTATAGTTTGGATTATATTTAATTTTTCTGTATTCCCCTCTTTTCTCCTGGAAACTTTTATAGTTCTGTTTCAACATAATTTGACTGAATTGAGAAACCTAATACTTTTGTATAGGTGTGGGTGGCAGATTTGCAATAGAGGCCAAAGATCTGAGGGAGAAAAACCCTTTAGGGCAGAAACAAATTGTGTAATGTTAGTTATTTGTGTGTGGAAAGCTTGTGTCAAGACTTACCTTCGCTGTGACAATCATTGTCAACTGAGAATCAAGTTGCAAATATATTTATGTTGATCCATTAAACATTGCTGAAATGTCTTCCTAACCAATTAGCTAAAGTAGCATTATTCACGGTTCTATTGACAGATGTAAAATATTGTTTTATACGAGGGTGGACAGAGACTGGAAACTCGATTACTCTGTGGACTTTTTTTTTTATGTCTTCCTATTTTAAGAGAGATGCTTCCATTTTGTAAGAGCCTTTGTGGCCTTGGCCTACATTTCTATCAATTTTCTTAAACCAAGTTGGTTGGGGGAAAAAAGGCAGATATGTAGTAATAGTGTTAATGACATCAGATAACTTGACATTGTATTAAAATGATATGTGACTTGAAATAGGTACTAGAAAATGATTAGAAATAAAGGTTTCACAGTAGAAGGGATTAGAAAATAGCGTCTGTATTCTTGAGCATGAGAATGCAAAGCAATGAAGTGTTAAAAGAACAAATATGCCAGTGATGTGATGATTTGTCCCAAGATTTATTGGCTTTATGACTATCAGAAATTCCAATATATTATTATCCATGTTGTCTATTTAGAAAAAAGACAGAATTACATGTTTTAAGGTATGCCAGTAAAAGATGGAATGTCACTCCTATCCTCACGTTAGGTGTAGCTAATGGATGAATAAATTAGGGTTAAAAGTATACATAACAATGTATGTTTGCTTAAAGTAGGTATTTCTTAAATTGAACATTAAGGTCACAAGAATTTTGGATATATTTCTCCAACTTATTCTATACTAAAAGGCTTCTTTTAGCAGCAGTGCTTATTGTAACATCTCAACTTGACAAATACTTTAGTATGTCATGTTGAACAGTATAGTTAGTAGCACTGTTAGTGTTTGTGGAAACAAATACTTGAACTCAATTCTACAAGTAAACTAAAGGATAATTAGGAACTTGCAATACACCTTAATATTGCTGCTATTTGGAACTTGATTTATACATAAGGCAGGAGTGGCAACCTTTTTTAAACTGAGGGCTGGAACTCACACCCCCAGCCAGCTGGAGGAAGAAGGATGCTTTCCAATGATACACTGCTATCACTGGAATGAATATTATTTTTCAATCCATTTTAGGCCTTTTGGAGGAGACCTAAGAGACAGAATGGGAGCTGGAGGCTTCAGAGTAGCAAATTGTTCCCATTTTCACCCTTACTTCCCTCTAGTGGCCTAAAACTTTGCTGCCACGTTAGGATTGTGTGATTTGAGGCTGTTTTGGAGCGTTTAAAAAGGAGTGGTTTGCCTCCAAGAGGCCTCCTGTTCCTATTCTTATTCTTTCTTTCGGGGTGGGATGGGAGTACAAATTTGAAAAATTGCACTGCTGAAAATTGGCCATTTGCTGTTGAATTTTGGTGGTGCAGTCTCAGGGTGCTGAGGGGCCACCTGTGACCTAGAACTTTCAAATCTTTGTTATTGAACAAACTGACAGGTCAGTTTATGCATAACATTAATGATTTCAGTATGGTAAGTTTTGCTGATGAATTGTAAACAGGTTCATTTAAATGTATTGAATCTTCATTGTGTAGCTAACATGCTGAGGTACAATATTAATTATATCCAAATAGCTTCAGGAATTGTTTCAATGAACATATAATTTTCCACCTCTAAAATTCAAATCACACTAGCTAAAGAACTTTTTGTAAGCTGGCACTGAAATGTTTTATGTTTGGTTGCACCGTGTTTGAAGCTTTTAACAGTGCAATACTTGTATTATTCTCTCAATTTAAACCAAAGGTAATTTGTTCGTGCTTGCTATCTACTGTAGTGCATGAAGTGCTTTTATACATTTGTAATAGATGTAAAATCAGAACAGATCACATGTCCTGGGTTTTTTATTTACCTAAACTATGTACAAGCCTTTGTTCAAATTATAAAGTGTTAAACTAAATTTCATATTAACCCTTGAGTGTATTTTCCTAAGCATAGTTATAAGGCAATAAACTTTATTAAGGAATATGCATACTGATAATTTGTCTTTTATTCATTCATATTTAACAAATGCCTATGATGACTGAATTCATGTATGGAGATCTACATTGCCTTAGTGAATGATGATGAGACATTTGTATATATATCGGAATGTAAGAAAATCAGGATAGTTGCACATTGGCCAAGTCAATCACAGTTGTTCACTAAGAATACCCATTTAGATGGATAATGGATCCATGGCCTGCAAAGAACCAGACTGCAATACACTTGCTTGTAGAACAGAGATGGCCAATCTTTTTGGTGATTAGGACTGCATTTATTTTATTTTCTGCATGCCAAAGCCTATACTGGGTGAATGATAATTAAAAAGAGGGTACAGTATTGCAGTATTTTGCACTTGGGTGAGCCTGAATTTCTTGGTTATTTTCCTGGTCTTGAGGGAGTGGGGTGTTACTTTCATTAAAATAATTGAGACAGTTCTAGAGCTTATCTCTAAATTGTAATCTTTATCCTTTCTCAAGAAGTTTTTAGGATTTCTTATGGTTTATCCCTGTTATAAAACATAGTTAACAAACATACTTGGATTAGTAACTTCTTTGGTTCTTTGTAATCAGTGGTATACAAATAAGTGCTGTTTCTTATTTACATATAGTCTTAGTTCTCTAAAATAAACTCAGAAGAGAAAATACGTGGTATTAGAGAACTTTCAGAATTAAAACAGTACAGTATTGGGGTGAAATCCAGTTATCTTTGTTCCATAGAACCTGAAAGAGAATTTTCCTCTCCTGCAGCTCTCACTGTTCACTTGGTTATCTTCTCTGGAAGGTTAAGGAACTCCCCAGAATAGACTGAGGAGAGGTGGGCAAGATCGATTTCTCCTATTATGTGAAAAAGTTACAATAAAATTTGCAGTTTTTAAAAGGGAAGGTGATATAAAAATTAAGGCATATTGATCCAACAAAACTACCAATTATGAAAATAACTTTTAAAATGACCTATAGCACAATTCAATACTAAGTTTATTTTGGAGGCCTATTCAGTTGGATCTTCCTTATTCATATCCAAAACATTTTCATAGGATTGTAGCCATATTGATGTGCATTTTTAAATCATATTTGATCTAAAATTCATTTTGAATATGAACCTTCAGCAACCAAGCATTGTTTACTTTAATTGCAGACACTTTTTTAGAGCTGGTGTTTTCTTGTTAAAAACTTTGGATTGTATGATTAATTAACAATTATTGAACTGTTTGTCGGCATCCAATTAATGGTGGTGTATTTATTGGATCAAAATAGACTCTGCATTTTTCTTTGTTGAAATAAAATTGTAACATATTTATCAATAGTATTTTTAGGTCCAGAAATGGATACATTCAGTCTCTATTTTTTAGTAAGTTTGTTTGATCTCAGCTGTTTCCTGTGATCCTGGTACAGGGAGCAGAAAGGAGAAATCCATGGATGTTTTGGGCTTTTCATTCTATTGACTACATGATAAGTGGAAGGATGTAACAGTATTGAAGCTGGAGATATATCTGCAGCAGAAATGGTGTATCATGCCACTGAAAAGACAACAAATGAAACCATAGCACTGCTGGGACAGTGCATATTTGGCAGCAAGCTATTCTTAAGAGCCTTTCAATCCACTCAAGATTGCAACACTAGTGATAATACAGTGATTGCCAAACACTAATAATTCCTAATAGTGAATTGTGTATCATAATTGTGAGAGTTCAGATCAAGGTGCCATATTAGTAAAGGAACATGTACTTTTTGTTTTGGTATTGCCACCAATCTCTTCATTTAAATACTTAATGATTACTAAATTTGCAGATTACCAGAAGAACCAGTTTAAAGCTTGCTTTTATCTTTGAAATCCCCGTGTAACGTAATTCTTTTCTGTTTCTCACACTAGCTCATTAGCAGCCATTGTATGTTTATATTCTCTGCATTCCTGCTCTAAGAATCTCTTGCTAGTAGTGGAATCCTAGCATATTTTAATATTCAGTGCTGTTGTTCAAAGCTATATTCTCTTGAGATACCTTGATATCTGTGAACTGATAAATTATGTAAATATACTGCATTTAATCATCCTGTATACTTTTGTTTTTTAATTTTTAAACTTGTTTTTTGTCCTACCTTTCTGTTCAAACTGTCACGTGTAGTGAAAAAGTATTATTTAGTTCTGAAGAACTGTTTCCTTGTAATCTTATTCAGCAACTTTTGTGCTTTGAGATTGCCTTTGGGATTTCTTTATGATTATGTGCCATCAAGTTGGTGACAACTCTTAGCAGCTACATAGATTTTCTCCCTAATCTGGTCTTTCAATAGTACACTCATCATCACTGTGTCCATCCACCTTACTGCTAGTCCTCTTCATCCTTCCAGCTTTCCCAGCATTAGAGCCTTCTCTATCTTTGCATAATGTGTCTGAAGTAGAATAATTTGAGCCTTGTTATTTGTGCCTCAGGTGAGAACTCTGGGTTGATTTGTTTGATGATCCATTTGTTTTCTTAGCTATACACTGTATTCTCAGGAGTCTTCTCCAACACCAAAGTTCAGAAGAGCCAATAGTCTTCCTATCCTGCTTCTTCATTGCTTCCATAGTGTCACAGGGAGTACCATTGCTTGCACTATTCTGATCTTTGTAGGCATAGACACATCATGGCACCTGAATATCTTTTCCAAGGATTTCTTACAGATTTTCAAACATGTCTTCAAAGCCTTAGGGAATTGAAGGTCTCTAAAAATAGGTCCCATTAACAATAGGTCTTCAGAACATCCGAACTATGTTCTTGTGGATTTGCGCTCGCGCTCTTTCTCGCTCTGTGTGTGTATATAAAGTCCAGCTGGTGGTCTAAGAACTTTTTTGAAAGTAAAGGTATGCAGCCCAACTTCTGTCTCATCAGGTAGCACACGCTTTCTTAATGGTAAGGCTGCTTTGTTTAGTTTTGATTAAATGTACATATGAGCAATATAGTGCAGCCTCCTTTCTGATGATCCTTAGTACTTAAAATGTTATAATTTTATCATAGTTAGAATTATGAACACAGTTGAATGCTGCCCATATTTCCACTTCATATACACCATCCCTGTATACCTTCCCCTAGCATAATTTTCATTGGTAGGTTAAAGACTGTCTCAGCAATAGGATCAATGTTGTCTGTGCTCAGATTTGCCTCACCCCCAAACAGCCCAATATAATTTTCCCCACCACTAATTATAGGAGAAATGGCTATATTCCCTTCACTGTTTTTATTAGCAAATATCATTGTTGATCAGGAGCATGGGAAAAGAGTTTTAATTCCAGCCTCTTGCCATCTTGTCTATTTGGAATCAAACAATCGCTGGTGAGAGTAAAGCCTTGCTTCTTATCCTCCCCACTCACATATTCCTGATTGATGAAGTATTGATTTTTAAATAGCCCCTACCATGTGTTCCTGTATCAGTGGATCCAATAGTAGCAGTCTTGTTGTCTTTTCAAAGACTATTACATCTCAGTTCTTTTGCCTCTAATGACTAGTGTCAGTTTGAAACAAGACCTTATTTGCACAGCCTGTTTTCTGAATTACTGCCCTGACATAGAACAGAATGTTGGGTTTGATTTAAACATATATAACAATACACAAAAAAGGCTGGATCTGTATTAATCTTAGTCTACGCACTCTCTGGTATAAGGCACTTTTGCCCTCTCTACTACAATATCCACCAATAGTGTGCTTTACATTGCGATAAGGGAAGAGAACCATACAAATCTGGAAAAATAACAAGTTTTGGGATTGGTTTTAGAACTATTTAGTTGTTCTATTGGTTAACCACTGAGAATTAAACTATTTTTGTTTTAGTAACTCCTATCCAGGTTTCTGGGCCTTTTGGCTGGTTAAGACATCAAGCTAGAAACCAGGAAACTCAGTTCGTCTCCCACTTTAGGCACAAAGCCAACTGGGTGACTTCGGGCCAGCCCCTCTCTCTCAGCCCTGGCAATGGCAAACCACTTCTGAAAATCTTGCCATGAAAACTGCAGGGACTTGTCCAGGCAGACATCAGGAGTCAATGCTGACTCAAGGCACAAATTAAAACACTATAGCATGTTAAAATGGGCTGTAATATAATTAAGATGTAAATTTAGTGTAATTTTGTCACTACTATCAGAAGCCTGTTGGATAAGATAGCGTGGTTATGCCACATCTCCAAACACTATCATGGGCATTTGAAACCATGAATGGTTTACCTAAAACTGCCTGAGGACATTTACTGCAGTTAAGGTTTTGACAAGGTTCTTCAAAATTTTGTAACTCAGTTTCTTATTGAAAACACAATCTAGCCATTTATCTCTGTATTTTTATGTAAAATCAAAAGTGTTTTAATTTGCTTTCAGGATAACAATTTTTAAAATTTAGATTATAGAATCCATACCATATTCTTTTGAATGTAGTAACCTCAAATGATAGATCAAGAGTTCTGAGGTGGTGAGAGACTTTTCTGTTTTTTTAAAAATAGTATTGATCACCTATTATAGCAATTGTCTTTAACCAATTAGTTACTACTGTAAATTTCCAACTGTATAATTTGTAGAAATGAGCAGTAGACAAATGAAATGTTTTGTCCTTCATTTATTAAAAGAACTAAAAGTGTTAGCTAAGCATCTTACTTATACCAAATGTTTAATGAGAAGGTTGTACAACTGCTATGTGTAACAATTTTCCAATATTTTAACTACTGTATTGAAGACTTCAATGCTGAATAAGTTCTTAGCACCTACGGAGTGGCATCACCCGGGGAAAAAGGAGATGGGTTTGGTTTTTCCCCTCAATTCTTTTTTTTTGTTTGTTTGTTAACGGGGATTGGATTTTTTTTTTTTGTTAACCTATCTTGAGGCTTAACCTTAATTTTGTTTTCTTTCCTGTTGCAAATAAGTGTATCATTACCTTTCCTGTTTCTATTTGATGGCAAATTAATTTTGAGGGCTCTACGAGCACAAGGGGATTAAGAGGCCATAGATTATTATCTTTGATATGAATGACATAATCTTATTTTTCTGTGAATAACACAGCCAGTGAAAATTAGGCAAAATTTTAATTGTATTTAGCATTAACGGCAACATTCCACACAGTATTTACTACTGGGGCGGGGAGGGAGGGTATCAGAAATGGGGTTGGCTGGCCCCTTAGCGGCCTAGTGTGGCCCCTATTGGCCTCTTGGATTTTTTAGCTTTTTTATTTTTTAATGTCTGGTTTTTATAACTTTTAATTGTATTTCTGATTTTAGTTTGTTGTAAGCCGCCCAGAGTCCCCCGTTGTGGGGAGATGGGGGGGGACAAGTCAAATTAATAACAATCATCATCATCATCATCTCTAAGAAAGTCTCATACCTGCAAAATAACTTAAATAATTCAAATATGAAATAGCAGATTTTTGGCATATTCTTTTGGATCTCCTATAAATCCATACATTTTTGTCCCCTAATTCATTCCTTAACAAGCTTATCAGATTTCATTCCACAGCTGCCTGAATATGCACCTACTTTGGCAGCCATGTTCACTTATTTCTGCAGTTGGCAGCAAGGCATGATGTCTTGCATATTAGAGAGCAACTGAATTTCAAAATGCAGTACATTCATTTAATTAGCTGAATTTCTCAGTTATCCTCTGGAATAACTGATAGTTATTGGTCTCTGTAAACTTGGTCGCTGTAAACTTTCACAGATAAAAGTAGCAGAGTCTATGCTGTTTTCAAGGAAATTCAGATATAAGAGGGAGAAAAGTAGGTGATAATCGTCACAGAAGCCTGCACAGATAGATTGCTCCCTCCTCTGATTACTGACAACTGCCTTGTTGAAAAGAACCTAGCAATTTGTTTTAAAATATGTATTGTATTTATCATCTCCAGTTGTTTATATTAACATATAAGCTGCATTTTGGAGAACTGGTATCCTTAAAGGACAGTTGTGAACAATTTGTAATAAAATAATTACTTGGTACTAAACAGATACAATTCATTTCTCTGCATAAATTTTCTAAGCCCTGAAGAAAAGTTTAGTACAGTGGGGCAAAAAAGTATTTAGTCAGCCACCAATTGTGCAAGTTCTCCCACTTAGAAAGATGAGAGAGGCCTGTAATTTTCATCATAGGTATACCTCAACTATGAGATACAAAATGGGGGAAAAAATCCAGAAAATCACATTGTCTGATTTTTAAAGAATTTATTTGCAAATCATGGTGGAAAAGAAGTATTTGGTCAATATCAAAAGTTCATCTCAATACTTTGTGATATATCCTTTGTTGGCAATGACAGAGGTCAAACGTTTTCTGTAAGTCTTCACAAGGTTTTCACACACTGTTGCTGGTATTTTGCCCCATTCCTCCATGCAGATCTCCTCTAGAGCAGTGATGTTTTGGGGCTGTTGCTGGGCAACACGGACTTTCAACTCCCTCCAAAGGTTTTCCATGGGGTTGAGATCTGGAGACTGGCTAGGCCACTCCAGGACCTTGAAATGCTTCTTACGAAGCCACTCCTTCGTTGCCCGGGCGGTGTGTTTGGGATCATTGTCATGCTGAAAGACCCAGCCACGTTTCATCTTCAATGCCCTTGCTGATGGAAGGAGGTGTTCACTCAAAATCTCACGATACATGGCCCCATTCATTCTTTCCTTTACACGGATCAGTCGTCCTGGTCCCTTTGCAGAAAAACATCCCCAAAGCATGATGTTTCCACCCCCATGCTTCACAGTAGGTATGGTGTTCTTTGGATGCAACTCAGCATTCTCTCTCCTCCAAGCACGACAAGTTGAGTTTAGACCAAAACGTTCTACTTTAGTTTCATCTGACCATATGACATTCTCCCAATCCTCTTCTGGATCATCCAAATGCTCTCTAGCAAACTTCAGACGGGCCCAGACATGTACTGGCTTAAGCAGGGGGACACATCTGGCACTGCAGGATTTGAGTCCCTGGCAGCATAGTGTGTTACTGATTGTAGCCTTTGTTACTTTGGTCCCAGCTCTCTGCAGGTCATTCACTAGGTCCCCCCATGTGGTTCTGGGATTTTTGCTCACCGTTCTTGTGATCATTTTGACCCCACGGGGTGAGATCTTGCCCCAGATTGGAGCCCCAGATTGAGGGAGATTATCAGTGGTCTTGTATGTCTTCCATTTTCTAATTATTGCTCCCACAGTTGATTTCTTCACACCAAGCTGCTTGCCTATTGCAGATTCAGTCTTCCCAGCCTGGTGCAGGTCTACAATTTGTTTCTAGTGTCCTTTGACAGCTCTTTGGTCTTGGCCATAGTGGAGTTTGGAGTGTGACTGTTTGAGGTTGTGGACAGGTGTCTTTTATACTGATAACAAGGTCAAACAGGTGCCATTACTACAGGTAACGAGTGGAGGACAGAGGAGCCTCTTTAAGAAGTAGTTACAGGTCTGTGAGAGCCAGACATCTTGCTTGTTTGTAGGTGACCAAATACTTATTTTCCACCATGATTTGCAAATAAATTCTTTAAAAATCAGACAATGTGATTTTCTGGATTTTTTTTTCTCATTTTGTCTCTCATAGTTGAGGTATACCTATGATGAAAATTACAGACCTCTCTCATCTTTTTAAGTGGGAGAACTTGCACAATTGGTGGCTGACTAAATACTTTTTTGTCCCACTGTATATTGTTGGAGTTGTAAGAGATAATCTTTCCTTTCTGACAGCATTCAACTACCAAAACTAGGGGAAAAAAAAGTTTGAAACGAATACTGGTCTTTAATGAAAGTGAGGAAATATAAAAAGAAATATAACAGACTGCAGTATAAAACAGTACAACACCATAATACTGCAAGTAAACATGACCTTTAATGTGCAGTGACAATTTACCAAAACAAAACCATCACAAAATGGCTGTTTTTAAGCAAATAGCTATTTGCTATTTTGGGGTAAAAATTACATTGGGGATTCCATTATTTATAACGTTTTATATGTTGTGCTTTTTCTGATCTATATTAGATTTTAAATTTTGCACAAAGGAAGGTGGTCTTTTAGTCTTATAGGATGAACTTCCTTTCAGACGTTCCCCTTTTAAATGAATGATATAGGGCAGGAGAGGTGGTTTACGTACAGTTACCAGTGTTCCTTCAGGAGTATAGCATCTTAATTGCATTTTGTTATTTGAATGAGCCGTAACTGCAACCCATCCTAAAGAGAAGAAATACATCACTTTATAAACAAAATAAAAACTGTCCATTTGATTTACCGTGAACTTCAATTTGGGTGAGCAAGATAAAAGTCATATTAGTTTCCACATTAGGGCTAAAAGCAGCAGCTCTCTTCAAAAATTCTCTTCAGTGTCTGTCTCAAAAAAGTCTCTTCATGCTTAATGTCAACATAACTTGTAACTAAATCAAAAGAGCAAACATTAGTCTTAAGCATGAAGATTCCTTTTCTGCAGTGAATGGAAGGAGAGTTCTGAAAACTGGTGGTTCCGTTCATGTGGTGCACTAGGCAGATCTAAAACATGCATAATATTTCCTTGCCTGGGGGAGAGCACTCTCCTTTTCAGGTGTGGGATTGAAAACCAATAGGAACTACACAGGCAATTCAAAGGAAAATAATCCTGTTCCTAATCCTTAGGAAAATAATCCTAAATTTCCTGTTAATGTGAATCTGCCAAATTCATAGTTGAATAGAGAAATACAAGGATTTGCTACATAGTTAAATCTATTGATCAGGAAAAAAAAATGCTCAGTGACATGTAATTCTTTCCCACCAGTTAACTAGCAACTCAGGTATTCTGCTTGGAGTTCTCTCATAGAATTATTTGCTGAAGAGAAGATGCTTTCTAAGTAGGAGATTAAGAGGTTGGACCACTTCTGACTGCAATCAAATCCGGATTCACATTGTGAATATAGTGAGTACAAAAGTTTAGATATCCTTTCATTCAATAATTTGGAATATAGGTAGTCCTTGCTTAACTACAGTAACTGGGACCAGCAACTCCATAGCTAAGTGATGCAGTCATAAAGCGCAATGTCACATGATTGTGCTGACTTAAGATGGCAGTTCCAGTTGTGATTGTTGGGTGAATCCCACATGGTCATTAGGCACGACACCATGTGATTGCCATTTGTGACCTGCTGGCTTCCCCACTGACTTTCTTGGAAGCCTGCAGTGAAGGTTGCAAATGGTGATCACGTGACTGTGGGACACTACAACCATTGTAATTGCACACTGGTTGCCAAGTGCCCAAATCATGATCACATGACCACAGGGATGCTACAACAGCCACAACTATTAGGACCAGCTGTAAGTCTCCTTGTTCAGTGCTGTCATAAGTTCATTTACTGAACAAGTAGTCATTAACCGAGGACTACCTGTACCTCCTCTGGCAGAAATAACTTCAAAACATTTCCTGTAGGTAGCTAAACAGTGGCATATTTGCTATTTTCTTATTTTGGATCTATAAAAAACTACATAAATAATATGTATTCCAATGTGCAGTAATATGCTATATTTAACTTTGTACCATATAAAGGTTGTATCGGCATCTGTTCACTTATGGATTAACTGAAATTTATAATTTTACCAGGAGTGCCAAAACCTTTGCATGCTACTCTTTGTATACTAATTTTAGATTTATTGTTAAAACACTTTACTGAATAGTCAAAATCTTATGAAGGAGTCTGTGGTACAAATTTTGAAGTTTTCAAGTTACAGACCTGAACCTCGTTAAAATAGATTTCAGGAACAGCAATCAACATAGAGACATCTGCTATGGATGTCTTAGAACTCCTAACAGAAAATTCTTAGTGATTTATACATGCAGTAAATACCGTAGCCACAATAGGAGTTAACAGCTGCTCCTGCAATTACCCCTAAAATTACTTCACAGACTTTCTGGGAGAATGGAAGCAAATGAAGTCAGTCTTACTAGATGATTTATTTATTTCTTAATTGCAGCCAGTTAAGAAATAATTGGAGGGCTTAACAAGATCTCTTTCTCATTGCCCTTGAAAATGTCCTCGAATTTGTTGGAGCCTGGCGAGCATCAGAAACAATTCTGTTCCTCCTTCCAAAGGAGGGAACTTGCTGTCTCTGCCCAGGCCTTTCTCTTTGCTCTCCAGTGAGTTAAAAGTGCCCAAGGTTCTAGACTTAGTGATCTCACCAGGTACTTCAAACCTTGACTCAGGGGAACAAATGGATTTAAATATCTCCTTGGTGAAGGGATTAACTGCCTTCTTTGGTTTTCTCAGAGTTCACACACTTCTATAGGTGAGTGGTCTGGCAAAGCTAGTTCCTTGTACTGAGGCAAATCACAGCTACCTGGGATATGCAGTGGTCTCTCTGCACCATGGATATTACAATCATTCTTACTGAAGACAGAGAGAAATCCATATTCTAAAACTTTAACCTCCAGAGTTAACAAGCTTTTCAACCAGTTGAGGAAAATTAACTTTTGAAACAACTTGCCTGTTTTGTTGCCTCCTCATCCACAGAGATTTTTCTCTTCCCTATGAGATGCCAAGAGGGAAGCAGAGGCACTGAAGTCCCCAAATGAAGGGGAAAACAATTGGTCCTGACAATGCTACTTAGGATAATTTGGGTCCCTCTCCCAACAACACTCAGTGGCAATCCCCTTGCCAAGGCAGCAAGAGTCTAACAATAAGGAGAGATGTAAGAGAGATGCAAGTCTCTTGCATTTTGCTCAATTGCACAGCCTTCTTTTGTGGGTCAAAACTCTAGATGACCTCACAATATTGGGATAAAATGGCAGATTCTGGATATCCTTAATGGAAGAGCTTGAGCTGCTGAGTTGTAGTATGTACAATGGACCTATGGCCTCCTTCATGGGATTTGGAAGGACTTTGGGTCATGGACAAGTAACGCTCAGCACTAACAACCTGATATATCCATATGCAGTATGCAAATGCATATGCCTCAACTTTGGGTGGTAGAGAAACTGGGGTCTGTCCTGTCTCTTTGTGCTCCTTAAGTCACTGGAGGGGTCTGCCTGTCCTCAAATGATGCACACAGTTGGAACTGATATACCTAGGAGGAAAACAGGAAGATCCTTGAAGCAGATGGCCACGTCTCCTAAGTTTACTAGCACCTGCGGTTGAACCCCATAATGATGTTCCTAGTTGTTAGAAAGATCCGGTTTCTAATGACAGCTATGGACTATCCATACACTCCCTAATCAGGGGAGAAGGCAATAGAAGAAAAATAAAGGTTTTGGGAACAGTGGAACTCTTAGTGACATGCCTTAAACTGAAGCTAAGTAAGAACAGAACTGAAAGGGGAGGATGCTCTCTCACTCTATGGGGTGTTGCAAATCTTTTAGCCCCCTATATTGGACTGGGAGGAGCCAACCAGTTTTCAGACTATCCCTCTGAAACAAGACCCATTTTTCAGCATAGATGCTACACTATATATGCCACTCATATTCATCATCACAATTAAGCAAGTGTCTCATTACAGGTAGTCCTTGGGTTACAATGGCAATTGGGACCAGAATTTCTGTCGCTAAGCAATGCAGTCGTAAAGTGTGATGTCACATGTCCTTATCAGTTAGCAATAGCAATCCTGGCAGTCCCAGTTGCTGCCGTAATCCCAGGACTCTGCGGGTTGTTAAGTGGGAAGAGGCAGGAGTCCTAGGCAAGGAGCATGGGGGATGGTTGGGTGGGTGTGGCTGCTGCAGGGGGGTAGGGGATGCTGCAGGCGGGAGCTGGGGAATGTGAGCAGGCCGGTGGGGGCTGTAGACAGGCCAGTAAGGGCCACAGGTGGGAGCCGGGGAGCGCAGGTAGGCTGGCAAGGGCTGTGGGCAGGCGCTGGGGAATGCAGGCGGGCTGGCAAGGGCTGCAGGCGGGTGCTAGGGAGCAGGGGTGAGCTGGCGAGGGCCATGGGTGGTCGCTAGGGAGTGCGGGTAGCTGCTACAGAGTAGGAGATCCCTGGGGCTCCATGGGAGAAAAAGCAATGGAAGCAATTTACACGAGCAGCTTGCAACCTTCCTTGCTGGCTTCCCTATTGACTTTGCTTATGGGAAGCTGGCAGGGAAGGTCACAAATGGTGCTCATGTGACTGTGGCTTGCTGTGACGTAATTGCAAGCCAGGCACCTGAGAACCCAAATTGCTATCATTTTACTGCAGTGATGCTGCAAGGGCCACAACTTTGCGGACCAGTTGTAAGGATCCCTCATTCAGGACCGCCATAATTTTGAATGGCTGCTGAACGAATGGTTGTAACTTGAGAACTACCTGAAATAGGTCACCTACTCAAAAGAACATTTGAGAATACGTTACCAGCAGATGAGAGCTTTATGTCAGCTACTGCCTCACCCTCCCCAATTCCTTCCAACATCACTTCCTGAGGAACAAGTGGTGGAAATTCTTTCATTCGTTCTTCACCTCCCATCGGAACCTTGTGTTACAAATTAGAAATACAGAGTTTTAAATAGTAAAAATTAAGATTCAGCTGGTAATGCTAATTAGCAAATTATACACTAAGTGAAAACAGTTATTTTCATAAATTCAGGTAGTCCTTGCTTAACTAACACGATAGGGACTGGAAAATTTGTTGTTCAGTGGGATGGTTGTTAAGTGAAGCATCATGTGACCTCACCCAATTTTACAACTTTTTTGTGGTGGTCATTAAGCAAAACACTGTGGCCGTTAAATGAATCATGTGGTCGTTAAGCAAATCATGAGGTCATTAAGCAAATCATGCGGTTCCCCATTGATTTTGCTTGTTGGAAGCTGGCTGGGAAGGTCACAAATGGCAATCATGTGATCCCAGGACGTTGTAACCATTGTAAGTGCGAGCTGGTTGTCAAGTGCCCGGATCACAATCATGTCACTGTGGGGGCACTATGACAGTTGTAAGTGCAAGGACCAGTTGTAAATAGCTTTCTTCGGTGCCATCATAACTCTGAACAGTCGCTAAGAGAGGACTACCTGTATATATACCAGTTAGGTACTATACATAGCCAGTTTCTGTCTTCAGTTTTTATAATTTAGTAAAAGCAAAACATGAGAAAAGTGGAAAGCAAAAGAAACTGAAAATGCTGGAAATAAGTTCAGTGATTAAGAAAAGCATTGAAATTGTAAGGGTGTCTCTGAAAAAAGATTTAGATGAAGGTGGAGGATGAGTAGTGGGACTTCATGGGAGAAAAACTACAGCTGAATATGCATGGATACTAGAAAGAAGTCAGAAGACAAGATGAAAGTTTAAAGAAATTTAGAAGCAACTGAACTGAGAAAGAACAGGATAAAGGAAAAAAAGATAGAGAAACTTCTGAGATGTGGTTGAAATAGTCAGAGAAAAATGAAAATCAGTTAACAGAATGAAAAGAATGGAGACAAGCAGATAAAGCCAATGAAATAAACACTCCAATATGCCAGACACAAAATAAAGCAGATAACCCAAACAGGAAATGTGATAAATACTAAAAGATAAAGTGGATTGATAATTTAAACTATCTGTTTAAAGTAAAGCAAAATAATACATGATTTTGATACAGAAATTGATACTGATAAGAGTATTTTTGTTTTTGTCCAAGGATACAGGGTCTGCACATATAAAAGCCAAACCTTCAGTAAATATTCAGCATTAAAGCTAACATATTGATCAAACTCCTAGACAAATTTAGTATCTCTCTCAAGACAGTCTTTTCTCCACCTGTAATCCCAAGTTAGGAAAACTGGACCAATCCTTCTATCTATTAAGTTAGACAAAATGAACTTAAATTTGCTTAAAATGAAACTTCTCTTTGAATTGCTTCAAGTTGTTTAGTGGGTAAAAGTTGCTAATTTCAACAGAACATGCAATCCCATTAATTGTTTAATAGGTAGAGATCAACATCTGGGGAACATTTTACTATTTATCAATTAAAAAGGCTGAATCTCGGCAATTAAGTTAAGTTTAGACATAAAAGACCTGGTTTCCATGAACCTACTGAATGACTGTTTCTTAGTATTATATCTTGAACTATCTTTTAAAATTAGCAATGAATATAAATGCCCATAATCCCATGAGGCAGCCCTTTTCTTTTAATGTGATCTTTGCAGGGAGCAATCTTTTTGCTCCTAGAAATTACATAAACGGCTTTTTTTTTTTTTTTTTAACTATCTTACTTTCCAGAGATTGGAAAGAAACAAAACAATGTGCAGTATTATTTTCTTTTGGCATAAAGTAGAAGACCACCAAGATAGGGAAAACTCATTTGAGACAACACAGTCATGGTGTTGTCTAAGAGCAGAACAAAGCTTCTCTTGTCTGAGTCCCAAGAGGCACAATAATGAATGCCTGTGAACGGAGAGGAATCACAAGGCTCATAGATTCTCCAGTAGTGTACTGTTAGTGCTGGCTTACCTTTAGTAGTGTTTGACCTGCATGCTTTTGATAGATGGCATCTGCTTTTTCTGTTGAGGTGATGTGCACAGGCAACAAATTAGAGGCCACAACAGAAAACCACGAGGAATTATTCCCCTAAGGAATAAAAAGATTGAAATTAAATTGCCTGAAAAATTCTATTTCTTAATTCAGTTAAGTTTTAAAGGCCAGCTTCATTAACTAGCATAATGCCAGTTCAGTTAGCAAGTAATTCTCCATTCTCTATTGTTGATAACTTAGCTTTTGAAGGCTGCTAGTCTAATGAAACAAATTGGATAAACTTCTCATTCTTTTAACCATCCCTAGATCCTGTTCCTAAGAGGAAGAATATTTCAGTTTGGTTGAACGTCTTTGTATATTTATTCATCCTTATTTTGACACACTAAATTTTTTTAAAAAAACATTGAAGTCTCTCACTTTGGAAGAGTGTCACTTTGTCATGTAAATAAAACGATTTAGAAAAACTATGGCATTTTTAGTCCCCTCAGTTGCATTATTCAACTTTTATTGCAATAATGTAATCTTAAATTACTCTTATTACTCTCTTTAAAAAAGAAGTAATTAGCTTAGTTTTTTTTGAAGAAAAACATTTCATCTAGTTCATATGGATGAGGACCAGACAATTTAAAAATATTTTAAGATGCTGAAGTTCTGAATAAACAGATATTACCTGAGTCATAAGAACAACTCATAGTCTGGTATTCCATCCTTGCTCTTCCTTTCCAGTTCATTTCTTCTTTCACAGCAAAGAGCTGTTGACCTTACCAAGATGGTCATCTTACAGACCTAACAGGACAGGATTAATTCCTTTTCTAGTGAGAAAGCAAGGCCCCAAAGAACATTTTTCTTGTCCTTTAGGACAAAACTTTCAGTTACAGGAACTGACTTCTGCTATATGGAATTGCCACTTTTATTGCTTGGAATCACATAATCAAAAAGAGTACAACAAAACACCACTGAGATTCATATTCCACCACTATTCTGTTATGCACTGAGTAAGTGTTGCCCCTTTATATACTTTTAATTCTATAGGTAGGACTGTTGAGCCCATCAGTGACCAAAGCTACTACACAGTAAATCCACTAGTTTTTTGGTCACCAGATAAGGATGTATTAAATATCCTTATACAGATCTTGAAAACCAATAATAATCTGCGCAGGACTGTGCTACAAGGACGTATTTTAAATATAGTCTAAAGGTGGAACACACATCCAGTTTATGCCAAGTAGGTTTTGTGTCATTAGACTTCAAGACTGATGTCAGCTCCACTATGTAGACCAAACTGCATTTATTAATATTGGCTATAGTAACAGAATCTTGCAAATCTGACTGTGCTTTACTCCCCACCACCCAGCCCACCCATGAGTATGTGAATAAGTCTTTTGCACATGCCTTGTTTTTGACTTGGCATGGATTGTTTTTCCACTTGTTGCTTTGGTAACCAATCTAGTCTATTTCTGTCAAGGTCATATTCCTTAATCTCTACAGGTTGAGGCATGGAATAATAGTCCCCAGTGATTCCTAAGTGCTCCTTATTTCAGAGCCCATAACACTCCATGAAATGTGATAGCAAGTGGCTTGAATAGCTGTGGTGCAAATCCAGGGATAAATCTGATTGGTAAATTATGGGCACTATCATAAAGTCTATATTGTAGCAATCAGAAAGGAAGATAATCTGGCCAGTGGAGTTCTTTAGGGCTGTTGGATGGATGATACAGACCTTAGAGGCCTTGGCCTGGACCATAATGCCATCAGAGCTCTATTGCTATAATCAATTTGTGCATTTTTTCACATATTACATTGCTCAGATGTTTGCCAAACTTGACATTATTTAAGGGAGTATCACAACTATAGTGCCCAGTACACCATCAAACAATATGCGTTTGAACCAGTTTCACTCCTTGTCCCTCAAGGAAGTGGATAAGACCCTTGGATCAGTTCTTGCTATTACTTGCCATTAGATTCTGCCCTGGCTTGGCTTATAGTCTTTTAAAGATTCTGTTCTACTAATTGTTTTTGAGATCATTCATGTTTCTTTGCAGCAGGCAGAGTTTCCCACAAGATTGGGAGGATGTAGGGTGGGAGCAGATGAGCAAGGAATTCAAGGAGTAGTAAGAGCTTCTTGAAGTGTAATATTCTTCCTTATCCTGGGGTGGAGTCTGTGCTGCTGCTTCTAAGGGGTGTGGGTATTGGATTTCTTCTTGCTGCTCACCCTGTTGGTTAAAAACTGGCTGAAAAGTTGCACATGTTCAAATTGTATGGTGATTTTGTTTGTGAAAGATGGGAGAGCACTGGATTCTGTTCCCCCTATCAGGGGCGGGGGGAATGCCTGGATGTTGCTATGACTTCCTTCTTCTGGATATGGTTGGCGTGTCTGGGACTGCTTGTGCTCTTTGTATTCTGTACTGACTCTTGTCCTCCTCCTCAGATTTAGTAGCACTGTTGTTGTTCCTCCTCCCTTAGCCATCTTGGAGAAAGAACTAATACAGGTGCTTACTTTCTTGGTCATCACTGGAAGCTATTTCTGCATGTGGAATTCCTGATGTTGCTACTCTGAGGTTGCTGGAGAAGTGCATGCAAAAGCATTATCCAGCTGCTGCTTCCAAAACTCTGGCATGTTCTTTTCCCCATTTTTCCACCTGCCACTTACTGCTTGTTCTCCTTTGGCCTGAAGCTCTCTGGAGAAGTCTGCCAGAGGACACAGTAGTCAGTGTCTCCAGATGCTACAAAACCCTTCTATACCCACAGAGACGGGACATCTAGTGATTGGTCATGAAGTCAGGAGTGAGGTGGCCAATTCTGTTTCCCTGTCTGCTGTGTGATCTTTTTAAATTTGGTTCTGTTCTGCAGCTTGACTCCCTTCTATTTTCTTCCTATTTTTTAATTGGCTCCAGAGGCTGGAGTGAATGGGATGCATTACTCATGCTGAGAAGGCAGACCAAACACTCAAGAGGGATTCTTCCAAAGGGACAGAAAGGAATTTATTTTTGTTCCTGCCTTCTTGCTAGAAGAGGAGCCTCTATAATCCAGAGACCAGTCCAACAGACAGTCTGTTTCTGGCTTCTGTTAGTTCAGAATGATTCCTGGAAGCTAGATCTCTACCCAGAATGCAGGAAGAGAACACTGGGCTAAGAGATTTTAATGATCCTGTAAAAGAAATGGCTACATTCAGAGTCATTTAAGCGGCAGCCATCAACTCTGATAAAGCAGAAGTTGTTCAGCAGCAGGAGAACAAAAGAGAATTGATTACTGGAACCCTCAAACTGTCCAAATCGTACTTTGTTGTATATATCATATATACCAAGTTCAGAATTCCCACTGCAACTCTTACCTTTAAATAATCTATACGTCCCAATGCACCCAAAAACAGAGTCATCCCAGGTTGAAGTATAAATGTCCTTGGCACAATGGCACAGGTTGGCAAAACAAATTTGATTTCTTTTTCTGTTAGGAGATTTAAAACCTAAAAGTAAATCAGAAAACATATGGAAATTAGGGGCTGAAATGCTAAACTGGTCCCTGCAGAATATTATGTGGACTCACAAACAGATAGAATGTTGGATGGGGCTAAAATACAGGTAGTTCTTGACTTACAACCATTCATTCAGTGACCATTCGAAGTTACAATGGTGCTGAATGGATGATGGTTATAACTGGTGCTTGAAGTTATGGCCATCCTAGCACCCCATTGGTCATGTGATCGTGATCTGGGTACTTGGCAACCCATTTGCACTTACAACCGGTTGCCAAGGACCCTGCAATCGCCATTTGCAACCTTCCCTGCTGGCTTCTCCAGAAAGTCAATGGGGAAGCCAGCAGGGAAGGTTGCAAATCACTGGGGTAAGTGTCCCCCAACGGTGTACTCTCCCAAGCCCCTCTGTGCTTGTGCCATACTGGCCACTCACACACCCTTCCCGACCCATGCCACACAGCACCTCTCATGCACCCTCCCTGACCTGCACCTCTCATGCACCACCGTGCACCCTTGTGCACTCTCCCTGACCCGCACCTCTCATGTACCCCTAACCTACGCCACACCCTCCCCGACCCACGCATCGCCTCTCATGCACCGCTGCACACCCTCCCCAACCTGCGCCACACCCCCACCACTCTCCCCAGCCTGCGCTGCACCTCTTACACACCCTCCCTGACTCACATGGTGCCTCTCATGCAGCCCTCTGCACTCCCTCACTTACCTGCCTGCCAGCCTGGGACTTGCAAATTTCTGCTGGCTTTCCCACTGACTTTGGTTGTGGGAAGCCAGCAGGAAATTGCCTTGCCTAACGACCATGGGATTCAGTTAACAATGGCAATCGGGATTGCTGTCGCTAAGTGATGTAGTTGCACTTTACGACTGCATTGCTTAGCGATGGAAATTCCAGTCCCAATTGTGAGTGTAAGTGGAGGACTACCTGCATGAAGATAGGAGCATACATGAATAGCAGTCATAGGGACTGCTGAAATAGCCAGGATCCATTTTCCTGTTGCAAAGTGATAATTCAAGACAAATACAATTCAATTTCAATTATTCTACTTTTTATAACAGAGAAAGCAGCCTGACATACGTGGCAGTTAAAAAGGATTTCATCTACAGCTGAAAGAAAAAATGATGAAACGTATAATGTGTCTTAATACTACTGATGGCAAGACAATACTTGTGTAAATGCTATTCAGGTGCTGAAATGCTTACTTAGTTAAGACTGAATTAATGAAAAATGTAATTCACAGTGGCCTTAATCCAAAGATAAATATTCCCACTAGGAACTGTACTGTAATTTTCTGCAGCCTTAAGTGCCAAATAAAATATCCCCTTCTATATAATACACAGCCAAATTCAGCATGCTGAAGGACAATAGTTGATCAGCAGCTTTCCAATAATGCAGGGCATACAATGTTTAAATCATAGGCAGTTTCAGAAAGCCTAGTGTTTACTTTTCAATGTAGTAGGACAGGGGGAGAGTTAAATATTCCACTGAACAGCTGCCACCCACTAAAAGTGAGCTAAACTACTAAAAGTAGTTATTTGGAAATCTTGGCTCAGAATAGTGATTTATTTGCCCATCTACCAACCACCCACTGATATGGCTGATAGGCATTTAAGTTGTTTGGCTCTGGGAACTGCTATGGGGAGGGGGGAAGGGAAAGAAAGCTATAATGGTAAGTCCAGTTGGCTTCCATGTGAACACATCTTTGGATTGTGGCCAGTTTCTTCAAAAGTACGTGGCATTTTACATCATGTTTAGAATCAAGTTAAATGTTGGAAGTTTTAACATTTTTCAAAAAGCTGTGATTTAAAGTTTGAAAAAGTGGTAATTTGGGACTCTGGAAGTGAAAGTCAGGACTAATGGCAAGAAAAGCTATAATGTGCATATCATTTCTAACTCCCCCCACTAGTAAATGTAACATGGAACAGCTCCTATGGTAAAGTATATCTGAGATAAAAATTGTGAAGACTTAACTTGGTACAATCATATCTCTGAATGTAGCCCTAAAAACACCCCAAATTTAAATTAGTAGGAATTGAAATATAATTATATTGTGGCTTTCCATATATCCTTTCTGTTGTTGTGGCATTTGGAATGTTCTTTTCTCAAAAACTAGATTACTTTCAAGCAAGTAAAAAATACCTTTGAACAATTAAGTCCTATTTTTTTAAATTTATTTTGCTGTTCTACCGAAAGATAACAGTAACAAAAGTTTATTTATTTATTTTAAAAACCTCTCCTCTGATCCAGGAGAACTGATTATATGACAGTCTCAGATAAATTACTCTTGGCTAAAGTGACTGAAAGGTGGTAGGTTCATAATTTCAAACACATTTGGAGGATATGGATTACACATATACTATTTTAACTGAGTGTTCATATGGGGTACAGGACTGAGATGACTTTGATAACTTTGGTAAATAATAAATAATAATTATTAAATTTATATGCCACCCGACTCTCAACGACTCTGGACAGCTCACAACAATCAACTAAGAAATTACAATAAAATCAATAAAAAAAATAAAGATAAAAGATTATGTGACGGGTCTCACTCTTCCTCGCCAAAAACCTGGGTAAAGACCTATAGATATTGATATATAAATAGATGAGCTACACCAGCAAATGGGTAGGGGAATGTGGTCCCTTGGACTATGTAACAGCTTTTGAGACCAATTATTCTGGTATTCTTTTGGACTACCTGACAGCAATGGGATTTGGGTGCACTGTATTGAACTGGTCCTGGTCCAAGCACCATCTTATGGACCTATACAGTTTTTGACTACAGTCCTTCCTTGTCCTTTGTTTTATTCAACATTTACATAAGACCAGTTGGACAGATAATGCCACCAATATGCTGATGTCTTCCAGCATTATTGTCACTTAACATCAATGAATGAGTTAAGTGAAAAAAATCTGAAATTTTATCTGAAATCCAGATAAAACAGAAGTGTTATTGGTCAGAAGAAAGTCAGGTTCAGGGATTTTGACTCAATCTGTTCTAGATGGGTTGTAGTAGCCATGAAAGATCGGGTTTATAGCTTTGAAGTATTTTGATCCTTTGTTGTCTCCAGATTGATAAGTGAAAGTAATGGCAAGAAGCCAATGTATAAAATCATACTTTACTTTCCAGCTGTGGCCATTCTTGAGCAATTTGGACTTCTCAACGATTAACAATTATTTATTAAACTATGACTGAATTACAGCAATGCTGTTTATATGAAATAATTGGTGAAAATCTGAATTCTTGAAAATTGTCTGAAAGCTTGAATTGATGGAATTACAGCAGATAAGCTTCTATCCAAGAGATAGTAGCAGGATCAAATAATATCTATATTGAGGAATAATAATTACTGACCTGGCTGCTGTGCTGTAATTTGCATAATATTTTGCCAATAAAATCCTCAGATTAGTCAGAATCTTGACTCCTCATGAACACTGTTTTGGTGTACCTTCTCCTGAAGAAATCCTCCCTGGATTCAGTGGTCTTAGATAATTATCGCCTGATCTTCAATCTTTCCTTTTAGGGAAGTTGATTGAGATGGTAGTGGTAAAACCCTCTAGATGAAGTGAATTATCTGGATCCTTTTCAGTCAAGGTTCAGACCTGGGTATGGGATAGAGAAGGCACTGACAGGACCTAAATGAGGGAAGTATCTTATTGAAGTGCCTTATGGGGCTGGAGATAGGAGGCACTGTTTGCAGGGGTTCTGTTTCTTCCTCAATGGGCAGGTATAGTCAGTTTTAGCAGGGGAGAAAAGATCAGCAGAGTTATGAGATTCTACAGGGGTCAGTCCTCCAACAGTTTGGGGTGCAGTATCATCAGTATGTGGATATTTACACTTTACATCACCACCCTGGGCTGTAGGGAAGGTGATGATTATGTTGATTAGATTTTTATCCTGCCTTTTTAATATATAACTCAAGGTAGTGAACACATCCCAACAACAACCCTGTGAGGTGGGTTGGGCTGAGAGAGAGTGGCTGGTCCAAAGTCACCCAGCTGGCTTTCATGCCTAAGGGAAGTCTAGAACTCAGTCCCCTGGTTTCTAGGCCAGCATCTTAATTGTGTCCCTTCCTGGTGCTTGGAGGGTGTCAGAATCTGGGTAGGATAGAACAGGCTGAAGCTGAACCCAGGCATGACAGAGGCACTATTTGTTCATTGAGGCTCTCCATCAAGGCAGTGTTATCTCTGGATGGGGTAATCATTATCCCTAAGGGAACAGGTTCACGACTTGGGGATCCTTCTAGATTCATGGCTACTGGTAGTGCAGCAAGCAGAGATGATGGCTATAAGAGTCTTTGTCCAGCTTCAGATTCTGTACCAGTTGCAGCCTCACCTGCAGTAACAGCACCTCTATACAGTGACTCACAGCCTCATTACCACCTGGTTAGACTACTGGAACATGCTTTACACAGAGTTGTGCTTAAAGACCACTTGGAAGCTGCAGTAAATCCAGAAAGCAATGGCCTGTGTGCTAACCGGTACTTTACACTGGGAGCATATTACACCTATACTACAGGCCCTGCACTGGCTACCAGTTAACTTCCAGGTACAATTTGAAGTGCTGTTTTTTTAGTTACTTGCTCTTTATGGCTTGGCACATAGATACCTACAGGACTGCTTGCTCCAATGAGAATTGTCCTACTAATTGCTCACTTTCAGGAGATAAAGGGAGCTGAGGCCATGAGGCACTGCTTTTCAGTAGCAATGCCAGTTCTCTGGAACAGTTTCCTTATGGAAATCAGACTGGCCCCTTCCCTGATTGCATTCAGAAAGATGCTGAAAGCAGAAATTTGACCATATCTGCTTTCATTTTTTAGTTGTTTTATCTCTGACTTGTTATTTTATTGTTATTAACTTTTTCTTATTGTGGAGGTTTTAAGTTGTTTTTCTTTATAACGTGTTAACCACCTGGTGTAGTTTGATTGCAGCAGGGTACAAATATAACAAACCAAACAACCAACAAATAAATAATAACAGCAATACTACTGTCTATATTGAAATATTGGCACCAGCTACTAGTTATTCAATCTTTATTCTATATGTGGATCTCATCCTTTAAAAGGCCAAAATAGTTTAGATTACTGGTCTTACTATAAGGCCAGTAACTCTTATATACACAGGAGAGGTGTTCCAAAGATTTCCCCACTTCTTCTGAGTTTCTTCCAGCAATTAAACATTGTCTCTGAAGATGCGATTAGCCCCACTGTCTCTGTTTTCAAGAAGGATATCAAAGCATATTTTAACTTTAAGCTTTGGAATTGTTTTAATTATTTTATTGTATAAATACTGTTGGTTTTTTGCTGTTGTTTATTATTGCGTTACACTGGATAATAAACAAGCCATTTTTCTCTATTTCATAAACAGTACTGGCCTATCTGTATCCCATATTAGGTATGTATCGCCTATTCTGCATACTTATGTACGTACCCATTCTGTTCATTCTTTTTCTGGGTAAGCAGAGGTATGCAAAGTGTAGAAAAAGAGCAAAAGAAAAAAGCAAACAAATTCTAACTAAATCTAGTTTGCACTAATACCATTCACTATGTGTTTGCATACCTTTCTATCTTTACACATCATTCTGGCTTCCACCACATTCATACACCAATTGAATCATTGCCAGCATACTAATTATGTCTAAACACTGCTTGTACCTCCTAGCTAGTGGAATACAGGCAACAGTATGCTGGCTTGTAAATTAGTCTAGATTAGAGATCCTAGCTTGCATAGAATACCATGAACATGGGATAAAACTAGCTTGGTTTCACTTGTGGCAGTTGGTCAAAACATACTAATGCTGACAGGAACTATCCTTATTGTCAGCAGGGAACGCTACACATGGAACAGGCATGACTAAGGCTGGCAACCTAGTGTACTCTTTTCTTCTCTTACTCAGAAGTGTTATGTAAAAGTACTAACTGTAGAGTTCTATATTACTTATATACTGAATTCATTTGACTTCTATCTTTTTCCTTTTTATTTACATTGTGGATCACTGGTGGAAAGCGAGCTAGACACTCAGTAATTAAATAGCATAAAATCCATGCTTCCACTATTATCTTTGGAATAATGTACAGAGAAAAGGGGAAAAACCTTTCTCATACACTTTTACAAAGCACAGCAACTGTATAACCATAACTTTGCAAGGCTTTGATAGATCATATATGTAATAAGAAATCTCACATTTAATATTGGGCCTAAGCTGTTTAAACCTAAATACTAAATTATTTCAGATGTTTTCCTCAAGATAATAACTGGCGAGATTTGAAAGTAAATTGAGGAATAAAAGTAGTAGCTATCACTATTTTGAAAATGCTTGCAAAGGATTTACAAAATGCTACAAGGACTTTTACAATTATTCTATTTCTATACATGGTTATGCTATTTATAGTTTGACTTTTCTCACAAATGCTCCAAATAGCCCAGCCATTCCTTATATGAAATACATTTTCAGCTCCTCAATATTTGAAACAAAGGAGACATTAGATTACAGGAAGCTGCTGAAATACTGGTTTTGTTTCTGTTCTAGATATCAAACAAACATAATGATTTACTTACACAGTCATCTCTTATAATCCCTGGTGTGTCATAAAACCAACGACAATCTTTCACTTCATTATATGTCAGTTCAACTTTTGTGGTGGCAGTTTTGAGTGGAGGGGAGGGTTCTTCCTCCATACTAAAAGACAATGCTTCTGCATCAAAATCAACTGTACATTTTTCCTCATTTTTTTCTGGTTGTTTAAAGGTTCTTCCAATTCTTCCTATATCAAAAAAGGGAGAAATACACAGGTACATATAGATGATTTCTGTTCTTTTGTGATATGTCATTCTGAGGATAGCAGATGCAACAACAATTCAGCCAAAAATCAACGCCTAGAGTTTGTTCACCCATTGCATTAGGCTATATTAGGGTTTTTGGTTTTGGTGTGGTATAGTATATTGCGACAAATCAATTGTTCATTCAATAAAGATTAAACAACCCATTGCTTAAAGTAATATGGAATCCAGATGCAACAATCAATCAGTCTCTCACTCTACAAGTTCTAACTCCAGTGAACAAACATTCCTCATATTTTTATCTTCTGATGAATGAACTAAAAAATACATTTTGACTGTATAGATGTGAAGTCTTCTAATCAGATTCAGGTTCTGTTAATATATTTGCACTTGTGAAAATCAGGAAAAATCTAATTCAAATACTTGATTTGGAAAACTGATTTGATTTGTTTTGGAAATTCAGATAAAATTTTCAAATTGGTAATTTTTAAGTTCTGAATCAATTTAGAAAAATCTGGTTCTTTATATGCACAGAAGCATCTAAACTGTCCAAAGCAATTTGGAGCCATCTAATTTGATTATTTAAGTGATTATTAAGTCCAATAATTAAAAAAAGATCCACTTTGAATATTCAACAATATCCAACTTCAACTGGATCTGTGCATTAAATTGCAGAGTCTTGGAAAGACCTATGAAATATTTGTGAGTTACAGTACTTGCACAATTCCTAAAGTGTACTGTACACACCTATTAAGTATCCTTGCTTTTTGAGAATATTAAGCTGCTTTTGTTCATTTATACTGAGGTCTTCTTCACTTTTCTCTGAATCTTCTTTTAGCCTTTCTTGCCTCCGGAGTATTCTATAAGGTGTAGGATTAATAATTGGAAATTTCAGGAGATTCAAGGTAGTGCCTAGGGAAAAAAAATAAAAACACATAAATGTCCATGGTTAAGTCTATACAGAATTGAATAATCTCCCAGTTAGATTATTGCAATGCACTCTACATGGGGCTACTCTTGAAGAATATCTGGAAGCTATAACTGATTCAAAATGCAGCTGTGCGAACAATCTTGGGTGCCCCTAGGATGGCACATATAACACCTTTGTTGCGGGAGCTGCACTGGGTGACAGTTTGCTTCCAGGTCCAATTCAAGGCGTTGGTTATTACCTTTAAAGCCCTACATGCATACGTCCAGGTTGTCCGAGGGACCATCTCATCCTCATTACATCAACCCATCCCACCCGGTCAGGCAGAGAGGACATGTTGCAGACCCTGTCACTGAGAGAATGTCGGCTGGTGGGGCCCAGGAGAACCTTCTCTGTCGTTGCCCCCGCCCTTTGGAATACTCTCCCCCCAGAAGGGTGGCGGGCCCCTACCCTCCCGGTTTTCTGGAAAGGAATAAGACCTGGCTCTGCCAGCTTGCATGGGGTTTTAATCAATCCTGGGGGTGGCTGGTGCCCTGATGTCACCCTGAGTTATTTGCCAATTCCATCATTCTTGGAATGTATTCATTATTTTTAAGATTGTTTTTATATTGTATTTTAATTGATTTTATCTCCTTTGTAAACCACCCAGAGTTGCTTTTTGACGAGATGGGCAGTGACAAATTTGATATATGAATAAATTGGCCGAGAATTAAGATACTAGAATAGGTTTAAACAATATAGGCCACAAAAATGTTATGTGAGTTATACAGCTCTTGTTAGCATCTCAAGTATTGTCAGACAAGAAGTATGTGAAAGAAACTGTAACTCTATTAAGAAAATGAGATAATGGATAGCAATAGCTTGATCAAGGATTTGCTATTTTGAGAACCCAACAATATTATAATTGTTAAAAAGAGAAATATTGGGTCAATAAATTCCTACTTCAAATCCTGCCTCAACCATGACTAGTGTTAAGCAAGTCTGCAATATCAATATAATACTGGCTTATTTTACACTGGCCAAATGTAATTACAAAGCATACATTATCATTATATTCACAAACTAAAGCAGCAGTTGATAAACTTTTTTTGGTCTAGGGCTGCATTATGATTTCTTGCCTAGTTTGATGATTCCAGAGTCTGTGGCTAGTGATATTCTGACATCAATGGAACAGAGGTGGGAATATTTTTTGCTTTGTCGGGAGACACAATAAGTGGCCATTTTGTCCCTTAGCCCCCCTCTTTTAAGGGCAATGGACAGCTTAATGCAGTAAAACCTAGTGCACTGATTTTGCCCTTTCATCCCCATCTCTAAACAATCAACTCCAAAAAATCACTACCACCAACTCAGGGACCAAAAATGGCATGGTGGGAACTATATGCAACCTACTCACTTTTAAATTAAATAATCTTGGAGTTATGTGCTCCCCTTCAAAGCTTTCAGTAGCAATTTGTAACAGACAGCTGGTTAATGTGTTGTTCAGTTACAGGTAATCCTAGTTTGCTAATCTATGAATAAAGTCGCTAAGTTGAACTCTACTCCAAGTGAATTTATGGACATGCCCGTGAGTTATTTTCACAAGAACACAGAATGAGTTTGCCAGTGCTTCCTTCTAGCTTTTTTCTCCCCTCATTCCCATTCTAGCTAGCAAATCTCATATTTCCTGCTGGTCCCTCATTCGAGTACTGTACTAATCAGGTCCAAGCCTGCTGTAAGTAATGTTTCTGAAATCAGTATAGTAGGTTAGGTGGTGCCACCTACTGGGACAAAACCACAAATAGTTTAGCCAGATTCACATGTTACTGTATTGTTATTTTACTCAAAAGGCAGAAATTTAAATAATGTAAGAGTTTTAAGAAAAAAAGTGATTTTTAGAAAAAAATACTTATAGGGTATCCATTACATTATTACATAAGTGTTTAGGGATACCATACAAAAGCTTTCACAGGTCTCAGAATAACTTCCATTTAAGAGATTTTATGTCAAAATTATGTCTAACAGTTCTTTCTTTCAGAAATTATCTTCTCCACAACCATATATCATAAATGAATTCAACAATAACATTTCATTTTACTGGTTAACTCACTGTGAAACTTACAACTAGCATCAAGCTTTCTCAACATACTTGTTCCAAAATTATCAGCATTAGGTTTCAATATCAAACATTTTAGATCCAGCTGCTTCCAATATGAACAGGAATCACCCCAACTTTATGCCAATACATTATGGTTAAAAAATAAAACAAAGCAACTCTACAACTATCCTCAAGAACTATAAAGCTATCTGTTACTAAAAGCTCATGTAAATATGCACTGGGTATATGACTTCCCACTTTTCTGATTTAAAGTTTTTTTAGCACCAGTTGCTGAGACACAATTCTATTTCATCTCAGCAAATGGATTTCTGTACAAAAAGACCATGCCCTGGATGGTCTTTAAGTAATGCTTGACTGTATAAAAAAATCAATTGTAAAATATGTAAATCTTCTCCCAACCGTATGTATGCCTAGAACAGGACAAGCATAATCTTCTCAAGAGTAGTTCCAGCATCATACAATCTGTAACATTTAATCAGCGTGCTCAGAAGTTCCATTTGGGTTCTCCTGAATAGTCTTAAGGATAAGTTAATGATAAATAAATTGTTAGATAGGTAAATAAGTAAACGTTGTATTGTGAGCCACCCAGAGCCCCCCATTAGTGGGAGATGGGTGGAGATAAATCAAATAAATAAATAAGTAAGTAAGTTGTCAAAGCATGCCTTAACTTCTTACCAGGAAAAGGTGAGATGGTTGCTTTGTGGATCACATCAGAAGCCCTGGATTTGCAATAGTCAGAGTGCAACAGAGTATTGAAGAGAGTTGATTTTCCGCTATTGGCTGCTCCCACAAGGTATACATCCCCATTTAGTTTCCAAGACCGCTGCAATTTGGAGATCAGCGTTTCTATTCCATAGCCTGTTTTGGCACTGATGAGGTGTGCCTCAATTACATGCTTGTTTGGGGCTCCTGAAGGCTGGCTCAAATCCACAAGGCCAGCATCTGTACAATTCTTCAACAGCAGTTCTTGGAGGCGCTTTAGGTATTGCGGTGAGTCAGCAGGCAGGAGATCCACCTTGTTGCCTAGGACAAATATGTGGGGATGGGTCCCCACCAACCTGGACAGGTCAGGCAGAAGTGAGTCAGGTAGGTCCAGGACATCCACCATGCAGAGCACGAGGGGTGAGCGCCCGTGATGAGGAGGCCGTTTTAAGGCGGCACTTACCAGGTTGTAGTATGTCTCCCGGGTCATTTCCACCTTGAGGGCCTGCTGGTGGTGCACCAGAAGCCAGCAGCGCTGGCACACGGTCCCCTCCAGCGCCTTCCTGACGGAGTCCTTCCAGGCCGCCGCGGCCTCCGCTTCCTCCTTCGGTTCTCTCGGCCTTCCTTTGTCTTCCTCCGCCTGCAGGAGCACTTCAGGCCCCACCAGGCTCAGGTATTTCTCGCTGGGCAGGTATCCCGGCACGGCCGGGTCCCGGCAGTGTAGCTCCGCGCCACATCCCGAGCAGTTCACTCCGCTCGACCGCACCGAGGGATCCGGCCGCCCCGCCGCCTGGTGACTCCGTGGTGCCTTCTGGCGTCCTTCTCGGAGCTGCTGCCGCCGCTTTCTCTGAAGCCGCTGCTGCTCCAGTTCCTCCTCCGCCGCCGCCTCCAACCGCTGCCTCTCCTCATCAACGGCCGGCTTCTCAAGGACATATTCGGGGAAGACGAACTCCTCCTCCTCCTCCTCCTCCTCTCGCAACTCAGGCGACGCTGCTACCGCCGCCTCTTCCCAGTGCCTTCGGCGCTCCTTCCCGAGTGGAAAGTGACGGGGGCCGCCCACCGAGGCGCGGCAAAGCAGCGCGCCGACCCTTCTGCCGCAAGCAGGCGCGGAAAGCAGCGGCGGCGGTTGCCAAAAGCGAGGAAGGCCCCCCGCAAAAACCCGCCGGAAGACGTTCATCGCCGCGCACGCACTGCAAAAACCGGAACCGAGCCAACCACGCGGTGCTCCGGCCACCTTCGACTCCTGCCGGAGGAGTGAAGGGTAGCGAAATACTGGAGCTCGTCCCCTTCCTGTGCAGGAGTGGGCGGGCTTCAGGCTTGAGTCGTCTTGGGGAGGGGGGGGAGGGGAGTGGGATGGCTCGACGCCAAACACAGGTCCAAATAGACCGAAAAAATTCAGAGTTCAGGAATTGGTTTTAAGGGCTAGAAATGAACAGAGTTCACAAGGGTTCCGGACAACGATCCACTTCTCTTGCCTTGAAAGCTTTGAAAAATTTCAGCCCTGTGGTGCTGGGGCTCTGTATGGAAGTGAAAGTGGGACTTTAAAGAAGCAGGTTAGGAAGAGTATTGACGTCTTTGAACTTTGGTGTTGGAGGAGACTCCTAGAATACCGTGGACAGCTAAGAAAACAAACACATTTATCATCAAACAAATCAACCCAGAATTCTTACTCGAGGCACAAATGACCAGGCTTGGAAAAAGCTTTAATACCGGGAAAGGTGGAAGGAAAGAGAAGAGGATGACCAGCAGCAAGGTGGATGGACTTAGTTACAGGTAGTCCTCAAGTTATGAAATTACGACCATTCGTTCAGTGACCAGAGTTATGATGGTGCTGAAAAAGGAGATTTACGACTGGTCCTCAAGGTTGCAGCCATCCCAGCACACTGCCCCCCCGTGGTTACGTGAGCACAATCTGGGTGCTTGGCAACCCGTTCGCACTTATGACAGGTTACCAAGTGCCCCATGATCACATGATGGCCATTTGTAACCTTCCTTGCTGGCTTCCCCCAAGCAAAGTCAATGGAAGGTTGCAAGTCGCTAAGTCTTCCCCCCCACCTCTTTCTTTGCTTGAATGCACCATGCCCTCCTTCCCCCCTTTGCTTGCACACACCCCACACCCTCTTTCCATGGCCTCTCTGCGATTGCACACACCCTGCACCCTCATTCCCTGGCCTCCCTGGGCTCACGCTGCACCAAGCAACCCCTCCCCCCAACTTGGGTGCAGCCTGCCAGGGCCTCCACCACCCCTCTGTGGCAACTTTGTGCTCTTTACTTGGGACTCCCTCCACTTCCCGCTTAATGACCCATTAGGACACAACAACCTGGACTGCCTGGATTGCCATCACATGACATCGCACATTACAACCACTTCGCTTAGTCACAGTAATCCCGGTCCAAGTTGCAGTTGTAACTTGAGGACTACCTGTACAGTAGAAATGAATACATTCTTGGGAGACTTGAAAGAACATGTTAGGGATAGATCATCATGGAGAAAATCTATGTGGTCTCTAGATATTGAAAACTACTTGATGGCACATAATCAGTATTGGGGCACAGGGCATAGAAGACCCTTTGTTGTCGCTACTGACCCACAATTTGGAATCAGAAATCTGTGACCAGCAGATTCAGGTCTAGGTATTGCTTGCTCATTTGAAAATACATTTATTTTTTTTATTTAGAGTATTAAAACTCATTTGTTCACTTACTTAGGAATAAATTCCATTGAACATAGTGGGAATTAATTCCCCAAATGCACATTTTAAGTGCATACTCTACTGCATTCCACAGGAATTGCTTCTCTTAAGCAAATTGCTTCTCTTAAGCATGGGATGTCTTAAAGAGCATTAAAACAGTTGCTCTTCTTGAAGGAATAAACAATTTTTCCATCTAGATTTAAGTTATTTACTAGTTTGACAGCAAAATGATAACTGGATATTGGTACAGAAGATATCAGAGGACACAACAGAGAAATGGTGAGCTTTACTGAAGACACTTTGAAATATGCTAAAGTGGTGGAAAAAGCTGCTGAAAGTAGGTTTATGACACCCCTGCATTCTATTCCAGCATTACAGCAGACTGAACAGGGTGGAGGGTGCCTCCAGATGTGTAGTGTTACCAGCCAAAGAATATTGTATAGCTATTCTATCTTTCCCATTTTAATTTGTAGTTGTCACATCTCCTTAATGACTACAGTAATTTTCCTAATTTATTAAAATATTTATAGCCCTTTCCTTATCAGCGCTTCTGTACCCCTAACTGTAATCCTATAGACAGATACAATATGTAGCAAGAAAACAAATCATCACACATAGCAAGGCAAAGCTATGGTCACCAAGGCCCAAATCTTAGGTGAATGATCAGGTCTTCACTTCATAATGAAATTCCGCCAGTATTAGTGTTAGCCTGGCCTCCCAGGACAAGGCATTCCACAGTCAAGAATTTAAGCCAAGGAGGTGTTCTGTTTCATATATCTAGGTTTTATTGATTCCAATTACAGGTAGATTCTGGAAAATTTACTGTAGAATAGGAAAGTTTCTCAAGCCCTGATTGTTTAACAATAGCACTTTTAAATATCTAAATTAAATTAGTGTCCCTGATCAACATTTGTTATTTGTATTCATGTGGGACACTATTTGTATGGCTGAGGCGGATCAATAACAGACTGTGACTCATGAGGCACCATTGTATTTCTGGCTCCAGCTAATAAACTTAATGACTCTAGAGGAGGGTTTCTCAACCTTGGGAACTTTAAGATGTGTGAATTTCAACTCCCAGAATTCCCCAGCCAGCATATGCTGGCTGGGGAATTCTGGGAGTTGGTCCACACTCTTAAAGTTTCCAAGGCTGAGAAACCCTGCTCTAGATGGACCGTGTTTTAGGGGAATTCTGTAAACGCAATGAACTACTATTAACATCACATTATGGAAGATAGGGAGAAAAACATATAATCACAGTCTTGTTGAAAATCGCCAAAGCAAAACATACTTCAGGCTGCAGCAAATGTCGACCTACCTAGACTCTCACCCGCCAAACCAGGGCGGCATTCATTTGCATATGGGACGCTTTGCTTTTTACCGTTGCTTAGCAGGGAGAAATCCTAAATCAAACCATAACCTAGAATATCTGTCTAACCCCGATTCTTTCTATCTCTGCGCACAAAAATGCATATTAGGAAGGGGGGATGTTGGGACGCCTATGCAGCCCCTCCTCAGTCTGCAGTGCACCGGTGGGTCATTCATTCAATATAACGGGCAAAGGAGGGATATGAAACCCTGCTCTTCACCTACGCACGTTCAAAAGCCGAAAGACCATAAACCTTTGCGCGACCGTCCTGGAAAAGGAAGTGACGTTTTGAAGCGACAGGAAGTAGCTGAGAAATGTGAGCTCTGCGCAAGCGTGGTAATAACTCTGTGGTTCTGTTTCAGAACTGAGCGGTCTCTGTGGCAGCTCTCTCTCGGGTGATCTTGCGTGTAATTTTGTGACCAGCCCTGAGGTACCTTTGCCAAGATGTATGATGCGGACGAAGGTGAGTCTTTTATTAAGAAAGCTGCCTGTCTTCACCTCTATATGGGGGCTTTGTTCCACAACATTTCTGGTTCCTAAAAACTGTTGGTTTTCCTGGTGGAATCCGAGGCTGCCTGGCTGCCTATTAATCATTCTACTATACTGCTAAAGATCGTGGGAATACACTTTGAGAATCCAAAGGGTTTCGATTACATTATTGCAGCCATTATTATAAGATCTAATCAAGTCAGGCCGATATTGCTACTCTGTGCTTTAGGCTTGGAGGACGATACTGTAGCATAGGTCCAAGGGGCTGATCAATGAATCCCATAGGCTTTTTTTCCTTGTAGAATTGTAATGCAATGATATAAGTGAAGTTGCTTGAATAAGAGTCATTGTTCAACTTCAGGTTAAACTGGGTATTTTAATTGTATTTCAGGAAAACAAGTCAACTTCAAAGCCTGGTTTATGAAGTGTCTGTTTTAATGCATAATAGTGTAAAGTATGCCGTGTCTAAACTCTTGAGAATAGCTGTGCTGCAGTTAAGTGATAGCATGGCATTTTCTGTGCAGCTGTGTCTGCTTTTGTTGTGGGAGCTGATTTTTAAAACTTCTTTTCAGATCTCTCACCAATATATTATAACAAACTATACAAACTTTACAAACTATAAGGCCCTCCTTTGGTTAGAAAAAAGATATTTGGCACAAATGGTGAAGGCTGTTGGCATAGGATTTATAAGTTAACATATGTATTAATTTTCTCAACCGGTACAGACCGGACCAGAAACAATATCTAGTGTTTCTTTTCAGTTATTCAATCTTTCTGTAACTTTTAATCTGTATTTGTCATGTTTGCTTTAGCAGACAAATGCACACACAATTGTTTGGAAATGTCCTATTGTGTTACATGAAACTTATTCCCAGATAGTTGCAGAAGACATTTTCTTACTCCTGTAGTAGTAATATAGTTAGAAATTTTCTGTAATATTAAAAACAAATGCATTACTTAAATTATTTACTGGTAAATAATTTATAAAGAGATCTCAGATTCTGTTTCTATACCTGTGTTCAAGGTACTGAAAAGTTGTTACTACTTGGACTTTATTAGCCAAAGATTTTAGAAATAAACATCAAGAATAATAAACTATTAATATTAAAAATAATACGTTGTATGCAAAAGATTAGAAAGCTGCTACATAACTTCCTTGCATTTTCTCTCCCCCTTCTTTTTTTGACAGATATGCAATATGATGAGGATGATGATGAAATCACTCCAGACCTGTGGCAAGAAGCATGCTGGATTGTCATCAGGTAACATTTCATATTGCAAAGATAAAATATGTTGTATTCCCAGAATTAAAGATTTTTTATAACCTGTTTACATTTCAGGAGAAAAGAAAACCACATACACAACTTTTTTCAACCAAAATCAGGGCAGGCAACCTAACGATGCATGTTTATTCAAAGACGTTGCACTAAATTCAGTAGAAACTACTCCCGAGTAGCAAAATATTCAAAAGAAGTGCCTTGTGGAGTATGCAAGCGTAAACAAATAATATATTTTTTAATTATTAAAATAGCTGAATTTTTTACTAAGCTGGCCTGCTTATTACCATCTCTGCATATATATACATGCCCAGTCATTTTGTTCTACTTTTTGTGTTTTGAATGCATTACACAGCCATAGTTCTGAATATATATGCATGGGATTACAGGTTTGAAGCCCTTAATTTAGGCCAGATTGGAAAAGTATTTCTCAATAGAGGCAATGATATTTTGCATCAAGGCAGGAGTATGTTGATAAAGTAGCATAATACATATTTTGAAATGATAATTATAAAACAGTGATTATACTCCAGTGAGGTGTACATTTTATCTACTATATTAATCCTCTCTAATTTGGTGCCTTTGGAGAATTGTACTTCCAGCATAAACATTTGGCCATGTTGGAATTTATAGAAACTGTAATGGCAATACATCTCAAGGCCATGTGGTTGGGGATATGCATTGTGTTATCACTGATTGTACACTGCTTAAAATTACGTACATTTTATTCTGTTTTCTGTAAATCACTTTATATTCCGTGTAAAATGCTAAATACTTTCACTATACTTGATATGAAAACTTTTGAGCTTACTTTCAAAACAGTTCTAGAGGAATTTTTAAAATGAATATGTTAATCCATTTAAATGTTATTTTTGTTTTTTATTCAGTGTTTTGATTCTGTGTTTTGTTACATTTTCCCAGAATGCCTTTGTTAAGGGCTTCTGTGCCTAAATATCTTGATTAAATGTCATGCTGTCATTTCAAATATATATATATGTGAGAAAGAAAGCTTGTTGCACAATTGTTGGTCTAGAGAAAAGGCTATGACAAAGTGAATAGGATTGGGTTCTTGGTGAAAATCCTCTTACCCACAGACACATGTTTTATTCTGTTGCCAGTGTAACAGGGAAAAAACTGTTTGAAGAGCATTAAAAGTAGATTATATATTTTTATATGTTGACAATAACAGCTATAATTTTGACTGATCCATTCATTATGCTTATTTGACAAAAGTACATTTTAAAAGTGTTGCTGATTGTAAGCTATAATAAATTAAAGCAGCTACTAGTAAAAAATTTAGATAGCAAGTGCCACCAAGATGTATTCATCTCTTATTTCATATAGGTGGGAATGCTTCTTTTTAGATTGTCTGTGCTATAATAAAGATGTGAATCTAAACATTGACTGGCTCTGAAATATTTTCCAAAGCTCCTATTTTGATGAAAAGGGTCTAGTTCGACAGCAGCTGGATTCTTTTGATGAGTTCATTCAGATGTCTGTGCAAAGAATTGTAGAAGATGCCCCACCAATTGATTTACAAGCAGAAGCTCAACATGCTACTGGTGAAGTGGAAGAACCGGTAAGAGACAGTTCTGTTTTTAAAGACAGTATAAAGCACAAGTTATGATGACTGCACACAGCCATTTGTTGTGTACACTAAAAGTACTAGCTGAGAGTTTTATAATGGAAGAATAAATGTGCAGTCTGAAGAAGAAGATATAACTCTGCCATTTTTTAAAAAATAAATCTGATTTGATTAATTATGGGCAGTATGCTATGCAGGGCATTAACAGTTATTTAGTTCAAATATTCCACCCTGTTATTTCATTTTTAAAAAAGCCCCACACAGCAGGTTGTAGCATATTAGTTACAAAATAGCAAGGAAATCATGCACACACGTACATACATATATACCCCCACATACATGCTGCCTCTCATCAAAAAGACATCTGGGTGGTAAATTATAAATATAACAAGAATAGCCATTAGGTATTTCTTCTAGAACTTAGGTGTTCAGCAGATCCATATCAGAGAAGATACTTTGCCAGATATCTGGGTCCTAAGCCATGCTGTTATATGGATCCTGAAAATTACTTGGTTGCAAACTGGCAGTGAGTGGAGTGCTTTCAGAACAGGTGTACTAAGCTTGCCTTTTCTTTTTCCCTTGTTTGAGGCATTTTCATTTTTGGATATATCGTAATGGCAACCACTATTATGGTGGTGAGGAAGAGGAGGCAAAAATGGAGGGGAGGAGAGGATGGCTAGAGCAGCCTGCAGAGAGAGGAATTACACCAGATTTGCTTCAGAAAATGTTTGAGGAACTAGTCAGTAAGCTGAATCACTTGATACTAAATTGACAGCTTTTGAAAAAAGAATGGATGAAAGACTTGTAAAGATGAAAGAGGAGTTGAAAGAAGAAGCTAAGAAGATGGAAAGCTCTGTAAAACAAGTGTTTGAGATCTAAAACAAATCAATGACAAAGTGGAAATTTTGGAGAGTAAGACAGAAGCTATAGACAGAGAGTTGGAAAGAGAACTTATGATTTATGGTTTTGATGATTAGACAGCTTATAGAAAGAAGAGTTATGTTGTAACCATAGAGTGAGAGATAAATTTATAATTGTACTTATAACTGCTGTAAAGAAGATTGGAAGTTACTTCTTTGTATTGTTTTTCTTTCTTTTCTATTTTTCTTTTACCTTTCCCCCCTTGCACTTTTCGTTTTCTCTTTGATTTCTTTCTTTTTCTTTTTTCTTCCTTACTTTATATTCATTGTATTAGTTTTTATCTTCCTTTTTAGAAATCTTTAATAACAATTATATTAAAAAACCCCCCAAAACAGTTGTGATATGTTTGTGTTAGGCTATCCAGTTCATCAGTATAGCTGTAACATATTGCACTAGTTACAGTTACTAGGCCAACTTCATAGGTAACCCGCATGCAGGGCTCCCCAAGTTTATTAACACCAAATTAACATCAGCCTCTTGGAAGTATTATACAGGAATCTTGCTATTGTAGTGTATTTTAATTAATTAATTAATATTTATTTTATTTTAATATTTATTCTGCTTTTACTGTAAACTGCCCAGAGTTGCTCTGTAGTGAGATGGGTGGTGACAAATTTGAAATATTAATAAATAAATAAATAAATAAATAAATAAGGAGCAACACCAAGTTATATATCCAGTGCAAGCTCTTCCAAAGCAGATGATATAACTTTCTGAATTCCCAGAGAATGTAACTGGCTCTCCAAAATGTTCCTTTTTTGTCAAGATTCATCTTCAGTTTCTTGACCCTCATGAAAATGTTTGTACAGCTTCTCCTCACTTCATATTTTTGAGAAAGGTACTGTTGAATGAGATGTCTAATTGATGCCAAGTGTTTGTTATTTTCAGCCACGTTATCTTTTGAAATTTGAACAAATTTATCTGTCCAAGCCTACACATTGGGAAAGAGATGGTGCCCCTTCACCTATGATGCCAAATGAAGCCAGGCTCAGAAATCTTACGTAAGAACCATCTCCTCTATTATTTATTATAACAAGCAAGGGTTATATATTTATTTGAAGTACAGTACACTGGTGCAAAAGAATCCTGATTATATTGGTATTTAAATGATGAGTTATTTGAGAAGATATTTGTTTGACTTTTAACGTTTTCTCTGAAACATATTGTAATTTTTCTTCCAAAGGTATTCTGCACCACTGTATGTGGACATAACCAAGACAGTTATTAAGGAAGGAGAAGACCAGTTGCAGACACAGCATCAAAAAACATTCATAGGAAAAATTCCAATCATGCTGCGATCCACATACTGCCTATTAAATGGTTTGACTGATCGTGATCTTTGTGAACTGAATGAATGCCCTCTTGATCCTGGGGGCTATTTTATTATTAATGGATCAGAAAAGGTAAGGTTTAGATATATTCAGGAAGAAAGCACGAATAAGCATCTTTTATGTGCTTGCTATATCATAGCTTCAGTCCCTTTTGAACTTTCATCTTTAACTTTTAAATTTACATTTTTTTCTTAAAAGAAATGATTAAAAAATCCTACCGTATTCTTTGATTAACCATCTAGTGTTCTAGGTGTCTGGGTGTCTAAGATTACATTTTATGTGAGGAAGCTGCAAGTTTTTCACAGTTATTTAGAATATTAGAATAAACATGAGAGGCAGTTTTGGTTGAAAGGCATATAGAGTGCTTCATTTTTTACTGGAGGTTGGGACTCAGAATTCTTTGTACCATGCCTGTTCTGTCATGGTTCTTTTCACAAGTGAAAATAATAATAATATAAATGTAATTATAAATAAATAATTACATTTATAATGTATGTATATTATGACTCCCAGCATCTCTGTGATTACAGTTTGAAGTATTCCAATGGATTATTTATGTATTAACAGTAAAACATTTAGCAGTTAAACAATTTTAATGCTTGCTTATATTTTCCAAAAAGGTTCTGATTGCTCAAGAGAAAATGGCTACAAACACAGTATATGTGTTTGCAAAGAAAGATTCTAAATATGCATACACAGGAGAGTGCCGTTCTTGCCTGGAGAACTCCTCTCGACCAACAAGTACCATATGGGTTAGCATGCTGGCCAGAGGTGGGCAGGTGAGAATTTTCAATTCATACCTTAAAACCTAGGGATTGATAAATGATCAAGTGACAGGTGATCATCCTGACTCTCCTGTTGGTATTAGGCTTGCCTTGATTTGCCAGGATATTGGATTCCTTTCATCTTTTTTTTACCTTCCCAGTCTAGATTGCAGGGGTAAAAAATGCAGCCCAAGGTCCAAAAGTGGTCAGTTAGAAGTCCTGTTAGATCTCCCAGAGTCTCTCCCCTCCTCCCTGAAGGACAATTTTGCTTGGTTTTATATATTTTTTAGAAGGTTAAAAGGAGAACTGGGTACCTTAAGGCACCATTTCACCCTTAAAACCCTCAAATGGGACAGTTACAACAATTCCTGAATTGTGGATGTGGGTTATCTAGACCTTTGGCACTTTGGATTCAAACCTGGGCATGGGCAGAAACTGCATTGGTTACTCTTGTGGATACTTTGTGGTGACTTGGGTGGAGGGAGCCTGACTATTATTGTCTTGCAAATGTGTTGTATTTGTTTTGTCTTTAGGGTGCAAAGAAGAGTGCAATAGGTCAACGCATTGTGGCAACTTTGCCATATATCAAGCAGGAGGTGCCCATCATTATTGTGTTCCGTGCATTAGGTTTTGTATCTGACAGAGACATCTTGGAGCATATAATTTATGACTTTGAAGATCCTGAGATGATGGAAATGGTAAAGTACATGATTCTGTATATTAATTGCTGACTTAAAACAGTGTGTATTGTTAGATACGTTTTTCTTGCATGATGAAACCCCAAAATCAAAATGAGTGGCATACAATTTCATGTTTACCTTGTCCATACAGAATGGGAAGAGTTATGTGAGATCAGACCACAAATTTGTCTCACCTAGAATTCTGACTCTCCCAGTGGTGAACCAGATTCCCCTAGAAATTCCTCAACCATCCTCCACTTTGTATGACCTTACAGTTCCCCACAGAGGCATACCAGCTCTGGTACTACTGATATATAGCTGTTGTGACATTGTCTTTGATTGCTGCTACATAGCACCCATGCTACTGATCTTCCCATGCCATGCACAGTTTTATACTCTGTTTGTTCTTTCCTCCATGCTCCCTTTTTTCCAAGCTAAAGAATGCCTGATTTTGTTCTTAGAATATGTGATCTTCTTGATCACCTGAGATGAAGCTGACAGGAAAGGTTGAACTCCTCTTCTAGCTACAAGACAAAGACTGAAGCTGCTTCCTGTGAAAACCACCTCTCTTTAAGCTTTTGCTCTGCCTTCTAGAAGGAGTGGCTTTCTGTGAACTCTGTCTTGAAAAAAATAGGCTGATAATAAAAGAGAAAGAAGAGAGAAGAGACCACCAGCGCTTTCTCTGCTGTGTTGTCAGGGCACCTGGAGAATCATGCAGCCAAGAGGGCCCCATGGCCAAACAGAGTGGCCTAAGAGTTGGAAGTTGAAAAATTTAATCAATCAGTCAATCAATCAATCAATCAGTCTAAAGCCCTGCCTTCTAGTTAGAAGAGGTAGAATTAGCTCTTTCCTGTTGAGTTCATCTTCTTATGACCAGAAAGGTACTTTATAGTAAGTCCAACTATAATTTCCTAATTTTACCTCCGAAACCTAGAGATTACATATTGCTATCATGACTTGTAACCATTGATAAACTTTTGTTTCACAAGGATGAACAGTGGAGAAGTGGAACTTGTGACTCTTGGCTATTCTTGTGCATTTAATAATATATTTCTAGGTTCCAAGAAGTTCCCTGTAGATGGTAACTCTGTCGTTTTCCTTTTATGCATGCAATAGGTTAAGCCCTCTTTGGATGAAGCATTTGTCATTCAAGAACAGAACGTTGCACTGAATTTCATTGGTTCAAGAGGTGCAAAGCCTGGTGTCACTAAAGAGAAAAGAATCAAGTATGCCAAAGAAGTTTTACAGAAAGAGATGCTTCCACATGTTGGAGTCAGTGACTTCTGTGAAACAAAAAAGGCTTATTTTCTTGGGTATGTATTGATAAAGAATACTATTCTTTATGTGCTCATATTGGCTAGGGATTATGACAGTTGAAATCAACATAGGTAAAGGGTGGGGGGTTTCGTGTTATAATATGAAGTCAGAGGCCTGTTGGGGGAGAAAAATTATAAGAATGAAGCATCCTCTTGCTGCTTTGGGAGAGAATATATAAAAGTATATTTATTTATGATCCAATGTATTTAAAAGTTCCTTAACTGATTCAGTGTGATGCAGTGAAATGGTGTCTTAAAAGCGATTCTACCATTAATGTTTTAGAAAGGAAAACTGACCTACTTACAGTATCTTTATTAGGTAAGTCAGAGGTCCCAGAATAGAGTATAAGTCTTAATATTCTTCAGAACTTCTCATTAGGTACATGGTGAACAAAATCAAAACAGGAAAGAAGAAGACGGAGAATTGCATCTGATAGTATGTGATTCCCTGAGGATTTCTTCTCTCTTCTTAGAGAATTTTACAGAAAATATTTGGACTTTGCTGCAGGTTGCACAGAAAAGGATAAAAAGAAGAACTCAAGTTGTGCAAGCTCAGACCTATGTATTTATTTAGACTTGTTATAATTCATGAAATCATCATCTAAGATGAAATGGGGGAGGTTGGTGTAGGCATTGAAATTGGACTGCTCCAGATGAATGTAGGATGCTTTCTAAGGTTTCTGTTTTGGAAACAATTATTCATCCTGCATATTTTTAAAATAGAAAATCCATAGTTAATCATAACTGTCTTCATCCTTACATAGAAAGCTTGCTTGATATATAGAAAACAGAAGCTAGACAATCTGATATAAAAAAAGAAGTTGGAAATATTTATAAAGTAGATACCCTGTGACTCGTTGGATCATTCTTTCAGAGATATTTCCTTACCTAAACAGAGAAACAGAATGACCAATTCCTCACGCGCAGACCCTCCCCGAGTCCCTCCCTCCCTCCCTCCCAAAGGAAGAAGATTCCTCAGTGCCTTACCAGATTCTTCAATGCCTTCAATAATGGCAGAGCTTCTAATCTGTTGCCTTCACTGGAAAAGTTCTTAAAAATTCAGAGATGTATCTGCCTTGAAAATAGCCCATGTCATTCATATTCAACTGATTAGCACAGACGAACATCAGGAGCTGACATAGGAAATGTGTTATGACATTTTGTATTATGTCATAAAATATTTTATGATAATTTTATGTCATAAAATGTTTTATAAAATTTGCCAAATTTCAATTCTATGGGGGTCATGGGTCCTCGATTTTGGATACATTCTGTAAGGAAGCCTATCTGAGGTACCTTGGTTCAAAAATTGTTGGCCTATGATGTACCATTTTGTCCAGTTAAAGGTTACAAACAGACACCAGAGTTTTAGTAGTATATAGATAATTAATTTTTTTAAAAAAACTATAGATCTCACATTGGATAAATCATCAGTAAGGGTGGAGTATGTCCTCAGATACTGGATTTAAACATTGCTTTAAGCCATTAAGTTTGATTCTGTATAGTGTGATATACTGTATGAATCCAACCGTTTTGATTTGTAAGCCGTGGTTTATAGTTTAACATTTTATATGAACTAGACAGCTATGGCTTATTAAAAAACATGAAACAAATTGTCACTTAGCACAATATGTAAATAGTGAATAATCACCCAACTTTAAGTAGCATAAAATCTCTTCCTTCTACTATAGATTCTACTGTTGAATTTAATCTGTATACCTGAATGACTGTACACATATTCAGAGTTTTGTTATCTACAAAATTCCTGGTCCTTCATGATTCTAAGCACCATATTCAAGAGATTGCCTAGAGAGCTCAAATTCTCATTATATTTAATTAGTATGTAATATAAAAATAGTAAGGAATCTCCAAATGTGAGAATAGCAAGAGATATATGAGAATGTCATACTATCATCTTACCTTGGCATGAATTTTCATGTGGAGAAAGAGGTTAATAAGAATGGAAGAGTGACTTGATTCTGTTGAATTGTTCATACTGCATAATTTCAAGGGAGTTGAAGTAGTTGTGGATTTACATAAGGAGCAATAACGGAGGCTGCAGTGATCTTGCAGGAATGAATTGTGTGATTTGGATAGAACTGCATTAAAAACAAAGTTGAATGGTGCTAAGTAGAGCTTTAAAACTTTTGGTAGCAGATTTAAATGGCATGCAGTGAGATACTTGTGATGGGATGACAATTTGTTTTCCTGAATAGAGGATAGATTGGGCAGATTCCTTCATTGGGGTAAATTGTTGATTTGTATTATGTAAGTTTTTGAAATCTGAACTTCTACCTTCCTGTAACCTACCTCAATCTCTGTTTCTCAGGTACATGGTTCATAGATTGTTGCTAGCAGCCTTAGGGAGGCGGGAGCTAGATGACAGAGATCACTATGGCAACAAACGGCTTGACCTTGCAGGACCATTACTTGCTTTCCTCTTCAGAGGGTAAGTGCAACAAGTGGTCATTATTACTTAAGATCATGTAAGTATACTTCCCTTTGTTGGAAAGTTATGCATAAATAATATGTTGGCCTGCAGGGTAAGATGGTTGATGGATGAATGTGGTTTGAATACAAAAATGAGTTACTGGTATGAAAGGAGTATGAAAGAAGTGCATTGAGGTGGTTTGATCATAGAAGATCAAACCATGGGACAAATATATGAAGGAAGAGTAAATGGGTCAAGCTGGAGGTTAGCTAGAGTTAATGGGATCCTCAAAAAGAGAGAAATGACAAGTTTAAAGAATACAGGGCAATATATGAATTGGTACATTGATAAGTGCATGGAAGCAAAGCTGGTTTGCCAGGGTAGGATAGGTATAATTCATAGTATAGTTGTAAACTAATCTATTAATTATACCTTTTCTTTTATCTCCTTCCTTTAATGTCTTTGCTTTCTAGTTTTTTTCCCCCTTGTCCTTTGCATAACATTGCTTATCCTGGAAGAATAGAATAATGCATGTTTCAGGGCTTGTTGACTTTACATCCAGTGAAGTCTTGTGTTAAGACCCTTTAATTGTGCATTAACTGTCAAACCAACTGAGGTGTATCAGGATTATTGAAACACATTGCTCTTCTGGACCATTTGAAAGAATGTTCAACTCTTCTTTCTAAACACTGCTTAGATGATCAAAGAGATAGAAAATAGTGGAAGGCATGAAAGAGTTTGCAGCTCAGCCTGGTGTTTTACTTAAGAATTTTTTCTGAAACATAACAGTTGAACAGATTTATTTATTTTGAATACTTCATTGTAGAATGTGAGGTTTCATAGTTGCATCTGAGTGCTTTAAATGCTCTGGGATTGTTGAAAAGACTATTCATCCAATATCCATCCTGAGAATGTTAGTCCCATCGCAGTCTAGTTTTAACTGTGGTTAATCTTTTGCAAATAGAGACCTTTCTGTTTAGTATTTTGTGAGGAACATTATGGGGAAATATGCAAAACTGGACTTATTGTTATACAATGTTTCTGTTTTCTTAAACAGAATGTTCAAGAATTTGCTGAAAGAGGTTAGAATATATGCCCAGAAATTTATTGACAGAGGCAAAGATTTTAACTTGGAGCTGGCAATTAAAACAAGGATTATATCAGACGGTTTGAAATACTCATTAGCAACTGGCAACTGGGGAGATCAGAAGAAAGCTCACCAGGCTAGAGCTGGAGTATCACAAGTAAGTGTATTGTCTGTTGCATGAAACTGTGTTTGTTTTAGATATTCCTGCCATTCAAATTTAGGTTCTTAATGTTATCAGCTCAGAGGAGACCTGATTATATCACCAGAATTCTTTTTAGAGAATGCTAGCTATTCTAGTCAATGGGTTGGCTGAAATATGAGAATTTTAATTTTATTTCCCTGATTTGTTCTTTCCTAAATAAATAGCTCTTTACTAGCCTTCTTTGCCCCATCCTCTGCCCACCCTTTACTTGTTCCCTCTGCCTTAGCTTCTCTTCTCAGGGCCTCAGTATCTTAACCCTGAGTCAACCCCTTCCTTTTACCAGCAGCAGTCCTAATTCTTTGGCATGAGATTATTTGCTTCCAAATGGAGCTTTCATCCAAACTTTTCTTAATACCAGTTGTACTGTATATCTATGTTTGTGCCTCTTCCTTCCCTCTTAGGACTTAAAGTGACCTCTTTTGTTACTGCGGATATTTAGGTGGGGGGTGGGAAGAATAGCCAGTATTTTAATCTGTAGGGGAGAAGCTTTTTTAGAATTAAAAATTCTAGATTTCCCCATCTTCCATGTTGCAGACAATGGCTGAGGCTCTCTGATTCATTCTGATAATTTTATGGGTGCCCAAGAAATTTGCTGCAGTTATAAAGGAATTGTAGAATGAATCTTGCCTGGGTGAGGAAAATTAAATTCAGCTGAGGAATTACAATGTTCAGAGAATGCATCCTTCTTTAAAAAGAAAATAAAATTGCACTTCTGTGATAGGATTCAAGTGATCTTCCACCTGAGAGATTAATTAGATTTCATTCTTGATTAAGTGTGCCCCCTGGTGCTTCTTGATCATTCAATAGGTCAGAATTAAACTATGTTTAATTACATTAGTAAAATGTGATGCTTAAGTTATGTGTGATAAATGCTGCAAATAAAACTCTTATAACTACATCGTAATCCTTACCTTAGTAACATATCTTTTAGAGCTGGTAGTGACAAGATTTAGGTTTTGTATCTTATGAACAAGCCTAAAAATGTCCTTGATTGCATCTCTTGAAGGTATTGAACCGTCTCACCTTTGCTTCTACCCTTTCCCATTTGCGACGCTTAAATTCTCCTATTGGAAGAGATGGTAAACTAGCAAAGCCCAGGCAGTTGCACAACACCTTGTGGGGAATGGTTTGTCCTGCTGAAACTCCAGAGGTAATGCAAATATTGTATTTAAGTATCTCTATACCATCAGTGAATGGAATTTCCCCATTCCATAATTGGAACTGTAAGATTTTTCCATATAAATTAGGCTAATTTACATAGGGTAATTTGGTTTGCATAGGAAAATTGCAGTATAAATGATGTCTGGTGAAAAAGAATATGTGGAAAGTAAGAGTTTCCATGAAAGATGCCTTCCCCTTATTATTATCATCTTCCCTTGCAGCATTTAGTAGAGTGTCTTTTCAGATTTTTAAACATCTTCTCAGGTTATAATTGGTGGTAATGAAACCCAGTAAATTAGTCTAAGGGATCTGTGAATTGAGTATTATCCTTGAACAGAGGCAGGCACATTTTTGTTAGCCACAAGGAACATTTATAGAAGTCTTGCAGCGAGTGTGGCAGTAATGCAAAACAACTTAGGCTAGGATATTCCTTTTCTCCCATTTCTGGGGAACCTGGAGGATTTCTCTGATTTTTAAAAAATGTTAGTTTTATTTTCAGGCTTTTGCCACACATTTCTTGTTTGTTTCTACCTTGGAATGGCAGGAATGTTTTAATAAACCAGCTGCCAAAATTCAGGGCAACTATTAGGGGGTGCTCCAGAAACCTTAAAAAAGGGTTTCACAGGTTTTGCCTGCTACCAAATGTACCTCAGAATCTGTTGTCATACAACTGTTGAGTCTTGCCCTAAATGGTGTTACAACTTTGAAAATTGTCAGAGCTTTTGTGCATAATAGAGCTTGCGAAGACTGTAAAAACTAAGCCATTCTGTGTGTGTCCTTAGGGTCATGCTGTAGGGCTTGTGAAAAATCTTGCTCTAATGGCCTATATCTCTGTGGGGTCTCAACCATCCCCAATTCTGGAATTTTTAGAAGAATGGAGTATGGAAAACCTGGAAGAAATCTCTCCAGCAGCAATTGCAGAGTAAGAATAAAAGTTAAATGCAGTGGAATTTCATTAACTTCTACATGGTTCACTCTAAAGCAGCATTCTTAACTGTTTCCTTTTTTCCTTAAGTGCCACAAAAATATTTGTAAATGGTTGCTGGGTTGGAATTCACAAAGACCCAGAGCAGCTTATGAATACGCTGAGGAAACTGCGGCGTCAAATGGACATCATTGTATCAGAGGTAAATTTTGTTGTAATTCCAGCTGTCCTGTAGAGGTGTCATGCTAGACTAAAAAAATGGCTGGGGACAGACAATAAAGTATGTGGAGCTAGAAAAAGATTTGCGATTTAATTTAATTTTTATTTAATTTTGATGAATTAAAAACAGTATGATTATCTCTCTGAAGGCCATGTGTGACTCAAAACCTTGGGCTGTTCCCCTTGACTCTTCAGATACTCATTTGCTTTTATCTGATTGGTAATCACCATTAAGCTTCAAAAGCTTGCCTGAAGACCACCATTTTCCCAACTTGCAAAATGTCAGGAGGACATCTGGGGACATGGTGTTTCATTGTGTTGGCCTGCCTTCTAAAATGACCAGTTTAAAGTGTTTATGAGAATGGTGTCTTCTCACGCAGGTGTCCATGATCAGAGATATCAGGGAACGAGAAATTCGCATTTACACTGATGCTGGTAGGATCTGCCGCCCACTTCTAATTGTGGAAAAACAAAAATTGCTGCTGAAGAAGAGGCATATTGACCAATTGAAAGAACGTGAATATAACAACTACAGGTGGGGCTATCCCCAGACATTCTCTTTTTGTGGGAATTAATGTTTGTCTTTCCTCTTCCCATGAAAAGAAAATGCTTTTCATGGGAAGAGAAGAGAAAATTCCAGGCATGAGCTGGAAGGGTCATTAGCCAATGAAAGTGCATAACCAAACAAGTTCAGCTCATGGGAAATTAATTGTGTGTGCTACAGTGTTGCGTGGAAATGGATAGGAATTGAAAAGAGTGTTATGTTATTGATGATTTAGTCTAAGGTCCAAATTATAGAAGAGGCGGATAAAGCCTTCCCTTTTGAATGCAGTTTTAGGAATGAGAAATATTTTGTCTGAAACATTTGCTCTGGATTGAGGTTAAACAGCTTTTGTTTGTGTGATAAGGCCCTGCACTGTTTTGCAAGATCACAGTGGGCATTTTCTAGAGTGATTTGACTTTGCTAGTACAGCCCAAGTGCTACTAGGAGCAATTCCTGCCACCGTTTTGGAGAGTTGTGGTAGGAAGCAGCCAATTTGCTGATCTCCTCACTAAGTGGAAGGTAGTTCTATCTTTACCTGCTTGCATTCCTCCTCCATTCCTCAAAGCAACAAAGGCATTTTTGAAACCACCAGAGTTACTGTATGCTAAATATGGAAGCTGCCAAAAGATAGGAAATATATGTGAACTTCTGGATGTTGCAGCACTTCCCCTTCCTGTCTCTTTTCCCAGCTTGCTTTAGAGATTCCCTTTTGCAATCCTCTTTTGATAGCCAGCTGGATAAATGGGCTCATTACAGATTCTTATGTTCAGAGTTGTAGTGTGGCAATATTCAGTACATTTGATTTCTCGTGGATTGGAAGGCTAAGAAGGTAGAGCAAGTTAAGAAATGCATTGAATTCTAAGAAATTGAGACATTGGTTTCTGCAGTATATGCTTTAAGCAAAAACAAAACAAAATCACAGATTAATAAAGGAATGGGGCAAATACCTGTTCGTAGTTGTACATGGACAAAATTATGTGTAATGTCATCGTAATATTTCTTATGTGCATGCTACACTTTTAGTTTTTCATTAAACTGAATGATATGCATCTTCTTGGAACTCAGAGAGAGATAGATGAGAGCTCTGAATGTAGTTGAATTAATTAAAAAAACAAGAAAGCAAGTTAGTTGGATTCAAAAGGGTCATGCCTAATCCTAATCCTAGTCCTAAAATAATTGAGATGTTTTGTTTAGCTGGCAGGATTTGGTGGCCAGTGGTGTAGTAGAATACATTGACACTCTAGAAGAAGAGACTGTTATGCTGGCTATGACTCCAGATGACCTGCAGGAGAAAGGTGTGGCGTATTGTTCAACATATACACACTGTGAGATTCACCCTTCCATGATTCTAGGAGTTTGTGCATCTATTATCCCATTTCCAGATCACAATCAGGTTTGTTGGACTTTACTTTATGGTAAATTAAGAGTTTATATCTTGATAGAATAATGTTTTATTATACATTTATTTTGAAGTTTTTTTTTTTCATTCCTAACACTATTTCTTCTTTTTTAATAGTCTCCTAGGAATACATACCAATCTGCTATGGGGAAACAGGCTATGGGAGTTTATATCACCAATTTCCATGTCCGTATGGATACGCTTGCCCATGTCTTATATTATCCTCAGAAACCCCTTGTGACCACACGTTCTATGGAATATTTGAGGTTCAGAGAGTTGCCAGCAGGTATGATTGCAAGTTGCTGAGTAGTATTACTGATACTTCAGGTATAAAAACTGGACATTTAGAGAAGCAATCCAGCATCCTTGGCCTCCATTTCTTAAAGGAATCTGCCAAAGTGTCTTTTTTGAATTGTTATAAATATTGATGATTCCAGAGTACCAGTAATGAGTTATCACTGAGATGTTTTTTGGATTTGATGGTTGGGTGTTTCTCAGTTGATGATTTAGCAATAGCAGCTGTGTTATCTTTAACACTGGTAGTGAGAAGAGGTTCATCTCAACAAGATTGGCTAGCTAAGAATATAACTTTGCCATGTACCATAAATCAGTTAGGTTTCATTAATACATTGAGAAGCATTAACACCAGTATGTCTGGATCACAGAGAAAAAGCATTACAACTTGGCTTTTCCTGCAGTGGGCATGTTGTTCTTCCTGGACCATCTCTCTGCAGATTGCCCTCTTTCTTTGTTTTAGAGCAGAAAGGTATTTCAGCTGATATGAGTGAGTTGGATTTTTGGGAAGAGTATTCAGAAGAATAATCAAGTTTTCTGCTTCACAGTTTCTCAAAATTTCCACAATATGTTCTTGTTAATCTGTAAATCACATTTCATATGTGCTAACAACTTTTGTACCTGAAATAATTCTTAGCTTGCTCCTTAAATTAGCCCTGTTTGTTTGATATATTTGTCAGGGCATAAATTGGCATAAATTGTAGCATGGCAGTGGTTAAAACTGTTATTAGTATTCCTTAGATGCATTCTTTCTATTTATGCATCTTGTTCACACCTATCTCAGTTATTGATTGTATTTGGGTGTGCCCATTCTTATTACATTTTACACAGAAGGCAATGTTTGTTTTTCAGTTTTAACAAGCATAAAATATTTATAAAAGTTCCAGGTATGGCTTAATTAGCCAGTTTAAAATTCTCAGGATGTTTACACTCAAGACGGTCCAGTCTTCTTGGACTGTGGACAGCAAAGGAACGGTGTTTGGAGACTATTCAGGAGTAGTAAATTCCATGCCTGTTCCACACCAGAACTAACTTCTACCGATAATGCTGCCAGGTTGCTCCATAGGAGATCATTGGGTGTGTTTATATGCCCATCCCATCATGATGTAGAAAGCAGCACATAACTTAGAAATTAGAGCTCATCTGGCATTAATATTCTCTCTGTAGAGTGAGAAGAGGGGTGTGTGTAGGATAACTGAAGTATATTCTTGAATCTCTTACAGGCATCAACTCTATAGTTGCCATAGCTTCATATACAGGATATAATCAGGAGGATTCTGTTATCATGAACCGTTCTGCTGTTGACAGAGGTTTTTTCAGGTTTGGCCTGTTAAATAAATATTTCACGTTATCCCACTTCTGTTTACCCCGTTAGATAAATTAAATACTTCATATGCCTATAGGAAATATGCCACTGGCTTTCAAACATTCTTGGTATGCTTTTTGAAGCATTCTGTTTTATCAAAGGTTTCACCTCAATGGAACATATTCTTTGTAGGTCTTAATCATCAACTACTTTTTAATTTTTTTTTTTTTTTTTGCCAGAAACCTACCTTTTCCCTACACTTTTAGATTAAAGATTATTTGTGGGAGTGGTGTTAGTTCAGAGGCTTCAAATCTCTAACTCCAGTGGATATTTTAGCAATTTACGTCACATTTCATCACGTTTTCTCCCTCTGCTGAAGAATGTTAGATCGTGCCTCAACCTGAATTGAAAGAGTGCTGTTTGACTTGGAGCTGATGATGTCACTTCTCTCCTCAATTAGGTCTGTGTTCTATCGCTCTTACAAAGAACAGGAGTCCAAAAAAGGATATGATCAAGAAGAAGTGTTTGAGAAGCCTAGTCGTGAAACATGCCAGGGTAAGAATAGCCAGACAGTGCCTAGGAACACCCCTTGAAGACAGGGACAGTAGATAGCTGCTGAGTTATAGAATTTCCTAAGTTTCACATGCTTATGTTACTATAATCTGCAAAGAAGAATATGATTTCACAAGGGTTACAACTGAATGTCACTGACAGCAACAAAGTTATGCAGATGTAACATTAGTCTATAAAGGGGTCTAGCAGAAGTGGATTTTTCTTTCTGAATTCAGAATGACACTGCAGTAAAAACAAACAGTATTAGCCTTCAAATGTTAACCTCTTAGAAGAGTGAACAATCAAAAGCACTGGTCTGGAAGCACATAATATTTTCTTCTTTTCTCAGGGATGAGGCATGCCATCTATGACAAGCTAGACGATGATGGCTTGATTGCACCTGGCGTACGCGTCTCAGGAGATGATGTCATCATTGGCAAGACAGTAACTTTGCCTGAGAACGAAGATGAACTGGAGAGTACCAATCGTCGTTACACCAAGAGGGATTGCAGCACTTTTCTACGAACTAGTGAAACTGGTATTGTTGATCAGGTCATGGTTACCTTGAACCAAGAAGGATACAAATTTTGTAAGATAAGAGTAAGTATAGGAGGTATGCATGATTTGTCTGCAAGAATAAATCCAGCATTCATGAATAGTTGGGGTAATTGATTATCTTGCTTATCTCTCCAGGTCCGGTCTGTCAGAATACCACAAATTGGAGATAAGTTTGCTAGTAGACATGGTCAGAAAGGTACCTGTGGTATCCAGTATAGGCAAGAGGTAAATGCCTCCAGTTTTATTGGTGATATAGAGGACATCGTGTTTAGAAGATTGGATTTGAGATAATGTCTTGGTCTTTACATTACATTACAGTTGCCTTTTTGACATCGGTACTCAAGTGCGGTCAAGCCACCTTAACAATTACATCGATTTTATTACAATTTTTAGCCAGCAAAAGCACCTTAACAGTAAAGCAGTAGAAAACAATACATTTAGAAGTCAGTGAAGGAACTTTGTGGACTTCTGTGAGATAAGGAGTTCTGAATCTGCACCTCTCCTGAAAAGGGCCTATTTGAAATACTATACCAAGCAGGGCCTTAAGGTCGAGGAAAGTTCATATGAAGAAGGGACATTGGTCTAAGGCTATTTAGGCCATGTAGGATATCACCGGGCTTTTAAACCAGGTCTGAAATATGCCAGAAGCCAACACAAATATCAATTTATTATGTTTCCTGTTCTATTCAGACTGGATTGCTAAAATTCTGAGAGAGATTAGAGAATTCAAAGGTTGTTCTATATCAAAACATGGAAAATATTTTACAGTAAGAATAGAATTAGCATATACCATATGTACTCACATATAAGCCTGTCTGTGTATAAGCCGACCCTTGAATTTTTAATCAAAATACCATGAAAAATGCACCCACAGATAAGCCAACCCACATGTTTCATGTATTGGTTAAAAATTCAAGGGTCTGCTTATCTGCAGATGGGCTTATACATGAGTATATACGGAAAATATACAGGTACTTTAAAAAAGTATTACAGGTAGTCCTCATTTAGTGACTGCTTCAGATACCTATTCACAGTTACTATGGTGATTAAAAAGTAACTGCATTTACGACCCTCGCAGCATCTCTCTCAGCCACATGTTCACCATTACAGTCAGTTAATATGTGTTGCCCTGTGCCTGTCCCTTTTTTTTCTCTCCCCCCCCAGAACAGAGAGATTGCCTAAGCAAGCTATCTCTTTCTGAGCTGCTTTTCTCCTTTAAAGTCCTAAAGCAGGGTTTCCAGCTGCTGCCTGAAATTGACAAGATGCTAATTAGTTTCACCCTAAAGGCTTTTGTTTACCTCCTAAGCTGCTACCTCCAGCTAGGCAAACAGCTGGTGCTAGTGTATTCCTTTCAATGTGTATTGCCCATTTTGTGCCTGCTTACTCTCTTGTAATCCCTTCCTCTTCAATGAATGTAAATAAAAACATCAATTCTCTTCTTGCTAATTATACCAGTGTCGGGGTGAGCATTCCAAAGGTGGGGGAGTGAGGAAAAAGGGCTATAAGATTTGCCCTTTACCCATCTTCCTCATGAGTCAAGTTCTGAAAACCTTCCCTGTTTGGGCTCACCCGGCTGTTTGAGGTCATATCCTTCTGATGCTGTAAAGCAAACATAAGCTGAAATAAAATTGTAACCACAGTTGTGGTCATGCAATTTTTCATTTAGTGACTGCTTTGCTTAAGGACCCAGTTGCCAGTCCCAATTGTGTTGCTAAACAAGAACTAACTGTACTGTATATACTCGAGAATAAGCCCATCCGTAGATAAGTTGAACCCAATTTTTGGGTGTATTTTGGCACCTAAAATTCTCAGCTTATCCATGAGTATACTGTATACGCTAGGTAGTGGGAAATTCATAATAGATCAAATACCTGATGGAATAAAGAAATTGTACAGTTTACTTTGTGACTTACATCATACAAAAAAGCAGAAGGCTGATTATAGATTAAGCAAACTATAATTGAGATAAGATGTTGCTGTGAAGAAAGGAAGCGTGATTCTGATCTGTTTTCATCTTTAGGATATGCCATTTACCTGTGAAGGTATCACCCCTGATATAATAATCAACCCCCATGCTATCCCTTCACGAATGACCATTGGTCACTTGATTGAATGTCTTCAAGGAAAGGTAGGTCTTGCTACTTAGAGTTGAGATATTATCTTCATTTTACTCTCTTTGAGAGTTTCCAGGGGCATCTCTGACTCTAGCATACACAGCAAAGGTTGAATCAGATTGTCTTTACCTCTTGCAATCTGAAGCCATTTTATTTTCAAGTTAAAAAGCTAACTCTCTGGACTGTGGCGTTATTCTAGATGTTGGGGAAAGGCTTGAACACAACCCATAAACTTGCATAATATGGTCTAAACTCCTTTTAACGTTTTCTTTATATGTTCATTTTTCCCTTCCTCCAAGGAAGTCAGAGTAAGTACTATATAGTCCATTCCCCTGATTTTAGGCTTGCAGAAGCACTTCAGTTTAAGTAAAGTGACCCAGTGAGTGCTACACCTCAATGGGAGTTGAAATATAATCTTCCCAGTTTCAGTCCATACTGTTATCATGAGGTACATTGTAGTAATCTCTCCTTCCCTTTTTCCAGGTGTCAGCAAATAAAGGGGAGATAGGCGATGCTACACCTTTCAATGATGCGGTCAATGTGCAGAAGATTTCAAATTTGCTCTCTGATTATGGCTACCACCTGAGAGGAAATGAGGTAAGTTGACACAATGGCTGTGATGAGTCTCATTCTATTTGGTCCCTGCATTGATACACTCTTATAACGGTATTCATGGAGTAATTACTTTTTGCAGGTTTTGTACAATGGGTTTACTGGTCGCAAAATCACATCACAGATCTTTATTGGCCCCACTTACTACCAGCGACTAAAACACATGGTAGATGATAAAATTCATTCCAGGGCAAGAGGACCTATTCAGATCCTTAACAGGCAACCTATGGAGGGTCGATCTCGGTAAGAAATAGCTGCCTGCTTATATGCTTTCCAATTTGTTTTTATCTCAGTAAAGTATTGAAGCCATAGTCCTTAGCAATCTTATTCAACAATGCCCCTGATTTCTGAGATTTCCCCAGACCTTTTCATAGCTTTCAGTCATATATTTGCAATTGTGAGGGCAAGGAACATAATAACAGTGAGACCAGAAATGCTCAGGAACCTTGATGGGAGTGTTAAAGTATATGGTAGAGAATGTCCTTTTGATGATTTTCCATTGTGTAGCTTGTGTTGACAATGTGCACATGTAGCACTTCTTTGGAGCTTTTGGTATCTTCTGTTTTGTTTTTTTGTTTTTTTTTTAAGTTTTCATTTCATTAGAAACATTTTTTGTGCATGAGCTGGCTTCTCCTCTGATAGCTTATTGCATTATTTGGGGGCAGGAATGATGGGCAGCACAATTGGTCGTCTTCTAACTTGGAAAAGTAAGGAAGTGGACTTGATTTTTTTTCCCCAGTGATGGAGGACTTCGTTTTGGAGAGATGGAACGAGATTGTCAGATTGCTCATGGAGCAGCGCAGTTCTTAAGAGAAAGATTGTTTGAAGCCTCAGATCCATATCAGGTTCACGTGTGCAACTTGTGTGGGCTAATGGCAATAGCAAACACCAGGACCCACACCTATGAATGCAGGGGTTGTCGTAATAAGACACAGGTATGTAAAGAGGGTAGGAAAATGCTGCCCATTCCATTCCATTCCTTTAACATTCATCTTCATCTCCCCTTGAGGTACTTCTTCCAATACTTGTCTATCTACCACGAATCCATTATATTCAGAGGTCACTAGCTGCAGGAGGGAGAGCATAAAACCGATCCTTTCAGAGGAGTTAGGGAGATCTCTGAAATAATGCCAATGAATTTTAAAATATGGAAAACACCGTATCTTACAGTATTATAAAATGTCACTGACTGCAATACTCTTTGCTTTTAAAGGGTATCTTTCTTTAACACACTATGGTGATGACACCAAGCTCTACTTCACCTTCACTTCAAAGAGAGTGGAGGTGCTAAGTTGATATGCAGATGTGGGGGGTGGGGGGAGACAGGACTCAGCTTCCAAGCAATGATTGGCTGCAGGTCCAGGGCCAGTTAGATGTACATTTCAAAGTCTTTTTGAAAAAACCTTGGAACCCCTAATACCTCAAGGGGTGTATCACATAAATCAGCCAAAATGTTATATCACCTTTAAGTCCTTCCCCATCCAGACTAGGAGGTTGATACCTCCTTGCTGCTTTCTCATTTGCAGCATGCTGTATGTTGAAGGCCTGCCCAATGAAGCTTGGCCAATGCTAAGCCCCACTTAGCTTAGCTTAGAACTAGTAGAAAGACAATGTCTTTCTAAATTTGCTTACATTTCTCAGCTTGTTCCTGAAGATGTTTCTATCACTCTGTTACTTCCATGGCCTTTGAAGCCTTTTAAGAATTATTTCATGGTGTTCTCTTCTGAGCTCCCTACCCACATCTATGAGTTTTTTAAACTGAAGATAAAGTACATTTTTTGAATGAAATGTTTTTGTTAATATTTGTTAATCTCATTTTTCAGATTTCTCTGGTGAGAATGCCGTATGCCTGCAAACTCCTTTTCCAAGAATTGATGTCGATGAGTATTGCACCTCGAATGATGAGTGTGTAGCCTTCAAACGATTCCCGACTGTTTTCCTGAAATTCTTATTGTCTGCTTTAATCTTTCTTTTTAAATGCGTTTTAAATCCCAACCGGTGTTGCATTTTATTGTTGAAGTTTTTCAGATTATGTATGTGTGAGTTTTATGTTTTATGTAAATAGAAATAAAAGCTTTTCAGACATTCACTAAATACTTTATTGAAATTACAGCAAAAATAGTAGGAATTAAGGGACTAGAGAGGCATGACTGGTTGGTAGTTTTCCAAAAAATAAACTTGTTATAGATGAAAGCCACTGTCTCTCTATATGCAGTATATATGGTTCAGCTTTCACAGCTCAGTACTTTCACCTGCCAAGAAAATAAGAGTGGGCTTTAATTTAAGGAAATGTGTTATTCCTGAGGTGCATTTCAGAGAAATGAGATGCTCTAGAGATAATCCAAGGTATTTCCTTGAAGCAATAAAAATCACAGAAATTGATAACAGTTCCTTCCTCCTCCACAGGTTATTTCCAATTCATTTAAAAGTCATAGATAATGAGCAAGCAAACTTTCTGTATTTGACTTTTTTTTTCAATGGCTGCTGGTAGTAGGGGACACAACAGGGATGCAGTGATACCACCAGATGGAGCAAGAATTTCATGGGGAGATGGTGTACAATAATAAATATATCAAGCCAGTTGAAGCTTACAAAAGATGTGAGACACTATTTTGGTCCGAAACTATGACAAAATGTGCTACCAATTGTTAATCAACTCAAGCTATTTTCTTTTTCATAATCAGATCCAGTAGAAGGGAGTGCTTACACAGACCTACCTACCTTTTGCAGGTATTTCGTGTAAGGAATTTACCACAGTAATTCTTCCAGAAGCTGTGGCTTCTCCTTTAGAGTTAGATGCATGACACTCATATTCTCCAGCATCATCTTTGCTCAATGGGGATATCTGTCAGAGTAGAATTATAGTTAATTTCATTCCTCAAAGTTGTTGATAATGCCCTTGTATCATACATGCTATGGCCCTCAATAAATCGTTGCATCTTCATTATGTACTAGTTCCAAGCGGATTAAGAACAACTTCAGCAGTTGCTGCTAATAGTGGAAAGCATTTGATACTAACATCTAATATCAGATGCTAAGAGCTCAGCCTTGTATTTACTGATCTCCCACCCTCAGCTGCTTTATATGGAGTGGGGAGAAGACAGAATAGACATGTTGGACTTTCTAGAAACATCTGCAGCAAAACTCTAGAAGCAGCTCTGGACAACATTTTGATGGAGTAGTTGTGTTCTCATATAACATAGAACTAGGGGCTGTAGGGCTTTTCTTCATGGATGTTTCTCATATTGTATCCCCCACCCACTTATGCCATTAACTAGAAGGCATACGAGCTGGACAGAAAAATGTATATATGAATGTATGTTTGTTTGGATTCTAGCAATAATCTACATCCACCATTTTACTTTTCTAGCCTCTTAAACAGTTCACTGTAAAAGACAAAAACAATTCTTTTCAAAGTCCCTTTGCACAGCTTGATTTAGTAAGCCCCAAAATGAAGCTCCCATAGGAAATAGAACTGGTGATTGTCAGAAAACAATCTGGGCCTCACTAGAAAAATCTTAGCGTATATTTGGGGGGAGATGGAGAAATGGGATTAAGTGTCCCTGTGGGAAAAGATGTTTCCTATGATAAGCAAGTGCAGATTAGCAGTTAGAATAGTTTTGAACTTCATGTAGTAAGTACCTTTCAACTATACTAGCTCATTTCACAAAGTGCTTCCAAGAACACACTCAACAGACTTGGATTTTGCATGTGGCTTTGGAAGATATGAAGTGAATAGTCCTTCACGGAGCAATTAAGGACAATAATAAAAAAATGAAGCACTATATGTGTGTGTGTGTGAGACAGTGTAGAGGAAAAATTCAAATACAGTGAATGAATTAATTGTGGCAGTGGTAAAGGGAAGCAATTTATTACATTCCTTGAAGTATTCATGTATTTCACAGCATCCCCCAATTGTTATAACACATGTTGACGGATCTGGGGAAAATGAGATGGTACCTGCCTCCTTGCTTGCATTTGTTCTGTCCTTAGATCTGTTAGAGGTCTACATCTGGATGCAATATTGGCAGTATGTCCTATGGATATACGCCTGCACTTCAGTAATCTTACATGTAAATTGTACAGTTGTGGCATAACCATAGTACATTATATACAAATAAGCCTTAGGTGAAAGATCATCATCCAACAGGCCTAGAAAGCCAACATCTCATTACCTCATGATGTACTAACATTCCTCAGCCAACTTCCAAGAAGAAAAATCTTATTTCTCCACCTGCCGCAAAATTCTCAAAATGACAATTCAACCTGAAAGAGAATTCTACTTACCAATACCCACCCCGTCACTTCATGCTTTTCAGGACCACCCCGAGTCTGAACAGCTAAATTGTCTCGGTCTCCTGGAAGAAGTTCCACTCTTTGGATGCTAAATTGTCCTCTTGTAACCTGTATATGAGAAGAAAGGATGGGAGTAAAGACTTGGAGGGAGGGGGAAGGAAGAATTTTAGACGTGTCAGGACTGAACTTGGATGCTTAAGATGCCATATAGTTAAAACGTTTCAGTCCGTCAACACTGAAAAGGTTGGTTAAGGCTGATTAGAACACAAGGGTATTTTCATGAGACCCAATGGGCTTTAGAATAGACAAGTCTTTCCTTAAAAAGCAACTTTTTTCCTTAGTTATGCAACAAACTACATTTTTAAAATAGATGAATTGCTTATATAACATTGCCAGTTGCTCAAAGAGAAAGTAAGCAGTGTGACTAATGAAAAGCAGCCATGTGAATATTAACAATTATCTACTGGTTTTGTGCTTTTATTTTGGAGCTGGAGATGCACCACATTTTATTGCCTAGATAATACTTTGCAGTCAAGGCATTAGAAACTCACTCCTTCATGGGGTAAGTAAGAGAATGAGTGAATTCAAGTGTTCAAATAAAAGCAGACTTTCCTTCCTTCCTTCCTTCCTTCCTTCCTTCCTTCCTTCCTTCCTTCCTTCCTTCCTTCCTTCCTTCCTTCCTTCCTTCCTTCCTTCCTTCCTTCCTTGTTTTTATCACTGTTGTTAGCTGCCCAGAATTGTGTGCAGCCATATAAATCTTTTAAATAAATAAATAACTTGATACCCACTCCCAGTTGTGGAAAATCAACATGTAAGCCTTGCTAATCCCCCCTAGATCAGCCTCAATCTGGTGCCCTTCAGATGAGACTACAACTCCCAGAATTCGCCTTCAGCATGGCCAAACAGGCATTTTTAGGCATTTTACCCCTCTGACAAAGAGCTTATTGAGCAGAAAGCTAGAATACTGAAATGAGTACAGTCATTGTGGTTGGCAATTTAATTGGTATCACTATCTCCTTGACCCAGAAAGATCAGGCAAGGCAATAATTTAGAAGCCACTAAGAGCCAGAAGAGAGCCCTGATGGTCCAGCAGCTGGTTGGTCAAGCAGATGGCAGCTAGGCAAGGTCTGGCCTGGTTTGTGCTTGGATGGAGACCACCAGGAATACCAAACTGTAGACTGGAAGGAGAGGTCAAAACCCCATTTCCATACTCTTGCCAAAAATAAGCAAGAATGTTCCCATGCAATCAGTCAGCTGGAAGCCAACTTTACTAAGCATGAAAATGAGAGCCTTGTGGGAGCTGCCGTAAGGGATCACAAATCAAACACAACCACTTATTTGTGGACGTCTGAGTAACTTCAAAGCTTCTTTTTAACCTTCTCTTTAGTCAAAAAGGATTCCACACTGATTTATAAATACCAGTTTTAAGACGGTTCCTCACATGACTCATAAGAAAAAAGACTGCCTGGGGGTGGGTGGGTGGGTGGAGGAGTGGAAAAATGGAAGAAAACACACACAGGCATCAGTTCCTAAAATTACAGTTGAAATAGGTTAGGTTGTTAGAAGGAACTGAGGAAGAGCCAAATGTAGCTGGTCTCTCAGCAGAAGTGATAAAATAGTCCTGCTTTTCTTCTGTCCGTAGTGCCCTTGCCTCTCTCTGTTATATGCCTTGGAAAATAGCCCCGTTGTAAGAGATTCTATTTGAAATCCTATTTTGGCGCTGTTATGTCTTCTAATTAAGGCTGAGCCTCCATTCAGTATCCCATTATTGCCTTGTGTCTCAATCCACATCTGAACATTGTGCACCCGTGACCTCATATTCAAAGGCATCTATCCATCCCCCTCTCTCTTTGTTCCTCTCTCTCAATCCCAAGGCTGCCTGACCCCACAATGATTCTGAGAGGCTTGCAAAGTAAAAAAAAAAAGGAAGAAACATAGAAACATCACAGTACTTAGGAAGTTGCCCAGAGGGAAAACAATAAACACCTTATTTCTCATACAACACCCAACCTAAAGGGCCCAACACCCATCCCTGGGCGAACAGTCAGGTTTTCATGGCTTGTTTAAAGGCTTCCTGGGTCCTGCTCACTTTAAATTCATATCAAATCCTGAGAAATCAGAAGGTATCTTAGGCCTCTCTATAATAAAATTGTGGTTATCTGGAGCCCACTAGGAAGTGAGACCCTTTTGTGTTCTCCTTATTCTGAAAGTGGTTATCCTTTCTTACAGCTTTATAACCTGCCTTTTGTGCATGAGTTCAAGGCAATTATATTTAAATTATATATTAATTAATTTAACTCATCTCTTGATATAGAGATAATTAAATTGATCTCTATATTAAGAGGTCTTGCTTCATTTTATCCCCACTACAACAATGTTATGAGGGAGGTAGGGCTGAGAAAGAACAACTGGCCCAAAATCACCCAGTGAGCTTCCATGGCTGAGGCTGGACCCAAACCTGCATAAAGACTTAAGCAGGGCCCTGCTGGATTGGACCCCTGGCCCATCTAGTCCAGCAGTCTGTTCTCATGGTGACCAACCACCTGCACAAGGAAGCCCACTAGTTTCCCAGCAGAAGGCCTTCAGATGCAGTCACAATCGCCATCAAGGCTAATGGCCATTGATCTCCATGACTTCCATGAATTGGTCCAGCCCCTTTTTTGAAGCTGCCAGCCCAGCTGGTAGCCAGCACCACATCTCATGGTAGCATCTTCCAAAGTTTAATTATGTGTTGTGGGGAAAAACCCTAGGTTTCACTGGTCATAGTCTAAAACCTTAACTCAGTGTTTCTCAGCCTGGCAACTTTAAGACGGGTGGCTCGAGAATTCTGAGGGTTGAAGTCCATACATCTTAAAGTTGTCAAGGTTGAGGAACACTGCCTTAACTACTACACCACACTACTTACTGTGTGTTTTATCAGCAGCACTTGAGCTAAACACTTCCATAGTGCCTTCTTTATTCCCAACATAATTTCTCCCATGGTTTGTCTGCTTTCTGTCTTCTAAGGCTATCAGAAGTGCACACTAGTCTACATGTTACAGGGCTGGTATATTAAATAAACAGGTTTTTACTCTCCTCTAATTTACATGTGATGATATAAAAGCCTTTATTTTTGAACTTTAATTGTTGTCATAGACAGTGCACGCTAACTGCACAATTAGTAAGCCATGAAAGTTGGTTTGGCTAGATGCTAGTATTTTATTTAAACCCAAGTTAACATCTTTGCAAACATGGTTTTCAGCTTAAAACATAGAGTGAAGGCAGCACCCCAGTCAGTGACTTTAGAGCAGTTATTTCCCATTTGTGGAAGTACCATGTGTAGTGATCAACTGGATTTTTGCAGCTCAGATCCAGTAACCCTGTCGACTATCTACCTCTCTGAACATCCAGGAGCACAGGCTGAGATTCTGGCTTCTCATGAGGAAAGTCAAGCTAAATTCATGTGTAAGGAGAAACTAGAAACTAGGGAGATGGGTAAAGCTTGGGAATCAAGGTCTTTTTGACACATGGCTCAAATTCTTAGCCACAACAAATCAAGGGCATCAGTATTATATTATCTAGTTTCATACTGCTGAAGCAACAATTCCCTTCCAGTTCCTCTATTTTCCTCACTCACAGGCAGCAAAGAAATCTGCATCACAAATAGGCCTTTGCATTTGTTGCCTGAAATGTTTCAAAGTCTCCAGAAACACACTGGTGTTCTTTTTGAGTCATTCCTTAGTACTTGCTCCTTTTGAAGACCTAATATGGTGAAGTGTAACAGAGCTCATTTTAAAAGGATAAACAGAACTGAATCCAGAACTAGTTTTCTTCACAGAGGTGGTAGCATTATTTTTGAAAAGAACAGTCTAGTAATTTAAATAACACTTCCAAGGATCTACAGAAAGTTTGGCTTGGCAATGCACCCTCTATCCAATACCCAATTCATGTAATATCATGCCTATTCTAATCCCTTTCCTTATGTACTTAGAATGGTTTTAAATGAGCCATTAATATGATGAATTGTTCTCTCCCCCCCCCCCCATTCTGCCCTACTTCTGTACCCCTCAGCATCACAAACAGCACAGCTTTTAAGGGAGTTATGTGTAGGACCCACTGCAATTAAAGTGTCCTTGTGCTGGGGAACCTGGGAGTGCCCTTCACTTTTGTGGCATGAACTTGGCAGGATGCTGGCATGGCACTCATTTATTCAAATGAATCTCACCAAGAGAATCTTCTGGTGGATCATCCTCAACACTTGCCTCAGATGCCACTAACCTTGTTCCAGATGAGAATTGGAGTTGGAACTCCAATGACTTCACAGCTCAGATAAACCTGGGCCCCACTGACATTCCAGATGTCTTTAGGGGGGGTCACAATGGATGGGCCTAGAAATAAAAAAGAAACCTTTTAAAAGAGTAAACAGGGTATACATGTATTTATGAAAAAGAAGTAGCAATTTTATTATTAGCCAAAGATTGCCCAACAGAAACCAATCCCTCTCTATTGTTTGGTGACCATACTCAGAAGCCCAAGAATCAACTAGTTCCATGTGCCCTGAAAGGATTTAATCTTCTGTTTCTCTAGCTCAGTGCTTTAGATGTGGAGAGGACTTTTGAAAGCAGCTTGTGATATGGATTTGAGTGATGGCTCTGGTCTGCTCTTTAAATGGGAGGGGGATCTCATTCAGGACAGGCCTGGGACCTTGGGGGCACCTGAAGAAGTTCTTTGGTTTTTGGACTGTGTCCTGTAACTGCCCTCAAAAGAAAGTCAATTTTCCCCAATACTACTGAATATATACTGGACTGCTTCAAAATAGAGCAACTATTTGAGTTCTTGCTTTTAAGTTCCCCCAAGATAATCAGGCAGACAGCTATGTTGTTGTGGGAATGCCAGAAGCAGAGTGAGGGGATGCTGTTCCCCTTTTGCAGTTGAGAGAATTTTGACAGGGGCTGCTTGACATGTTGAGTTAAGATCACTTCCGCCTGCCAACACTTCCTCTTTTGTGTCTTTATTAATACATGACAACTAATCTTAGAGATCAAAGTCAAAGTACTCATCCTGACCAATGAAAAGGGAGCTGTACTAATCACACTGGATTTAAATTTAAAAAGGGGGGGGGATTAATGAGTGAGGAAGTATGTGGCTTCAAAAAACAAGCAAGAGAGAGAGAAAGATGTGAGTGTGAGATATACATAGTGCTAATAAGGACCAAAGAGCTGTGTCTTGTATCCTCTTTACATACAGGTGCTTTTCAACTCTCCTCTACAACCCAGAAAGCTCACACAAGCCTATCCTATGGTCTTATTCATAAGCATTAAATATTTTCAAACATCAGCATCAACACAGAGCACTGACCACTGATAGAGAACAATCCATGCATAACAGTCCTTCAAGCCCATAGTTGACTTCCCAACAGGAAGCTAAATATTAACACAGATTGTTTCAGGGACTTCTGTTATGACATTTCAAAACTTAGACACCCCCACCTTTAGTCCTTAAATGAAAACACTGTTTGCTCTTAAAACAACAAGCAACTATTCAGGACATTTCCCTGACATTACTTTTTTGTTCTACCAAGTTTCAACAGCTGAGCCCAACTGTTGCTCTGTAATGGTATGTGGGAATGATCTTACAAGACAAGAGGAAGAACTGCAGCCTAGACAACCATCATGCAGAAGGTATCTCAGCCCATAGAAGGAAAAGGGGGTGTCAGGAGTGTTTCAGAAGGGACCCTCCCTAGTTTTCTGGAGAGTAAAAGGAAAGGAAGGGAGAAGAGCTTTCAGACGTGCAAGATTCTGTTATTATAACCTTACAATAAAGATAGTGTTGGTACTCAGAGTTTGTGCTTGTCTGGACTACCTCGAAGAGCTGACATGTTCTCTCCATAAAACTTTACCTTAAAAGGGATCAAAAATCTGTTCTGGCTTGGCCTCTAATAGCTAATAGTCATAGACAGACATTTATTTATTTAATAAATTTATATAGCCACCCATCTACCAAAAGCAACTCTAGGTGGCAAACAAAATAAAAACATAATACAATTTAAAAAAACATTTAAAACAATAAATTATGTTGAGGCCCCAATAAAATCTCCCATCCATCCATCAATCATCCTATGCCAGCTCTGTCAACTCCTAGCCCCAGTGCCTTGGGTAAAAGCTGGGTCATCACCGCTTTCTTGAAGGCCAGTAGGGTCAGGGCAGTCAGAAACTCTGGGGGAGGCTGTTCCATAAGGCAGGAGCCATGACAGAGAAGGCATGCTTCTGAGGCACCACCAGTGACACTGTTTCATCAAGGGGACCCAGACCATGCCCACCCTGCCACATCTAGTAGGACGGGTAGAAAAGTTGGAAATGCAAACAACAAGAAGGGACTTTTTATCATCTTTGGTGGACATGTAATAAGGCTAAAAAATTTTGGACTCAAATCCATATATTAATTCAGAAGATCTTGAAGGTTAATGTACAGTTAAAACCAGAGACTCTCCTTTGGGGACTGATGGACTAACAATTGGAAAAAACTCATGGATCTTTGTTTCTATATATGATAACTGCAGCTAGACTTCTATATGCATAAAGGTGGAAAGACTCAATATTACCCACAATGGAAGAATGGATCGTGAAGAAGATGGAGTTAGCTGAGATGGCAAAATTGACAGCTTTGCTTAGAGAAAAAAATTGACTAATTTTATTGCCAATTGGAAGCCCCTTTTGGACTTTTTGCAGGAGACAGAAAAAAAATGAAATCATGATTTATGGATTTGATGATGAGTTAAAATAATAGGTTATACAAAATATGTATGTTAAGATGTAGCTTAAGAGGTCAATTTATGATTCATTTATATCTGCTGTATAAGAAGTCAGAAATCATTCTTTTTGTAATTTTTCTTTTTTTCCTTTTTCTTTAATTTTCATCACTTCTGTATTCCTTTTTTATCTTTAACTCTTTTGTTGTCTGCTTTTCTTTTTGATTATTATTTCTTGTTTGCTTTTACCTGTATGCTTTTTAATAACCTAATAAAGTTTTTATAAAAAAAAAAAGTAGGATGGCTAGAAACCATAGGGCAGTGTTGTCCAAACTCGGCCACTTTAAGATGAGTGGACTTCAACTCCCAGAATTGCCCAGCCAGCATAGCTGGCTGGGGAATTCTGGGAGTTGAAGTCCACTCATCTTAAAGTGGCCAAGTTTGGACAACACTGCCATAGGGGATAGGCAGTCTTGCAAGTAACCTGGAAGTAATATTCAGACCTACTGATTGAGCGATGCCCAATTAGCTCCTAAACTATGCAAAGAAATCTATTGCATCTCTTGCTTAGAGCCTCAGATTCACCTAAGCAGCAGAACTGAGATAGCAAAAAGGAATGGCTGTTTCCTATTTGTAAGCACTACTGTATTGTGCCTTTGATGAAATCAGTGATACACTCTCCTTTTGAAAATTTGTAGTGTGCTTTAGGGAGGTTGGTATTCAGAGATATCTACCAACCTGGTTTGTGTATGCTATTTTTTCTCAGTAAGGAATATTTGTCTTAGTTTTAGTTCTAGAACTTAGTTCTAAGTTCTAAAGAAAAGGAGACTTCTTATCCTGAGATCAAGTTTTATGCAATATGAGACAATCTCCTGTTCTTGAGACTGTTGGCCAGAATTACTAGATTTTTTTGTGGCTTAGCTGAAGTTGCATAGCTGTGACCTTTTGTTCTATGCTGCTCTGATCTCCTTCAGCACTGGCAAGGAAGTATGTCCCTGGGGTATATTATTACCATGGGAAGAGACAGACTTTCCAACTTAAATCGGCCAGAGTTTTCTTCAGGAGAAAGTGCTGCCAACCCAAAGCATCCGAACACCATGAGTCAGATTGCTCTATCGAAGAGGCTGGGTAGAGAGAGGAGATTTTCATGGAAGTGATGTGGCCTAGTTCTGAGCTTTTTATCTGATCTGTCCACTTGGTGTCTTAGAACACCTGCTGATATTGACACATGCTCAGTCAGATTATCCTCAAGAAGAAGGTATGACTGATGTTGTAGGTAGGACTGGATGAAAATCATCCCATGCCTCAAGAAAATAGAAATGCATCCCTCTCCCCTCATTTAAAAGGTTTAATGAAAAACTGTACTTTTCTACAGCATCCATTCACATTTCACTCTCAGCTGCAATTTATTCCCAAGGGCTTCCAGTCCAGATATATTGTGTGACAAATATTTACAGTAGGAGAAGACTGTGTTGTAAAAATGGCTTATGTTTATATTTTTCTCCAAAGCTCAAAATGATCTACAAAATAGTATCACAAAATGCCGTGAATTTACAAATCTCCAATTTTAGCTCCCAGCACCTCTGGTAAGAAGGACCTCAATGAGCAGAAGACCCACTAGAAGTTCTTGGCCTGAAGCCTGCAACTTAGTGATCCTGTCAGTTAAAGTCTAGTTCTGAAGCCTTCAGACAAAGCAGAAATCTAAAAGCATCAGCATGTGTATTTCCCATTAATGTATTGATAATATTTAAATATAGTACTGATTCTCTCTTTCTTTCGCTTCTCTGCCCAAATCTCATTTCCAGAAATCAGTGATTCTCCAGTGTTGCTGAGGACAGTTTACTTTCTGTTCAGTTATTGCAGCACAGAAGCACCGTGAGAAAGGATATTCATTGTTTCCTGGTACCTGTCCACAGGATTTTGTCTGGCACAGGTCTCTGTCTCCTCCTTCTCATTCTCCTTCTCCTTCTCTCCCTCCCTTCCTTTTCCCTTGAGGGAATGACCAAGTAGAGGGAGGCTGCCTGGTAAAGTGGAAAAGCTTTTCCCCAGCCCAGTGCTTGGCCATCCAGCAGGCTTGTAGAAGTGGTGAGTTTTGACTGATTGCTAATCCTACGGTCTAGCCCTCTGTGAAGACTCTCTGCCAATTATAGTACTTTAAGAAATGGCTTGGCTTAACACATCCTACAACCTCAATATCAGAATGCCACCATTCATCAGCAAGCCACAGGGCAGAGGCTAAAGGGTCAGGAAAGTAATCTACAGTGATGACCACAAACATTAGACTGGTATAGTTTGCTGCCCAGAGAGTGACGGCTGACCCTTCACCTGAGCTGCGGGGAAAGGGCTGTCGCATAAGTTGCCCTTCTGTTGCCATATCTAAAAAATCTTGATTTGGGGGGAACTAGATGAAAGATTAATGAATGTTGAAAAAGTGCAACAGATTCTCCTACACCTTTCAGTTCTGTTTAATTTAAATGCAATGCCTAAGACATTTGAGGACAGCTCCTTGTTCCTTCTATAATCATAAAGAAGCCTATGGTCTATGCGCAGCCTTCCCAAGGCAGAAAGGAATTCAGACCTGCTGGGATCTCTCTGGGAAATTAAAATATGCATAGCTGAAGTCTGGGAAACCAAGAAATTCTCAGGACTCTGAAATTAGTGACTTTTGTATGATGAACATTATATCTGTTTCCCCCTGAGAGCTGTTATATTCCTATAATAAGCATTTCGGTCACTGATCCTTAGACAGTGTATATTTAATAGTGAAATTAGTATGTTGTTAAACTGGGTTACCATAACTCTGGTTTACAAAGATATTGTCATTTTTTAAACTTTTCAACACTAACAAACACCAAGCACACTCTCTCTCGCACTCATAGGAGAACATCAAATGATTGTTTTTTAAAAAGGAGGAAAAAAAGAGAAAAACTTTAAAACAAATGCATGTTTCATATTAAAGCATGAAAGTATACATCATTAATATTTTAATATGAAATATGCATGATTCATTTGTCAAAGGAAGCCCTACGGTCATTGCGACATTTTGCCTGGTTGGTTACCTGGTCTTGGTTGTAGTGGGTGTTGAAAATCCACTTTTCACAGAAAAAGCCATTGAAGGTCTTCATGGAACAATGTCAAATTGTTTGGGGAGCTCTAGTGTTGAGTGGAACATAGTTTCAGAAACACACTGATAGACAAAGGGCTCATCCTCATTCCCACTAAGAGTGGCCCAAAGATGCCTCACTAATTATTTTAAAGAACATGTTTTCATGTTTCTCATCCCTAACCAGAAGCAAGGCAGCTTAAAGTCATCTTCAACTACTAGAACTCTCTGGTCATTGATGCAGGGTATGAAGACAAAATCTTGAAAGCTTGACAAAGATTCTTTCTCTCTTTCTCTCCCTGCTCCCCCCGCATTATACCAAAGAGAATCAAGGTGGGACAATCAACTTTTTTTCTTACTCCCTCCTCCCTTCCAGCTAGTGTCAGCCTCGAGAAGTAGTGCAGACAAGAAGCACACCGAGGAGTACTAGCTCTAACTTTATTGCAAGTTTACATTAACAGAACCTTGCAAGTCTGAAAGTACATCTATGCCCCCTCACCTTTACAGTCCAAGAAGCTAAGAAGGGTCCCTTCTGAGATGTTTGCTACATCCCCATTACTTCTGCGGGCTCATCTGCCTCTTATCTGACTATTGTCTAGTCTGCAACTCTTCCTTTTGTCTCCCAAGGTCATCCCTGCATACCATTACAGCTGGTTTTTACCTAATAGCAGTTGAATTCCTTCTTTGAGGCTATCTCCTTAGTCCTCTACAGTTGGTGATGATGCAATCAGGGCTTGGTTGTGGCCAGCTCCTTTAGGCTGCTGTGGGTATGCACCTCCCATCGTCTCACTGGGCACTCTCCTCCATGATTATGCTGGCTTGGGCTATGGGAGGGACAGGACTCCTGACTTCTGTGCAGGCATCTGCTCACCTCTGCCTGATCAGTGCTTTCCAAGTGCTTGTTGGATATTTACACAGCTACTTCAAAACAGAGAAAGAAATATTAAAAACGATTCCCTTGTTCCCTTGATAGAGGGATGTATGTGTGCATGGGGGTGCTGTTATTTCCCATATGGAAAGCTGGTGGCTTCTACTGTGATGAAAGGCCCTCTGCATCTTGTCAGTGATGCTGTTTTCATGGCTTGGGCCGTGCCTCATGAACGAAAAGAGAATTATTGGGGCAAGACTTAGCCCTGGAACTACTGCAGAGGGGGAGCAGTGAGCTTCAAAACCTCAGCAACACTTTCAAGAAAATGTGGTTCCTTGCTCCCATCTCCTGAGAGGCTCATTAAAACGAGGCAGGGGCTGGTAGGAGTTGTGCAGAGTGGTGGCCTCCAAGGACAGAGGACTATGGAGGTGCAGACACACCAGGGAGGGAGGGAGGGAGGGAGGAAGGAAGGAAGGAAGGAAGGAAGGATTCACTGTCACTTGGAGCACCCTGGCAGGGAGCAGGAAGATGCTGGCTGTGCTCTATCCCCATCTCTCCAGCAATCAGCCAGTGATGTCTTGCCCAGCGTAGAGGAACATCAGTCTGCCAGAACATTCTCTGATATCAGACAGCTTCAGGCTTTCCTGGCCTTTGCAAAGCTGTTAAGACCTGCCTTTTCCAGCAAGCCTTTGGGGTTTACGGGGTAGCTTGCTTTCTGCCTTCCCAAGAGTGAATGTTCTATATGCAGGATGGTCCTTGGTGTTGGAGATTTTGTTCGGGATATTTTCTAAATCTCATTTTCATCTAATTACTGAGTGGTGGTTTTGTAAGCTGCAAAGAGTCAGATATGAGTGGGGCAGCATATAAGCCTAGGAAAGGAATGAAAATAAATAATCTGTCCCACATGAAGGTGTAAGCTGGCCCCATTACTGAGGCAGAATTGGGGAAGAACATTTTCAGCAACACACTTTTTTGCTGATTCAAGGACTGGAGAAACGTATGTTAACACAATCATGGAAAAGTCCCTTGATTTGCTGTTGTGCACATCCAGGCAAAGATATATATAACCACAAAGTTTACTTTTTATTATTAATATATGATTTGTTGCTTGGTGTGCCTCCTCCTGATTAAAAACTTTAAATGAACACATACACCATGGATTCTCTCTCTTTTCTTTTGGCCTTACAATCTCTTCTTAGTATGAGGTAGATTTTCATTGCATAAATTATTGATTCATGCTGGGGAAGGTGGTTTTAATTTTTCACACTTTCATTTTAACTTTGTTTGTAAGTTGTAATGAAATATTTCTGAATTCAACTCCTCTTTTGGCTAAAGCTGGGTGTTACAGTATTTCAGGCAGTCCTCGGATTATGATGACAATTGGGACCGGAACTCTGGCTAAGTGACACGGTTGTAAAGTGCAATGTCATGTGACTGTGTCATTAAGTGATGGCAATTCTGGCAGTCTCAGATGCCCTGTTAAGTGAGGACCACACAGGTTGTTAAGTGAGGACCTCATGTGATTGCAACTTCTGACTTCTTGCTGGCTTCCCCATTGACTTTGCTTGTGGGAAGCCAGCAGGGAAAGTCAGAAATTGCCTGGATTGTGGTCATGTGGCCACGGGGATTCTGCAACAGCTGGAACTCCAAGGATTGGTAATACCATTTGTTCACTACCATCATAACTTTGAATGGTAGCTGAACGAATGGTTGTAACCCGAGGACCACCTGTAATTGGCTTCATTGGAATCTTGACAGTACTGGAATCACTGTTAGGGTTAATTTTCAATATCTGTGCACAATATTGCAAGAAACATGGAAAAAAACATGATATGTTTTGCTCTCTTTATGAAAAGTTTATAGAGTAAGATAGTCCTGGTCTAGGAATAAATCAAGTCTCAGTTCTATTGTTTATACAGTTTTTGCTTAAAACTTTGCTTCAGACTGTTGTTTGATTGCCTTAAAGCAGCGTTTCTCAACCTTATCAACTTTAAGATGTGTGGACTTCAACTTCCAGAATTTCCTAGCCAGCATGCTGGCTGGGGAATTCTGGGAGTTGAAGTCCACTCATCTTAAAGTGGCCAAGTTTGGACAACACTGGTGTAGCCTCTTACAGTTATGGCTCTGAGCACAACACAACAGGATGCAAATGCTCCACTAACATCCTGCTGTTTATGGAATTGTTCCATAAGCGGCATTTCCTATCCCACGAGGACGACAATAATGCTTTTAATACATGGCAAAATAGCCCCAAATAACTATATTTTTTTCATTTTGGAATGGTTTTATAATGATGCAAGAAGATATTCAAGCTGCTTCCAATCAGCTGCATATTATTGTGTACTGGATCCAAGTTATGTATACTTGTGTGAAGCAATTCTGCTGGAAGAGTTTTAAAGCTTCATGGGTGATTCCCAGAAAAGAGATCTGAATTTCTGATTAAGACCTTACTATACCCTAATGGGGTCACAGTTCAATACATATGGGAAATGTGCAATAATTTTATTTTACTAGGTCAAGCTGTTTGGATTCAAGCCTGAAGGAAGTATGGAATGTCGGCCTAAGCCAGAGTAGGCAGTATTTGAGGGTTCAGTGACTACAACTCAACTTCTCAACCTTCTGAAAGGCAACAGGAATCCATAAGTTGACACACTAATGTTGCTGGAAGAAATATGGGATTTTTGTCCATTTTCAGCTGTATAGTGGGTGCTAAAGAAGGGCCTGAGAGACAAAGAGGCCTCTCAGAGACAAAGTTCTCACATTTCCGTCCTTAAAACACTGCAAAATCCTAAAAATGTGCCCCAAATTCTGCTATTTTGACAAATTTCAGTGGTGTGATTTGAGGTACAGTATTGGGTTGCCACCTGTGGTCTACCCATAGCTCTCCATCTATGGATTAATGGACCTCAGGCAGAGTTTCAACTTCTTACAACCAAGCTCTGGCTTGAGCTACTGGAGGTCTTTGTCTCTCTACAATTTATCTGCCCACACCTTGTATTCAAAATATACCTAGTATTCTTTTTCTCAGTGAACCTTAAAGCAACCTTCTCAGTTTGGTGTCAACTGCTATGCTGATTGGAGAAATAAAAAAGTCAGGTCTAACAGATCTGGATGATTCCACATCTGATAAGGCACATTCTTTGAGACCCAAGGCTTCAGAGAATTTGAAGCAGAAATATGAAAGCTCTGCCCATGATCAAAGTGACAATCAGGCAAAAGATGCATACCAATTTCATTATAGAAATGTGAATAGAGACATAGTATCATTATATGTGAGTGATGAGAGCAGCAAGATATAAGTGACAAAAATAAATATTGAATCTGAAGGTTTAAATGTTAATAATCTTTTCCATATGCCTATTCTGAATCCTTGCACTAATATCACTACTGCCCTGTCATTATAGAATCAAATTTTGTACTGCTAATATGATTGTTAATTGAAGCCTTGGGCAAGCACTAATATATAGCAGCTCTGGAAGTTTTATGACCAGGCTTAAAAACAAGTTTAATGGATATACAGTAATCAGTTACTAGTCCTGTGAGAAGATCACTGGAAAATAGCTATGGAGTTTTGTCCTCTCCAATGCAGATGAACGCAAAGGTGGCTTTCCCCAGTCTGTATTCCTCCAGACATGTTGGATTGTAGTTCCCATCACTGCTCTATTGGCCATGATAGCTATGGATAAGAAGACTTGGAATCTGAGAAATTGAAAGAGTTCTAAGTTGAGGAAGGGTAACTAAATTTGTCTACCAAATGTCTCTTTTATTAGTTTCCAGAATGTTTTTCCTTTTTTTTTTTTTTGTCAAGAGGATAAATGTCTTGTTTTTCCTTTACACAAAGTGCTTTCATAACTATTGCCACAATGTTGCCAATTTCATTAGAAAGAAACAATCACATTCTTCAAATAAATTTTGAATTTTCATAAATGGAAACCAAACTGTGAAAAGCTTGTTGCAGATAAAACTACTTTTTTGGTGAAAGATTTTCCATTTAATTTGGGTTTTTTCAGTTGACCAATACAGAAATGAAAGTTGTTGAACGCTTGGTGCAGCCTTACTGAAAAGCATGTAAGCAATCACTTGTTATAATTCAGAGGACAAGCATCTTGAACACACTTCTGCAGCTGGCACTGACTCTATCCACAAAATTCAACTGTTGTGACTGGAAATCATCAGCAGGTTCTCTTCTGGTAAACTTCCAAGGTAAAGAGTGGTATGAAATCTTTGACAAAACACCTCTAGACCTTGCTCTTAGAAGAACTGTCCCCAACAAACAAGTTATTTTTATTTGATTATCCTTCATCTGTTTGTGGGAACTCTTTACTGTTTTTATTCCAAAATCACACCCCCTTTTGTCGCTCAGAAAACTATCGTGCTTTCTGGAAAGAAAGCAACAGGATTAGAAGAGAGTTTTTACTGTGAGAGTATATTGTAGCATCTGGAAAGCTAACCAGTCTGAACGCCTCCTCAAATCAGGCCAGCACAAAGGTCTCATGAGGAGGTCTGGATAATCCAGTAGTTTGCCTGGGAACAATGTCAGCTGGATTTAGAGAAAGTGGATTGTTTCTCTCAGAAACATTTTTATAGAGCACAAATGTTCAGTCCCTATGCAAATGCACCATGGATTTAAAGAATGAAAACAAGCAACTTCATAAACCAGGAAGCATGTGGACTCAGCATAATCCAAATCCTGATTCATCAAAGGTCATTTGCATGCTTTTCTGAAAATATCTAAAGAATGGAAATGCTTAGGGGATTATTGGAGATAACCATACATTAATACATTACAGAACAGTGGGCAATCTTTAAAAAAGGGACATTTTTTCCTCTTCTTCCACGAAAGCTAATATTATTGAGTTATGAAAAAACTGTCCAAGGTTTTTTTAGTTTAGCAATGTGTAGTAACTACCAAAGTTGTTCAAGAATCCCCCAGAACATTCTTTTTCAGCAATTTAAAAGCTAAATTATTGATACAGTTAGGCAATGGGCAGCCAGAAACTGTTGCTGATACCCTGCAGATCAAATAGAGCAGTGTTCCTCAACCTTGGCAGCTTGAAGATGTGTGGACTTCAACTCTCAGAATTCCCCAGCCAGCATAGTTGAAGTCCACACATCTTCAAGCTGCCAAGGTTGAGGAACACTGAAATAGAGATCTACTGTCTACCCTTTTGTATTACAGTAAAGAAGTAAGCTGGGAAGGAGTAAAGTCATAGGAAACCAAAGGAAGCCACCAAGAGTGAAAAAGGTTAGCAGTGTTGCTGGGAGTAATGACCTACAGGAACGCTGCTGGCCTGTAAGGCGCCTGTGTGCAAAAAGTGTTTTGCCACCAGAAGGTCAAGTCACATCATGTGGCAGCTGTGGCTTCCTGGTGCTTTTTCTTCTACAGTGCATGTGCAGATGTGTGGAGTAGTAACTGGATGGGCTTCTTCCCCCAGCCTGGCACTCTGCAATGTGGCATTGGGCTACTATTGTTCCCTATTTGCCCCCCCCCCCGAGTCATGGCACCTTTGTGCAGTGCACAACTTGCACACCTGCTTGGGGCGGCCCTGATGACCTGTCACAACAGCTTGCTTGCTGTTCCATGATAATAGCACTGGGAAACCCCAGTCTGCAGCTTCTAGTCATTTGCTGCAGAATCAATTTATATATGTAATAGATTTGTCTTTAGGACTCTCAGGTGCCAGTTTGTTATTCCATACATATCTAGCGGTTACTTAACTGCTGCAGTAGATCCAAACATCTTTCCTCTATTGCAGTTGCACAGGAATCTCCTTTTCCCAGAATTCAAACCATGTCATTCATTTCACTAGTCCAAGCAATGTGACCTTCTGGCACTGTAAAGTTTACTTTACTCTAATTTCCTTTCCTAGGGCTGAGACAGAAGGACTCGCCCAAGGTCACCCAGCTGGATTTGTGCCTAAGGCGGGACTAGAACTTATGTCTCCTGGTTTCTAGCCTGGTGCCTTAACCACTACACCACACTGACTCATCGAGGCAGTCCTTTCTCAAGTCTAATGGGCTGAAGTTAGGGTTACCATCTCTGGGCTTCAAAATTCTGGATCAAAGCTCTTTGTTGCCACATAGTGGTCATCCAGAGTTTTGCAGCCCAGATCTGATAACCCTAGCTGATGTTGAAGCGTAGGTAATTCCTTAATATCCTACAAAGCTAACATTTAGCTGGAATCCTGACATGGAAGGATCTGAAAGCAACTTTCCCCTGCATAATGCTAGAAGGAAGGAACTGTTCCTTTCATTTGGAAATAAAACAGGAAAAAAAGCCAACAAATTTCCAGCTAGCTATTGATTCTATTAAAGAAATCAAGTATCCTTTGAGTGGAAGTTGACTCATGTTACAGTATTTACTTGGCAACAAATGCAGTTGTTTGCCACTGTTTTCCTCTGAGATATTTTTTTAAATTTCCCAGTCTAGCCCTAGTAATCAATGGAGATCTTCCATCCAAATACTCATCAAGACAAAATTAAAAACTTTAAAAAGCCACCCTCAAAAGAAAGAAAGGAAAGAAAAGCAGAATGAAAAAGAAAAATAAACCCAGACAAAAACTAGTAGAAACTGTGCAACACACACACACACACACACACACACACACAGCTATTTACTTTCTCAGACTGACACTGTTTTGGTTAACTAACTCTGCCTTATAAGTCTATCTGCATTCCACTTCAAAAATTCAAAAAAATCTCTGGGACTTAGAAGACAACTTGTCCTGGAATTTTTAGTGCCAAAGAAAGCTAGGAAACATTTCAAAAAGCTCTTTGAAACAAGCCTGAAAAACATCTGAAGGATCTAATCTCTTCCGCACTTTTCATGCCTCTTGTACAGGCTGGCCATGGATGCCAAGGAATTGTTTTCAGCCCTATCTTACTGTTAATGCTTCAAGAACATTTCTGCACCCTTGTCAAGAATAGTTCAAGGATGGAGTACTTGTAAAATATGGTCTAAAAGCATTTAGATGATCTAAACAGGAGTTTTACAACACATGCAGCTACAAATTGTATAATGTGATTCCAGCCTTATAAAATTTGCAATAAACTTTAATTAACATTTTATAATTTAATTAGGCATATGTCCTAGTTGGCCATGGGCCCAAATCCTACTCTCCATAGAAATACAGATAGCCCTCACTTAATTTTCCAGTTTGGCCTGGAATGTTCTATACCTTCTCAATATTACTAAACTGATATTGCTAGCAAATATTATGTGAAAGCCATGAGGGTAGAGATCAGTATCTGTGGGCCTGCTGGGGTCATGTAACTTACTGTAGGAATCCATAGCTGGTGAGAGTTGTATGTTATGTTTCTGTAAATGGTGATGATGATGGAAAAAACAGGGTTGAGTTTTTGGGGAAATTATGCAGCATTCTGAATGAATGCTTTTTTGGAGGGAGGGAATTGTTCTATGGATGAATGAATGGATAGATGAAAATGAAGTAAGAGATTAAAGAAAAAGCGATTGGGCCATTTGGAGATCCATTTGGTGAGCGTCTGTTTAGAAAAAGGTCTATTTCAGTTACATGGTTCATGCATAAATCTATTTATACGTATACACAGAAGGGGAATGAAAGAAAATGCACCATTAATTTGACTGTTTATGCGGCAAGAGAATCAGTGTTGTATGCAAAGATGATGACAGGGACTGGCTATTATTCGGTACCATCAAGTCCCTCTGCAAGGAAGTATAATCTGGTTTTCTAAGAATGCTTTTTTTAAAAAAAAAAATTGAGATGTATGTTAAATGCAACACTCAGATTGGAAGCAGGACTGCCCAGAAAAGAGGCCAGGATCAATTCTCTTCATTTGGCTGAAGCTCAGTCCAGCCCTAATGGGGCTGCTTTCACTAATTACAAGGGATAATTATAGAACGAAGTGGTGGGCAAATATTAGAAATAAACTCTCTTCCAGAGGTTTATCACTTCAGTTTTGCTAATATTGAGGCTGGATCAGGCCAAGTACATAATTAGGAAATTGGTGATACTGAACTTCCAAACCAGCTGAGCTAAATCACAGACCCACCATCCCATTAGGAAACCTAAAGGTTCATCCCAGCAAAATATCTTTCATCTCTTACTTGCTGTAACTATTGATGAACCTTCTTCATGGCTTTAAAACTTTAGAGAAACCCCCTCAGTAATTCTGGAGGATGGATTTAGCAAAACTCCATTATCACCAAGCTGATGCATCAGGTAAAGCTAAATCTATGGAGCATGTTTTTCTAGGCTGTGTATTTTATTCCTATTTGGGACAAAGAAATTTCAGTTCCTTAAAAAAACAAAACAAAAAACTTGCCTGGTCAAAGAAAGGAATTTAAGTCACTTTATTTCAGACCGATTGGTTGCCAAATTTTGTTACTTAGCAACAAGGATATACTGTAAAAATGTCACCTTTATAGGACATGAAGACTAAACTGTATATATTAGAAGCTGTTTGAGTATTCGTTAAGAGGAAAAAAATGTCCTTTTTGTCTCCAATGTTACTGTAAATATTTCTTTGTATCAACTTAGGTGAGGTTATATAGCCACATTAGCCACAGACAGTAATGATTATGATGTGATTGATACTGGATACTTTGAAGAGTTCGGTGAACTCAAGAAAGCAACTGCCATGTTTATCACAAAGCTTCTAAACCATTTTGGAAGATCCTCCCACCTGCAAGTTGACTACAGTCTTGATTTATGGGGGTTCTTAGTATGCATGATCAGATAGATCTGAATGTTATTGTTATTATATTTCATCTGTTCAACTTTGATACATGGAAGTGATAATAGGTTTGGAAACTTGGTTTGGGGAGGTGGGGAGGGCTGCTACCTTCTCAAGTCTTAAAGCCCTATTTATCAGCAATGACTTGGTATTCCTCAAACTATTTCTCAACTACAAGATTTCCTGTTCAGAGTACTGTTGACTTAAATCACTAACAACATTTGCAAATATTCTGACTTACTGTAGGGTCTAGAGGTCATCTGAGGCTCAACTAAGTATTTTGTTTCCTTAGAGTTTTTTCTTTGGCAACTTTAAAGCATATCTCAAGCCTGTGTGGTCCTGTCCTCCCATTTCCTTTTATTGGTCTGTGAGACTCAGCATTACAAAGCAACAAATAAATCCTTTCATTTAATTTTGATACCTTTTGAAAAGCTCGGATTTCATTCTCAACTATCAAGTATGATAGTTTACTCTGAAAATGGTTATGGTGTTAGATGAGGTCCACCCTCAGCAGTGGAAGTTCACATGCTAACTCTGGGCCAGTCACTCTTTCTCAGCTTAATGTACTTCACAGGTTGCTGTGGGGAAAAATTGGAGGCAGGCATGTTATGCATTTTGCCTTGAGCTTTTGGAGGAAAAGCAGGCTATAAATATAACAAACAAAGACACCTTGAACATTTAAAAAATGAACAGAAGATCTCTTCAAAAGCAAGTACAGTAGTATGCTATGGATTAGGAGAGAACCTCAGGTACGTGCCAAGTTTAGTGGGTACCTTTGAATTTTTGTAAAGATTAATTTTGCTTTTACCCAAATGCAAACTCCAAGCATATTACACAAAGCAAGGTTGCATATTTTCAGTGATTTCAAGCTCATTTAGCATCCTGTTCTATCATGCCTACATAGGTAAAACTTTACTTTAGTTAAAAAAATTTTTAGTCAAAATACAAGTGAACAACTAAATGGTACTCAACAGGAGCAGGAGACATTAATATCAGGGATATGCACAATAATAATCTATTCAGCCCTAAACTGGCACCTCACGTTACCATCAGCATAGCAAAACAGTCATTTGATATGTGGTGTTTGGGTTGTGGCTCTCATATCTAAGATAGAATTCATCAGGGCATTTGCACTAGGCCTAAAAGACAGCCTTGATTTCTAACAATACACAGTTGCTTCTGTTTATATTAAATTATTAAATATAACTTTAGCTAGCCATTATTTCACTATTTTAAAAAGGCCTTTATACTGACCTTTTAGTAGATGCAATTTTATTTCAGTTAATTATAAGACAGAAAATGAATTAGCTATTTTTACAGAAGTGGCTAGTATTCCCTGCGACACTCTGTGGAAGCAAAAGTTGGACTTTGAAGATGCAGGATAGGAGAAGAATTGACACTTTAGAACTTTGGTGTTGGAGAAGACCCCTGGGAATACTGTGGAAAACCAAGAAAACAAACAAATGGATCATCCAACAAATCAACCCCGAGTTCTCACTAGGGGCACAAATGACCAGGCTCAAATTATCCTACTTTGGACATTAAGCAAAGACTCTCTGGAGAAGGCTATAATGCTGGGAAAGGTGGAAGGGAAGAAAGGATGACCAGCAACAAAGTGGATGGACTCAGTTACAGTGGTGATGGGTGCACCGTTGGAAGACCTGAATGACCAGGTTGGAGACAGATTGTGACGGAAATAAATGTTAACTTAACCAAATACACCCAGATCGAAATACCCAGAATCATGGACCTCATCAACCTCTGCCTCACCACCTATTTTCAATTCGATGGACAAATATACCAACAAATCAGAGGCACACCCATGGGATCACCACTGCCAGGACTCATAGCAGAGATTGTAATGCAACGCCTAGAAACTATAGCACTGCCACACATACAGCCTAAAATATGGATCCAGTATGTAGATGACATTTGTTATAATAAAAAAGAAACAACTAGAGAAGACACATGAAACCATTAACAACATCTTCAAAGGAATAAAATTCACCAGAGAGGAAGAAAACAACAACACTCAACCCTTCCTGGATGTCCTCATCAGCAGAGGAAACAACAGTAAATTAGAAACCCAAGTTTATCAGAAGACAACCCACACCAATCAAGTACTCCATTACCAAAGCAACAACCCAACCTCCCACAAGAGGAGCTGTGTAAGAACATGATTCAAGTGAGCTCAAACGCATTGCAGCAACCTAGAACAGCAGAAAAAGGAAAAAGACCACCTATACAACATCTTCCAAAAAATGGATACCCACGTAATTTTATCAAAAAGTGCCTGACCACTCAACCTACTACAACACAACCCACACAAGCAATGAAAAGGATCACACTGCCATACATCAGAAATGTCTCAGAAACCACCAAGAGACTATTACAACCACATGGCATCTCTGTAGCACACAAACCAACAAAATCACTCCAAAATATCCTAAGTAAACCAAAAGACCCAGTTGCCCAAGAAGAAAAAACAGGAGTCATCTACAACATACAGTGTAAGGACTGTAACAAACACTACGTAGGAAGACAGGCAGAAGACTAGCAGAGCGCATCCATGAGCACCAACTAGCAATCAGAAGACATGATGAAAATTCCTTAATTGCACAACACATGGACAGACTCAACCACAGTTTTAAGTGGGAAACTGTCAACATTTTAGACCAAGCCAAATCCAAATATGCAAGAGAATTCTTGGAAGCCTGGTATTCAGATAAGGCAGCAATTAACAGACACATAGAGATAAACAGCATTTACATACTATTCAAGAGACAAAAGATCAGGAGATGTTTCACCAGCATTCAATCACCAGCAATCATCTCCAGCAATCATCACCCAGATAAGCAAAGGTCGCCACCAGGCACACAATCAAGCAGTCAACAGATGCTAATCAGTGAACTACCAGAAGAGCAAAACAGAACCCCCACCCCCACCAGTACTGGCAAAGCAGGCCACAGCAGATAAATAGAGAGCAAACCTCACCCCATTTTAGCACTGAAGATGTTACCTAGCCGGGTCATGAAATGTTTGCAAGAAAAAAACCAAGCTCAGAGAACCCCAAGGACTCCACGGAAATAAATCTATCTGCTGTATGTGGTTGATAAGTTTGATTGATGGCACAAAATCAATCAAAAAGACTGAAGTACTGTAAGTTGAGTGATATATTTCTGATGTTTCTTAGAGTCACAGCATGACAAGAAATTTATTTCTTAATAAAGCACAGGGTCTGTGTATTTTAATTCATACTGATTATCTTTCCTGTGAAAATATGCACAGGATGGTTCCATGATACCAATATCACGTGAACTGTGTGATGAAAAGTCTCACTATAAGTTAAAACAGTGATTCTCAAAGTGGGTCCACAGACCATTAGTGGTTTATGGAGTACCATGGTGGTTTGCTGTCTCCCTGTAGTCATCAGTCAGAAGCTCAGCCTCCACCTTACTACATTCATTGCCAGTCATCCGGCTAGGTCCTACTTCAGCCACTATCTCTCCATGTTCACCACCAATCAGCTCTTTTGATGACATGTAGTTCCTGTCTAACATTGATCCAGGTACTAACCTCCTGATAAAAGAACAGAAACAGCTTTCACTGATACAAAAACTTTGTATTCAGATATTTCTTTCAAAGAACATTCTTCACCAGCAAGTTTTAAGTGTTGGTATCATACAGCATGGAGTACAAAAAAGAAAATGTAAATGGTGAATAAATACTTAATTTTGGAGTAAATGGTTTGGTATAAAAGTTTTAAAAGGCCTTTTAAAATGGAGGGCATGAGAAGGCATATACAAATGTAACCATAATCATTATTTTAATCACCAAAAATGTGAATGTCCATGCCTTTAAAGACAAAAAGTAAGGAGAGGTTTTGTTTAACTGAGTGGTCCTTGCATTATCCAAACATTTAAACTGCTGAAGTTTGAGAAACATTGTGTTGGAATCTAACCTGGAATGGCTTTTTGCACTGGAGATAATCAGACCAGGCAGACTTGTCATAACATTCAATCTTCCACCCACATATTAACATTCCTGGTATGCAAGGCAAAGGTGGAAAAAATACCATCTGCTGGATGAGCAAAAAAAAAAAAAAAAGAATAAAGCAAATCAGGCACAATTTATAAAAGGTTTGACATCTTGACGATATATTAGCAAGTGTTTTTTCCAAGGCAAAACACAGACATACCATCCTATCAGATGTTTACCTCAACATTTCAGTAGTTTTCATAATTTGAAATTACCAAGCAGCCACACCTAATCCCTGATGGTTGTACAACAATTCAGTGAAGATCACACAGTGGTTTCCTTTTTTTTTTTCATAGCCCTACCTCCAATCCCAGAATGATAACTTTTCCTGAGAATTTTCCTTAAAGTCTTGACCTGAAGAGACTAACAAGTTTAGTAGCGCAATCCTACCAGATGTTTTCCTCAAAATAAATTCTATAAAATTCAGCTGAACCTATTTGCCAGCAGGCAGGGTAAGAAATACAACATAACAGCCAAAATTACAAAATTAGCCACACGATTCCCTTCCAAATAAGGGTGTTTAGGACTATGGGGTTGAAATCCCACTTTCTGTTAAGCTTGGTGCAGATAACAGAATTGCAGGGAGCCACTGGAGACAAATGATAAAAGGCCTGAATATTCTCAGCCCGAAATTAATCAGTAAAAAGTCATCTAAGTTATGGTGTACCCACTGCAGAAAGCTGAAACCAAGGTTTTGCTCAATTTGTCAATCAAGTCTAAAAGAATTAAGCCTTTAGCAAAAGCTTAACTTTATTCATTAATTAAGTTTCCCCATCCAAACCACCCATTATTTTAAGGACACCAGAATTTGTCCTAAAAAACGACAAGGGAGGTTGACTGAACTTTGAGTTGGCAACATGGAAAAGACCAGATAAATCAACTCTCTCGCCAAGGGGGAGTTTGAGCCCCACCCAAAGCTGCCCACTTCTACTGTAAACTCTTATCCATATACGCACAAACCGTTTTTTACATCCCTTATGAGATTAAACGGCCATCAATGGTTGGTTGGATGTTGCTTTTTTAAAAGCGGGTTGCTCTGCTTGATGCCCTAGGACAGACTTGTTCAGAAATTGCGCAACTGGACGCTAGATCTTGTTTATACGCTTACGCCGAAATCAGCTCCACCGAGTTCACTGGGCTTACATCCAAGAGAAGGCGGGCGGACCAGCATCTAAGCGACAGCCCCACTCCGTGGATTCACCGCCCGCGGCCCCCAACCCAACCTCGCCTCTTCGCACCTTCAATCCCCGAGAGTCGCTGCCCCCTCCCTGTTCCGCCTACCTTGCTCGCAAGGCCCCTTGTTCCGCTGCTCGATGGGGCGCTCGCCTCGGCTCTGGGCGCGCAGGCTGGCGGCCCGCAGCTGGCAAGTGCTGGGATAGGTCAGGCCGTCCGTGCCGCACACCGGGTAGCGGCTTTTGCAGACGCACACGCCGGTGGCCCCGCGGCTTTTGGTTCGGCGGCGGCACTCCAAGCCGGCGGCGCAGCGTCCCCAGACGACGGCGGCTCCGCCCGAGACTCCGCTGCCGCACGCTTCTCCCTCGCCGCGAGCGCATCGCCAGCAGCAGCCGCAATTGTCACGCACCTTGCCCAGAGGGCAACCCCAGGCTGGCAGCGCCGGGCAATCGTCGGGGGCGCAGGGAGGGCAATCGCCGGCGGGAACGCCTGGTTCCGCCAGAGACGCGGAGCAGAGAAGCAAGAGTAGGCAAGATGGAGCGCACCAGATACGCCACATCGTTGAGAGAGGCTGGGCTGGACAGGCCTGAGGTGGTGGGGACTCCTCTTCCTGGCAAGGGCTTGCGAAGGATCTTAATTGCTAGTGCAAGATCTGCGTTAAAAGAGGCAGGAAAATAAGACTGGAGTCAAGTCTCCGCCCCGTTCTCCGCCTGCCCAGGCTCGCCGTTATAAACAGAAATGATGGAGAGCGGGTTTGTGGGGGGGGGGGCGGGGGGGTAAGGGGTGGGAGAAGAGAATAAATCGGGGGTCTGGGCGGTAAGTTTAAACGGCACAGAAAGAGTTACTTCGCAAGGCGTGTTATTAGCGTAGCTTATTAGCTTTTGAAATTCCCTGCCGCCAGATGTGTGTTGACTGCTAGTTTTAAAGAGCTGATGGATCATATGTCAACTGGAAATTAACCAGGCTTTCGTTTTGTTTGTGCTACTTTCAGCCGACTGGAAAGCAAGAGCGAATCTAAACACAGGAGAACCTCTCTGTCAGTAGCAGTGCTCTTTTCCTTTTTTTTCAAGTGAAGTTTATTAATAGATTTTACATAGTTAATAAGAAATACATTCAAATAAAAAGAAAAAAGAAAAAATATAGCAAGATAGGTGTGAAAAAGGAAAAAAGAATAGTAAAGAAAAAAGAGGAAAAAAAGAGAAGAGAGAAGAAGAAAATAAAAAAGCAGAAAGCTTGAAAAAAAAGTTAAAAAATGGCTTCCAATATCCCTCTTGGTAGTTATATATACAATTCTAATCAAATCACACTCTCCAATTTCATCACAACTCCCTTCTTTCTAATCATCAAAACCATAAACCACAGAATCATTTTCTTTCTCACACAAAAAGTCCAGAAGGGGTTTCCAGTCATTGATGAATGTCCATAATGATGCTTCTGTAATCAAAGAAGTCAATTTGTTCATCTCAGCAAGTTCTGTCAACTTCACCAACAATTCATCCAATGGTGGGTAATGCCAAATCTTTCCATTTTTGTGCGTATAGTAATCTCCCCACCTGGCTCTTCTTTAACTGTTTATCCATCAATCCTAAAAGGAAAAGTTGCTCTTTTCCAAGGCAGGGGCTGCCCTCAGCCACACAAGCTTGAAATTGCCGTCTTTTAAGATTTGCATATGGGTTCAACTTGTAAAAATGCAAAAAAACATTAAAATGGGTGGAATTTTGGTCTAAGTGAACCGGTCTCTTCTTAGTTTTGTATGTTTTAATTGTCTAGTTTTGTTTTCCCTTATAGAACGTGGCTCCAAAAGGAGAACACCTTAGATAGATATGGATTAGGAATCTATCATCCCTGAATATAAATGAGATAATGGGAAGCTTTGATATACTTTTGTAAGGCAGCCAGATTATTGATTTACACATCAGTATGCATGCTTCCTCAGTTACTGAAGTAATTACAGGTAATCCTCACTTACTGACTGCCTCGTTCAGCAATCATTCGAAGTTATGACAGGGCTGAAAAGTAGGTTTACGACTGGTCCTTGAACTTGCAGCTGTTGCAGCATCCCCATGGTCACATGATCGCCATTCAGGCACTTTGCCACTGGGGTATATTTACGATGGTCGCAGCATCCCACAGTCACATGATCGCCATTTGCAAGTTTCACTGCTGGCCTCCAACAAGCAAAGTCAATGGGAAAGCCAGCAGGAAGTCATAAGTTGCAGTCACGTGATGTTGCACTTAGCAACCCACAGTGATTCACTTAATGACCACAGCAGAACTGATGTAAGTCTGGCGTGGTCATGTGACATTTCACTTAACAACCGTGTTGCTTAGCGACGGAGTGGCCAGTCCCAATTGTGGTTGGTAAGTGGGGATGACCTGTATACCCTACTCTAGGGCATGCTGGAAGAGTTGAGTAAACTCAACAGGGTCAGGGCCATAGAAGCTTCCACCGGGCAGGCATGGTAATAGAGAAGACATGGTTCCTGGGTCCCCCAGATTAGCAATGTGCTGGAGTGTTCCAGCAGTTTCAGATGTTATTAGTCATGCAGAGATAATGGGAGAAAGATGGCACCATATGTAACCAGGTCCTAAGCAATGAAGGCTTTATAAGGGACAGCCAATACCTTGAGCTGTAATTGGAATCCCACTGGTAACAAGCGCAGCTCATGGAGCAGCAATGGGCAAAATGAGGGTTATAGGGCAAAATGAGGAATGTCCTAACTGCTCTTGCAGACACATTCTGGACCTATTGTAGCTTCCAAGTGGTCTTCAAGGGCAGTCTCATGTAGAGTGCATTGCAGTAGTCCAAACAGGAAGTGACTAAGGCATGAGTGACTGTGAGAATAATGTCTTGATCTAAATAATACTTCTAAGTTCTTGCCAAGAACTTTAAACAAGATCCACCCCATCTGTTTGTTCAGCCTGAGATCATTGTTGGAAAATAGTAAAGTATTAAATGGTCATTAAAAATCTGCATGTATATTTATACAGAATTGGAAGTAGGGGTAGACAGGCCATCGGATCCAACCTCCTGCTTGGTGCAAGAATTGAAACTATATATTTTAAATAATCCTTAGCTATTAAGTAGTACAATTTTAAAGGTTAAAGTAGACAACCTGTGACCCACTGGGTCATCGTTTCAGATATATTTCCTTACCTAAATAGAGAAACAGAATGACCAAGGGCAAAAAAGCAGTGGGAGTGTGAGCAACTTGCGACTTGCTGCCGGCTTCTTCATTGGCTTTGCTTGTAGGAAGCTGGCAGGGAGCATCAGACATCTTCCTTCCTTCCTTCCTTCCTTCCTTCCTTCCTTCCTTCCTTCCTTCCTTCCTTCCTTCCTTCCTTCCTTCCTTCCTTCCTTCCTTCCTTCCTTCCCCTCCCTCCTCCTCCTCCTCTTCTTCCTCCTCCTCCTCCTTCCCTCCCTCCCTTCCTTCCCACATATAATATAGGCTTGGGTCATTTGCCTTCCCCTCACTCCTCAGGAGGGTCCCTATGAAGCCTCCTCCTCCTCCTCAACTGACCTGCAGAATTGCCTGCCACTTTGCTGGGGGGAGGTGGAACAAAGGGAGTCACAGACCATGAGGAAAATTGCACCCCTGCTCCCCATTCCAGCATGTCCCCAAGGGTCCCCTCCCTCAAGGGAGGAAGAGGGCTCATCTGTCGACCACTGACATCCAGTAGCCAGCCCTACCTCACCAGCAGGCATCCGTCAGTCCGTCAATGCCCACAGCTGTTAAGAGATGTCAAATTTCTGTCTTGTTTCCAGAGCAAACAATTGCCACTCATCCATTGGGCCTTGCTGCCAGCTAATTGGGTGCAGGGGACAGAGGGAGGCGAGAAAGAGGTCAGAGATATGCCCATGATGATCACGTGGCTGACCATGGCAGCACAGCATCACAGCATTGCTGAAGCAGCCACAAATTTCCCAAATTTTAACCCCACAGGAATAATGGATCCCAGATTTTGGACGCATTCTGTAAGTTAGCCCATTTGAGGTACCTTGGTTCAAAAATTGTTGCCCTATGATGCGCCGTTTCACCCAGTTGAATGTTACAGATATGAGAGTTTTAGTAGTATATAGATTATTATGAGGTAGATTTGAGAATCCTGGGGGAAGTCCAATTGTTAAAATACTTTTTAATGTGTGATTATAATAATATTTTGTTTGTTCTGTTTTACTTTGGACTGGTCAGTAAGTGTGATAAAGAATGAGATAGTTGAAATTATGGGACCCTTGATGGATGTCCATTCTTATATTTTGAGACAATGGTTGAACGTGTAATACACTGACCTTTCTGCCAAACACTGCAGTGCATAGCCTGTCTGTAGCAGCTGCTGATCAAGCAAATTCTCAGTTCTCCATGAAACAGCCCATTCCTTTTAAAAAGGCACTCAAGCTAACAGCTGTTATTACAATACTTTGCTTGGGCAGAGCACTTCAGAATGCAAGGTGGAATGCTCCGGATTTAAAATAAAGATGCATATGAATCCTTCTCTTGCGTGCAGAGAGCAGCACATCTAGCAGAAGAGTTAACCATTTTTCTCTGACATGCTTTTTTTAACATGCAGGGAACTTTCTTTTAAAAATGAAATATATTGGCTGACTTTGTACCACATGCTAAGCATGTTCAAGACTTAGCAATTCAAGACATACCATGTTCAAGCATGTGCAGCTGCATTTATACAACATGCTAAAATAGGCTTATTCTAGCCTTAATTATTTTTGTGGTGGTCTAGGCGGTTGTGTGAAACTAGCCAAATTGGTTAGTATATGTACTGTTAACCCTGAAAGCAAGTTATCTCCATCACCAAGTAGAATATGTTGTATAAACATCGTCTCTCCACTGGATACTTAGCAGGAAAGAGTAACACCTATGTAAAGTAGTACAACCCACCTAGTACACTTCTCTATCACTGTGCCTGCTCTGTGGAAGCTTGCATGGCCTTAATCCAGCTCGGCTTACTCAACTCTTCCAGCAGGCCCTAGAGTCAGCTATATGGGTAGTCCTCACTTCCTGACTGCAATTGGGACTGGCAACTCCATCACTAATCAACATGGTTGTTAAGTGAAATGTCACATGACCATGCTGGACTTATGACATCAGTTCTGCTGTGGTCATTAAGTGAATCACCGCAGGTTGTTAAGTGCAACATCACATGACTGCAACCTGTGACTTCCTGCTGGCTTTCCCATTGACTTTGCTTGTTGGAAGCCGGCAGTGAAGCTTGTAAATGGCAATCATATGACCATGGGATGCTGCAACAGCTGCAAGTTTGAGGGCCAGTCATAAACTCAGTTTTTCACCACCATCATAACTTCAAATGATTGCTAAATGAGGCAGTTGATAAGTGAGGACTACCTTTAATTACTTCAGTAATTGAGGAAGCATACATATTGATACATAAATCAATAATCTTGCTGCCTTACAAAAATATATCAAAACTTCCCATTATCCCATTTGTACCCAGGGATGATAGATTCCTAATCCATATCTATCTAAATGTGTTCTCCTTTTGGTGCTGTGGTTTATAAGGGAAAACAAAACTTGACAGTCATAACATACAAAACTAAGAAGAGACTGGTTTGCTTAGACTGAAATGCCACACATTTTTACATTTTTTTTTTACATTTTCACAAGTGAAATCGTATGCAAATCTTACATGCAATTTCAAGCTTGTGTTGCTATTAGTATCTGAGTAAAAGTTTATAGTAGAAGTGGCAAGTCTGGGTGGGGCTCAAACTCGCTCTTGGTGAAGGAGTTGATTTATCTGGTCTTTTCCATGTTGCCAACTCACAGTTTGGTCAACCTGCCTTGTTGCTAAATTACTTACGGGTAATTTATCACAACTTGTAGGTGTTTGCCTTAACCTTTGCCTTAAGGTGCTTGCTTGTGTCATTCAAAATCAGAATATTGGGTTAACATAGTATTCACTCTGAATTCTCGATACCTGCACAGAGAGGAATCTAAAGTAGCCCTGTAGAAGTGGGTTTTTCAAGACATTCCATCTCTTTGTTGTTGGTTTTCATTTGTTAAAAATCCCCCCTCCCCCATACAAAGGAGTAGGGCAGTGTTGTCCAAACTTGGCCACTTTAAGATGAGTGGACTTCAACTCCCAGAATTCCCCAGCCAGCATGGGGTGGCTGGGGGATTCTGGGAGTTGAAGTCCACTCATCTTAAAGTGGCCAAGTTTGGACAACACTGGAGTAGGGTCTTCTCGAAATTCAGCCATGATAGCTTTCATCCCAATCAGACCACCGACGTATTGTTATTTTACTATTTTTTCTTCAACTGTTAGAAAAAGAAATTAAAAATCTAACACAATTTCCTAGCTAAACATATACCTATCTCTAAAGAAAATAGCAATTTCTCTGCTTCATTTACTTGAATTTCCTTCAGCTTTTGGGCTAGACTCAAAGATCAGAGGCTGTTGAGGAGACAGTGAACCACCATACTGTTTAGGCTCTCCCTCCCCAGTTCAACTATGCTTCGTTCTTTAAAAACTCAACCTTTTCTATCTCTAGCAGGAGAGAGGCTGGGGAGACTCCCTCTCTGTGTGACCAAGAACACACTTGCAGATGCAAATTGACCGACTGGCGTAAGGTTGGCCAGATGTAAATGTCAGAGTTTGGAGCCTGCACAGTTATAGGAACTCCCAAAGTGGCTTAGAAGATCAGTGATATGACAATATATGTCTAGCGGCTTACAATTTAAAATATGTGATATAAAGGCAAGTGAGAAAGAAGAAGGGGGAAGGATTGTTTTAAAACATTTCATTTCAAAGACTTGAGAAGCTAAGTTTTGAGATGAAATTATGTGGAGGCCAAAGTGGCTGGCTTTAGAACAAAGGAGGACAAATAGAGGGGCTGTTTCAGTAAGTTCTCAGAATTCTTGCAATGTGGTTATGTCGCTTATCACGAGGCAAAAAGCCAGTGCTTTTTGCTCTGATTGCTCTAGTAATTCACTGGTCTTTAACTTTTTAATTTTTATTTGCTGGGTTTGAGGGCTGTAATTGAAAAGCTTAGCCTCATTGCTTTTTTTAAGTATATGTCAAATGCCCTTTGTGCTACCAATAGAGGCTAATATGTGTGGCTCAGGGTTGAACTGTGGAGTCCTTGGGGTTCTCTGAACTTGGTTCTTTTCTTGCAAACGTTTCATGACCCAGCTAGGTAACATCTTCAGTGCTAAAATGGGATGGGGTTTGCTCTCTATTTATATACTGTGGCCTGCCTTGCCAGTGCTGGTGGGGGTGGGGGTTTTGTTTTGCTCCTCTGGTAGTTCCTTGATTAGCATATGTTTACTGCTTGATTGTGTGCCTGGTGGTAACCTTTGGTTATCTGGGTGATGCCTGCTGGTGAGGCGATCTTCTGGTCCTTTGTTTTCCTTTCTATTGTCTCTTTTGAATAGTGTGTAGATGTAGTTTATCTCTATGTGCCTGTTGATGCCTGCCTTGCCTGAATACCAAGCTTCCAGGAATTTCCTCGCATTTTTGGATTTAGCTTGGTCTAAAATGCTGACAGTTTCCCAGTTAAAACTATGGTTAAGTCTGTCCATTTGTTGTGAGATTAAAGAATTTTCATCATGTCTTCTGACTCCTAGTTGGTGCTTGTGGATGCGCTCTGCCAGTCTTCTGCCTGCCTGTCCTACATAGTGTTTGTTACAGTCCTTACATTGTATGTTGTAGATGACTCCTGTTTTTAATTCTTGGCCTACTGGATCTTTTGGTTTACTTAAGATGTTTTGGAGTGATTTTGTTGGTTTGTGTGCTACAGAGATGCCATGTGGTTGCAATAGTCTGTTGATGGTTTCTGAGACATTTCTGATGTATGGCAGTGTGATCCTTTTCATAGCTTGTGTTGGTTGTGTTGTAGTAGGTTGAGCGGTTAGGCACTTTTTGATAAAGTTGCGTGGATATCCATTTTGTTGGAAGATGTTGTATAGGTGGTCTTTTTCCTTTTTCTGCTGTTCTGGGTTGCTGCAATGCATTTGTGCTCGCTTGAATAATGTTCTTACACAGCTCCTCTTGTGGGAAGTTGGGTTGTTACTTTGGTAATGGAGTACTTGATTGGTGTGGGTTGTCTTCTGATAAACTTGCATTTCTAATTCGCTGTTGTTTCCTCTGCTGATGAGGATATCTAGGAAGGGTAGCGTGTTGTTGTTTTCTTCTTCTCTGGTGACTTTTATTCCTTTGAAGATGTTGTTGATGGTTTCACGCATCTTCTCTAGCTGTTCCTTTTTTATTATAACAAAGGTGTCATCTGCATACCGGATCCATACTTTGGTTGTATGCGTGGAAGTGCCATAGTTTCTAGGCGTTGCATTACAATCTCTGCTATGAGTCCTGAGAGTGGGGATCCCATGGGTGTGCCTCTGATTTGTTGGTATATTTGTCCATCAAACTGAAAATAGGTAGTGAGGCAGAGGTTGATGAGGTCCATGATTCTGGGTATTTTGATCTGGGTGTATTTGGTTAAGTCGGATGTGTTGTACTGCTCATATGGATTCTTTCGCTAGTTCTGGGTTTATGGACGTAAAGAGTGCTGTGACATCAAATGAGACCATAATTTCATCTTCATCTATGTGTACATCTTTGATTTTCTGCAGGCACTGTAGTGAGGAGTTGATAGAATATTAACTGTTCTCTGTGAGGTGTCCAAGCTTTTTTTGTCAGTTCTTTCGCTATGTTGTATGTTGGAGTCCCTGGTAGAGATACAATTGATCGGAGCGGTATGTCAGGCTTGTGTATTTTTGGTTGTCCATAGAGGTGTGGGAGGATGGGTCCACTGCTTTTCATCCGCCACTGTTCTTCCTTTGTGATCTGGCCTTTCTTAGTTAGGTCATTGAGGGTTCTCTTGATTAGGTTGTCTAGTTTCTGTATTGGGTTGGGTTGGTGTTTACAGGGATGTAAGTTTCTTTGTCCTCTAATAACTTTTTGGCTTTTTGCAGGTATTGTGATTTATCCATAATAACTGTGGTTCAGCCTTTGTCTGCTGGAAGGAGGATGATGGTTTGGTCCTTCCTTAGGCTTTTGAGGGCTGCTCTGTCCTCTGCTTTGAGTTGGTGTTGATATCGTGCTCTTCTGATCTGTGGTATGATTGTCTACCTTATGTTTTCTTGGGTCTCTGGGTTGAGTCCTGTCATTCTGAATGCTGCTTCTAGAGCTGCGCAGAAATCTAGTTGATTGGCATCGTCCATGTTATAGTTGAGGCCTTTCTGGAGGATATTGTAGCAGATAGTGGCTGGCTAGACATGTTGATTACCCATTCTGGTTCGGGTACCTCTTTGTTTCCAGGGTTTGAGTAGTTTAGTTTAGTTTAGTTTGAAGTAGTTTAGTCCAAATACACAAGCCTGACATACCGCTCCAACCAATTGTATCTTTGCCAGGGACTCCAACATACAACATAATGAAAGAACAGACAAAAAAGCTTGGACACCTCACAGAGAACAGTGAATAAGCAAGCTAAATGGCTCCCCCTGGAGGAGAGAAAGCAGATGCGATGGGGCCATCCAAATCCAGGCAGAATTCCTGCCTCTCTTAAGAAAAGAGACCCCGTTTTTGCCACGAAGAGCCAAGGGGTGGTCTTGGAGGGTTGGGAAAGCGCCTAAGGAGGTGCCCAGCTTGAGGCTCTCTAGTGAGCTACGGATTTTAGTATGAAAGGAGGAGGAAATTATTCCACACATGGTGAATAATGATATCAAATATATTTAATGAATTCAATGTGCAATATAGATTTTTGTCTGGGGTTCACCCACTTTTCAAAGGGCAACACCTAGCAGGCCAAAAAGCAAAGTATGGTTTATAGCCAAAAACAATTCTGCAACTCTGACCTAATGTATCCATTACTATGAAGAAGGTGGTCCTTATTTAATGACCGCTCATTCAGTGACCATTCAAACTTGCGACAGTACTGAATGAGTGGTAGTTATGATCAGTCCTCGAGGTTCCAGCCATCAGTGCCCCTGCAGTCATGTGATCTTGATCCAGGTGCTTGGCAACCGGCCCAGATTTCCTATCATCACAGTGTCCCACAGTCACCTGATTGCAATTTCTGACCTTCCCTGCTGGCTTCCCACAAACAAAGTCAATGGGGAAGCCAGCAGGAAGTCAGAAGTCGCTTAATGACCCGCATGGTCCTTGCTTAACAACAGTAACTGGGGACTGCCAGAACTGCTGTCACTGTGGCATGGTCACGTGATGTTGATGTTGCACTTTACAACCGCATTGCTTAGCAACAGAAATTCTGGTCCCAGTTACCGTCGTTAAGTGAGGACTACCTGTATTTCAGTATTAAATTAGATTACAGTTCTAGGTGGTTTTAGTGTCTTGGGGCATATCTGCATCTAATGTTTAAGCTTTTCCTGTCCTGTGCCCATGCCGGCTTGACTCTAAGCCAGTTTAATAAACTCCTGTCCAGATGGAGACACTTTGGCAGCAGCTTACAAGGTATTCAATCTTAACTGCAAGCTACCATGTCCTCCCATTGGACAATTCCTGCTGCTGTCCCCTCCCACCTTTCTCTCCTGGGAAAGCAATGGCCAATCGGTTTCTTTTTTGTGGGTGAGCTTCCTGGTCATATATACTTTTATCTGTGTATGTGTGAGTGTGTGCATGTATATATATAGAAATATAATGTGTGTGCACATGTGTATGCATATACACAAACATATACCCACATATGCAAGCATGAACATACGCATATACAGATATATTTGTATATACACACACATAGTCACATACACACACGTGTATATATAGACACACATACATGCAAAGTTACATTAAATTTATATATACAAAATTAAAAGATCAAAAAGTACATAATGCACACACAATAAAATCCTTTTTTTTAAAAAAAAATCTTTTCTTACTGCTGTATTTATTTCTAAGGATTTTTTAACCCACCATTAATACAAGCATTGCAGTTACACAGTCAGTATAATTCTTGCCCTGGAAGTCAAGTGCTGCTGGTTCAAAGTGCAGCAGATTTTTAAAAATTATTATCTTCTTTTCTAAGCTTTCTTCCATAGGTTATTTGGGCTATCTGGGAGCTGAGGGTGAAACCCTTCTAGCTGAGGTGACTGCAAAACTGGTGAAATGCTAGAATTGCCCTTTAAAAAAATTAAGCAAAGGAGATGTAGGAAGTTCGGGGGGGGAAATATATATAATTTTTTTTTAAATTGCGCCGAGTCTCAAACCAACAATATTTGATTTATAAGGCAAAACCAACGGTGCTATTGCAACAATCGGAGCAAAGGGGAAGTCTTAGAGCTAATGGTAAGCATTGGCCCAGTTGAAGACACGTTCCTTCCTCTGCAAAGTTGCCAAAGAACTTCTGGAACTGGTCTGAAGGACCTGAAATGCTTCAGCCCAGACAAGAGCACTCAAGGCAACGTAAGAGGAAACAAACTCCTTCCAAATTGCAGCAGGGAGGTCATATTTGTAGTGGGAGGGAGGAGGTGAATAAAGGCCAGTGTCATTGGTTTCTGGCTTCAAAAATGGTCGCTGTTCCATTCTGGAGATGAAGCAACCAAGCAGTGTTTGTGTTCACTAGGTTGGGATCCTGCTCAGGATGAAGGTGTGTGGGGTTGTGTACTTTTTAAAAATCAGTTGATTCATGTACAAGGTCCAGTTTCATTTCATCCTGGCATTAGTGCATGCACATCAATGGAGAAGAAAACATCTGCCTGGTACACAACTGAGCCAAGAAAAGATTGGAGAAGACAGTTGAATCAGCCTGGGCTGCTCCTTTGATCTCGCAGTGACAGTTTTTCTCTGGAGTCCTAAACCAGCTATTGGCAGATGAGAATAGTCTCTCCCACAGTATATTCCAATGACAATTCACAGCAGCTTTTTAGGAAAACAGGTTAAATGTAGCGAGCCGATGAGATGCTACAAGGATTGTTGCAGTGATCTCTGGCCTGTGCTGATTAATTGTTGTGATTAAGACTGCATCAGGCTGACCTCTCAGTTCTTCCTCTGCTAGGGAAGTTGTTCCACGAAGATTAATCATTTGCTACACACGGCTTTGTTAAAATATTGGACTTTATAGAGGGATCATAACCAAGCTCTCTCCACCATTTTTTACCCAGCATAAGATAAGTATAAAAATAATGTAAGGCAGAATGTCATGACAATTTTTGAAGAACAAACCATTTTCACAAGGAATGAGGCCTTGACAAAGCATAAAAAAGCCTATGGATTCCTTTTGTTAGGTAGGGTATAGATAATGCCACGTTCAACCACTATGTTCTTGGATTACTCAATTCTCTTCTATGAGTAGGTCTCAATTCCATCATATGGGGCGGGGGGGGGGGGAGAATCAGGAAATCCCATTTAGGGTGACCCATGTTTCTATTTAACTTCAGTGGTATCCTTTATAAAACTTGGATATTGGTATATTAACATTTAAAATATGTTTTACCAGTGTTACATAGCCGTAGAATATTATAAACTTCATACTGGAGATATGGAACTGCTGCTGGCTGTGACCAGTAGCTGAACTGACATCATATGGCGAGCTTCCTGCAAAGGTGAGATCTGAACCAACACCTTCTTATTTGTTGTTCAGAATCCATACCTTACTGCACTACTATCTTGTATACCCTTACTTTATACTAGCTCTCATATCTTTCAAATCCAAATAATGTAAACTTTAAAAAAAAATAAAAGATTCATGTATCTGAGTTTCGATCTAATGCTATTTTCCAAGGACATCCTTATTCCAAGAGAGGAAAGATGAATGGAGAGAAAACCCTCCATTCATCTCACCTGAGATCATGTCAGAGCAGCTCAGCCAGGAATGCTTGTGGCCCTCCACATCTCTGGGTGCTTCCAAAGTTGCTACCAAAGGCCATTTTTTAACGTGACAGAAAAGGGAAATTATTGACTATATGGGGAATAATCATATTGACGCCTTTGAACTTTGGTGTTGGAGAAGACTCCTGAGAATACCAGGGACAACCAAGAAAGCAAACTGATGGATCAGCAAACAAATCAACCTGAGTTCTCACTCCAGGCACAAACGGCCAGGCTCAAATTGTCCTACTTCAGGCACATTATGCAAAGACCAAGCTCTTTGGAGAAGGCTCTAATGCTGGGAAAGGTGGAAGGAAAGAGAAGAAGAGGAGACCAGCAGCAAGGTGAATGGATTCAGTGATGGTGGCAATGAGTGCACCATTGGGAGACTTGAAAGAACAGGTTAGGGATAGATCGTCGCAGAGAAAATCTATCTACGTGATCTCTAGGAGTCAAAAACAACTTGATGACCCACAGTCAATCAGTCAAATGTAATTAGGTTTAATTCACTTAATGTCCATATTTCCCACCATCTCTGCTCGCCCTATGCATGTACAGGGAGGGCAGGCTTTGACTCCCTTCCATTAAACCGTGTCATCTTGCTGGACCCCAGAACTGTGCCTTTCCTTTGACAGCCTCTCAGCCAATCACCTTTTTGACTGGAAGCAATGAAATTTGTAGTCAAACATATCTGGAGAGTACCAGAGTGGAGACAATTGCTTTAAAGTCCTTGCTGTTGCATCCGTGTTCCAAATAATATTCTACCATCTGTGGTGACTTCTAATTTGTAACACAGTCAAAATTCTATCAGGCTTTACAGTAATGCATAAGCTAGAAACACATCTATTTTTTCTATTTTTTCTCTTTTTTCCTCTCTTTAAATATTACAGTGTTCCAGAAGGGTTTTTAATGCTCCGTGTTGCTGTGATTCAGATCCTGTATAAATGAAGTGGTTTGGCTTTGTGGCGCAGATGGAGGCTGTACACGGTGCTGGAAAGTTTCTGTGCAGGTGTGAAACCTGGAGCTCTCGCTGTGCCTTGGAAACCGCACAGAAATATACTGCTGGCTTGGCAGCCTCCTCTGGAGGAATCCTGAGAGAAGCACAGGTCACATCTGATCTGTCTATGCTGTAGTTTTCCTTTTCCAGCTGTGGAGTGTTTCCTTCTATGGAGTAGCCGATGAGCTGTAGCTCTTTCTGTCCACTGTTGTGCTCCTGCCGAAACCAATAGATAGTGAAGTAGGTACGGTCATCGTGCTCACAAGTGATGTCTGTCTGGGCCCCGGCTTGGATGGTTTTGAAGCGTTCCTTCTGGGTCACAGTGACCCCGTGGCAAAGACCTGTGAAGACTGGAGAGAGGACAAGGTCCATCCTGGGGGAGTTGCTTAACACTGTACACTCTGTCACACTTCAGATCCAAAAGTGCTGTTTGGTTAAACGTTTCTTTCTCTTTGGGAGTAAGACTTACTCTCCTTGTTGCACTAATGTTTGGTATTAAATCCTGCTTACGTACCACCAGAGAAAGGCTTAGAAAATTCACAGTCCGGAAGGGGGTTGTGGGAAAGCCACCAGACCAGGCTACTAGCTTTACGGCTTTTAAATGGCACTTTGTTTTCCCTTTGCTAAATTAAATGGATCCCACCAAGAACAGGAATAGGATGGACCAAGCTTTCTATGGTTTTCCCGGCTTCTTTCTCTCAGTCACGTTATTTTTAACGCGCATGTTGTAATACGAGGGACTGGAATACAAAAGACACCAGTCTGATTCCTTTCCCAGCCACATTAGGTGAATTAAGGCCAGGCACCGTTTCTCAACCCAGCCAATCTCACGGGCTTGTTCTACAGATCAGTTCGGAGAGGTTCTGAAGTGTGTCACACTCAGTACTCTGGCAGGGCGTAAATAAGATTTCCGCTTCTTCATCTGAAGAGAATGCCCAACACAGCTGATCACGACATAAAGGACAGAAATAAATTCAAAGGCAATACAGCTCAAATGCAAATATGTTGTGAAATCATTATAATAACAAATTATTTAAAGTGTAATATATCAAGTATATTTTGTAACGTCTACATTAATAATGTTCAGGAAGGAGGGACGATAAACAGGCATCACGAGCTGGATCACTTCTCCTCTAGCAGAGGCTTCTCAGCTCCTTTAGACAATGTCAGGATTTTCTCATGGGAAAGAAGTTCATCCCGTTATCTGTACAACAATATTATGGCTATATGAGTCATGTGACAAAGTTGTTATTGTTAGTGTAACTTGTGACTGTGTGTTGTGCACGTATACTGCTAATTACTGCCACCTATTGGCGTGTGTATGCTAGTTACCCAGTGTGGGTGGGCATGGAGTGCCAATATAACTGGAGCATTGTATGCCCAGCTTTGTCAGTTGCAGTTGTAGTTGTAGTTGCAGCCACTATGTAGATTTATGGATTATGTAGTTGTAACTAATAACCAAATAGTGTACCTCTTCTCTGAGAGTTTTTGGCTAGAGACTTTATGTTTGTGGATAAGTCTTGGAAGCTGAATTTATGAGAAGAAGTGTTTTTTCCTATATTTTGTATGCAACTTGTATTTTATGAAGTTTTGTATTTTTATCAATAAACAACCAGATAGTATATATTTTCTGGCTGAGTTTCTTTGGAGAACAAGATATGGACATTGCAGTTTGACAGACCTATCATGCTGGTGTATACTTTTTCCCTGGGCAAAGGGTTTCTGGGAGCACTGCTGTACTCTGCGCAACAGACAAACCTCCTAATCTCTCACTTCTTGATCAGTTTGTTTTCTCAGCTACTTCTATTTCCTGCTGCAAAAAGTTTCTCTTCTACTGACATCTCCCTCAGTAACTTTTTTCCCAACATCAATGTTCAGTGCTTTTTCGAGCTTTATCTATCCACCTGAGAAAAGGAATTCCTACCTGCCCATAACTGCACACCAAGTACCTTCCCCAGCATGTCTCCTCTTGCCAGAAAAGTCACAGCTTGGCATTTGCCCTTGAATCTTGGCACAGAGGAAGCTCTCTGGAGCACCTCATCGGTGGGCAGAACGGCTTCTGGGCCTCTCTGAGCAAGCAGGAAGTGAAGGTGGGGACCTGCAAAGACCGAGGAACTCATCTCCATTCCAGTTATGTAACTGACTCTTTAACATATTAATGGCAGATTATGACATGGCATTATTAGCAATGAAATTAATGAAATAAGAAACATTTGCCAGTTCTTTTAAAATTAAATCAAGAGAGCAATTAATGGCAGAAGGATATAATTGTCAATGGCTTTCCCATTTACAGTTATCAGAAAGATTCAAAATGGACAGAAAGACTTATGGTATGGAGCGCAGTAAAACAAAATTTGAAGTACAATTGTGCACCGATGATGAACATGTAATTGTTAAAACGTACAAACTTTTGTTGAAATTTGAAACAGAGGAAGAACAGGTTAAGGAATGTAGGATAAAGTGGGCTAAGGATTTTGGTTATAATATACAAATGGATCAATGGGAAAATATGTGGTTAAAGGAGTTGAAATTACATTGTGTTACGATCTGAAAGAGAATTTTTATAAAATGATGTATCATTGGTATATGATGCCAGAGAAATTATCTAGAAAGTATAAAGGCACTTCAAATATATGTTGGAAATGTGAACAACATGAAGGGACATTTTATCATGCTTGGTGGACAGACATTGATAGAGAGGATTTTAAAGAGTAATATTCAACTGAAGTCAGAACTTTTCCTTTTAGGACTAATGGATAAACAATTAGAAAAAGATGGAAGATTATTTCAATAAATGATTACTGCAGTGAGATTATTATATGCCCAGAGATGGAAAGATTTGACACTACCCACTATGGAGGAATGGTTGGTGAAATTGGCAGATCTTGCTGAGATGGACAAGCTAACTTCTTCGATTAGAGAGAAGACACCATCTGCATTTATTGGTGACTGGAAACTTCTTATGGACTTTTTGCATAAAAATGGAGAAAAAAAGGAACTTATGATTTATGGCTTTGATGATTAGACAGCATAGATTATAGAAAAAAACAGTACTATGATGTAACTTTAGAGAGAGAGGTTAAAATATAATTATAACTGCTGTGAAGAATATCGGAAGCCACTTCTTAGTATCTTCTTTCTTTTCTATTTTTCTTTAACTGTTTTCTTTTTTTGCACTTTTTGCTTTCTCTTTGCTTTCTTTCTTTTTCTCTTTTCTTCCTTACCTTATATTAGTTTGTATTAGTTTTTATCGACTTTTTAAAAAAGTTTTAATAAAATATATATAAAAGAAACATTTGCCCTTTCTTTCTTTCTTTCTTTCTTTCTTTCTTTCTTTCTTTCTTTCTTTCTTTCTTTCTTTCTTTCTTTCTCTCTCTCTCTCTCTCTCTCTCTCTCTCTATTTCTTTTCGTATTCTTCTGGTACAATATCTCATGTGTTAGCAGCACTGCATCTCAAACTTCAGACCTTGCAGAGTATTTTCGGTGATTAGACAGTCTCTTCAGTGCAAAGCTCTTCTTCCTTATTTCTTTTCAGAATGGATTTTGAGCATACAAGAATTGTTCTTTTCTTGTTGAAAAGCTCTTCCATGATGGCATTACTGTATACCATTTCTAGCAATCATGAGAATTAAGAGAACAAACTTTAGATTTAAGAAGATTTACTTTTTCTCTTTTGTATTATATGTAATAGACAGAAAAGCTGATTCCACACTGAAATTAAACACAAATTTTCCAATATAGTTGAGTTTTTCATCTGTAAAATGTCTAGACTCATTTAACCAGAGATATGACCAAAATCAGCAATTTGGTAACTTCTCAGTTTCCTGACATTCCGCTGAGTGGAAAAATTTCCAGTTTCTGTTTTTAACTTAAACTTTGATGAGCATTTTTTAAAATAAAACATCAATATACTGTTTAACCCACATTCTGGGTCATCCAGTGAGACCCAGGAAGCTCTAAAATGATAACCCCCAGAGATCTACATGGTTTCTACCCTGATGATATTCAAGAAGCTAGTAAAGATCCAGCTGTTCTTCCAGGCTTCAGGGCAGGATGATGGCTGAGCCGGTCCATTGGAGTTTGTTTGGTTTCTAAGTTTGCCTTCAGGCTGTTTGTGATTTTCCCCCCCTTACTTTTAATTGTAAACTACCCAGAGTCATTAGGAGCATGTAGCATATCAATTATATGTATGTATGTGTGTGTGTGTATAAATAAATAGAAAGGCAAATAAAATGAATTCTAATTTTTCAAACTGAATATTTTTTAAGTCTTGATTTTATTTTATACCCTAAAGTCTAATAGCATCTATTGATAAGAATGTTCTTAGAGAGTAGAATTTTGAGTTTTTGCAAGTCCTTTGGAGCTTGAAGTAATCATATTCACACAATTCGCTTCATTTTTATTTACACTAAATCAAACTGAGTTTTTGTCTTCAGTTAATTGACTTTTGCTGTATTATTCCAGTATGCCATTCAAAGGCCAAGGGCAGCCCTCACCGTTAAAAAAAAAATTGCACATCTAGATATTTTTGGAAAAAGGTGGGATGCTTTTATGCATAAAATAGACATAAAATTTATATCTTATGACAGAGAGCAATAACCCCACAAAAATTTTCAACTTTCATAGAAATAATTTTTACTTATCTGCAAGCAAGCCAAAGATTGAGTCTTTATCATTTAGGTTTCCACCGTATTTATCTAACAATGACATTATTAAATGGTTAGATCAAGGTAAGGGGGAAACTCATGTGAATGACATCTTTCCTCTCCAGCTGTTATTGAATGAGATCCAAGTAACAAGGTTTTTATTTTCCATTGTGTATTTTTCCTTTTTTTAAAACAACTGTATTAAGTTTTAAAAAGCAAAAATATAAAAACGAACATGAACTAATAATCAAGAAGAAGAGTAGAAAGCAAGAAAGCTAGAAATAAAGAAAGAAATCTAAAGTGGTAGAAAACAGAGAAGAAAAAGAAGAAAGAAATACAAAAAGAATGACTTCTGACTTCTTATTCAGCAGATATAAATGAATCATTAAATAACCTCTTACTCTAGAACTACATCTTAATGTACCTATTTTGCATAATCTATTAATTCAACTAATCATCAAATCCAATTATCATAATTTCATTATTTTCGATGTCCTGAAAAAAGTCCAAAAGGGGCTTCCAGTTAGCATTACATGTTAATCAGTGGTTTTTCTCTAAGCAAAGCTGTCAATTTTGCCATCTCAACTAACTCCATCAACTTCACCATCCATTCTTCCGCTGTAGGTAATGTTGAATCTTTCTACCTTTGCATGTAAAAGTCTAGCTGCAGTTATCATATATAAAAACAAAAGTCTATGAGTTTTTTCCAATTGCTTATCCATCAGTCCCAGAAGAAAAGTCTCTGATTTTGATTATCTATTAACCTTAAAAATCTTCTGAATTAATATATGGATTTGAGTCCAAAAATTTTTAGCTTTATTACACGTCTACCAAAGATGATAGAAAGTCCCTTCTTGTTGTTCGCATTTCCAACATATATTTGAAACCCCTTTATACATTTTTGATAAACTTTCCAGTGACAAATACCATTGATACATCATTTTATAGAAATTCTCCTTCAAATTATAACACAGTATAAATTGTAACCCTTTCATCCACATATTTTCCCATCGTTCCATTTGTATATTATATCCAAAAAATTTAGCTCATTTTATCATACAATCTTTAACTTGTTCATCTTCTGTTTCAAATCTCAACAAAACCTTATACATTTTAGCAATAAGATGTCCATCGTTCATACCCAATTCTGTTTCAAAGAGTTTTATTTCTTTCAAACCCATATATCTTTTACCACCTTTAAATATTTCTACAAGTTGTTCATATGAAAACCATTGACATAGATGTCCTTCTGATTTCAAATTCTCTTTTGATTTTATTTTAAATTCTCCTTGGTGAATATTGAGAATATTGCCATAATTTAACCATTTTTGCTTAATTGCCATTTCTTTCCTGTAAAATACTTCTTGTGGAGATAACCATAAGGGTATTTTCAGACACAATCTAGGTTTATATCTATTCCAAATTCTCAAAATGGCACATCTAATAAAATGATTCTTGAAATCTACATTAACCTTAACTTTATCATACCATAAATAGCCATGTCACCCAAATCTTAATTTGTGTCCTTCCAAATTCAATAGTCTGCTATTTCTCAACAACACTCATTCTTTGCAACTAAACTAGATAACAAGCAGCAAAATACAATTTGAGATCAGGCAAGGCTAAACCTCCTCTTTCTTTAGCATCTTGCAACTCCTTATATTTACCTTGTGGATTTTTACCTTGCCAGATAAATTTAATTACATTCTTCTGCCATTGCTTAAAAGGTAAATCAGTAGTCACAACTGGTATTGTCTGAAACAAAAATATCATCCTAAAACATTCATTTTTATCACAGAGTTTCTTCCCAGCAATGAGAGTTGTAATTTCTCCCATCATAACACATCTTTCTTAATTTCATTCCATGCATTAACATAATTATTCTGGAACAACATACAATTCATATTTGTCAGATTAACACCCAAATATTTTATCTTTTTCTCAATCTTGAAACCTGTTTTATTCATCAATTCTGTTTGATCTTGTATTTTCATATTTTTTGTTAGCATTGTTGTCTTTTGTTTGTTAACCTGAAATCCAGCGAATGCACCAGACTCTTTTAATTTTCTCATTAGTATCTCTATCCCTTTCAATGGATCCAACACCAGCACTAAATCAACTGCAAAAGCTCTCAACTTATATGTCTCTTTCTTGATTTTTACTCCCATTATTCTGTCATCTTGTCTTATATCTCTATTTAAAACTTCCAAAACCAAGATAAACAAAACTGGGGATAATGGACATCCTTGTCTTGTACCTCTTTGAATTTCACATGGTTTCATTAAATCTCCATTGATGATAATTTGTACTTTCTGTGATCTATCTATCTATCTATCTATCTATCTATCTATCTATCTATCTATCAATCAATCATAGAAAGTATATATCGATTTAACTGATGTTATAAAATTCTCACCAAAATCCATATCTTCTAAAACTTTAAACAGAAAAGGCCAATTAAGATTGTCAAAAGTTTTCTCTGCATCCAAAAAGATCAATGCTGCTTGTTTTTCATTGTGCTGTTCCAGATATTCTATAACGTCCAGTACTGTTTTAACATTGTTTTTTTACTTATCTTTTAAGCAAAAATCCACATTAGCCTTCATGAACAAAATCTTGTCAAATTATTTTTCGTCTATTTGCCAAAACCATTGTAAATAAGTTATAGTCATTGTTTAGTAATGATATTGGTCTATAATTTGTAGTTAAGTTTAAGTCCTATCCCTCTTTATGTATTAAAGCAATATTAGCTTCTTTCCAAGGTTGTGGGATCCCATCTCCTTGCAGAATAAAATTCACCGTATTTTGAAGTGGCTGTAAAATTTCGTCCTCAAAACATTTATAATAAGGCCCTGGTGATTCATCTGGCCCAGGTGCTTTTCCTAATTTAATGTTTTTTATAGGTTCCGAAAGTTCCATTATTGTTATAGGTCTATTCATTATTTGTCTTTGTGTATCTGTAAGCTGTGGTAAGTTTTGCAGTTTTAGATAATCGTCTCTTCTTTCCAGAGAAATGTCCTGTCTTTTATACAAATGAGAATAATACTGATGGAAAGCTTTTTGTAAAGCCAAATTATCTGTTAGAACTATATTTCTCTCTTGGAGTCTCAATATCATCCTTTTTTCTTTCTCCTTCCTTAATTTATAGGCTAACCACTTTCCTGGTTTGTTTACAAATTCAAAATTCCTTTGTTTTATGTAATTCATTTTAGTTTCTATTTCTCTTACTGTCAACATAGATAACTGTTGCTTATAGTTTGATTTGATATAAAATGCTTGTCTTTGTTGGCAATTCCTTTAATTCTCCCTCTTTTCTCTTAATCTCCTGTAAAATAGCTTATGTTTTCATTTGTGCTTCCCCCCCCCCCCAATTCAGTATTACACTGAATGAAATAAGCTCTAATAAAAGCTTTACTTATATCACAAACAACTTAGTAAAAGGAGGTGAGGATGTTGTTTACATTACTGGTCTTTGCGATGCATGTGAGTAGCACCATCACTGAGACTACATTAGTGGCATGATCACAATTTCCTTTCGAAGGCCTTTACTGCTTTTAGATCTTTCGCTGTTTTTCAGAAACTGAAGATAACAAAGTCATGAATACCATAAGTAATGATTTCTCTATTGTGCCCCCTTTTAACATCACTTGGGATGTGTCTGTCATTTGATTTCATGCTGACGTTAAAATGTGGCAAGGAAAAGACTCCCAGATTCTATCACTTGAAAGAGCAGTGATTTAAGCGATGGCAGTAAATCTCTTACCTGACAAGGACCAGAGAGCAGTAAACAACAGGAAGCTCATTTGTGGCAATAGGGCATTCCAGCAGAGTCTTCTCTGACTGGGCCAGCTGTGCCTACATCAATGTAAGGTGTAACGGCAACAAAATGCAGTTGTGACAACAGGAAATCACGTGAGCAGGGAAACCAGGATGGAACCATTCGAGCAAGGAAGGTTAAAAGAATCTCAGATAGAAAGGTCTGTATGTCTAGATTGAAGAACACTGTGAATTCTCTTCTATTGATATAGGAATTATTTTAGCCTCAGAATATTTTGCAGAAGTATTCTCTGAGATCATTCTTTGAGTCTGACCAAAGGGGTTCTCCAGCTGCCTGAAAGAGTTTACTCAATAGCACTGAACATATGCTATCGTTTCGCCCTGGCTTTAAGACGTCCCAAGCACTCCAAGACCAGTCCATCTCCTGGGTATAGCAGAGAACTAAGTGCTGCATTCCAGCAGGAGTATCAGTCAACAGTGGTGCACCTAAATAGGTGTAGATCTTCTACCTACCCACCCCCATTAGACTCCGGACATACAGTAACAACTGCAAGTACACATCCTCTCCAGACAGCCCAATGTCTTCTCAAAGAACAGGCTCTGGTGAGCCATGGCATTATTTGGTCAGCTCATATATGGCTCCAGACTGTTTGCTGTATGCAGTGTCTTGGATTGTGGCTTGAGATCCAGCCTTAATTGCAGCGCTATCAGACTTATGAAGAGGAAACATCTGGAAACTCCAGCAGGAATCAGTCATAAACCAGCTGTGATGGGCCATCCTTTCTACGGAAGGTGGGTTTTTTGTTTGTTTGGCTTTGTGGTGCCTTCAAGTCAGTCTTGACTCCTGGTGACTGTGCCTGGGCAAGCCCCTGCAGTTTTCTTGGCAACATTTTTGGAAGTGGTTTGCCATTGCCTCCTTCCTAGGGTTGAGAGAAAATGACTGGCCCAAAGTCACCCAACTGGCTTTGTGCTAAAGCAGGACTAGAACTCATGGTTTCTAGTCCCGAGCCTTGAACCACTATACCAAACTGGCTTCCATGGAAGAATAATGCCATCCCTAGTATCAAACCTTACAACAACCCTACGTGTGACATCAGTATTGTTGCATTCACAAGCAGGGCTGCCCACACAATGGTCTGGTGTATCATTAACACCTAACAAGAGTGGTCCAGATCACATTTCCAGAAAGACACTCAGAAATGTCCTCTTCCATGATATTGTAAACTGTGAAGGGGCTCAAGAAGATCGTTCCATACATCCAGTCTGCTTTTTGGGGGCAGGGGCGGTTTCCCCAAGCAGCACCTGTGGCTTCTAAGCGTGCTCACTCCCTATAGAACAGTAGCAATGAGTTGTTTTGAAGGTTTCTTTCCAAGAATTGTTCTGAACTTCTGAATATCTAGGGGGGAGGCCCCTCCAAGCGTTCTGCTGTTGCCTTTTTGTTTTTAGGGGCCCCATTTCAGTGCTGTATTCACACATGTTGCTTGGCTTGTGGCAGGAGGATTTCCACTTTCTTCTCCTGCTCCTTCCTTCTTTCCTGCAGAAAAGTCAGCAATAGCCACCTCGTGGGCAACATCGCCTATCAAAGCTCGCTTTTCTAAATAGCCCAAAGAAGGTATTGGGGGAGATATGACCGCCTGCCCTACAAAGCCTCACTCTGAAGAAGGACAGCGCAGAGTGAAGCATTGGATAGCTGTTCAGGAGTCTTACCCTAGCTGCTTTCCTACCAACAGGAAAGGGACTTTCAAGGAGCTCTGGTGCAGCCGTTGAGTACTTTTGGTTTACTGCTCTGGAAAATCCTAGTGGAGCTGCAGCCAGAAGAGGGCCAGGAGTGCCCAAGACTTTGGGCTGAATTCCCACTGCAGTGGATACAGGAAGTCCCTGGACTTAGGGAAAGATGTGTGTGTGTGTGATCTGTCACCTGAAGCAACAGTCTCACTCTTGGCCCTGTTCATTTCTTGCCCGCTCAATTTGCTAGTAATTGAGGTCCTGAGACAGGATGGGTTCTGGTGGCAGATCTGAACTAGGGATACCTTGATTCACATATGAACTGAATTGATAATGAAGGAGAAGGCTTCTGAAATTATCGCCTTCACAAAAGCTAGGACTTTTCCTTCACTTCCCTTAATCTCTTTATAATTTTGTTTCTTTCTTTTTTTGGACAGACTATATGATGAGAATGAGGTGGCCTCCTTGATGACACAGCATTTTCTGCCTCACGAACAAGAATGGAAGGAGAATGAGCAGACCAAACTGTTTAACCTCTTCACAAAATAAACAATTAGACTCAACAGCCAGAGAGCATTTAGATTCATCTCAACTTTTAGAGTGATTCCTTCTTTGGGAGCAAAAGTTTTAGTTTTGTGACTGAGAAAACCAAGGAGTTAAGAGTTTTCCATCAGTGTGGACAAGTTGTTCCTGTGACAAGCTTCTGTCATGTGAAATAAGATATGGACCAATAATGCTATCATCCATCCATCCATCCATCCATCCATCCATCCATCCATCCATCCATCCATCCATCCATCCATCCATCCATCTATCTATCTATCTATCTATCTATCTATCTATCTATCTATCTATCTATCTATCTATCTATCTATCTATCTATCTATCTATCTATCTATCTGAGATACCAAGAAGGCACACCCTAACTGAAATAGCTAAGTAAGGATGGGATGAAGTGATCAGGAGATTTTGATTCCTAAGTTCATTTTTATCACAAGAGGATCACAGTCTTTAGTAGCCTGGAGTGCCTTTGGTCAGCTTCCATTGGCCTGCCAGCTGGGCCTCTCCTTGGACAAAGACAAGGACAGCTTGGTGACAAGAGTTCAAGCACTGGTCATTTCCAATTTAAATTACTGGAATTCACAAAGTGTTGGACTATCCTTGACTTGGATCTACAGATAGGGTCAGAAAGTAACAGCTATACTTTAGGCAATAATATAATTTAGGAATCGTATTTAACTAGATTTAAAGGAGTTGCATTGGTTGTCAATACTGTTTCCAAAGTATTAGTGAATGATGATGTCCTAAATGGTTTTGGATCTCAATATTTGGAGGAGCACCCCTTTTGAGGGTGCTGTTTCACTGAGAAAAATATATCTCATGGAGAAATGAGATAGGGCTTTGTCACTTATGGCAGCCTAATTATGGAAGCTGGGCTGTTGCTAAGAGTTTCATTTTGGTGCCAAGTGAATACCTGGCTATCCATTCTAAGCATTGGTTCTTAGTGACAGTATACAGGTTTGTACATTGTTTTCCTCTAGATTACCAGCCAGCCTTCAACCATAAGTTTGGGAATTCATGGAATTGCAATTCCAACACATTTTAAGGACACCAGATTGGAGAATGCTGACTTAGATTGTATGTTTTTTCTCTTGGTTCCATTCTGAATTTTCCTCAAACTGCCTACCTCGCTTAGTATGCGTTCCTATCACTTTGCTCATATATACAATGGACCTACTAACATAGTTGTCATTCATAATCACTGGTTCTTCCCTCTTTGCATCAGCCCACATGTCCATCTCCCCTCAGGGGCATGCGTTGTCAATGCATCCATTGTTACTCATGGGGACTTAGGTTTCACTCTATTCCCTTGCAATCTATTTGGTGCCAGATCTTAAGTGTTTCTACAAGTGCCTTTTTGTGATTTTTATCTTCTTTAGTATACTTTAATCTCTCCTTGTTATCACAAAGTCATGTTCCCCCTTCCTGGAGGCATCTCAGATGCCCTCAAAATGGAGACACACAATCTTCCTTAAAGTTTCTTCTTTCCAAGAAACTGTGTTGTTCTTATCTTTTCTTAAGCCATCCTGCCTGTAATCCTCAACTCTTTCCCCTGTCCAACATCTTATCAGGAGCACCTCCCACATTCAATTCATGCTTTCTGATGCAAAAAGAACTTTCCACACCTGAACTGGGAAAAAGCTACTTAGAGCATTGATAGAAAGGAACAGGACAAGACTAGTCTTCAATAGGTATTGTCTGTTTCTAGATTATTTGGTTAATTTCTGAATAAGCCTGCTGTATCCTGTCCATACCTAGCCACAATGGGATAGAATGTATTTATTTCTCTCATTTACCAATCCCTATTCTCCCCCTTCTTTATTTAATTTCCAAATGCATTACATAAACTGAAATTCTGTAACTTACAAATATAGTTAAATGCCTCTAGCTTGCAGAATTCCATCATAAAATAGCTGATTCCATTCCTTATATATTGGCTGTAAACTTATCTCACTTTTTAGAAATTCTTGACTTCCCAAAATGGCTGAGGCAGGTCCTGCCCTATGCTTATAAACTTATTTTAAAAGTGAGGCAGACTAAAAAACTAAAGTAATTATTTTATTTTCCATATAAAATAGCAACTCCTGTACCTTTACCAGAAGACCCTCCAAACCCTGTTCTTTTTACTCTAGGGAAAGATGAGAGAAACTTCCACATGATCAACCTTTCCCTCACTCAACCATTCCAAAGACAATTCATCCAGGCTGTTCTGAATATTTTCATAGCTATCCAGATGTCAGCATACTATAAGAGTGGGCATGTTTAAAAATCTGCAAATTTATAGAGTACAGAGAAAGCCTCCAAACAATTAGTTTGGTGTTTCTGGCCAATAACTAAGTACAGAAAACTTACCAGCCAATCAATGCTCCGTTGCTGACCGCTAACTTTGTGTCTTATCCCACCACTCCGGTCCATACCTAAACATGCAAACTTCTCCCTTTCCACAAATATAGAAGACAGTGAATTGCTAGCATCTTCCTGTTTCTCTGTGCTCATGAGCAAAATGTTCCATTGTAGGGATGGAACTTTCTGGGGAGCCCTCTTCCATTTTAACTCCAGTTCACACTGATCTGACTGTTCCAAGGGTGGTCTGGAAATTGTTTGAATGTAAACAGGAAGTGGTTTGATGGATTGTGGACATGTTCCAGCCTCCAGATAGAACATTTTGCATGGTGGCAAACCAACTTTGCCTTCCTGGCATGCTGGCAGTTCTGTATTGGGGCTTCTTTTCCTAACCATGGCAGCACCCGGTTACAGGGGGTTCCCAGCAGAGGGAAAGTGAGCCAAATGAGAAATTTCATCTGATAAGAACACAGAGTCCCCCTTCAAACACATTGTCATTTTCAAAACAGCATTTTACATGACCGGGCTTATATTACGTGAAGACCTAGCTCCCTAGAAAAGGCTCGAATGCTGGGAGAGGTGGAAGGAAAGAGAAGAAGAGGATGGCCACCAGTAAGTGGCGATGGGGACACAGTTGGAAGACCTGAAAGACCAGGTTAGGGACAGATTGTCATTGAGAAAACCTAACTATTTTGTCAGTAAGAGTCAACAACAACTTGATGGCACATAATCAATCAATCAATCAATCAATCAATCAATCAATCAATCATAATTGCAAAACCCTGGTTATGTCATGTGATGTGGGAGACAGGGGAATCATCTTGAATGAGTACCATCCTGCACATTCATCTGGAACTACACAAATGTTTCCAGCGTGGGTTTCCAGTGTGGCATTAGCCACAACTCCAGGGCAGGGATGGGGCTGTGGTGGTTGTTATTGGCGAATCTCTGGTGGCCTCCAGGAGCCCTGCCCTAGACATCACCAGATATGAGACCCTCTTTGTGAGGCTGGGCCATAGGGATCAGTGGGGATCACTTATCTCCCTCCCTGCAGTTCAGCTGCATCTCTGCCTGTGCTCCTAGACTCTGTGTCTGAGCTGGTGGTGGAGTTCCCCAGGCCTATGATTCTGAGGGATTTCAAGCTGCCATCTCTGGACCTGGGGTCACCATAGCAGCCGTGGACCTGGTTCAAGTTATTCATGGCCCAACTCACACACGGCGGGCCACATGCTGGATCTGGTGTTTGCCTCAGGGCAGTGGCATTGTGATGTAGATTTGGGGGCATTGATATCAATCCCCTGCCATGGAGAGACCACTCCCTGTTGGCCCTAGAGTTCTCAGCAGCCACCCCACATTGCAGAGGGGTGGGGCTTATTAGATCTTATTAGTGCCGCCCCAGGCACCTGATGGACCCAGTGCAGTTTTAGAGGGAACTTGGGGTTTTCCCTGAAGCTCTGGCATATAGTTCGGCTGATGCCCTCGTTGCTGCTTGGAATGAGAAAGCAATGGGGGCGTTGGACCGAATCGCACCTGTACAGACTCTCTGTGCATGTGGATCATAGAGTGCCATGGTTTACCGAGCAGCTCCGAGAAATGAAGCGACACCAGAGATGCCTAGAGCGCTGCTGGAGGCAGACAAAGAGTGAAGCTGACCAAGCACAGGTCAAAGCCTATATTAGGATTTCCCTTGTGGCAATGAGGGTGGCAAAGCTACTGACTTCTCTGTCCTTATTGCATCTGCAGATAATCCTCCAGCAGCTCTGTTTCAGATGACCAGGTCCCTCCTGGCTAAGGAAGAGCCGGGGAGCTCCTGCAGGGCCACTGTGAGGAACATTTTCAACATCTGTCAGATAGTCACTCGACTTCGCTTGGAGTTGGACTCTGGCTGGATAGATCCTTTGGAAGTGACTGAGACACATCTGAGCCCTGTTATCTGGGAGGAAGTTGAGCCGGTTAATCCTGAGGAGTTGGGCAGGGTCCTCGTGGCTGTGAGCTCAGCCACCTGTGTTCTGGACCCATGCCCCCCCGGTTGGTTAAGGCCTTCCGGAAGGTGGCATGTGGCTGGGTCTGAGCAGTGGTTAATGCCTCTTTGCAGGAGGGGATAGTACCGCCTGCCTTGAAGGAGGCGGCAGTGCGCCCCCTTCTCAAGAGGCCAACCATGGACCCAACCACGTTAGACAAATTTCATTCAGTCTCCAACTTTCCCTTTTTGGGGAAGGCTGTTGAGAGGGTGGTTGCCATGCAGCTTCAGAGGGCCCTGATGAAGCGGATTATCTGTACCCTTTTCAGTCAGGATTCAGGCCAGGGTAGAGCACCGAGATGACATTGGTCGCGCTTCCTGATGACCTTTGGAGAGCTCAAGATGGGGGTGGTGCAACTGTCCTGGCTCTCTTGGAGGCTTTCAATACCATCAACCGTGGTATCCTTCTGGACTGGTTCTGGGGGTTGGGAGTGGGAGGCACCGTTTTGCAGTGGTTCTCCTCCTTTCTCCATGGCCGGTTCCAGTCAGTGTTAGTGGGCGAGGAGAGGGCGAGCCCTAGGCCCCTGCAGTGTGGGATGCCTCGGAGTTTGGGTCTCTCCCCTCTCCTCTTTAACATCTACATGAAACCACTGGGTGAGGTCATCCAATGGCAGGGGGTACAGTACTGCACTGGCTCCCAGTTTCCTTCCGGGTGCAATTCAAGGTGCTGGTTATCACCTTTAAAGCCCTACATGGCACGCGACCTGGTTATCTGTGGGACCTCCTCTTCCGAAGAATATCTGCCCGTCCCACTAGATCAGACGGGAAATCCTGAAATCCTGCCAACTAGTGGGACCTCGGAAGCGTGTCTTTTCCATGGCTGCCCCTACCCTGGCAATTTGGCAGGCCCCCACCTTTTTAGCCTTTCAGAAGACCATCAAATCCTGGCTTTTTACCGAGACGCTGGATAGGATTGACTAGATGGAAATTATGGAATGAGGGCCATTGGATCTTGCTGTGGGGCATCCTAAGGGGATGATTAAGGCACAGGGTTTTGGGTTTTTTTTTTTTTTAATCATTTTACTGTTTTATGATTGCTTTAAAATGACTAGTTTTACTGTTATTGTGAGCCACCCAGAGTTGTTTAAGATGGGCAACTGTATAGATCTTTTAAATACATAAATAAAATAAATAAAAAAGGGAGGCAGAAGTGTAGAGAGAAGAACTTAAAATTTTTTGCAACATGTAGTATGTAGTAGTATCTTGACATTTCAGGATGTGTTTTTTTTTTAAAAAAAATTGTGAGTGTGCGTCCACTAGGGTTGTAAAGGAATTGATTCCTCAGATCGTGCTGGAAGTCCATTAGGACTTTGTTCCTAGCAGATTCCATGACAAAATCTTTGTACATCTTTTCTGTTAAAACAAATGTGACTTGGGATGGGATGGCTGGCAATCTTGCCCTTTTCATGCCTTTGATAGTAAAAATGTCATGCACACTGACAGCAGCGTGAGACGATTTGCAGAGAGACTGTTTCTTCTGATGGCCCATGGAACAACATAATAGGCCAAAAAGAAATAACCCATAGGCTGATTATTAAAGAATGATGACAGTGTCCAGATCACCAGTGCTACATCACAGCCAATAAAGATTAGCTTGCAGAAGAGTCATGCTCCATCTCTGATATTATGGCTTGTGGAGTTTACCAGTCTTTAGTTAGCTTTACACCCAAGCTTGTGTAACTCTCAGCACACTGCCATAGTCAATCCAGGCTTCTAATAAAATCAAGAGCATTTGATACGTGCTCTTAAGGAATACGTGAGCGTCAGTGTGGTCTGGTGGCTAAGGGGTTGGCCTGGGAGAGAGAGATCCAGGGTCCAAGCTACCCTAAACTGTGGGAGCTCCCTGGCTACAGTACCTTTGGCCAGCTACAATCTCTCAACCTGCCTCAAAGAGTTGTTTCTGCGAGGAAAGATTAGAGACAGACAGACACCCACCCTAGCTACCTAGAAGCGCTAGGCAAGACTGGAAATTAGGGGAAAAAACAGAAGACAGCAATAACAAATCATTTCCGTAGAGTTGTCCAACAAAACCAAACAACATGTCCATGTCCATCTCCATGAAATCATCAGGATTTGAATTCCACTCAAGGGGCTTTCCCTTTTCAAAAAGCCTAAGTGGACCCAACTGATTTGCCTCGGTTGCCCTCACGTTCTTATGAGAAAAATAAATCAGTGTTTTAGAAGGGATAATGGTGAAACTTTCGTAACAAAAACCGGCCAGGATGCCAAAAGCTCTGATCTAGGTAAAGGAAAATCCAAAATAAATACAATGGTACGAACTACTGAAATCCTTTGCTAAAGACCCAGATTAAGTGTTCTCCCCACAGTTCGTTCTCTGTCTCTGTCTCTCTGTCTCTCTCTCTCTTTTGCAGCAGATTAGCCTGTTCAGGTGGTGATGAATCTTTTTTAAAATAAAAAAAGAGGCATTCCTAGTAATGTGGGAGGATGGGGCATCACTTACAATATATTACCTAATGGAATAAGAGGGAAATGAAACAATGGCAAGACAATTCTACAAGCCTGGGATTGGGCAAAAGCACCTGGCTACAGAGGCCTATTTTACTTCAATGGACCAATAATTAAAATTTTGGAATATTTGCCCGTTTGGTAGCACTTTCTGACCCATTGTTCATATCCCAAACAAATACAAAATGTAAGACACATTTCGTAGTTGGAACCTGGTGAGAAGTTATGGGGAACTGCTTGGATCGTGCACACTGACATACAGATCGGTGGCTGCCTGTGGGACCGTGCAGTTTTGAGGATTTTTCCTGCCAGACCCCTAGACTGAAACGAAGAGGCTGGAGGGAACAGAGCATGACGTCTCCTCTCTTTCTTACCTCAGACTGAGACACCAACAAAGTTAGAGGTGGTCAAAATGTTCACACACTTCAGAAACGTTCTGCTTCGCTTCACATTCAGTAGAGCCTACATCATCACCAATGCTTCTGGAAGATGTGCATTTTGCACATTTTGCAATACTTGGACAAGAAGAAGCCTCCCTTATGTAAAAAGGCATCAACAAATGCCTTTTGGGAAGCACGCCACTTTATTACATAAAATGAAAGACAGATCCTAGGGTCGAAATCTGATCTTGCAGAACCAAAAGTGTTGTCCTTCCTCTTTGGCGGGGATCCCAGCTGGTCCCAGTTTTTCTTATAAATTGGGTCTCCTCCACCCCACAGGATGGTTGTTGAAGGACAGCTCTGTCAGAAGACATGAGAGAGAACAAAAAAGCACAGTCTGCTGCAAAGATGAACCATTCATCCATGAAAAGCCTGCTGTTCCTCACCTTGTGCCTTTGCTCCAGCCACTCCTTAGTTCCCCGTCTGCGTTTCTCTGTATTCCTGGATCCCAAGCACCAGACTTTCCTCCGATGGGACTATGATGATGAACTTTCCATTATGAGTTTTGAGTTTCAAGCCCAGTCAACTGGATGGGTGGCTTTTGGCTTCACCATTAATAAGGAGATTTCTGGAGCAGATTTCGTGATTGGTGGTGTTCTTCCTGATGGCAACATCTATTTCTCAGTAAGGTTAAATCACGGGTACCATTTCATGAGGAGCTTGGTTCTATGTGCAACATTGAGGCGGGAGGAGGGATATCTTGTAGTTTGAAGCTACAAGTGAATTTAGAGATGATGGTTTCACGTAACCAATGAGATATCTGAAGTGTCATTTATGCACTGCTGGGGCAATGTGGCATTTTCATTCTTGCTGGAGCCCAAGGACTGGTATGGCAGAAAAAGCATCCCTGATGGCTTTTGCTGTTGGGCTTGCTCAGTTCATGTTGGAAGGCACAGGAATCATTAATATGTCCATTTTTGAGGCCTAATTTGCACTCTGAAGGCAATACTCTCCCAGATCTCAACAAAAAAGGAAGAAAAAACCCTTCTTCCTTTAAAGGGGATGGGGAAATGCCAACAGTTTGGGAGTTTATTTTGTCTTGGTTTTTTTTCCTATTGCCAATTAATTTTATTACAGGATTCCTATGAAATGGAAAGTCTGGGCCGCCACCCACATCTGCAGAACTTCAGAGCAGATTCTTATTTTTTGACAAGAGTTCCAGGATGATTTTTCATTATAATATCAAGAGCTATGGCTTCTTCCTACAAATTACAAGCTAATCTTTGCCCATAAGCCTAGCCACATAAATGGGGTTTCCTTTTATAAAGTGTGTATACACACACACACACACACACACACATATACAAATTTGCAGCAATGCAGCCTAATCGCATACTGAATAGATAGCCAGCCACAGTATTTGTGGTCACTTATTCCCAAGTGAGCATAGATCAGAAAGCATCTGAAGGTATAAGAGGATGATATTATATACATACCTACCTGATAGCAATTCACGCAGCAAGGTGTGTGATAAATGAATGCAATGCTTCACCCAGGGTCATCCAAGGAGGTTCATTCAAGTGATGGTCTCTCCAACTGGATGGTCTCTCCCTCTATCCATCACAGCATATTTGATCTCTTGGGCTTTCTGAGTTCTTCCTGTTTCACTCAGGACTGGCATGGCGTGAACGAGGATACCATCTTGGAAGATGAGAGTCAAGATTATGAGCTGCTGTCCTTGACTCAGAATGCCACTTCCACCACCATGGCATTCAGGCGACCGTTCCGGACATGTGATGAGCATGACCTGGACATCACGGTAATCAAGACAATGGCACCAAATGCCAAATGCATAAGCAAGGGCATGAACACGAAGGACACAAAGCAGCAAGAATTTGCTGCCACCAGGCGTGAACTGCCTTTACTTGTTGCACCGGGAGAGCCTAAAAGATGTGCTTTTCCTTCCTATTGAAACAAGCAGCATTTCAAGGGTTTCTTTGCTGTCCAGATGTTAGCTCACAAAGGGGATGGGAGTTAGAACATAACACAAATAATGACTGAAACATCTTATGCAGTGCTATCAAAATGCAGTAAAAGTTGCAATGTAATAATCTTTAGAAGCCTATTCAAAATCTGAGAACACACTTAAAATGAAATGTTGGCAGAGGGGAGAGGGCTCCTTGGAGACTCCGCCTTGCAGATGCAGGTAGCTGTCTTCAAGGCATGAAAGCATTTGGATGGATTGTGCCTGCAGGCCCCGTATCTCCGCTCCATCTCTTTGCCACTGGCAAGGCAGGTAAAAGACTTCAAACAACCTTCCACTACTGCACAAAACAGCTAGAAATCTGAGACTTGATCACATCCCTCCCACACCCACACAGACACCCTTTCCAAGTTGCATTGTGCAACTTCATCGTGTCTCCTAAGTGCTGGTGTTTAACTTGGGGCAATTCTTTGCTTCCATACCAACCCAACCAAGGCCTTCAGTCCTCTTCTGATATCGCTGTCTCTTATCAGAAGTGAAGTGGGTACAAATTAGGAAAAAAGACATTTGGGCTATAGAAGCTCAACTGTGACCCAGCTAGATGATAACACCTAGCTGATTTGGGCTGATCTGGAAACGCTAAGCAGGGTCTGGTTAGTACTTGGGTAGGAGAGCACCAGGAAATTCTAATGATATCAACAATCATCCCAGAAGGAGACAATAGGAAATCAGCCTCAGTACAGTGCTGTTGTCAAGAAAGCTCCACAGGCATGTCAATGAGGTCAGTAAGAGTCATGCTTGACTAGAGGATGTGCCTTGATGTCCCCACACAAGATGTCAATGCTGTTTTCTTCTTGGTGCTGGCCAAAATCCTTGTTATTCATTTAATCTACTCTGGAGTATTGTCACTTGATCTGCTAGCTCTTACTTTAGTTGTAGTTGTATTTGCTGATTTATATTTAAAAACTGTGAAATGAAATGGCAATCTTATTTTCTTTACAAAGGAAAGAAGGAATACATTGGTTAAAGGGGTTTCCATGCATGTGGATGGCTGGGAACCCAAACAATGGAAGGAGAGGGGATCAATGGTTATGATCCCTACCCTTATCCCTAAAAAGGGTACGGGAATAAAATGCCCACCAGGCTCTTCCATCTAAATGAGAACATGGGTTCCAGTTGCTGCCAAGAAATCACTGAGCAGCAAAAGATAATAGGCACTCCATGGAAGGACTGGGACATTGGTGCGGGGGGCAATTATTTTCACAGAGGGCAGCAAGGATAATTGCCTTCCCAAAAGCAGCACAAGGACCCCCAGGTCTTCCACAGAGAATAATCACCACTTCCTTGAAGTTGTGAAGGGCTGTGCTACCCTCCCAGACTTCTCTTTAGGCAAAGGCAAGTCTTATGCAATGGTGACGCATGTTTCTGTTTTCTGCAGAAAAGGACTTCCAAGATTCCTAAGGGTGAATGAATTCAAGCACTTAAGTAGCCCAGGTTCATTGAAATGTTCTGAGCTACATTTTCATATTAGCTATCAAGTGTGCCATATGTTTGCCAAGTAACTCTTGGGCTTGAGATACATAATGGTATAGCATAAGTGAAATAGAAATAAAGGAAGTATTGAGGAATCAGTGTGGGCTTTAACACTAACATTGGAGGGATCAAAATATTGAATATGCAATCGGAGGTCAGCCAAACTGGAAAGCCTTCCGTTAAATTGATTAACTGATTAACTGATTAAAAGTTAAGCTGATTCTCCAGTGAGTTATTAAACAAAATGGGTTGTTACTGAAAATTTGGGATGCTGCACATATGCCATGCTAGCAATTTCACAGGAGAGCACTACAGTGTCATCAAATGTTTTTTTCCTGTGGTTTCCTTGTGTTTCTTTAGTCTCCCAAGTGAGAAGGTCCATAAATCTGTCTGAGTACCTGCGTATGCATTGAAGTTATGATTCCCAGCTGTTGGGCAGGCTGGGCTAGGAATCCTAGGAGTAGCAGGTCCAACACACATGGAGGGCACCAGGTTGGGGAACTTCTGATCTAAGCACCCAAAGGCATTCCTGCCATAATGCCTAAATATGACTGACTCCTTTGGAACTAATATTGGCACTCCTTAAATGTTTGTTTCAGAAACTGATGTAATCATACTTATCTGTAAGAATATTAGTATGAACTGGTGTCAAGATTCGTATGAGATATCTGGCGAGATAGACAATTGCAGTAGTAAACAAACAAGAGCTCCAGCATATTGAAAATTAGGAAGGTTACTCCCTTGGGGCTGCTGGTGAAGCTGAATGTCCAGGGATGTGTGATAGGACAGAGGACTTTCTTTTTCATTTGTGCCTACACAGGGTGACACACAACGCCTCATGGCTGCCTTTGGCACAAATGACACGATTGATTTCTTCAAAGGAAAAATAGCCTACAAATCTCTCTTCTTGATGCTGGTGGCAACTGAAGAGGAAATGAACAATCCCAAGGTCTATTATACGTACAATTTGCAACTAAATGATGTAAGTATCTAAAATTGAAGGCTCTTGATGGAAAGCTCTTTCCATTCCATAGCCTTCAATGGTCCCCAGCAGACTGATCTCTTTCATTCATTGGCCCTTCACTCTGGTGACCATGGGATACACAGAGCAATGCAAATCTCTTTTGAGATGAGAGTTCTCAGGCCTGAGATATTTACCATGTGTTTGGCTTCCCTTTTCAGTTTCCTATCCCACTGGATGACACCACCTATGCCTGTACCTTTCTCCCACTACCCATGGTCAAGACAAAACATCATATCTATAAGGTAACTGGAAAATCAAGCAGGGTTACATTTATCTGCTCTGCTGGTGAGCTTGACAGTTACCCTCCTCCCAGACTGTAAGAACTTTTCATTTGCTAGTATCTTCTATCTGGTCTGACCTTGTCTTTTTTTCTGTCCATAGTTTGAGCCCATAATCACGCCCCAAAATGAAACACTAGTGCACCACATCCTGATATATGCCTGTGGCAATGGAAGCGTGCTGCCAAGTGGAGTCAGTGACTGCTATGGAGCTGATCCGGATTTCTCTTTGTGCTCTGAGATAATTGCTGGCTGGGCTGTAGGAGGAGGGGTGAGTGGATAGATCTTCCAAATCAGGTTAAATGGTACCTGTTTCTGACTGAGCTACTCCACTGTTGTCTGAAAGCCTATCTTGCATTTGTCAAGATTTTATTTCATAGCAATTTCTGGGAATGAGGGAGGAATGATCCGATACGTTGAAATATCGGCTGCATAGGGATCATAGGGTTTGCTCAGCTTGGTTTTCTTCTTGCAAATGTTTCATGACCAAGTTAGATCATATCATCTGGGCTTTGACACAAGGGAGTGGGGTTTGCTGGCTGTTTATGCAGCTTGTTCTAACTGTCTGGGTTGGTGTTGTTGAAGTTTGCATGCCTTAAAGCTCAACAACACCAAGATCCCAACATCCTCACCCTAAGCTGCATATATTCTCCAATATCAGCCATGTATCATTTTTATATAGCTCTTTTTCAGGTATCAAGGGGTACAATTCACCACTACAAATTCCTAGAGAATCTCCCACTGAAATGAAAAGCAATTCTGCAAAGGTTATTACAAACGTCACCATTTTATCCTACAACCCTACATATGTATATTTAAAAGCAAAAGCATTGAGTTCCTTGAGGCTTTTCCCCTGATAAATACATCTAGCATTGTGTTTGAAGGATCAAATGTGCTCTTTCCCATCTGGGGAAGAGACCGAGTGGCATTACTGTCAAGTGACTCTCTCTCTCTCTCTCTCTCTCTCTCTCTCCCCATCTACCCTCTTCCCATAAATAAGCCTTACACATTCCCAGATGAAACTGGCGTCTCCATAGGGACACCAATTGATCCCCAATGGGTCCGGCTAGAAATTCATTACAGCAATTTTAATTTAATTCCAGGTCAGTAAAAGTGTGTGTGAATTGATTAAGGGTAACATGAGAGACACAAACAGTTTCCAAGGATAGAGGCAGAATGGAAAGATGTACCAAGACTGTACCAAAAGCTCTACAATTTTATTTGAGGAATATGTAATTTCTCACAGTCTTGCCCAAGGTGAGATACTGTGGAGAGGAGGAGGAGGAGTTCCATTTAAGTGAGGGGAGGCAACACAATCCAGAAGTGAGAAACATGGGAATAAAGCATTTCAAGGAGACTCTGGTTTAATTAACTCACTGTAATTCTGTCTGGGAACTCACTCTCACAGGTTCCAGATTCTGTTTTTACTGCAGACAAGTGTTAAAGACATCCTTCTGAAATCTATGTTGGTTTTGCTTCCTTGGTTTGCCAGTTTTTAGAGCGTGATGCCCAAGAGCTCTAAATCTGGAGTAGCTTTGGACTGCCATTTCGTACACTAAATGTACACATTTTGTAGAAGAATCAATGCATAATGGAAGTCATAGCCTTATTATAAGTAGAGTTTTACACTAAGGTTAACATTTGGGTTTGGAAGCTATTGTTAGTCTCTCTTTTGGAGAAGTTATATCAAATGCTCTGAAAACAATCTTGGGAAAATCAAAGAGTTTAATGTAACTATCTTTGGGCACCAAGGGATGTGGTAAGTGGATCGATATTGGAGAGCATGGACTTTAGGATCAATCTCAATACCTCTTTCCCATGCCTTCCTTGGCCACTTGTCCAAGTTGTCTGAACAGCCCTTCCAGGGCACAATATGTTTCTATAAATATTTATATCTCTGAAATACTTTTGAATGTCTTCATTACCATGATTTGCCATGACTGGGCAGTGTGGCCGGTTGGTTTCAAGAGATGTGAAGTAAATATCCAACAGCTCTCTCCACAAACCCATGTTTCTTTGGGGAAGTTCCATCTCTCCCAAATAGGTATCCTCAAGGGGTGTTGGGTTTCTATTTCCACTGCCCTCAGCCAGCATGATCAAGTTGGAACATATCTGGAAATACCAGTTTGAGGATGACTAGATAAGAACATCAGAAATTTCTATGATTTCATCTAATTTAGCCAGTACCTCTGGGACTTGAAGGCAAGGCATAGAAAAGAGTGGTTTATCTGATGCTTGTTCTATGTATCTGATACAATACTGGAATGAGTCCATTGGAGTTGGGCAGCTAATACATTCAAATAAATAAATATATCAAACATATCAAATAAATGTACTGCTTAATGTATAGTTCCTTAATGAGCGGAACCCACAAACAGCCTGGTGCTGTTTCATTCAACTCTGTTGTTTTTTTGTTCCCAAGGCTTAATTGATAGCTCAGGCCTGCGACTCTTCTATACCCCGGAGCTGCGTCCATACGACATGGGGGTGCTACACACAGGAATTTACACCTTTCCCATCCATTTCATTCCCCCTCGAGCAGATTCTTTCTTGTCTTATGGCTTCTGCAATACCAGTCGGTTTGACGAGGTAGGCTTGGCAGCCCTTAGCCCACTCCATCACAATCACCCTGGTTATCTTTATTGCACTGTTGGGTTCAGCTGGTCTTTCTTATAAAAATCCTACAACAGGTTGGATTCCTTGCCTTGCCTTGCCTTGCCTTGCCTTGCCTTGCCTTGCCTTCCCCTTCCCCCCCTCCCTCCCTCCCTCCCTCCCTCCCTCCCTCCCTTCCTTCCTTCCTTCCTTCCTTCCTTCCTTCCTTCCTTCCTTCCTTCCATTTGCCTGGACTACTCCCTGCAGTTTTCTTGGCAAGATTTCAGAAGTGGTTTGTCATGGCCTCCTTCCTCCTAGGGCTGAGAGAGAGAGTGACTGGCCCAGGGTCACCCAGTTGGCTTCATGCTTAAGGCAGGACTAGAACTCACGGTCTCCTGGTTTTTAGCCTGGTGCCTTAACCACTACACCAAACTGGCTCTCAATATTAGGCCACCTAAAACATTCCACAAGAGCCCCTCCTAAGCCTCTTGTCAGAAAACAGGCCCGAGGAAACTGACCATCTGAGCAATAGAATGGAAGGCACTGCTTCATCCTTTCCTTCCAACTCTTGGTTGGAAATCCCTCTCCCCAAGTTGTTTCTCTTCTTTTGCAATAAAGATGAAGAAACGTCAGCCATTATTTCCTCTACACTTTGCCATGAAACTGCGTTGTTTTCCGGCTACCTAGATGTCAGTTCCACTAGATAGACCAGACCACGAAATCAACTCCACAGGAAGGCTACAACTACTTTTACTGATATACTGGATATAATAATAGAATCTTGCAAGTCTGAGTGTCCTCCTCCTCCTCCTCCCCCCCCCCCCCCAGTTCAGTGAATTAGGGAGGCCTCTGTCTGAACTGCTTCTGAATGTTATCTTGTTCTGGACCTAAACAATGCTTCAACCCCTTTTGCCTAGGCAACAAATCCTGTATATCTCCCTCAACTTTCTACACTGGCAATAGTGATTTTATTAAAGACTCACTTCTTCAGGGAGTGCCATTGCTGGGTATGGAAGGATCAACCACCCCTTCCTCACGTGCTGTGGCATTTTTCTGAAATAGCCAACCCCACATAGCAATAAAATTAAGCCTAAATATGTCCTCAAGTAGATCTTATCTGATGACTTCATGGGCATATCCCTGATTTTCTTGGCATAATGCAGAAGTGATTTGCCACTGCCTCCTATCCAGATGATTCCAGACTTGCCAGTCTAGCCTGTATCTCCCATCTGAGTACCAACCAAGTCTGAGCCTGCTTGGCTCTGGAGTCTAACAACTGAGCTTTAGAAAGCTTCCACTGGTGCCAACTGAAACTTAAAAAAAAAACGAATGATGCAAGTGATACAGAAGGAAGAGTAACAGCTGGGGATGTAATAATTTGATTATCCCTCCTGTTCCCAATCCCTGGGTTAGCAGGTAGGCAGTTGAAGTGCTTTTGATAGTATGAGACAGAGTCATGCTTTTTAAAAGCTTCATTGCTGGATGAAGCAACACAGAAAAATATTGAGACGATGAAGAGAGAATGAGGGAATGGTGCAGAGATAAAACTGAATGAAAGAACTAGTAAAATTAATATGTGTGATCCAAGTGGGATCAGCAGATGAGATGGGGAGCTTTGCTCCTGCCTTGGGTCAGTATGATCCTGCATGTTCCAAATGTTTCCCTAAGCCAGTGTTGTCCAAACCTGGCCACTTTAAGATGAGTGGACTTCAACTCCCAGAATTCCCCAGCCAGCATGGGGAATTCTGGGAGTTGAAGTCCTCTCATCTTAAAGTGGCCAAGATTGGACAACACTGCCCTAAGCAAAAGTTACCAGGACTATTTTTTGCTTGCTCTGACCATGGAAAAGCATTGGAAAGAGATTGGGGGGGGGGCAACATTTTCCAGAGGCAAATGACAAGAAGGGAAAGAGTTATTCCAGCTGTTCCTTCTTCCTGTTTCCAGCCACAGTCCCTAAGGCTGTGTGTGAGTTTTAAAAGAAGTCAAGCCACTGTTCTTGTGTCTCCTACAGAACATCCAGGTTTGGCCTTTGGGACAGAGGAGACATGATAGTAAATGTGTCCCTTGTAATCCTGTTGGCTAAAAACAGAGCCGAGACATTGAGAGGAACACATGAGTAGGGAATTTTTATCCTTTCCTCCTGCTGCTGTTCTAATTAAATTTCACTGTCTTCAAAGCTGCTTTTCATCCCAGAAATGAAGCCTTTATTGATGCCTGTTCACTGGAACTAATAGCAGGCCTGGAAGGGAACATTATTTTCATCAAGGTGGCAACTCCAGAGAAAACCATCAAACATTCCCCCACCCCAAACGATGTGCCTGACATTTTAAAAAAATGCAGAAGTGGTGATTTTATTATTTAAAAAAATTAGCAAAAGAACCTTACAACTACACCTACTTTTCTCCATTTACCAATAGTCAAAGGGAATGTGACTGCTGAAGATATAGGTCTTGCCAAACACAGTGTGGTGAATTCAAGGCAAGATGACAATTGGAGATTTCCTGATTCATAGCTCATTGTTCTCTTGTCTATCACTTCCTGTGATCTCACCACTATACTTTTGTTGATGTAGCCCACAATTGCATTGGCTCCTTTGGCAACTGCAGCAGACTGCTGGCTCATGTTTAATCTGTGGTCTACCAAGACACCCAGATCCATCTCACAAAATTACCTGTTGATTTAGGTACCACTTACATTTGATTCTTCCTACCTAAGTGCAGATCTACCTTTTTTGCCACTGAACTGCATTTTCTTGGAAAATGCACTAACTGCTTTTTCTTGTAAAATTGTATTTTCAAGTTTACCAAGATCCTTTTAAACCTTGATCCTGTCTTCTGAGATGTTAGCAATCCTCCTCATCTCAACTTTGGGTGCTCTGTAAATTTGCTGGGCACCCCTTCTATCCCCTTGTCTGTCATTTAAAAATGTTGAAATACACTGGGGCCAGGACAGAACCCTGAGGTACCCCACTGCATTAAGGGCTATGCATCAGGTATAGTTGTTCAGCCAACTGTGAATCCATCTCACATTGTTCCATTTTATGAAAAAGGATGCTACAGTCAACCTTATTAAATGCCTCACTAAAGTCTAGATATACTACATTCACAGCATTCCCTTGGTCTACTAATCTAGTCACTTTGTCCAAAAAAGCTATAAGATTAGTCTGGTACAGTCTATTTTTTAAATACCCATGCTGGCTTCTAGTAATCACCTTGTTCCTTTCTAAATGCTTGCAAACCCACTTCTTGATTACCTTTTCTAGGGTTTTCCCAGGTACTGATGTCAAGCTGATTGGCCTTTAGTTTCCTGGGTCCATTTATTTTCCTATTTTTAAATATTGGAACAATCTCTAGGCTCTTTTCCAGGCTTCTGGCACTTCTATCGTACTGCACCTTTCTCAAGGTGTTACTGTTAGTGGTTCTGACATTGCAGTCACCAGTACCCTTAGTACCCTGAGACATAATCCATTCAATCCAGAAACTTGAACTCATTCACAGCAGCTAAGTGTTCTCTCACACTTCCATGCCTATTTTGACCTGGATTTTCTTCTGCCACCATGGTATACTTTCTGACTGGTTGGACCACTTTTCCTTTTACAAAAAGACAGTTGCAAAATAGGAATTAAACAATCCAAGCTTTCTCCCTGTTGTCCATCAACATCTTGTCACCTTCTCCACCTGACAGGGCAACCTTTCCTTGACTTTTCTCTTATTCCCATGTGTCCAAAGAATCCTTTTTGGTTACTTTCGGTGTTTGTTGCAAGCCTCACCTCATACTGAGCTTTCACCTTTCTGACTCCATCCCTTCAGATCTGGGCTCATTCCTGATATTCTAATATGCCACTTTTTCTATCTTTTAAACCCGTCCTTTTTGTTTCTTAGTTTATCAGAGAGCTCTTCATGCAACCATGCCATTCTCATAGTTTTCCTCCCATTTTTCTTTCCCTTTGATATTGTTTGCGTTTGGACCTTAATGATCTTATTTGTCAGAATTTCCCAAATCCCCTGACCTGTTTTTCCTTCCAAGTACTGTATTTCCATCCATGCAGTCCTTCCTACTTTTTCTCTTAACTTATTGAAGTCAGACACTGATCGTGCTACCCATTACGCCCACACCCATTTTCCTCTTTGGGGCTTCTGTTGGGTTTCCCCTCAGCTTCCTCTCCCTGCTGTCCCTGGAACACTGGGCTAAAAATCCTTCTCAGAAGCCTCCAGGGAGAGAACCTCCAATCGATTGCACAGCTCCAGTGACAGGGACTGTCTCTTGGTTCCCTCAGTCCTCCAAATCACACGCTTGCAGGGCTCCTGTGGGAGTCCCTTCCTTCCTGTGAAGGGCCAGGGCGGGTAGGCAGAAGCCCAGCGGCAGCTTGTCTGGGAGGCAGGCAATGGGCACGGGAGGTGAAGCAAGGAGGAACAGGCAAAGTAGTAGCAGGGAGATCTGGCCTTGCTGGGAAGGCGTGGCAGGTAAAGTTGATGTCGAAACGGTGCAGCAAAAGTTATGCTGCAGCAAAGCAGAGGTAAGCGAGAGGCGTCAAGGCAACGAGCCAAATCACAATATTTAAGACAAGCCAAACGAGAAGTAATAAAGGCATGAGAGTTAACCATCAGAGGAAAAATGCAAAGACCATTAACTTCCTGAGACATTTGGCTGTCAGGAATCAGCCTGGAAGAGGTAGAAAATGTGGAATGGAGGTTGCAGTCCCTTGGCTCTGGGCATGAGGCGTTTGTCCAGCCTAGAACTAGTTCGTTTCTTTACTTCTGCAGATCAACGGGAGTCCGGTGCAAGATATGCACATCCATGGTTATTTACTGCATACCCACCTGGCTGGGAGGGGACTGAGAGGCATCCAGTACCGGTAAGCAAACTCTGTAGGCCGAAGATAGTGTGACAGCAGCACAAGTCCCCCGGCTGACTGAAAAGGCTGCGCAGGTGGCTTGAAAGCAAAAGCTGAGGAGTGCTGGCTATCCATCGTTACGGCTGAGAGAGCTGCACATTTCTTGGCAGCAAGCCAGCAGCCTCATCAGACGTAAACAGGAAAGCCAAAACAGAAGGAGACTTTACGAGTACGCTGTTGTCCATAGCTACAATGTTCTTGGCAGCGGTCAAACTCAAAGGGCAGGAGGGACAAAGTGGACATGGAACAGCTCCGGGGTCTAGCACCAGTGCACAAAACATGGAGTATGTTCACTTAGCCCAACCAAGGAAAGCGGTTGTAGGCAGCACAGGTGGCAGGTAGTGGGCTGGCTCTATCCCCCAGGCTGAGCGTTCCCCTTCAGGGGCTGGTCAGCCAAGATAATATTGCTGCTAAGAGCTTTTACCCTCAACCCTGCACTGGGCCTTACTCCCTTCATAAACCTCATTCTGTAAAGCCAGGATGAGGGCTAGTTTCTAACTCTCTTGCTGTTTTTGATCCAGAACATTTGGCTCCAATTTTCCCTCCAGAGGTAGCTGGGATTCCTCAGCCTCATTCAAATCCTACTCCTGCAGACATTGGCTCTCTTTTTCCTGATCAGAGACTTGGGGGTACCATCCTGTCACAGACCCATGCCCCAGAAGCCTTCCCATGCCTTCTGAAACAGGCCAGATTACTCCAAAGAGAACAGCCAGTATCCTAACGAGTGAGGCTTTGTACTGTATGCTGATGGACTAAGGATAATGTGAAGATACAGCTATAAAATTCGTTTTCTTAATCCTATAAAGAAATGGACACATTGTTATCTGAGCTGTAGTGACCATGGAAAGATTTGTCAGGAAATTATTAGATCACAGTTGTTGTTGCACCCCAAATACATCCCTCTCAGCAGCACGAGAAATGGTCTGTCTCACTGATATTGTCTCCATGTACAGGAATGGAAAACAGTTGAGGATCCTCTGTGAAGACAATAGATATGATTTCAATCTTCAGGAGGCAAGAGAGTTGAAGGAGCATCTTATTCTCAAACCAGTATGTCATTCTAAGATATCTGTTTGAGTTAGAGTTAGGGAATAATCCATTTGTTATTGGGACCCCATATTCTGACAGGTTTGTAATGAAGTTGCTTGCTTTGTTCACAGGGAGATGAATTTGTGGTGGAATGCCGCTATCAAACTACAGATCGGTCAGAGATGACCTTTGTAAGTCTTGTCTGAATGCCAAAGATTGTGTGGTGGATAGACAGTTTTTGAAAATAAAATCATGCTTATCCTGTAATATACAAATATTTTAGTAATAGCTTGCAGGGTCTACAATGTCCATTAGCCACTTTCCATCAATGGTTAGGAAGATAAAGCAAACTTTTCAGCTTTCTGGTAAGAGGGAAAAAAAATCACAAAACAAAGGGGAATTATAGTTCTGATGTGGGATTGCTAATGGAAAATTTGCAGTGTGTTGTCCAGTTAGAATTCTCAGAGAAAACTAAGTGTTGCAGGAAGCCACATTTCCCCTTATTCCCACCACAAATGCTTTCAGCGTAAGCGGAGTTGAAGTTCCTGCACAATCTGGTTCTCTTCCAGGGAACCTCAAACAAGTATTATTTTTGTTTTTTTCTTTCTCTCAGGGAGGCCCAAGTACCCTGAATGAAATGTGCCTGATATTCCTCTTCTACTATCCTCGCCACAACATCACCAACTGCCTAGGACTCCCCGACATTCAATATGTTGCCAATCAGCTTGGCCAGGAGGCAAATGAGTGAGTGTTCTTGGCTGGGCCCAAGGAGCAAAGTTGCTTGGATGGCACAGCTGGAGAATGTGTGAGGAATGGATTGCTACCAAAGCATCATAATGTCACAAAGCACCCTGTCGCCACTCTACTTGTGAATGCAGAATCCTCCATCTTTCCTGATGCTTAGTAGTGCAACGGGAAGCAGAATGTTAATGCCAGCAGAGAAACTGATCTACACAGATGTGGGAGGGAAGAGTCCTGAGGGAGCACGCTAAGCACGTGTGATTTGTGCAAATGGGACTGTGTATATCGGTGTAGGTGAATCTGTGTATGTGCATAGGTATATAGCAGGAGTACGAAACCTGTATTATCACCCAGACTGCACACAGCCTCCAAAGCCTTGTCTGCAGCACAAAGAATTCCTCCAAAAGTTACAGTTGAATTGCAGTTTTAATGGGACAGAATGGGGAAGATTATTAAATTGTGGAGACGTCACTTGAACTATATTTAGCTAATTTAATACATTTAAATCCAATTAAATCAAATGTTTGTCCTATCCCCTACCCAATTTTGTGTGTGTGTGCTCCCAGTATGCTTTTCCAAGGCAAAATATCACCATCATCTCAGACAGAGGTTGTATGGGGTATCCCTCAACTTACCCAGGGTACCAGATGTAACTTTAGGACTGAAAAACCTGTCCAGTGCTGCTATAGGGTAAAAATAAACTTTTCCAAATGTTGTAGGAGCAATTTGAATGGAGTCTGGCAGTAGGCTGAGCTGGAGACTGTGTTTAATTACGACACTCACTATACCTAACCATTGGCCAGGTTGTTATCATCCTCAGAATAGCTGTCTGTTTTACCCACAGTTAGCTTTACAGGATGCAGCTATCATGAACCACTTTTTCCATCTCCATGTTTCATCTTGGTACCTGTAGACAACTCCCTCTGTTGCGATTTCTCCTTGCAGTGCAACGGAAGGAATGATGGCCATCAACTATGTAGAATGGAACAATGAGACTATCAGGAAAGCAGAGAAAGCATGCAGGGACGCACCTCAGATTGTGACCATAAGAACCATTGATGTAAGTAGGCTTTACGTGTGGGAGGAAATGCAACTGATCAACTGGAAAAGTTAGAAATGGAAAAATAGAAAGCTAGTCTTGGATCCTGATGAGGTTTACACTTTCCATTCACTCTGTATCCTGAGCTTGGTGTGAAGAATAGCAATCAGGGAGCTTTTTTCCAAACCTCATGCAACTGAAGCTGACATATTGTCAATCTCAGCTATCAAACCAAAAAGAGGCCAGGTAATTTAAAAGTATTTATGGGGCATCTGAGTATGTCACAGCTAATTTTTCCCATCCCTTTCTAGCCAATTGGTCCTCTTGCCATCCCCCTCTTTGGATGGTCTTCCACACTTGACTTTGCCTCTGTTCATTTCTTGCTCAACATCTTTCTTCTGGTAGATTGAAAATCCCACTTCTGAGATAGTAGCCATTCAAAATTAGGACAGGAAAAAGGTGTAGAAGTACATTCCTCTAAATTCTATTCATTTCATGCAATTCCTTGGAAGGGTTTGATTTTTTTTTTCAAACAAAGATGGCTATCTACTAGAAAGTTAATAAATATTCAGATCAGACACCACACTTCGTACAGTTCCAGCAACAGATTTACCTAAAAGGAGATGACTGGAGTAAGCAGAACATTGTAATAATCCCTCCTGCTAGTGGTTTATTTTGATCTTTAAATTAGGTATGTCTTCCCCTGACTTCATAAAGAAAAAATAGGACTTTGCCTTGTCCTAAGGCTGGGGTTCATAACCTGGGGTCCTTGAATAGATTTCAGGGTATCCGTGAACTTGGATGCAAAATAACCCCCCAAAACTTTATTTTCATTAATCTCTAATTGAAATTTAGCTTGTCTTGTAAGCGATTTAACGGATTAATAAAGAAGCATATATGTGACCATATTACATATTTGTTACTTTTTAGCATTTTGATAACTATATTTGAGCATGATGGATTCCCTTTGTAATAAAATACTTATAGATTGTATTAATAAAAAATAAGTAATATAATTATGTTATTATACAATATATATTTATTATAATGATATAAAACAATATAAATGAACAAATATGTAATAAAATAATACACATTCTTCTTTATTAGAAAATAGTTTTATGCACTTAAACACATTTTTCTGACCAAAGCTCTGTAGGTTTCTTGAGACTCTCAAAAGAGTGCATGGCACAAAAAGCTTAAGAAACCCCCTCCCAAGAAGACCGGCGAGGCCCAACAAGTAGGTGCTGTATATCTGGAGCATTTTCTGTCTTTACCTGCAGGAGGTGTTAACAAACGAAACCGGTTTCATTCGTGATATTGCAGCTTCCGAACCACCACCCTGCGAGAGGAGTCCAAGAGACATGACTGTGGCACCTCAACCAGAAGGGCAAGACAAGTACAAAGCTATTCCAGCCGTGGCTTCCAAAGCCATTAACATGAGAAACATCTTTCCACTTCCAAGCTTGCTGCTTATACCTTTGGGTTTTGCTTGGCTTCTCATCTCCCCCCAGCATGAATTCTGAGCATCCCCTGCCCGTTTGTAGTTCTAGAGTGCCACTAACCCAGTTGTGGGGCTACTGTGGTCCATTACTTTTCTCTGTGACAGGATGGCTGCAGGTCTGGGCCCAACCACGTTTTCACTGCTGTGCGAATGGTGCAAAGCTGGAGCAAGCCAGCCAACACTGGGGAGAAGTCCACATCTATCACCTGGAACTTAGAGGGGACCCATCCTACTTTTCAATTTCAATTTCAGTCCAATCCTGCTGAAAGGAGCCATAGAGTTCCACTCTAGAGGGAAATGGGGCATCAGTCATGGCGGAAGCAGAGGATAAGAGCCCAGGGCAGATGTGGGCAACCAGTGAATTTTACAGTAGCCTTCCCCAACCTGGTATCTTCCAGATGTACCTGGATTGCAACCCCCAGATTTCCCAGCCAACATAGCCAGACACTTGCTGCCTGGGAGGTTTGAGTATCTGGAAGATACCTGGTTAAAGAAGGGAACTCCTAAGTATTCTGTTGTGCTCAACCGTGTGCCTTGCATTGACTGTCCAGGAAGGCATGCAAGATGAAGCCCTGATAGGAAGACCATTAGAAAGGAGTCTGGGGTGAACCCACAGTAATGAGATTCACTGCTGAAGCAAAGAACTATGTGCCCAAGGAAGTGGGCAGTCAAGCGGTTTTCCCCAACCTGGCTGGTGCCGTGCTGGCATGGGGATTATGGGAATTGGCCTGACTCATCTGGCAGACCCCTAGTTAGGGAAGGCTGCTGAACAATATCTTAATTTTCAATGTTGCTGGCTGCTCTGATTACGTTGTTACTCTGTAATATTTCCTTCAGCCTAACTATTGTTCTTCTCTCCCCCACCCCCACCCCATTATGCATATGGGGATAGTAGGTGGAGGGGACACTCCAGGGTTCAGCATCAAAGTCCATTTCTCTTACCTGGGGAATTGAGACGGCCCAAGGGGACATGCGCACGGTTTTCTGCAGCGCAATTCCAGCTTTTAGGAATGCCCAGCTTTACACTGCAATCATTGATGCATTACATGACAAGAATCATGCCTCTAATGCCATATCTTGTTCAGGCTGTGATCTTCAACTTAGTAGTTTAGAGGTAATATATTATGGAGCAAATCTAGTGTGAAGGCTCAGAGAAAGAAAGCAACAGATTGTGATTTCCAGTGTGGATATGTGGATGCGGGGGAGTGTTTGATGAGGATTACATTTGGGAGCCCTGTCACTCCATGTTCTCTATGGAGTTTAGTTACAAAGAGAGACATTTTCTCAGAGGACTATCAATATACTCGCCTGCACATTTCAGGGTGAAGACCATAAACAGGATGCTCCTTAAAATGTAGTCCTCTGTTTCTGTCTTTCATGCCTAAGTACACTGCAAAATACTGAGACTACCAAGCAGTTCTTCTTCTCTGTAGTAGACACCGGAGCCCTGGAACGGAGAAGGCTTGCACTTCCACTTCAAATAGTATAACACAGTGGTACAAGTGTGACCTTTGTTTGCCCTTGACTTCGGTAAAAATGAAGCTATAGATGAACCCGACCCATAGGTTGCATACAATAGTAAGCAGAGAGAGAAGGGCTCCAATTCCCAAAGGCTTGACAAGACATTAGGAACAAGCGGGATCATCTTTGCTCTGCAGCGGGAGCAGGTGTTCTCCTGTTTCAATTGACTTTGCATTAATCTGACTCTGAATTCAGATGCACATCCCCATCCAGAGAATGTGCCTAGCAAGGGCACCATATCTGAGTTGCAAATATCTGGATGACCTCCAAATGGCAGCAAAGAGATTCAGAAAATTCTTTGTTGCCATCATGGCTGTCCTGGTTTTGCAGCCCAGATATGATCATATTTCTAATGACTGTAAACATGAATACTGAATCCCGAAGAGAGAAGAATCAGAAGAACTTTCTGATGTTCCCAGAAAGGCAATGTCAGCTGAAGGACATGAGTTTTTGTAGGTTTATTTTCCTTCTCGTTCAAAGGAATTGCAGATGTTTCATGGCAGGATCTCCTTAACATGCTGAGACTCATTACTTCTATTTAAGAGAAAGGGAAGAAAAACTGAGCACCAGAAATCATTAGAAGGCAAAATCTTAACATCTTTATTGAGCAAGTGCAAGATGAAAATTCCACAACAGAATTACTGCCATTCTCTAAAATGTTTCAGCTTCCTGTTCTTCTTCTTCTTTTTTTTTAAGCTATCCCTTAATAGTCAATTCTCCCTCCAATTTCTCAGAAGTATAGTACACTGCTCATGGGACGTCAATGCCCAAGGAACTACCCATGACTGTATAGAAGGATTCAGTAGCACTAATGAACTGGAGCATCATTTACATCATATCCAGTGGTCCATCAGTTGGCTGTTGACTAGTTTTAGAATTTTACCCTAAATGATCTAAGCTAAAATTAAGGCATTAAAATGTTTTCCCATTGCAGCATTTAAACACCTAAATGGGGCTGGCCTTCACTTACAATAAATCCATTTCCAATTATTTCAGTTCTTCCCACAGCACATTGGCCAAAATCGAAGCTCGAGTCCCTTTGAAAGCAGTCTAAGATCTGGTTATCCTGGCAAGATTAGAAAGTAAGCATATTAGAATAGAGAAAACAATTGGTATTGATGCAAGAAGATGTTGATTATTATAGAAATGGAACATGGAGAACTCTCACAGTCTTTGGATGCTTTGAAATGTAAAACAAAGGATTAAGTTTGCCGTTTAGCAATGAAATCTTTATTTTGAAGGTTCCACTAGAAGAAAAAAGGTGGGATATAATCACAATCACAATCATAATCATAATGTCTATTAATTTGTTAAAAAAAATTCCCCTAAAATAAATCTTTGTAATAGGAATGAAGTGCCTCAAGAGCATTTACAGTTTTTCTTAAAATTTCCAAAATCCAATACTCAAACAGTAATGATTTCATATCTTTAATAATAATTTATTTGTAAATTATTGTAATTACCTAATTAAAATGAGATTTCACCAACAAAATAATTTATTATCCAAAAAATTCTTATAGATTAATAATAATACATGATTCTGAAATGTTTTTGAATAGTTGGATATATAGGAAGAAAATGCTCATCTGATTAAGTCTTTGTTTATTAAAAATGCAGATACCTGATTATGACAATCTAACATAAATTTGTATCTGATACCTGCAAATGTTTCTGTCTTCTTTAATGTACTTGATGACTGCAAGTTGCCTTCCAAATCACAAGTTTGCAGGCAGAATCTCTAGGGGGCAGGCTAGGCCTGTGCTCCGCTGAAGAAATTATCTACTTTCCTCTCATGTTCATGTTGTGGGTTCACCATTAAAGCTATCAGTCTCTCTGCTGTCCCCCACCCCAATTTCTGCATGCAAGCTGAGCTGTACCCATACTGACAGGCAAACATGCACATGTTTAATATTATAAATGTTCCTCAATTGCTTGATTATTCTGACAGCTATGAGTCCATCCAAACTGGGGGTGCTGAATCCTGTCCCAAATGACTAGACTTTCCCTGCCAGTACATCGATATGCCTACATTTTCACTGCTTCTCTGCATTCAACCTATTTTGTCCTATTTTTAACAAGACAAATGTGCTGATCCATCATATTCCTTCTCACATAGTAAATGTCATATGCTAGAAATTTGGTCTAGAAGAATCTCCCTCGTACTTGGAGCATTAATGATCTCCAATTTTATTCTTCTAAAGATCTTGTCAATGTGAACAAACCCACCGTAGGCCAGAACTGACTGTCTTTTAGGGGATATAAATTTGATTCAGATCAGCAAGTACAGTAAACATTTTTTTTATTTTATTCAATAAACACATACATGTACATACAAACATAACTTGTTTCCAACTTCTATTACTTTTACATATAAATTTAGTAATTACAATTATAAAATGAAACATTAGATGTGCACCGCACTCCCAGGACCAATATTTTACTTAATCATTCCTCTTTCTAGAAATATAATAATTTTTGTGTAGGTGTACCTCCTTTCCCTTTCAATAAGACAATTTCTATAAATATATTCCATATTTCTGCAAAGTCATTTTGACTTTCCAACCCCCTTCTAACTTTAATATTACATGTTAACTTATCATTGATTGCAATACCCCACACTTCTTTATACCATTCCTCTATTTGATAATTGCCTTGTGTTTTCCATTTTCTAGCTATCATTAGTCTTGCAGCTGTCATTAAATTTGTAGTTAAATCTTTAGTAGCTTGAGTGCATCTAACCATATCATATATTGATAACAGTGCTGTATCAGGAGATACTTCCAAATTTATCCCAATTATCTCCTTTATCTCTATAAATACCTGTTGCCAAAACTTCTGTACCTGTTTACAAATCCACCACATAGGAAGATAAGTACCCGACTCCTGACATCCCCTCCAACATGTTACTGAATATTTCCTATCTATTTGGTTTAATCTTACAGGTGTCAGATACCATCTCCAGAACAATTTAAAGTAATTTTCCTTTATCCTTACCCACATAGTTTTTAAAATACACATATCCCATGTCCTACCACAACTCTGATTACTTATTTGTGTTAAATCATAATCCCATACTGATTTGAGATAATCTTGTTGATCTTCAATTTCTAATAATATCTTATAAATTTCACTTGTTCCACCTTTAATAACTATATTGTCTTCTGTGTCTTCTCTCTCTAGAATCATCTTCTCGAATCTTGTGTAACCTCTACATTCTTTATTTTCTTTTATCCACTCCCTAGTCCACTTCTCTAATTGTATACAGTTAAGCCATGATATTTTTCTTCTCCTTAACGCCTCTCTTATTCTATCTTTACTAATAATTTCTTTTGCCCAATCCTTTATTCAAAATATTTTCTTCTTAATTCCTTTTCTGATTCCTTCTTTAAATTTATAGGGAATTTTTCCATCATCACCACTGGGGTCAATGGGGAGACAGGTGGCATTAATTTCTCTTTATATTTTGCCCAGATCCTTAAAATAGTTTTTAAAAAGGGGTTCTCAACCCTGTCCAGCCATTTCTTAGTTTATTAAAAAATACATTTTCTAATTTCCATTCCATTTCTTGCATTTCCATCTCTACACAGTTCAACTCTCCTTGTCCTACCATACCGTCTATAATATATCTTATTTGATTAGCTATATTATAAAGTCTTAAATTCGGAAGCCCCAGTCCTCCAGCTATTTTTATTCACCCTTGCTTTCTTGTCCCCATTACAAAAATTATTAAACATGGTTTGCCAACTCTTCATCTCTATCTCTCATACCTTAATTAGTAACATCCTAAATAAAAAAATTATTCTAGGTAAAATCTTCATTTTAATAATTGCTATTCTGCCAAACCATGATAATTAAATTTTCCTATAACCCTCCAACTTCTTTTTAATCTCTTGCTTTAATTTATAAAAATTTTCCATTTCTAAATTATCTAGCTTTCTTGTTATATTTATTCCTAAACATTTTATCGAATTCTTTAACTTATTTTGTTATTACTCATAAACTATTGCTCTCTCCTCTTGCTGTAATTAAATAACACCATTTCTGATTTGGATCAATTTATTTTCAGCTCCGTCATTTCCCCAAATTCTCTCAAGTGTCATTCTATTCCCTCCGACTCCAAGGGGTTTTCAATAGTTAATAAAGTATCATCTGCAAACAAGCTTACTTTAATTTTCCTTTTGTTCCCAATCCCTTTAATGCTTTCATCCTCTCTAATGACATTGGCTAAAATTTCTATAACTAAAGTAAACAGAATCAGGGAAAGGGGACAACCTTGCCTCGTACCTTGGGCTAGTGAAATGTGATCTGTCCTTCCATCATTCACCACAACCATTGCAGTATTTTGTCAGTATAATTGATTTATCAGTCGCTGAAATCTTTCCCCAAATCCACAGGTTTCTATTATTATTTTTAGAGCTGGCCATTCCACACAATCAAAAGCCTTAAATATGTCCAGAGCTATTAGACCTGCTTTCAGTCTGTTTTTATTTATTGTATTTATTATGTTCAACACTCCAGTTAAATTTCACATCTGCCTTCCTACAGTAAACATTAATCAGTATTAAACTGTCCCTTTCAGTTTAATATGTAAAGGTCCTCTACCTATTTGGGTATTTTGTCTGAGCATAGTTGTGGATTTGCAAAACTGTGCTTGAAAAGAAAAAAAAAATGAAATAATGAAATGAAATGAAATGAGGAATTGCTTCAGTTCAAAGAAGAAACCCTGAATCTTACCACCATCTGGCTCCACTGAAGTAGGAGGGTCAGTTCATTAGAGCTGTGCAGGGTTCAGATTTGATTCCAACAAGGTGATTCAATGTACGTACGAGGACCAGCCTCGCACCTCTCTTTAACACAGCTGCATCTTTTCTTGGGATGGCACAGCAATCCATCCCTCTCTCGGCCACCCATCATAAAGGGATAGGCTACCTCTTTCTAACATTTAGAAAGAAGCTAAATAAACTGGGAGGTTAGAAAAGCTGGCCAGGACCAAGTTCAGATCTCCACTTATCCACAAAGTTCACGGGTCATTTATCTACTTTGAGCCTTAGCCACCTCACAGGGGTGGCTAAAATGGGAGGAGGAGAACAAAGCACACTCTTCCAATTATATGCTCAATAGTGCTGTCATATGCACACACATACCCACACATGGACATTCCAGCCTATAAAAGGAAAAAGGGCAATATGTATATCTTAAGAAAGGCAACTACGTAATCTAACTAGCTGAGAAAATTACTACTTTAGGAAATGAAGAAGTGAAACACAGTCCAAGTGAAGCAAAGGGGGAAAGAACTAAGAAGAGAGAAAAGGCGTAATTAAGCCCTCTTAGGCACAGTGAGAATTCGATGACCAACTGTGGAAGAAAACAGAAACAATATCCCATTTCCACTCAAGTAAGCTTATTTTGTTTCTGCTCTAACCCAGGGGGTTGTATCCAGATCAGTTTATGAAGATTAGCCATGACTCGGGTTCCAGAGATTTCTCTGCGATTCACGTTCAACTGATTTGATATGGACATGTAACTCCTCCATTTAGAGGAGGAACGAGGAAGAGTTTGGTTTGACTGGGTTCATTTTTGTTAACCAATTCCAGAACATAACATAAAGTATTTGAATGTAAGAGGAAGTAAAGTGGATGGATTTGCCCACCCAAGTACAGGGTTTTGAACACTTATTTCTTTGAGTTTGTGGTGCTAGCTGTCACCTTCTCCTCTTCTTTTCTGCCCTTCTAATTGGGGCTGGTTCCTCACCTTTAACAGCTACGTGGCAAGTAGATCTCATATGGGCACTTTGTGCTGGAAATAGCTGTAACTAGTGAATTTCACTAGACCAGATACATGAGCAATTAGTTACACACTGTTTGCTTGACTCCTACAGAAGCTTATCTTAAGGGCTCAGCCCCCCCCCCACCCCCAACTGGTATTGAAGGACATGTCCTCATGACACAGGGATTTAAGCCATCTCACAGTGGAGGCAGCTTAAATTCCTATTGAACTGTTCCATTTTTAAAGCCGTGTTTCCCCTCTCCTTCTCCTGATAAAACTGGTCATTGGCATGAGCTCCTGTGCTTGCTTGATGATGTGCTGAGATGTGGTCAGGGGCTGGGATGTGCCCAAATCCCATTGGCATTTGAGGCTGTTGTGGACAAGCCCCTTCTCCTTCAATTGCCTGGCTTTTTGGCATGGGCTGCAGGAGAGGCTGGACACCAGGCATCTAGAGGAGCATCTGCCTGACTGGGCTGTCTTGTCAAGTGTTTCATGGTTTGGTAGAATGATAGTCTGCAGGTGTGTATGAGTATCTGCATGCTTTTGGTTTGATTTGGCTTGTTTTGGGGGGGAGCTTGGTCTTTGGACAGAAGGAGACACTGCCAATAACTTCTGTTCGTCAGCAAACCCCATCTCAGTCTGCCCCCTCCTCCTGCTTCCTTTTTGTTATTTTCTCCCCAACGTTCCTCCTTCTTTTGCTCTGTGGTTGGATGTAGGTGTACATCCTTGTTCAAAACCACAATTCCAGAGTTCAGCAAATCTGGCTAAGGTGGGAGGAAGAGAAGAAGCAAGTTTCGTGTACCAACCAGCCACAGTTGAGCAAGACATGAGGGATGGGGAAAAGGGGAACTTGCTCAACACACAACCACATAATTGGAGAAGAAAACAATGGGTGGAGGAAGAATGGCTGGTGGGGGGAGAAGGGTGAGCAAAGAGGGATTCTGAGATGAAAGGGGCAGCCTTCGGATTGGGGACCCATAGGCAGGATTACCTGTGAGATTCCCTGAAAGAATCACTTAACACCTCCTTTCACATCTCATCCTCTGCCCTCTGCCCTGCTGCCACGCCCAAGGCTTTCCAGTGACGAGCCAATAGCTGCTAAAGCCTATGGCTGGCAATTGGGGCTTCCTTGACTTGAATGGGCAGCTCCCTCCAGGCTCAGCATGCAAGAGAGCTGGTGGCAGGAAGAGACTGCTTGACGCATGAGCTTTCAAGGGCATTGTCTAGATGCCGTGATCCTCCCAAGGGGCAGCATGTCCTGCACCATGGTAGAGCAACATGTCAAGAGGAGAGAATACATGTAGCTCAGGGTTAAACTGTAGAGTCAAGTGCAGAGTCAAGGAACTACTGACTCAGACAACAATCAAGCAGTAAACAACAGCCTAATCTAGGAACTACCAAGGAGAAAACAACACCCCCACCAACACTGGCAGGGCAAACCCTGCTCCCTTCTTGCACTGAAGATGTTACCTAGTCAGGTAACGAAAGGTCTGCAAGAAAACAACCAGCTCAGAGAACCCCAAAGACTCCAGAGCAACACGTCGAGGTCAGGATGATGGTGCCTCTCATTTTACAAGCTGCAGTTGGGGCTGCTGGTCAAGAAGCCTCTCTTTCTCCACACTGGGCTTGTCTAAGGGCAGTTGGTTGGTGCAAGAAACTCACTTCCCCAATACACCCACTTCTAACACAAACACGCATCTAACACAAAGAGGAGCACACTGAGGGAGCAAAGGGGGAGAAAAAGGCAGTGGAGCATCTCATTTGGGAAGGGAGTGAAAGAAATTTCACTTGCCTATACTCACCCCACCCCAACCTACCCCTCCCCACCGCTGACCTTGCCACTGAGGCAGAATAGGGCTATTGCGGCAACACAGTTTAAACAGGTATACTTTTCTGCTGACTCAGAACCTGGAGAAATGCATGTGAATCTAGTCGTGAGGAAGATCCCTAAAACTTGTAAATTTCTGCTCATCAACTGTACAGAAAAAGAAAAAAACCTGAAGTAAAAAAAAATGGAGAAGAAAGTTCTGAAACCTTAAAATTCATATTCTGCATGCAGTCATTATCAGTTACGAGCCTAAGTGAACATCGTGATTTCTATTTACTGATAGAAAATGCTGACTCTCAGCCTGTAGTGTCAAGTCTTATACTGCACTTTATCTTATTTAGCTCGCTTTATATTTCAGATTCAAGCCGTGCTTGAGACATCAGTGAAGATTTCAGTCTGCATGGAAAAAGAGAACTTTCTTGGTCTTTTGCATCTAAACTACAGAATAATATGGACTGGAAACTCGTGGGTTTACTAGTGCCAACTGTCACTATTAAGCTGATTGGCAGTTCTCTGTTCTTTCTATATTGTAGGTATCACCGTGACTTTTTTTTTTTTTTTACTAACAGTCTTCTGATTTTGGAGAATGATGGTTTAATAATGCTTCCTTTGCACGTCAGGCCATTCTTGGGGTTTGCTCCTTTCCAACCATAACGGCTCTTTTGACCAACATAGCACTGATCTACGTTCCATACGCAAAGTATATTGCCGTTGTTGTTCTTGTTCTTGCTTTACTTGGGTTTGTAAAAGTAAAAACAAAAGCAGACCTGCCTAATCAAGCAGCTGGAACCACAGCCCCACAGTCCAGCCCAGGGATAAACCTCCATCTCTTTCAGAATCTGTTTTAGGTAGATACGGAAGGGGCCCTTTTAAGCTATAAGCCTCAATATACTTTTGAAGTAAGCTGCATGAGATGGCAGGTAATAAGCAACTCCCGAAGCATATCCCGCTAAGGTCACAGGAAGATCTCCAACTGTTTTAAAACACTGAATAATCGAGGTTGAATGAAATGCAGTAAAATTAATTCTTGATCGTTTCATGATAGGCACTTAGGTAAAGATGGGGGTTAGGGTTTGGGGGAAGGAAGGAAGGAAGGAAGGAAGGAAGGAAGGAAGGAAGGAAGGAAGGAAGGAAGGAAGGAAGGAAGGAAGGAAGGAAGGAAGACAGACAGTCTTAGACCAGCCCTGGTGGCTTGAGAGAGCTCTCCCTTCTTAGTAACAGATGCGTGCATCTATTTTATCACATGGTCTGTTCACAGGTTTATGAAAGAATACATAAATGAGCCAGAGCTGTTTGCAGTGCGGAATAAGGATTTATATTAACGAGAGAAGTGATCCCTCTGTGTAACAGATTTTAACATACTGGGAAAGGGCAGTGGGGGGAAAATTGTCTGCTTTCACTTCAGGTTCTGAGGTCAAGGAATTACGTCTGCTGGGGAGGGCCCATAACCTGCTGGCTCTTCCCCTTTGTCATTTCTTCCTTAATCGTCAGCAAGAAACCCACTTCCTCAGGCTGCGGATGCAAACTCATAGAGAACATAGCGGTTGCTTCTCTTTGGCCCACATTGAGCAACCTGGCCCTTGCTGCCATGCCGCCTCGCCTTGCTTTCAACAGGCCCAGTGTTTCAGTAATTATGACCAACACACAGGCCGGGCAGTTGGAGGGGTGTGCAAATCCTGTGTTCACTTGGGATACAGTTGTTCCTTCTGAGTACCTCTGTGTGTGGCAGGGAGACCTGATCCCTTCCCAGAGAATGTTTCTCAGTCAAATGCAGAGCCTGCAGTGGCTGCCTTCAGCTGTATTTGCTGCAATCACCTTTTTGTCTGCCCCTCAGCTCGGGTTGTAGGAGCAAGCCCAAACGTAATGTTTGGGGAACATTTCTTCCCACAAGCTGGGTGTACTGAGGTTGCTGTCTTTGCTTCCCCATAGCCAGGGATTAATATTCAGGGAAATTCAAAAACACAAAAGCCTCCAGCAACCTCTTTCCCAGCTATTTAACCTCAAGGACAGGGGACTTATCCACCTTACTAAAGGTAGAAGGGACTGATCTAAAGGCCAAAGGCGAATTGTTTCTGATCTAACAGAGAGAAGGGTATATAAGTGCCCTTTCATACAGAACAACCTTATCATCCCCAAACTCTTCCCCCCCACCACCCCACCACACACATACAGTTGATACCAGAACATGAATTATTGGGACCAGATTATCCATATCCAGGAGAAGCCAGGATTGTACGCCACTGAGATTTATTTATTGGTTTATTGAATCTCCCCTGACTTTACTAAATTGTACATGAAAGCTAGATTGTTGATCATATTCAAACTCCAATACTTCGTTAGAACACGTTATACAACATTTCTGTCAGTGTTTGAACTAGCATGGGAAGTTTCAATGGATCATGAAAGGAAATTCTCAACTGTAAAGAGTCACTTTCTATAGGAGAAGGGCAGTATAGCTGGGAGGGAGGAGGTGGACTTGAATTTAGTGACCATTTTTTGTGAATGTCCTTAATAGCTTTCAAAATGCCTGCTTATATTAAGAGTCCTTTGTATTCAGTTTCACAGATCTTCCCCGAAGTCCCCAAAACCACCTCATCAGGAAAAACCAGTGAGTTTGCAATGTGAACAGCACCAGGGAAAGTGGGAATTCTCCTCCTTTGTCTGCACTGAGCCTGTTTCCCTGTTTTCCATAGGCTGTCCCGTAAGATGGACTCTGTACGAGGGAAAGTGCTACCACTTTTCTACTCTGGAGAAAACGTGGGATGAGAGCCAGAAGGAATGTGCCCAGTCAGATTCTCATCTTGCCATTATCAACAACAAAGCAGAACTGGTGAGAAAATAGAGTGGATAGTAAACCAGCAAGAATTTTGCAAATATTTTGGGGCAAACATAAAACTCATTACAGTTCCAGAAAATAATGTGTAACTGTTTCCCCCCACAAAACAATTTACCTTTAAATGGAAGGGCATATCTGCAGCATACCTTTTTAAGCCACTTCTGTTCTTTGCTCATGTCAGCTTGACCCTAAGTCAGTTTAAGAACTCCTTTAACTCAGAGCCAAGAAAGAATGAATTCCTGAGCTCTTCTTGGTTTCTTACCAGCAGAAGTACAGCAAGAAATTATTTGGAGTTAGATGAGCTGACAAGCAATTATAGGATAGAAAGGAGAAAAATTCCTATCAGAGCTGAGCTCCGCTGAAAGAACAGGGATCAATCTTCACATCTCAATTCACTCTGGGCCTGTAATGTTAATTAAGTAGCAACTGGATTTGGTCGCCTCAAAAGTTCACCATAGGATAATGCCCCCTTTATAATGAAAATGATTTGTTCCCCTCTGCACCCAAAAGTTAAGCAAAGGAGGAAGTAGACACCCCACCATTTGGCTCTGGGCAAACAGATGTTGCTTAGCTCTGGAAGAATTGAATCGGAGCCTCCTCACCGCACACTACTTCATTTGTAACTCAGTATTCATTTTAGTATGGTCTGCCCCGACAACTTAATGGAAGTGTTAGAGTTCCAGAATTATATTCTGTGTTCTAAAACTGATGCTGGAAATTGGCTACATTTGCTAATTTTAAACATAAATGGATTGGGCCGTTTCATTAAAAAACATAAAATAGTAAAAATTATAGAGCTTAATAGATATGGTATCATATTTTAACAAGAGGCCCACAGAAAGTGAACAACTGCTGAAGCAGTACTTCACTCGTGTTTTGTACACAACTCTTGGCCAGTGCTACTTCAGGATTATAGTACACAACTATAGTTCCAAATTATCACTGATATCATGCAAACTAAATGCAGATTTTCTAAAAATAGTAATGTGTTAGAGTTTGCTGGAGGCATGGAAAGTCTTGGATTCTACCAGTAAATATTCTATGGGCTAGGGATGATCCTTATTTTCATCGAAGAAAGGTTAAAAGTAAATATATAAACCTTTGAGAAAATACATTTATAAGTACCTATTTATGACAATGTTTTCATGTAGATTTAAAAAGGAAGTTGCAGTTTATGAATGGAAACAGAACATATGAAATGATCACATATGGGGAAAATAGATCCCTCCCTCCCTAAAGAAGAAAAGTGGAAAAAAAATGAAACATACAGGTTCAAGTTGAGCTCTTTGTTATCACTCCACACCCATTTATTTTTGATTTCTGAATAGGTGAGTCCAATGAAATAATCAGCCATTGTTGTTTTGTTCATAATAAATTCCTGGCAAGAAAAGTAAAATAAATATGGAAAATCAAAGGTTCTTCTTAAGGGCCATGAAAATCACAAGCAGCCTGAAGTAGTCTGAACAGAAAGGGTGAAGCCCCTATGCTCTTCATCCTGATGAAGGATATAAAGTGAGTAAGTTGCCATAACTCAAACCACAGATGCATCTGGCCAAATTCCCACTGAGTTGGCACAATTTGGAAATTCAACTCCCAATGCAATGCTAAGATGCATGCAGTTCTTTGGGGTGGGAGAGAAAGGGGGCAGAAGGCAGTGGGGGAACTGGGATGGATCTTTCTTACTGCACTCCATGATGTGTGGGAAGAATTAGAAGCTACTCAGAGGAAGGTGCAACAGCAAGCTGATGACATGATGGCTTATAAAGATCAGCAGGGTCTCTTGAGGGAGGCACCAGGAAGTGCCCAAGAGAGGGGCGATTTAGCAGAGAAATGAGCCACAATCATGGCTGTTTGGTTTGCAAAATTAAAACATTGCAAACAAGTAAAGAAAGGGTGCATACCTAACCCTCACAAAGTTAGAACTCTTATCTCATCCTGGGAGTGGAATCCAGAAACCTGGGATGGAAATATGTGGGATTCTGATGATGAGGAATCCAGCTGGACAGAAGGAGAGGATGAAGGAGATAAGTAGGCACTACCTTTGGTTACTAATAAATCTGAGGGGCCACCTGGCAACCCACAGGCTGCTCAGGCAACATGTACTGTCAGAGATTACACTCAGCAGGAGCTAGCTGACATATCCAAGACTAACAGGCAGAAGGCAGGAGAAAGGCTAAGCTAGTGGTTAGTAGGACTGTGGGATCAGGGAGCCAGCAGCCTTTACCTAACTGGAGAGGAATTAGTTAAGTTGGGGGCATTATCTAGAGACACCTTGATTAATCAATATTTGAGCTTCCTAATATGGCTGCAGCAGGGTCTTTGATTGGTGTGTGCTGGCCATACAAGCCAGATACCCTGCTGCTATGGACTGGGAAGAACAGATGCTTTCATGGCATACCATTGAAGAAGCAACAGATCAGTTAAGAGGAATGGCTATGCAAGCAGGGATTTACCAGCAAGGATTTGCAGGACTTGACGTTCAAAGTTCACCACTGGGATGAGGGCACGTTTCATGAAAGGGGTCCCTTCCTGTATGCGTGGTCCTTTGCTGGCATTACTGGGTTCAGCACAGGGAACAACCATGGGGGAGGCTGTAGTGCTGATAAGACAATTAGGAGATGTACAGAGAGAAAATGCTCCCAAACCTCATACTTGAGTGGCTAAAGAGGGATAAAGTGTTGAGATGCGAGAATTCAACAATAAAATAACATGGAGCAAACTGTTTAGAGCCCTTCTTAAAATAGGGGTGCCAAAAGCAGACATACATGGCCTTTCAACCCTAGAGTTGTACAAAATGTGGAAACAGAAATGTGCCACTAACCAGAAAGAAGTTCAAGGAGATGCACAAGTGAGAGAAACCACTCTGACAGCCCCACCTGAAGAGCAATTCTATCCTTCTGTAACCTAGAAGAGGCAGAAGGGGATGGGAGATGCCCCAGCCTCTGGATTAGGGCTGTGGTAAGGCTCCAGTGGTAAGGCTAATCAAGACATCTATCCCTGGAGACCAGCACCCTTACTTACTATTAACAATGTACTAGTTTCATGGTAAGATACAACAGGTATTGGCCCTTATGGCTGCAGGATCAGAAGTGAGAGTCATACGTGAGAATCCTAACAAGCACCTGTGTGCATTAATGCATATGGAAATAGGGAAGAGAGCACTACATAGATACAGCTGCAGTTGGCTTTGGGGCAGTCAGCTCCCTTCTGGGCAACTGTACTGATCTCTCATGTCCCTGAATACATTATTGGACTTGATTTATTACCCGGACGAGAGTTTTAGACTCCAGTGGGCCATTTTGCCTTTGGAATTCGAGCAATTTTAGTGGGTAGAGCAAAATGAATGCCTTTGAAAATGCCCCCACCTGAAAAGCCAGTAAATGTTAAACAATGCCAGCTACCTGGGGGCATCAAGAATTACCTAAAATCATACAGGGGCTTTTGGAGGTAGGGATTTTGAGTGTTTCTCCTTTCAATTCCCCTGTATGGCCTCTGAAAAAGCCTGATGGGACATGGAGAATGACAGTCATCATGCTGGCTGGGGAATCCTGGGAGTTCAAGTCTCCACATCTTCACGTTGCCAAAGTTGAGAAACGCTGGATTAATTTCTGTTCATCAGGCATTAGAGAGATTAATCAGATGCAGTGCAGCAGGCTGCTCTTTAGAAATCTTTTAAATGGCTTTCTGTATCTTGTCTGAATCTATGGAAGGTCTGCATTTCTTTACAGAAATCAGAGGCGGCCGTGCTTGTGACCCATTAAGCAGCACCAGTTCAACTAGCAATGGAGGAAGCATCTGTCAAGACCTACCTTCAGATGCAAATATTACGCTAGAATTTGTTTTCATGACAAAGTAGATTACCAGAGGCATACAGTTTCCTTTTCGAACATCCCTTCTTCAAACTCAGGAGCTTTCTTTGGAAACTCTCCCTGCTTTCTGTTGGAGCAAGGAGTATCTGGTGTAGGTGCTAAAGAATTGGAGGGTGACTCAGAAGCTCCATCCATTGGCCAGCAGTCAGATTACAGCACTGCTGAAAGGCCAGGGCTCCTACTTCTGAAAGCATTGCCATGTGAATGGGTAGATGCAAGGGCTGGCAGCTGTATTGAGTTTTAACTAGAACCTTTGGACATGTGATGGAAGTAGATGAGGGACTGAAAAAAAGGGATTGACAAGGTTGAGGGAAGTAGAAGGCAACCGCTCAAGCTGGTGTCCATAAAATCACCAAGAGACAACCCAACTGAATGGTACCTATTATTTTCAGGCATAGACATTTTCGACTCCCACCGTAGTGGCAATACTCAGTCCCCCAACTTGCATTGTGATCCCCATTTATTCTTCACCACCAGAAAAGGGAAGGAGCAAGAAACATTTGATGCAGATGAGATTTTTATTAGTTCACACCAGGCTAGTTTATGACTTTCCATCTAGTGATCAAGAAAATTTCTGAAATTCTAGCGGTAGACCTGAAGAAAACCCTAGAGGTTTTGGACCATTCCAAGTGAACCTTGTCCAGTCTTGGATAGATTACATAGAAGGAGTCAATTAAAGGAGCTTGCGGTTATACCTGAGCATGCATAAGAGACGTGCGCTCTCCTCTGTAAAGCCGTCCTCAGGCACTGTTAGGTTGAGGAAGCCTCCTGGGAGGAAGGGAGACTTGGGAGCACAAACAGGCAGCCAGAGGGATCGCCGGGCCAGGGGGCTCAGCACAGGAAGCTGCTCTGCTTGTGCCTCCCACCACTGAGGCAGGGAGACATCAGCAGGAGCTGCTTCAGCCAAATGTTGATACCGAAACCATTCCATTTCTGGCACCTCTGATAGGCCGGGAATCCCCTGCTCATGGTCTACCTGGCTCCACCCTACAGCCCCCAGTTGCTTGGGATCAAGCGCCCGCACTGCTTTCAAGGTGGGCATAGCAGGGTGAGAGTCAAACAAGCGCTCCAGGCGACTCAGGCTCTGAGCTAAGATTCCACGAAACTGTTCTGCAAGCTGAGGTGGGCACAGAGCCAGCTGCTGTTCTGTCTTGGGACCCAGTCTTGCATCTAAGTGGTAGGAAAAAGAAACCCGCAAGGAATCCAGTTCTCCATAGATTCGGTGGGCCAGTGGCTCACCTGTCTGGTGGAGAAACTGTGCCATGTTCAACAGACCTAGGGCATGTTCAGCTACAAAAGTGGCTTCTGCCATAAGTTCCTTATTGTCCTCCACCAGGACACTCTGCAATTTTGCCATGAGGGGTCCCTCTACTTCATCAGCCACTACAAATTCCCTCAGAACAGACAGATGTTCTGCAATGCCTATGACTTTCTCCAGCCAAACCTCTGGGCCAGCCCACATACTGGACACAGGGACAGACAGCTCCAACTCATGCTCTTTCAGGAATAGTTCATAACGATGACGGAGGGTTGGACGCTGTCCAAGTGTCTCTTCCAGAAGGAGCTGCAGTGAAACTAGCCTTTCTAATTTATCTTGCCAAAGCTCCATCACCAACTCCAGCTGATGGAACAAGCAGGGAACATGGAGGGCAGCTGGTAACACTGCACCCAAAATCCCATTTGCAGCAAAGGCCTGGATCATAGGCACACTTCCCAAAGTGACCACAGCCAGTACCCGGTGGAACAAAACATGTCCTTCACTCAGCATTCGGGCAACGGCACGGGCCACTAGTGGATGGCTCAACTGTTCCAGGATCTCAACCCCAAGAAGCAGTGGAGACTGCCCAAGTCTATCAAGAGGCAGAAGGGAGAGGCCAAGGGCTGCCCGCCCATCACCAGTGGTAGCCTCATGAAGGAAGACAAAGGCATCACGATGCTGAAGGATATGGCAAAGAGCCAATTCATGTCGTCGTCTCAGGGCAGGAAGAAAGCTACGGTGGAGCTGTGCAAGGGAAGGGAGTGATCGTTTAGCACCGGTCTGCTGCACAAGACTCTCAAAGAACTCTGCCTCTGAAAGCGGGATTCCAGCCTGGGCCAGGGCTCGTAGCAGAGACACCACGATTGAATCTGGTGTAGGAAAGGTTTCTGAGCGACGGCATCGGGACACGTTAAGTTGCGTTGTGTGTGCTTGCCTCTTGGGGTGGAGAGGTGAGGCAGAAACTTGTTTGTGAAGCTGGGAGCTCTTTGAAGAGCGAACATCTGGACAGCGGCCTCGGGAAAGCAGGGCCGGTGCCTCGTCCTCTAAAGTCAGGGCGGAATAGCGGGGGGAGAGCTTAGTGGATGTCCTTGATTGATTTGCCATGGATTCACTCTGAAAGGTAACAGACAAAGCACTAAATGAAGAAAAAGCTGAATAGGTCTTTCCTGGAGCAAACCATATATTAACCCAGCCTGTGGTTGAAGAATCCCAACTTGTTATTTCTGCTGCTGAGATCTTGGTACCAATTTACCTGCAAGCTGCATTTTAACCTTCAGCTAATAATACAGTCATGTCTATCCCAGCTGCTTCATGGGTTTGATCCCTCCAGCCACTGTTGCCATTTGACAATTTCATAGCATCAGAACACAGAACTTAAAGCCACAGGCTCTTTTCTCTTATTACTACAGCTCTACTCAAGGGAAAGCATCCATTATTATATGGGGTACATCAGTGCAGGAACCAAAGAATCTCCATAACAAACATTTCTTCCCCATGAAGGGCTATCAGTTTTGATTAACCTGTGCCGTGTTTTTAGCAAGCCAAGTTTTTCTAAGGTTACTATGATGGGGAAGCATTTTGCTAGCTTGCTTCTGGCTGCTCATGTAGCCATCAGATTCGTAGCATTTCTACCTGTAAAGAGGAAATTTTACCCACTCTTTAGTCACGGTAAGTCTGCAATGTTTATCCATTCTCCAAGTGCTGAAGAACCAAACAATTTAGCAAAAGGCAATATTTGGCAGGTTATTTCTCCAACACCATGCAAGCCAAAGTTGAGGCTATATTATTGTCATTCTCTCAGCTATTAAAGGTTGAAAAGCGTCTTGAAAAGGTCACCACCACCAAGCGTCTGTTATACCATACAGCCATCCCCTTCCCGATAGCACACCATCTTCAGACTCACTTTTTTGCAATTCCAGATTGAAGGCAAGACTCCAAACCTGAAACTTCTTCCCTGCACGCAATTCCACCATTTGATTAGTAACAAAACTACAAAAGCCACTCACTCTGTACCTACAACAGCATCCAAACAAACCTCAAGAATCCACCCCTGTTGCCTTCCTCTTTTATAACCCCAGTGTTTCATCCCCATGTGTGCTGACTCCTCCCAAATAATTAAGATTCACTGATTCCCTTATGAATAGGGGCTTTCAGTCACAAACCTGGGATAGGTAAGTACCAATCTTTCTAGCCCTGTGATAAACATGACCTTGTAGAAATGTGTGGAGCAACTCAGCTCTTCAGCAGTGCAGAGTAGGGGTCAGCAGGAGTATAATAATCACAGCAGTAGGATAATCAACAGAAAGCAATCAATGAACGGACATATAATATCCATGCTTGCAAAGTTCCTGTCAGTGTTTCCCCTAGGGCAGTGTTGTCCAAACTTGGCCACTTAAAGATGAGTGGACTTCAACTCCCAGAATTCTGGGATGGGGAATGCTGCCCGAATGCTGGCTGGGGAATTCTGGGAGTTGAAGTCCACTCATCTTAAAGTGGCCAAGTTTAGACAACACTGCCCTAGGGATTGAAATAAAACACGTTCTTCAAATCTTAGGGCACTGACTGAGAATAGAAAGGAGAGTTTTAGCTTGGAGGACTGTCTCCTCTATGGTCAACACTGGGGCTTGTACCTTGAGGGATCTATTAGTGATGCCCGCCTGAGTTCCCTTTTGCCCAATCATTTTTAGTTTTGCTTTCTAAAACCTTTTTGTTGTTATTTTATGATGGTAGTAGCATAAACACCATTATTGACAGCTCCTGCTTGCATCTAAAGTATTTTTTGTTTAACCTACAGCAGCACCACAAGTGGTATCAGTGGCCTCCAACCACCATTTTGGTTTTCCCTTAAGAGAAGCTTTTACAGGTGAAGGACATTGCTACATCTCTCAGCAACATCTGGAGGGTTTCATGTTGTGCTCCCATGCTTGACATAATCAGGCAGAAACAACTTCTTTCCAGATACAAAATGCTACTGATAGAAATGATGCTGCATTCAACCTGGAAATAGCCAAGTATTTTCCTATTTTACTCATTTTAGGAAATAAGTCACCAAGGACAGTAACATATATTAACTGATTCCCCCCACCCAATGCATTCTGCTTCTTTTCAGAGTTCAGCTGGGCTTTCTCCCAGGAAAATATGCATAGGATTCCACATTCTTCTCGGCAGATCTCCTGTGTCTTTAACAGCCATCATTCAATAGGTAAAGCATGTTTTAGTTTAACAGCTTTCCCCAAAGCCTTCCAAATTAGGGCTGCCAGATCTGGGTTGCAAAAAATTGGATCAGCACTAGATGGCAGTAAAGAAATACAAAAAACCCTCTTAATTCTTTGCTGTCATCACCCAAATGTTTGGAGCCCAGATCTGATAGCCCTATTCTAGAGTAGGTATTTACTTATTTATTTATTTATTATCCCCGCCCATCTCCCCCCAATGAGGGACTCTGGGCGGCTTACAACAGATTAAAACAATAAATAAATGCATAGTTAAAATTTATTAAAAAAACCACATTTATTATATTATTATTATATTATTAGACTATAACTCCTATCATCCCAACCACAGGGAATACTGGCTCAGAATGATGGGGCTAGAGAAGCCATGGAAAACTGACATAAAAGAATGGGAATAGTTTTACTGTGGGAAATCAATCCTGGGTTTAAGAAGCCCATTCGGATATATTAGGCATATATTTTGGATTGAGTTAATTATCAGAGGCTGTGAGTATTAAGAACTGCACGAATGAAAGACAGAAAGGAACAGGTGATGCCACTTCCATCAATGTCAGTATTCTCTAAAGTGAAAACTGAATACTTGTTAAGCATTTTTATGGTACACACAGCCTCTGACTATTAATAAAAGGCATTAACTCTAGTTACTTGAGACATTGTGCCATTTATCTTAGTGAATCTTGTACCATCACATCACTTAGCAAGAATACATGGAAAAGACCAAGGATGTATTTCCAAGGTATATGAGATGGATTTGAGACAGGACTGGTTAAATATGTGGGATTTCAATGCCCCAGTTTTGCAAACTCTGATATGAAAGTTATTTGATCGGCTGGGCTGCCTAATTGCTTGTAACATTTGAGGGAGCAGCAATTGTTTGAACTATCCGGCAATAAGGTTGCTATTTAAGGTCATCACAGCTGATCTAAAGGGATCATTTTTCTAATCTTTATGTGCAAGACATCTAGTTTTATTAGCTACAGTGCAGGCTAACCCTAACCATAGCTTGCCACTGATCATCCCACCAATCTCTTAAGAAGGTCTTTCCTTTACAGGCTTTGATATCGAGCAATTTTTGCTTTTTGGATTAGATCAGTAGCTGTGACCTTCAGGTGCACTTGTTATGTTTGAACATACTCATTTTGGGTGCCATCAGTGTATATTGTCTGTTTCTGATGGGTATATTCTGCATATGCTCTGCTTGCAGCATGTTCTTGTTGGCCTACAGAATTTCTGCCTGCAACATTACTATGGTGAATGGAAGGTGGGGGAGGACTTTCTCCTGTAGAGCTGCATCAAACATAGATTCATCAGGGGCATCTTTATCAAATGATTAAATAAGTTGTACCTGTTGAGGGTCTTCCTGGACATATTCTTTTCCAGCTCATTGTGGACCAAATAGACCACAATGATGGGCACATATTCTTTGCCTGCATGCCATCACAGCAGATAAGACTAACTAAAATATTTACTATTTATGAGGCACAGCATATAAGATGGTGTTTTCATATTACAATATTCATATTATATGGGTTCTAGAAGCATGAGGAGAAATTATACTATTTAGTATATGATAGGATATTATGTAAATTCCCTTCATCCTTTCAACAAGGAACATGGGAATTCCAGTTGATCCCTAAAGCTCCTGGTTCTTTGCACATGCTGTACAGAAATCTTCTTCTGACTTTTGAGGAAAAGCAGATTTCAACTTGCAGATATCAACATCATCTCTGTTCTGAAGTATGGCTGATAGTTGAATAAACACTTTCTAAAAGCTCCTGAGCAAAACTGCAAAGGATGAATTGCACAACTCCTCTTCTGGTTCTTCCACATCAAGGCACAAGACAGGCAGAAACTGGAAGGATGAATTGTGACATTTGCTGACTGTCAAAGAAATCTGGATTTCCTGGGATGAGTTTTGCAAGAAAACCTTCCCCAAACCATGAATTGTTGCAGCTAGTCCAGGAAGGTTCAAGGGTTTGACAACACAGCTCCCGGATCTGGAGTCTAAAAATGTGGATGATCTCTAGAGATTAGTTAAAAGTAGACTTTTGGCATCTCTTTGCTGCCATCTTGTGGTTATCTAGAGTTGTATAATTGTGTAAATCTGCCTGTATACATTAAACGTTTTTCTTTACTTGTTGGCTTCTTGTATTCAGTGACTGTGGAATTGTTATTCTACAATATAGGCAAATTTTTGGATCAGTAGGCATCTTTGTAGCTTTGAGAATGTGCCAAGTTCCCATCACCTGGCAAGCTGGCAAGTTTTCTCCCTCACCATCTCTCTGGCCTTCCAGCATCTGCTGTCTACCCTCCCTTCCCTTCTTCTTGCTCAGGTTAATATGTTTTAAACCAAAGCAGTGGTCTCTGCCCACCTGTTTGCTTCTTGAGAATGACCATCATCTCCTGGAATATAGCAGGATGGTTGTGAAAAAATAAAGATCCCGCTGTCCTAAAGTTTACTCCACAATTTGATTTATTCTTCTTCAGGACACATGGATGTGCAATGACTTTTTCATACCATATTAGTGCTCTCATCAGTTCAATGCTCAAGTTGGAAGGAGAGGAGGTAGACCACAAGAGGGGTTGGGACTGTTTATTTCCATGGCCCAGAGGGTTCAAAGGATAGAACAATCCATCTTTCAGAATGGGGGGTGTCAGCTTTTCCCCCCAGCCTTTACTTATCAGAAAACTAGGGAGGGTCCCTTCTGAAATGTTTTTTCCACCCCCACCCCTCCTTTGGACTCAGGTGTCTCTTATCAGACTGTTGTCTAGGCTGTGGCTCTTCCTCCTGTCTCCCAAGGTTCTTACATTACACTTCTGAAACTGCTGAAGGCACTGAACAGAGAAGGTGGCTTACTGAAAGATAGAAACTGGCTGCATCTGTATAGCATTTCTGATCAGATGCATTGTTTCCCCATTTCTGGTCCACTGAAGAAGGGATGTTCAAAAAGGAAACTGTATCCACTCTCCCTCTCAAATCTCATGCTCCAGTGAAGTACTTCAGCTCTCCATCTGGGAACACTCGTTGTGATCCTCAGCTGCCTCCAGCAAATGTCATTGTTTCCTGGTTTGGATGGTCAATGTAAAGATCATTTTGTTCAGTCAAGCAGTTTGTTCACTGCTTGGTAGTGATAGGTGTATGGGTGGCTCCCTTGCCGAACCATCTGTCCTGTGATGCAGTTAAAAACAAACAGGATGCTGCTGTTCTTGGTTTCCCCTTTGCCATTGGCCATTGCTGCCAGATGCTTCTCCACACCCATCAGAACCCTCCTGGTTCTGTTCATGCTGCCTCACCCAGCTTCTACTCCTGCCCCTGGTCAGCATGTCCACCAGAAAGCGGCTGTGGCTTCCCACTGACCATCTATCACTTCTCTTTTTTTATGGGGATTGCAATTCCTCTGGAGGGCATTTTTTTTCTCCTCAGATGTGCCTGCTCCCAAATCTGTTCCTCCCTGAAATTAAATCTGACTACCCCATTTTGGCTGGGGAAGGCAATTTGGAACTGAAAGAAGAGGGAAATGGATAAAAATATTCCTTCCGTCATCCTAATCTGATCAAATTTGCAACTCTCAGTAGCTGTATTTCTGTCTTTAGGTGAGCTGTGCGATCTGCTTTTGAATCTCATTTAATTTAGTTCAGCTAACACATTCTCTAAGAGCTGGTTTAGTACCAGGACACCAGATGACACGCACAGACTCTCTTAAAACGGGCTTCAAAGTACCCATTCAAAATGAAACCTTGGGCAGGCTATGTCCGCTCATTGTTCTGAAAGGATATTATTGTGTTGAGTGAATTAGCATTCCAACACAGGCCCAGACTATGCAATTCACGTGATGATGAAGAGCAAGGAGTGTATCCTGCAGACCCTCCTTTTTCCTGACCCCACCAGGCACTAAAATGCAGTATCATATCTTGCTCCTCTAGAAAAAGAGTCACTTTGAGAGGAAATGATTAGGAAACCCTTTTCCAGGCAGTTCTTCTATTTATAAATAAGACTTCATGGCTAATTTTGACAACCCATTTTTACAACTGACATTTCTCATATTATGAAGAAACTTTTTTCCCTTCAAATGGTAGCTGGCCTTTTTAAAAATCAAATGCATTTCTCTTCCAATACAACAGAAGAATAATACTAATACATATACCAGACCCTGTAACAAATCCAGTTGTCTATTTTGGCCCTACATCTACACCAACAGCACCATCACAGGCCCCAACAAGTACACATACAAGATTAGAGGGGCCTTTCTCTATGATATATGCCCTTCGCTGCCAGCAAAGCCCCTCTGGTTTCTATGTAGAACAAACAGGACAACCCTTACTCACATGAATTAATGGACCCAGGTTTGACATCAGGGCTCAAAACAAGAACAAAATAATATCAAAATAATTACTTCCTGTAAGAAAGTAGTCAGGAAAGGCTGCTAGTAAACACAAATGAAAGGGAGACTGGAAAAAAAGAAAGAAAACAAAAGATGTGCAAAGTAGTTCAGATTATCCATATAGGTAACAATTCACATAATGTTGGCAGCACATCCTGACATGTGAAGGCTTTATGCATTCATCTGGTTGCTGTCCACATTCAAACATTCATCTGTTAAATTTGCTCTCTCGTGGAGGAGAGAATATTGACAGGGTCCCAATGGTGATTTTAACTATCTTAAGAATCACCCAACCATTGTTGTGCCAAAATGACAGTAATGAGTGACAGGTTTTCAATAATCTCAGTGATGGTTAGATGAAGGTATAAGTCACTAGTGGGATTCGCCTGTTAAAAGTAGCTCTGGAAGGAAGGCTCTTGAGCACAAACCCCATAGATCTGCTGTAAGTGGAATTACAAGTCATTATCCATATTCTACAGAATCTATTGCTTTTCTTTGGTCAGGGAAAAAATGACTGTTTTGAAAGACAGGAAACCTTATATGGACTTTTTGCTGAAGGAAGAAAAGACTGAATTGATGATTTCTAGAGTTGGGGATTAAAAAGGGTGAAGATGGTAATTACTCGATAGAAAGAAGGGCAGAAGGCGTAACTAAATTTTCTTTTTTCATTTCATTTCATTTCATTTCATTTCATTTTTTCTTTTGCTTACTTTCTACCTTTTTTGTATACTTTTACTGTATTGAAAAATTCTGTATATATAAGACTTATTTTATGGAATCTATTGCTGTTTTTGGTGAGACCACCTCCTTACATTGGATCCACACAGCAGGCAAGGCTTAGCTGAGTTGATCATTGTGGTCCTTTCCATCTCTATTTAGAAGCAGTTAATGACCCTTCATCCCTTTTTCCACCCATTCCTCTTCTGACATTTCAAAGCAGCTTCCTACTTGGACAAGCCCAGACATAAGGCATCTTATATTTCTTCACTGCATGCTCTCAGCAAAACACACAAACTATATTCCATTTTTAGACATTGCCCTGTTTTTAACTTATTTTAATATACTTCTGGCACAGGGCTGAACTAGACATAGTTATGAGTAAACCTAGATACAGTGTTGTTTGTTCCCTTCATTTCTTATTTTCTACTCAATTTCATAACTAGATTTTATCAGAGACCTCGATCTGAACAATTTCATAATCTCTGCTAGTCAGGTTCATAATGTGGATAGAAAGGTTTTCTGATTTTCCATTTGTATAAATAGTAAAATAGTGTTCCCTGTGCATTTTCCCCATGATACACAATTCTGAGTCGGAGAGGGTTCAACTTTTTGTCCCCAAGCCACAAAGCATTCCTAAAATGCTTCTCTGTTCCTGGAAAGTGGCCCTGACTGCTTATCCTCTTTCTCTGTAGCTCTATGAGTCCTTCATGTTCCAAGTTAAGAATTAATTGACTAAAATATTATTTTACTTCACAAATATTTTATGCATTTTTATTTTATTTTATTTTAATTTAATTTAATTTAATTTAATTTAATTTAATTTAATTTAATTTAATTTAATTTAATTTTATTTTATTTTATTTTATTTTATTTTATTTTATTTTATTTATTTATTACATTTCTCCCCTGCCCATCTCCTCCCAATGGGGGACTCTGGGCAACTCGCACAAAACATTAAAACCATAAATATATATAAATACATAAAACATCAAAAATTTAAAAATATTACTAAAAAAGGGAAAAGGAGAGTCCAAGAAGATGAAGAATCTGGAGCTGAAGACAGCAGGCCTCTATGGGGCTAGCCATCCCCATGCTTGAAGTATTCCCTCCTCACCTCAGGCCAAGTGGCAGAACCAGGTCTTCAAAGCCCTTCGGAAGGCCAGGAGTGAGGGGGCCAATCGCACCCCGGGGGAAGAATGTTCCAAAAAGCTGGGGCTACCGCAGAGAAGGCCCGCCTTCTGGACCCCACTAGCCAGAGTTCTTTTACTGAGGGGGTCCGAAGCATGCCCTCTCTGTGTGACTGGGTGGGATGGGTTGAAGTCATTCCTCCCTCAATGGTGATAAGTTGTTGGAGGAGGGGATGACACAAGCCTTAACCCCAATGGCATTTTGTCCTACCATGGAGAAAACAGTTGATATAGTTGTCAAATACAGCACAAAGAGTGCCCCACTGAAGATGAAGGGAGAATATATGAACATAGGGGTTTTGCAACGACCTTGGGTCTAAGCCATATAAGATTTTGTATACTATTGTAAGCATCTTAAATTGGGTTCAAAAAGTAACCAGGAACCAGGGTGGTTGTTTTAACATGGGACTGAAGTGGTATACAGTGGTACCTCGATTCACGAACTTAATTCATTCCGCGACTCTGGTCGCAACCCGAATCGGTCGCGACCTGAATCAAATTTTCCCATAAGGTTCAATGTAAATACGGTTAATCTGTTCTGACCCCTCCGAATTTGGTCGCGACCTGATTTTGGTCGCGTCCTGAATCAAATTTCCCCATAAGGTTCAATGTAATTGAGGTTAATCCGTTCTGAACCATATGTGTTTTTTTTTAAAACCGCAAAAATATGAAACAAAATACAGTACGGAGAGAGAGAACGCTAACCTTGCTCGACGCGACTTCTGGCGTGGAGGACAGGAAGGTGGGTGGGGAGGCAGTTATTGCTTGGAGGGAGAGTCCCCCTCCCTACAGGAAGCCACGACCACGTGTCACGGGAGGGAAAATGGCCGTGGATCCTGTTCATAACCTGATCCGGCGTTCGCGAATGGAGGCAAAAATTTGCGAACGGAGCTGTTCGTGACCTGAATTGGTTGTGAACAGAAGCGTTCGTGACCCAAGGTACCACTGTACCTGAGAAACATTGTTTGCATCCACCCTGCCATGTTCTGAACTAGTTACAATTTCTGAACTGTTTTCAAGGGCTGCCTCACCAAGCACATATTGCAAGAGTCTAAGCTTGAGATTTATAGTTCATATGTCAAGGGGGATCAGGCCTCTCTCCTCCAAGGAGGGGCACAACCAGTTTATCAGCCAAAGCTAGTAAAAGTTACCTCTGCCATAGATAATATATAGTTTTCCATTTTCAATGCCAGATCTAAGATGACACCCAGTTTGTGAATCGATTGTGGAATTCCACCCAGAATAGGCATATCTCCTAGATCTAGAAGTCCAGACCCTGACATCAGCAATAGCTGTCTTCTCCAAATTCAGCTTCGGCTTGCTCTGATTTGATTCCCCAGCCTTTTCTGAGTTGAGCTAGGAAGCACTCATCTAAGTTTTGAAAGCTTTTCTTTATACATTCACTCATTTCTTCTTTCCTTCCACCCAGCAAGATTCCAAAAGATTCTCTTAAGGTGTCAGAATTCATTCCATCATCCAGCTGGCATCCAGACTGCTGGCACTATGCTTATAGAAGACAAACAGATGGAAGAAAGCTACTACTGGCAAGTTCTTTTTTTCTTTGTGAAGTACTGGTTGTACCCTTTCCTTGCTCTCTGACCAGGTAATTTCAAAAGGTTTTTTCAAGGGGTTGATTTTAGGACTGTGTCTGGCTAGTGGAGAGAATAGATTATGATTTGCTCAGGTGGTGGGAGATGGGGGAACTATGGAAGGGGAACAGGGAGATATCTAAATTAGTTTTGGACTAAACTGGGTTTTCAGATGTCCTACCACTCCCAGAAGCCCCAACAAGCCTGACCTCAGATTTTCTACTCCTGATAAATATGAATCAGTCATTCTTACAGAACATTTTTACCCAGAAAGTAAGTTGCAATGAGTTCACTGAGAGTTACTTCCAAGATCACAGGGTTAATCAAAGGCAATTAATCTCAGCCTTACGGGCTACATGTTACCTACAAAAGTCTTGGATATGTCCTCCAGAGCTTCTCCAACAATGGCTGATAAATTGTAATTTGTGACTACATGGAAAGTAAATGGTATGAACTCTAATTAATTCTCATTTCATTTCAATTTCTATTTAATTAATAAAATGTAATGGGTTTTTAATCCCAAATTTGTTTTTAATTTTAGCTTTTGTGCATAGCCACTGGCATGCCATTCAAAGGAGTAGTGCAGGCTTCAACATAAAACATATTGTGCTTTCCAGATATTTATGCTCAGCACTTCTCCAGCTTGGTACCTTTAGGTGTGGGCCACAGGGGCTACAATTATGGGGTCTGACATCCAATCAATTTGGAGGATGTCTAATACACAGTCTAAAAGTGTTTTTATAGCTCTAGTCCACAAATATCCAAGCCATCACTTTATACCAAACTGTACAAGCCATGAGTCCAAGTCCAGCTGCCAAACTTGTGCTTGGTAGGAAGTCTTGAGAAAAAGGAAGTGTTTCATAACTCAGACAGTGGCGTGTATGAGTGTGTATTGCTAATATCTTCACACAAAGGGAGAAGTAGCATAACTTCTTAGGGCTTAACAGTTGCTTAGGAAGAGTGAGACTGCATAAATCTAAAGGGAATGAAAAATGTTCAGACAGCTGTCATCTGCTGAAGAATTATATTGGAGTACTTTCTCATCTCTGCGGAATCCTCTTGATAAGTAATATTTCCATTTCTTCTTTTTTTCTTTTCTAAAATTAAAGTGTGGTTATCAAATCCATCAAATAACAGACTGCTAACTTAGAAACCCAATAATATTACATGATCTGCTTCAAGATAAGGGTTAAACTGTTTCAGAGATCCGTTTTGATTTGGGTTCTTTTTCGGTGCTGAATTTCTACTCTGAAATGGATGACGCTTCCAGGTTAGCTCAAGCCCTGGGCTACAATGTTAGAAATGAAAAATGTTAGAAATGTTTTTGTTTTATTTAGGACTGTCGTCCAAAATACAGATGTAATAAATCATAAAATATATACATACATGCATAGATGCTACTGACAGATTCTATCCTACGGCATTTGTTTTGAGTCCCAGAAGTGAGTGGAACTTTGGTCTTTCCACATAAAACCCACTCCTACACTTGTTCATGATCAACTTTGGGTGGTGTGTGGAAGTAAAATGATTGGGAATTAGAAATCCCATCCAAAATTGGGCATTTTGCAAGTTCAGTAAACATTTATCTGTTCTTTTTGTGGCACGGGAGAGGTTCTTCTAATAAAAGTATTGCATAACATCGGGGCTAATTGGGGAATTCCCAGGGTGTAGGCTAGATTAGGAAGAGAGCAACACTCCAGCAAGAGAAAACAACAACACAACTTTTCCACCCTCTTGCCAAGAAAATTGCATAGATGCCGACGTCCTTGAAGAGCTGAGCTTGATTCAAGATGGCCTTTACCTTTTATACCGATTTTAAAATAAAAATAAAATAAATTATATCCTCCCCTGAGAAGAACTTGCTAGTAGTAGGTTCCTTCCATCTGCCTTTATTTTTTTTTTCTGGCTAGCAGGAAAGGAGACGCTCAACCCCACCCTCCAGCACTTCTGGGTTTACATCATACATTAAATTAGTGCTTGTTTTAACTAGAATTTCCTGAATAAGCCACACACAGCAATAAAGCAGACGTTGCATTAATCCAAACCAGAGAATCCACATTGTGTTGTTAATGAGCTCTGTCATTTTGGATTTTTTTCAACACGGATTGTTAACAGATTATAAAAGAGATGCTGCCTCTTTAATATTAGGGTCTCTAATCCACTTAATTTGAGTCGAGTCTTTCTGAACCTAGGATTGTCTGGAAGTGTTGGATTTTTCTATAATCCCTAGCCAGTACAGATTCGAAATCTGACACGTGGGGAGACCTCAACATTGGCAAAGCCTATTTCAAAGGTAGTAATGAATTAATGTGATCTCACAATCACACCCCAGAGGTATACAAAAAGAATGAAAGCAACCCTTAATAAAGCAGCCAGCCGGCAATAAAATCACCCACTCTAAACAAGAATTAAAATAACGCACAAGAAATGGGAATTATGATATATGGATAATTATGATATATAGATTAGATGATTAGAAAGAATAGAAAAAACGAAAGTTATGTTGTAAACTTAGAGTCAGAGTTTAATGTAAATTTATACTTATATCTGTTGCAAGGAAAGTTGGAAGTCATTCTTCTTTGCATTTCTCTTTCTTCCTTTTTCTTTTTCTTTCTGCCCTTTTGACTTTCTTTCTTTTTCATTCCTTTTTTCTTTCTTTACTCTCTATCTTAAATATTAGTTTTTGTTAGTTTTTATCTTTCTTACCTTAAAATCCAATAATGTTATTTGGAAAAAAAATATAAATGGGGGGGATTTATTTATTTATTTATTGCATTTATACAGCTGCCCAACTCAGACGAGGAGACTTTGGGAGGTGACCCGTAGAAATAATCGTTGTGCAATAGCAGTCTAAAAGGCAGTCTGCTCCTGAAACAGTTGCTACTGTACAAAATTGTACAGTACATTGTACATCCAAAATGTACAAATTGCATAAATTTGAGTCATCTAGATCAGGGCTATTTTTACATGAGGAAAAGAAAGGTTCTTTTTTTTTTTTTGGAAATGCATAATTCTTCTTTAGCCTAGTTTTGGTGACACATCGTCTCTTGCCATTCTTGCTGCCCTTGGATCAGGAATAGCAGTCAATCTCTTTTTCTCCCCATACACCCTGTTTCTTGCATTGCATGCGCTCTGATGCCATCCAGCATTTACAGCTGTTTCCCAGATGGAATATACATTTGTCCACCTCAAGTAAGACCTTCCTAAGGATAGACCCTGACTTTAGCACACAGATTCCCCTGCAACCCTTCTCACCTCTCCAGGTGAAAAAGTTTTTGTTCTTTTGGAAACTGGAAGGAGTTCTCAAGCAGGAGGAGGATAAACAAGGTATGCACTGAGGTATGTGGGGAGAGAAAGAGAATTTAATTTAATATTTATTACATTGTGGTCAATGACTAACAAGGTGAAAAACACAGATACAACAAAGGTAGTATAGCGGTTATATAACACCTAAAAATTAAGTCTTAAAACATGGAGAAAGGGACACATTGAATATGTTACAATAAAACAATATAAAAAAGAAGATTAAATAAAAATAGATAAAATAGGAACAAATTAGCTAAGAACTGCACTAAAATTGTTTTCTGTTTGTGTATTGTAAGTCTAATCTTTTGCCTCTAGTGATTATTGTCTTTATACAAAGTCATTCCATGTGTGTTTTACACAAAGTGGCATCTTTTTATATCAAAATTTCTTCTAAATAGGAGCACATCATCATCGTTTTGGGATCTGCTCAGAGCCTTCTCTTTCCCTGTGTTTTTCCACTGGAGGCTCTTCTGAGATGTTATCTGTGATTTGAGCAGCCTATCTTTTTATCTCTTCTTTTGTACAATATTTAAAGTATTTTATGCTGTAAGTCACCTGGAGTTGGACAGCCAGATAAATGAAATAATAATAAAGAAATAATCAGAACACTGTACAGACAGCACTAACTGCATATGAAAAGAATAACAACCCACTGGCAAAACAGTGCCTGAAACTTGTTAGTAAAATTAACATTGTGTCTACACATTCAGAAGTAAGCTCTGCTTGATATGGTAGGATTTATTTCTGAATATTTTTAAACTAGCAATTAAATTATTATATATACATATACAGTCCACACAGATACTATATTTAATAGTACTTTCTCACATTTATTAGAATTGGCTGGGATATAGAGAAAATATTCTGTAAACCTACTGTATCTACATTCCCTACATTCTATTCCAAGCTGTAGGGTATATGTATGTTATACATTTATGGATCTTTCTTATATATATCTTATCCTTCTTATATACTTATGGTAGAAGTATAGAACATATTAGAGTGTGTCACTATTCTCCTCCTCCACCTTCTAATGTCATGGTGGTTCAAAGTGGTATCTGTTGAGAAAGAAGAAGACAGTCTGCTCAGATCCAAGTAAAGCAGCCCTCCTTAAGAAGCACAAGGGATTCTGAGAGTTGATATCCAATGTATCTGGACGTCATCCGGTAGGAGAAAGTTGGGCTAAAGTTACTCAGATTTAACTCACAGAGAGATATTTGTCATCCAATCTGTCACGTCCATTGATTGACAAATTTCAGCATTTGTACACTGCTCTGGAAAATTAACTTGCTAAAACATGGGGTGTCATTGAAATGCTATTGAACTTTTTCAGATTAACCAGAATGAATTGGCAACAAGTAGCTCCTGGAGTAATCCTTTTACTGGTCAAGGTCACAGGGACATCTCTATTTTTTGTTTTTCGTGAGTACTGGCCAGATTTTAATGTCAATGCTTCTTTGATAATCATCTCATTGTCTCTTTCTTTTCTCATTTCTTCCTGTCTTGTATATTTTATAAGGGCTTTGGGGTTTTGAAATACTGATCTATATATTTATATTTGAAAAAGTAAAGCCATATCTCACTCTTCTGTTATTTTATTTTTTATTTTTTATTGATTTTATTGTAATGTCTTTGATTGTCATGAGCCACCCAGAGTAATTGGTGGCATACGGTTAATAAATTATTATTATTATTATTATTACTACTACTACTACTACTACTACTACTGAAATGTGTTGAGTTTCTGTGTTTTACTATGCCTCAATATGTAGAGAAATAAATAAGCCCTATTGTTTACAAGATGGTTTTTGGTTTTTCAAAGAAATGCTTTTATATGCCACAGTCATTCTTTACAGTGCTTTTTTTATTATCCCAACATTGAAAACAAGAGGCAGATTAAGACTGATATGGAGAGACAGAAGGTTCCCTAGGGAAAACTTGAGATTTAAACTAAGGGCTTGGCTCTTATCTTTCCTTTGACTCCCTCAGCTGACAATGAACTATGATGACAAAACAATTGAGTTTACTTCATACTTTATTTTAGCAAAAATATTAAGGAATTTTTATCAGCTGCTATTTAAAAATGCTCTTCTTTTTAGTTCCACAGATCTTTCCCATGGGAAACATCACTTTTACCTCTAAAGAAAATTATTCAGGTAACTCTACATAAAAATCCAGAGATTTCTGGGTCTAGAAAATAACTGGATGGGGGATAAATGTACTCTGAAGTCTGTTGAGAGAAAACCATATTATGTGGTATTTTGCTTAAACTCCTCCCATTCAATTTCAACATTCTTGAATGTTGAAAACCCCTTTTCTCAATCTGAGGAAAAGGGTTTTCGATATGCAAGAATTTTCCCCATTGAATGAGAGGAGCTTAAGTACAATTAAGTAAGCCTCATCTAGATGTCTCCCAAATTTGGCCACACTAGGCAACCTGCATTGCTGACTAGAGGCAAAGAAGCTCTTCTCAAAGAGAGCAAGATGCTTATGTAGGGTGGAAACAGCTGTGAGGTGGCAAGCAATAAGATGGTCCAAAGGCATTGGATGTTTGACATGTGCTGTTCTGTAGCTGATGGCTTTGGATGACTAGCCATACAACATGGATGCTAGAAGCTCTTTTCATTTGATCGCCCCTGACTTCCAGATGCCCTCACACACACCATCTTCAACAAGCAGATGGTGCCCTCCCTGTATCACTAATGCAGGGAGGAATGGCAAGATTCTACAAGCTGCAGGCCCTGATCCTCATGTCCATCCCAGATATTTGGTCCAACTGAGTGCAGCGTGTGCTTATTACTTTGCCTCACTGTGCACTAAGATGAGAAATGAAGCAATGTCTGCTATGGAAGGTCTCAGCTCTTCCCATGATCCCGACTGAGGAACAGGTAGGTCCTGCTTCATGCTGAGGTGCTGGATGTGGCTTTACACAGCAGATGAAGTGAATATGGCCTTGAACTCTCTATAGAGCATGAGCTGTATCAAATCTCAGCTGCGGCTCCATGGTCACAGAGAGCGGGTCTAAATATAAAGTGCAATCCCTTAAGTGTCATTTGTAGTCATCTGCTGCATGGTTCATAAACTATGTCTACAGGATCTAGAGGGGAATGACCTAGAGGGGAATAATTGGTTCTTGCCTCACCAGCTTCAGTCCTTATAAAGGCAGGAAGAGCAGGTTAGGCTGTCCAGTGAATGCTTCTCCTAAAACAACAGCAGCAGAAGCCAGAACCCCAATTCTGTTTGGTTGCCTCCTGGGAAGCTTTTGCCTAGGAGTGGATTTGAAAAGCAGAAAGTTACTCTGGTTGGTGGACTCTTGGAGTCTTTGATGATGGTTACATCATTCATTCCTCCTCTTGACTTTCTTTATGGAGACTTTAAAAATGAAAAAAAAACCCAAAACCCAAAACCCAAAACCAAAACAAAACAAAAAACCCCCTCAAAATGCTAGAAATGCTATAAAAAGTTTGGAGCTTTCTTCCATACATAGTACAATGTTGCAAAGCTCAATAATACTGGAAATTAATTCCTTGCAGAATGGAATAAATTCTGAAATTTCAGTCTAAGATATTTTTATTAAACTTTACCAAACTGCATATTCCTTCAAAACATAATGCATTGGCATTATATATGATAACAGCTGCAAGTTTATATGCTTTTTATTGGAAAAGATCTCTGATCCCCTGATGGAAGAATGGTTAATTAAATTGTGGGAATGTGCTTCGATGTCTAGAATAACTTCATATCTAAAAATAAATCTGATGTACAGTTCAATCTTATTTGGAAACCATTTCTGGATTACAATTATATACATGTAATTATGCCACATTCCAAATTTGGGTTCTAGAGTCTATATTTTAATTTAATACACAGCCTACATATTATTTACACTATATTAATGTATTGTTTATCATTTATAGCTTTTCCATTTCCTCTTACTGATTTCCGTTGTGCCAACCAAATATTTTTACAGTTCAACAGAGACATGTTTTGACTAGAAATTGGATATGAAATATCTTATAGTACTCTAAGTTGTTAATGGTGCATTAGAATATATTAGCCATATGATATTTTAGATGTGTTGGTTAGTAGAGATTTGATCTCCTGTATTATGTTGCTTACACTGGTTTCTTTTTCTTCTTCTTTTCCTTACTACATTTTCTATGTCCTTTCAGTGTGTATTTGTATCAGTGTTATTTCTTTTTCTTCTTTTCTTGGAATTATAATGATAATAATAATATAAATTAAAAATGAAAATGCAAACATCTCTATGCTGGTAGGATTGCTAAATGTAGGTGTATGTGCTTCATGCTCTTGTTTGCTCCATGTCACATTTTCCTGCAAAGGCATGTTTGAACTTGTTACTTTGACCTGTTTGCTACAGTTCTGTTCCTTTAGTGTCAAAAGAAGAGTAGTTTTGCTGAGAAAGGATGCATACATGACTTATGACTGCTTTTTAAAATTTTGTGTACCACTGAGTATTGAGGATGTAAACGCAATGTAGATTTAGGATGTAAATGATGGCAACCAATTTTTTGTTTCCTAGGGTGGACCCCCTCTCCTGAGCAGACCTCTTCCCTCTCTCCCTTGCTTCCTACCACAGGTAGGAAGTGAAATTCTTTTTTTTTTTTCCTCCATATTTGACAGCCAGCTAGGGATGGGTGGAAGGGGAGTGCAGGAAGAGATAACCCCGCTAGTGAACCTTGGAATACCAGAGTGGTGGAAGATAGCTCATGTATCTGACTGTCTACAAGGTTAGGGGTGGACAACATAAATTGAGAAGTTTCTTTTAAAACAGAGTGAGAGAAGATAATTAACTGAAGCTATCTTGTGTGAGATATTAAAAACTGCAAATCAGCTGCTTTCCCTTCACATTTTCATTTAATCAGCATATCTGTATCCTAGGGTAAAAAGTTCCTTCTGGGCAATAAATACATAAGATTTAATATGAGCCACATTTTATTACTACGTAGTGTCTTTTGATGGCGTTCCTCATATTGACTCAGATAGGGCTGCCATATCTGAGCTCCAGAAAACCTTGAAGACCACTAGTGCAGGGTTCCTCAAACTTGGCAACTTTAAGATGGGTGAACTTCAACTTCCAGAATTCCCCAGCCCGCAAATTAAAGTTGCCAAGGTTGAGGAACCCTGCACTAGAGGGCATCAAAGAGTTAAACTTTTCAGTATACCTTTACTGCCCTATAGCGGTCATCCAGATTTCAGTAATCTAAACAATGGTTATTCAATTATTCAGTCACTTCCAAGTCTTTGTGACCAAGATTTTCTTCCAGCCACTAATCCATTAAGTTCTTGTACTCTCCTGTTTGATGGATTTACCCACCTTGTCTTCTGACAACAATTGTCTTCTATTTTTTCCCACATTATGCACCCAAAATATTTAAGTTTAGCTTCATTATTAGCACTTCTAGTGAGCTGTCTCATTTAGATATGGTAGTCCATATCTAAGAGGAAGGGCTATTCAACCAAGATGGGTGGTAGAATGTCTTGCATTATTGATATCACATAGGAATTGTTTACAGAGGGAATTAGGTAAAACATCTGAGGGAGCAAAGTTTAGAAGCTTGCAGATTAGGACTCTTCTGTGGATTTCTCATCTCCTTATGAAAAAATTCATAAGTCTCTTTCTTTCTCCTTACAAGAAAACAGACCTTGAACTGATCTTTAAAGAGCACAGTCATGAGGTGTTGTTTTCAATTGTGCAAAATCAGCACCTAAAAGATTAAGAAAATTGCCTGTAACTTTGCTTTCCAGGAATTTTCTGCAGAGAATATGATCCTACATTTAGGCAAACGCTAAACAGTCAATGGTTCTGAAAAGAAATACATTGTTAATACCCATTAATGCATCCTCAAGGTTTTGTAGTTTCCTTACAACATTACAGTAAACTAAAGAAAAAGAAAAGCTGCTTTAGTTATAGTATGGCTGTGTTAACTATTTTTAATTGCAATTTTGGGCCTGAAAGCATGCCCTAAAATGCAATGGGCTGAATTCAGACTAAGCCAACTTCACCGAAGCCATAGTGTGGCAAACCTGAAACAAAACATTGCATTCTGGAAATTCTGTTGACCTGTTTTGGGCATTTCAGCAGAAACTAAACCCTGAACATTTTGACAGCTCTGGGTTCCAGATGTTTCAGCCAACAGTGGGGTTTTGAACAAGCCTCTTCTGCTGCAAAAATCTGGATGGCCACTAGTTGGCAAGAAAGAGATGCAGAGAACTCTTTGCTGCAATCTTGTGGTCATTTGGATTTTTGCAGTCATGCTCTGGTTACATTAGCTCTAGCCTTCCCTGAACTTAAAGCAACCTTTTGCTCTGGGGGGCGTGCATATTTTAATTGAAAGGAAGGCAAGTGGGCACAGCTTTCCTGCATTCACTGGACTTCATGCTGGAGGAGAGGAAGAGTTAGATCAGGAAGCAGGAAGTAGCAGGGAAGCTGCTGAATAATGGAGAACCAGGCTGGGAATTCAGCCACTAGATCAGCATCTCCCTCCATTGTGCAACAGGAAAACAGACTCAAAATCACCGTCAAAAGACATTCTCCAGAAATAGTAATGTGCTCTGTCAATAAGACAAAAATGCTTGTAGTGGTAACAGGGAATAACAATCAAATCCCAGTGGTGACATTGGAATGGAATCAAGATGGTCCTAATGAAAGTTTATGTGTGTCGTGTTTCTGGCACTCCTGCAACTGTCACTATCACTTTCAAAATCCTTTATTCCTTGCATCTTGCTGTAGCCCAGATTCCTTTGACGCAACCAAGGTGGGAACGATTCAGAGGGAATGATTACTGGTTTTCTGAAGAGAAAGAAACATGGCTGATAAGCAAAGCTACATGTAGAGATTGGCAATCAGACCTTGTGATCATCAGTGACAGAAAAGAACTGGTAAGTCTATGGTCACTTGGGAGGAAACAAATTACATCCTTCAAGTGTCCATGCTTTCATATCCCTTTAACCTGAGAAAAGATCCATGTCAGGATCTTCAGAACATCCAGTGTATCAGTGAGGCAGTCACAATCCTCTTACAAAACAGACATAACTTTCAGGATTCCAGAGTAAGCTCATTTATCATAGTTGGAATATGGATTGTAGTGTGGAGTATGAAACACAGAGTCAGTGTGTGAGGCAGGCCTACTTTATATTTTGGGTAGATTAACCATGAGTCAAAAAAATCAGGAGTTTGCAAGGACTTGAAAGAAATGCAAACTCTGTGCAGTGAGGGCTATGGGTGAGAGGAAAGTATCCTGAGGAATGCATGATAAGGGTCCTTAAGACTGTCCAGTAGGCATAGCTCTTACCTGTAAGGAAACCTGGTTTTGTTGGTCATGTTGTGAGTTGGAAGATTAATGTCACACAATGCTAACCGCTCAAGGAGGAAGGAGAAAAAAGTATCAAGATACTGTTTTAGATCGAAGAGAAACAACTATGGATTATATCTTTCTGTGCTAAGCAAGAACTTCTTAGCATCCATAAAGACTGCTGGTACTTTAAAATCGTGGATACAGTAGTCTGAATGTCCTTTCAGAGTCTGGAAGGAACACAGGCATTCTTCTATTCTGCAGTGAGTTCTGAAAGGAGAAGAGTGTGCAGATTGGTTAGGATCAGTAACATCAGCAATATTTCAGCCTCCCAGATCAAAAAGTCCATCTTCAAGTGAATCATCTTCAAGTGAATCTGAATACCAAAACAAAGCTGCCTGCTTTGGAGATCTATCCAGTCTTCTCTTTTTTCAAAGCAAAACATGTTTTTTAGGGTCCAAACTGAATAAGTCCATATAAGAAACTTCAGAACTATTTTGGAATCGGGCTACAGTTTGACTGAGTACTCTATATTTGCTTCCATTCAAAATTTGCCTTTATTGGTAGACTCAAATCACAGTGTGTCTGGAAGGGATGTGTTTTCAGCAGAGTGTGTGTGTGTGTGTGTGTGTGTGTGTGTGTTGGGTGCAGCCAACAGATGCATCAGCAGCAATAGGGCTCAAGGCTTCCCCAATCTGCCATTCCAATGTCTCACTGCCATTTGTCTACTGGGTGGCTGCTAGCAGTCCTTGAACAAGCCTGTGGAATCTACTGAATCTCCACAATCTTACAAGCAAGGACTACCAGCATTAGGGAAGCAGCATTTGATCTGCAAGATTTGATTTGCAACACATGGCTGGCATATTGAAAAGTTCATGATTTTTTAAGCATGATTTATCTTTGTTCCCCACCCCCCACACCCCCTTAATAAACAGTATACAGAACTGATTCTTTCACATGGCACTTGAGAAGCTAGAGATGAATGTGGACAAGATTCCTGTAGCTTTAAAAAGGAAACATCGGACTTTGGGCAGAAGCATCTGTGGTTTGAGTTATGGCAACTTACTCAACTTATATCCTTCATCAGGATGAAGAGCATAGGGGCTTCACCCTTCTGTTCAGACTACTTCAGGCTGCTTGTGATTTTCATGGCCCTTAAGAAGAACCTTTCATTTTCCATATTTATTTTACTTTTCTTGCCAGGAATTTATTATGAACAAAACAACAATGGCTGATTATTTCATTGGACTCACCTATTCAGAAATCAAAAATAAATGGGTGTGGAGTGATAACAAAGAGCTCAACTTGAACCTGTATGTTTCATTTTTTTTCCACTTTTCTTCTTTAGGGAGGGAGGGATCTATTTTCCCCATATGTGATCATTTCATATGTTCTGTTTCCATTCATAAACTGCAACTTCCTTTTTAAATCTACATGAAAACATTGTCATAAATAGGTACTTATAAATGTATTTTCTCAAAGGTTTATATATTTACTTTTAACCTTTCTTCGATGAAAATAAGGATCATCCCTAGCCCATAGAATATTTACTGGTAGAATCCAAGACTTTCCATGCCTCCAGCAAACTCTAACACATTACTATTTTTAGAAAATCTGCATTTAGTTTGCATGATATCAGTGATAATTTGGAACTATAGTTGTGTACTATAATCCTGAAGTAGCACTGGCCAAGAGTTGTGTACAAAACACGAGTGAAGTACTGCTTCAGCAGTTGTTCACTTTCTGTGGGCCTCTTGTTAAAATATGATACCATATCTATTAAGCTCTATAATTTTTAGAAACAAAACAGCAATGGCTGATTATTTCATTGGACTCACCTATTCCGAAATGCTGCTAGGGGATCAATGAATCCCCACAGGGGGAAGACTGAGGGACATTGGTGTACTGCTCTGTTGCTGAAACATGCTTCATGGTGCCGGGCACACCCCCCCCCTCCACACCCAAGACTAGAGATTGCCATATTTTATGTTTTTTTAATGAAACGGCCCAATCCATTTATGTTTAAAATTAGCATGTGTGGCCAATTTCCAGCATCAGTTTTAGAACACAGAATATAATTCTGGAACTCTAACACTTCCATTAAGTTGTCGGGGCAGACCATACTAAAATGAATACTGAGTTACAAATGAAGTAGTGTGCGGTGAGGAGGCTCCGATTCAATTCTTCCAGAGCTAAGCAACATCTGTTTGCCCAGAGCCAAATGGTGGGGTGTCTACTTCCTCCTTTGCTTAACTTTTGGGTGCAGAGGGGAACAAATCATTTTCATTATAAAGGGGGCATTATCCTATGGTGAAGGGGGCCGCGGTGGTGCAGCGGCTTAATGACGCTGAAAGTTGCCGGCCAGAAATGGCTGATGCTTCCGCGGTTCGAGTCCAGCCTTCGCATTAGCAGGGTGAGCTCCTGTTTCCTCCCCAGTTCCTGTCAACCCAACAGTTCGAAAACTCACGTGAATAGATAAATGGGTACTCTCACTCCGGTGGGAGGAAAAATGCTGGCGGCCCCTTGCAAAAGGAGTCAGGAGCAGTAAGCGCGAAAAACCATGCACGCCCGAAAAGGAAACCCCGCCTCCTGCGCTCGCCAGCTGGGCTCTGCTCTAGGAAGGAGGCTCTGGCAAACCACTTCTGAACAATTGCCTTGAAAACTGCAAGGACTCGTCCAAGCAGTCACTGCAGAGTCGGTAACAACTGAGCGCAGATTTTTTTAAAAAAAAAATCCTATGGTGAACTTTTGAGGCGGCCAAATCCAGTTGCTACTTAATTAACATTACAGGCCCACAGTGAATTGAGATGTGAAGATTGATCCCTGTTCTTTCAGTGGAGCTCAGCCCTGATAGGAATTTTTCTCCTTTCTATCCTATAATTGCTTGTCAGCTCATCTAACTCCAAATAATTTCTTGCTGTACTTCTGCTGGTAAGAAACCAAGAAGAGCTCAGGAATTCATTCTTTCTTGGCTCTGAGTTAAAGGAGTTCATTCTGCATTCTGGATAAAATATTTTAATTCATCAGGATTAATTCCTAATTTGATTTATAATCTGACCTGTTTTTATTTTCTTTTTGCCTTTAATAAAACAGAACAAAGGAAAAAATTAGAAATAGCGAAAGAAAAGAAACGACAAAAAAGCAATGCTTTGTATTAATCTGACCTTTATTAAGGCTAGATTTCTATTCAGATTTTTTGCCATTTTAAATTTGACCTTTATAAAAAGCTAATCTCCTATTTTGGTTTCTTTGCCCTATTTCATATTTTTGCTAGTGACACTTAACATATCTTAACTTGTTTCTTCCTTTCCATGTTCCTTCTTAATCCATTAAAATATAAATAGAGGGTCATAGAAATATCTTAAAAGACATTACTCCTTTTTCTTATGATATAGTGAAAGAATATTTGAAGTCTCTTCTAAATTCTCAGTTACTTTTTAAGGTAACTACTTTTCTTAAATTGATCTGGTCTTTGTGCCAAGTAACTCTTAATCTGGTTATAAAACCCTTGATATCTCTTTCCATTACTGTTTCCCCAAATACATAAACTAACCAGTTTGAGTTGTAAGATTAGTATTTCTATTTTGGGTTGGACACATGCTTTATGTTACTAGATTTGTTGAAACAAACTCCAGTTTTGTTTTTTGAATTGTGCTGTTGTGCTGTTATTTGTTCACAGCTTTCCCATCAAACAAGCAACAATGAATGAAGAATGTGCTGCTATCAGAGCAGGAAATGTGAGTCCAGTATCGTGCTATCAAACATTCAACTGGATTTGTGAGAAGACATATAGTTAATTGATTGAACTGAAAGAGTCCAATGCGAGGCTGGATAGGAGTGAAGACTGAATAACCAGCAGACCTTGTTCATTAATAAAATTGGTCCTTTCATGATCTCATCCTTCATTTACTATATGCTATTGTATTTGCTGCTGTATCAAGACCATCACAGCATTTTATGCTGTAAGGGAAGATATGAATAGTTTCCTAGATAGAAGGATTTTAAATTCTTTTTTTCCCACATGGAAATCCTTTGTGCAATTCTTGATTCTGAGAATTACGAAGAGATGAGATACTAATCAGTAGAAATCTAGTAGGTAATCTGAAAAGAGATACAAAGCTCAGATATGCCTGTGTCCTCCTCCTTCCTTTCCTTATAGCAGAATGAGATCTTGGGGGGGCCAAACAGGCTCATGTTAACAATTGTGCCTAATTATCTCCTTCTGTGGCTGTTTCAAGATCCAAAAAAGAGCTAATTCTTCTCCCTGTTCCTGAAAATACTGCAGGGCTATGGTGACTATGGACTATCACAGGGTCCACATGTCACACTAAACTGTGATTTGTTTCACTATGGTCTCCTGAGCCAAAAGCCATGGTTTCCAAAATGATACATGTGAATCCAACCAACATCTTGGAGCCTACTCCTTTGGGGCTGTACTTGGGGAGGGGGGAAAGAGGGATGGGGTTATGATGTCATAATAACTGATTGAAAGTTCTCTAAGCAGGCCACCAGACTGATGTTAGCAGTTTATAAATACACATCAGAGTATACGTCTGGTGGCCTGATTAGAGAGCTTTCAATCAGTTATTATGACATCATAATCCCATCCTTCTTTCCCCTTTGTGCATGTTGAATAACAACATTTTGAAGTATAGCTTTTTCCTACATTAGTGAATATAGGTGGGTTAGCTGCCTTTTCAGGCTGTCGGCACTATCACATGATGTGTCTAACAAAGAAAGTTTAAAACATGTGCAAGGTTTCTTGAAGTCCTGTGAAGTTTCAAATTATTTTTATCTATATATTCTCTTCTGCTCAGCAAATGCTGGTAATTTAGGGCCAGTTCAGCTACAGCTGTAAGATATATGTGGCTCTGTTTTTTGTAAATTAAATGTTGCAAGGTCAAATAATTCTAATTTTTCCAGGTGTTTTGACAATTCTATTGTTACAGCTCCTAATGCTCCTATTAATTGTCAGATTCAGCCAGCACGGCACAGCCAACACCACTGTTCAGTTTCAGCACCCCTAGTCAATTTCACCACAGGCAGCAGAAAAGAGGAAGTGGGGCAAACCGCAAGTCAATTACCGGCAGGTGGGGCAATTGACTCAGGGCAGGAGCGGATATTTTGTAACAAAGCCGGCTTCCCTCAAACACCCCAGGCAATGCAAATCACAGCAACTCGGAAGCACCGCAATTCAGTAGCAGTCCGCAAGCAATCAAGGAGCCCCGGCTTGGCCCGCAGAAGAAAAGCCCAACGAATGCAACGATCACACACACAAAGGGCAGCAATCAGGGGGACAAAGAAACTCGGCTGAATCTGCCATTAAGACGAGGGGAAGAACACCGCTGATGAACGGGGCAAAGGGCGGGAACAAGGGGTAACTCCTGGTCAAGGGGGAATACCCTATAAAACCCCTGTATGTAACCGCACCAAACCAATCCTGGCTTTGTCTGTAACCACTATGCATTACACCTGAGTAAACTGTGTCTCACGGAGTCTTTTATTCAGCGCTGAATGCAGCGATGCTTACATTAATTATGGGGAAAACTTTTGCCAATTTATTCCATAATCTCTGCATTTTGGATGCCAAGTCCTGATATTTTACAGTCTTTCCTTTTTGAGCTAAGCTGCTGTCATTTGATATTGACACCTTTCTGAGCAAAACTTGCTTTTCTTCAACTGCTGTGACATCTGGCATATTGTGATCTAGATGTCAGTCCATCTGGATTCAGAAGGCTCATAACATTTTTACATGGTTGTCCTGGAGCACCTCTTTGACATTATAGTTGTACCAATGTTGTGGGTGCCAGATCCATGCTTTTTACATGAATTCCAAAGTACCATTTTGCCATGCAATCGTGTATCTTATAATCTGTCTACGCAATTTTGGTTCAGCCAGTTATTAGGTGTTTAACAGTCTCAGTTTTCTCTTTGCATAATCTACACTTCCTGTGGTTTCCGGTGTTTTGAATTCCATTTTGTATGGCATTTGTGGCTAATGTTTGCTCCTGTGCTGCAAATATTAATCCTTCTGTTTCCTTCTCGATGGAATCTATCTGAAGCCAAGTTTTGCTACTGTTTTTGCCCTGCCTTCCTTTTCTTTCAGCAACTGATCCTGCAGAGGTTTGTCTTTTTCATTCGCTATTCTGGCTGTTCATTTTTATATGCTGCTGTTGATTCTGCTACATTCAAAATGCTTCCCTTTCAAACATTTATTAATATTTTCACTTTGCTTGCATTAATGTAACACCGACTTTCTCTGGTATTCAGATGCTCTGTGCTGCTTTTTTTGGGTGTAGTGCATGATGTATTATCATATGTTTTCAGTCTTGTGAGTTAAAGCATCTAGTTCAGCTTGTGTACAGTCAACAATACCTGCTGGGTGGCATGTTACAGGGAGAGTCCAAGTATTAATGACTTTGACTGTGGAGTCCTTGGTGCTCTCTCAGCTTGGTTGTTTGCTTGCAGACATTCCCTTACAACCAGCTAGGTGACATCATCAGTGCAAGTGAGAGAACCTTTCAATCTTTATTACAACAAGTATAGACAAACTTAGTAAATCTTCACCCTCTATAAGGTTACAAACAGGCATCTCTTCATTTCATATCTCATCCCTCATCTGTCAGCAAATCCATAAAACATCAACTTTTCAATCCCGGTGTCAGCAAAAGGTCCATGAAGGGTTGCCAGAACTTGACAAATAAATGTCTTATTTTAACCTTGATGAAATAAACCAACTTTATATCCCTTCCTTTTACTTCTAACAGTCTTAATCTTTAGTTCATTCAAATGTTGTCACAGGAGTTGATTTCTCTTCAATTCTTCTTTATCCCAGCACACAAACTTCTTCAAGGGTTTAACAAGCCTTTTTTGTAGATCCACTAAGAAAACATTTTCCAGGTCATTCTCTTGGTTTGTCATTTGTATTTTCCCTTTAATTTTTAAAACTTCAGCCAGTTTCTTTTGTATATCCAGTAAAGGGTCCTCTTCAAAATCATTCTCTTGGCCTGTCATTTGTAGTTCCACTGTTGGTACCTTCTCTGTCTTGTCAGACAAAATATGCTCCACATCTGTCATTCCCTCACTGACACCTTTTGGACATAATCAGTCCATAGAATCAGACATCATTACTGACACTGTTGAAATTGTAGCTACAAATTCCTGGCTCCATTTTTCAAAGATCCCCTTTAATATTTCCAATGTTATGAAGTTTTTTGTCATTTTGTAAGCCCCAGTTAACCAACACCAAAAGCTGGCTTGTATTCTTTTCCTTCTACTTAGAATCTTTATTCCAATCTAGTGCCCAGTTTCTAAAATCATAAAGTCGCTTATCTTTGTTATGAGCCAAAATAGCCAAAATAACCCTGGTTCCCATGAAAAGCTAGTTATTTTTTATAGTTAATTCCAAAACCTTATAGTAAAAGTCAACATTCCAAATTTAACTGGACCCTTAATTTGTTTATAATCTGTTTTGATCTGTTTTTGATCCTAGATCAAAATCTTATTTAGCTTTTTGCTTTTTATTTCAATCGCCTCACATGGTTGTTTTTGTGGGGAAAATAGGAGAAAGGAGTACTAGGTTTGTTCGCCACCTTGGGTTATTTATAAAAAATAATAAAGGTGGGATTAAAAAATCTAAAAAAAAATTCTTTAGATTCTTAAGGTTGTAATTAATTTTTCTTTTGTTCAGAACTGAAGATAAACTCACCCGATGAGGACTTTTCAAACTTGTCATTCCAAAGGTCTCTAATTTAAAATGGTTAATAGGAAATTCCATATTCCCAAAAGTGGTTAGAAAGTGAGACTTGCAAACTTAGTGTCCTTTAAAAGCTTTAAACGTGTTTGTGGGATCACAAGAAGAGGCTGTGTGCTGAATGAAAGAGGGCAGAATGAACAGGGACTGAATACAAAAGTGAGTGGTCGCCGACTACGTTGAAGTCATTTAATCATGTCGAGGGAATGGAGGAGAGAACTGCAAACCAAAGAGATGAAGAGGGAATGGACTGAGAGGAAGGGGGAAAGAGAAAGGTCAAGGTGGGATGGAATTGATGCGGTCACTAGAGACAAGTGAGAAGCCTGAAGAATAAAAAGGTAACATTGCTTATCTCCAAAGGGAAGAGACTGATAGCTACGATAAAGAAGATGATCCCGGTCTCTTGTGGAAACACAGTCTGCAGTCTGGGATTTAGTCAGGAGTGCACGGAGCCACATATTTTAAAAAACCGTCTATAATCCACCCCACCCACATCACAGGAGCTACTACAGCGTTAGCTCCCTGGGAGATACACCCAGCATTAGATGTGCTTGTGGACTCAATCCCAGCCAACAGCAAGAGCCAAGGAGAATGGAGTGGCATAGAAATCCCAGTAAATCAATCAATCAATCAATCAATCAATCAGTCAACCAACCAACCAACCAACCAATCAATCAGGAAAAAGAACTTTAACGTGTTCTTAACTTAAAAAGTCACAATGCATACTGATTGAATGGTTTTTTAAAAATAGATATTCCTTTGAGTTCAGACGGTACCAACCCTACACGTTGCTGTCCTCTTAGCGCTTCCTGCACTCAAACATGCATTTCTTAGGCTATCACAGAAGCCCAGGAAAATGCCTAGGTGTTTATGGCAGTGTTTCTTAAACCTTTTGCTCTCGGAACCTTTCCCATTCTTAAAAATTATGGAGAACCCCAAAAGAGCTTTTGGTTGCATGGATTATATTTATCAATATTTACCCTACTAAACGTTGAAACTGACACAGTTCTAGAATAGTTATTTACTGAACCACGTAAAAATAACAATATGAAGCCAATGACACGTTCACATAAATGAAATATTGTGAATGAAAAAGCCCTATTTTTTAACAAATAAAAATAATAATGAGAAGAGTGCCATTGCTTTCCATATTTGCAAATATCTACAATATCTGGCAAATCGTTCCGATTTTGCAGACCCCCGGGAAGATCTTGGGGGAAGCCCCAGGGATCCTTGGACCAGCTGTTCTGAGGAGCCGTCAGTAGGTCTTCTGGGATGCCCTGCGGGATCTGGAGCCGTTTGCCCAGTTCGGAGCCAAACCCTGCATTCTCGTAGAAAAGGGAAAGGCAAAGAATCAGTTGCTCTGCAGTCTCTGTATTCCTTGAGGATCTCTCGCTCTTTTCATGATATTGAAGGGCATTGTTTTGATACACAATGTTACACTCTCTCATAATGTGTGGGCATGCATGTGATAGTGCACTCTATCTTATTTACAAAGGATTAACTTGCTTTGTAAGGAGCACAGCGTTTCTTTCCCCCACCTTATCTCTTTGTTGAATGCCTGATTGCCTTCTAAGAGAGCACAGCATTCCCTCACCCCATTTCCTTAAAAGCAATTAGCCAGATGCCTGAAGCCATAAATTAGATCGGTACCAGGCAAAGAAGTTGCAACGAGAGAGGCCCTACATTCCAAAGAAGTTAGGTATTGCCTTGATAACCAGAAGAAAAAAGTTAAACTTAGATTCACCTCTTTAGGCCCACCTTTACTTTTCCCTGGGTCATCCCAAAATTCCCTTGTATGGATATGAGGGGATGTACTATCTGAATATGCCTATAAAATCTTTGTTGCTTGCTTTGCAAGGTGTGGTTCTGGGCAACACTCCTTGAGCCATCCAGAAGGTTTCCTTGGCGAATGAAACCTCTGTTAATTAAAAGCCTCATCTCAAGTCTTCTTATTTGGCTTTATTGAAACTTGGGAAATAAAAGGTGCCATACAGTATAATGGCCTGATCACTTCCAAATCAAAACAGATTTAGAATATGTATGTAGAGATGTTCTTATTGTTCTCCTTGGAAGGATTTGGCAGAGGAGGATTTTTCCTCTGGGGACTGTTCCCAGGGGGCAAACCCAGAGGATTATAAATCTTCTTCAGATCCACCATCCTCTTCTTATTGCAAGGTATTCATCTTTTCTGAATGTCGGAACTATTTCTTTCCGAAACTCCCTTGAAACTTTTCTGGCTTGCATTTATGATTCTTTTTTCTACGTTTGGTGGAACAGGTTGTTGATCTAATTAATCTTCTGGATCATCTTTCATATTCCTTTCTGATGGCTCATGGTTTCATTTCAATTAAACTTAGAATTCCAAAATTAATTTACAAGGGCAGCTATTGTAAATTAATTTACAAGGGCAGCAAGGATCCTTTTTATCATCTTTCTTTCATCAGGAAACGCGAGGAACACTGCTTTGACAAAAAACTGACTGTTTAATGCAACTATCAAGCTAAGAATTGTATTGATTTGGGTCTTCTCGATATTATTACTTTGCTGCAAGAACCAGATATATGCTATTCAGCTTGTTTGGACTAGTTTGAATTGAGTTCCTTCCTTTTATTTTGAAAACTTGCTTAGCTGTTTCTTTGAATCACAAGAGGGAGCACCAACATAAGGAATATTTATTTGGAAGTAAATGTTTCCTTGGAATGATAGGAATTGTAATGAATGGTAACAAAACTCAGTTCTTAAGATATAAATTGATTGTTCAGTACCTGTTTTAGCTTAAAATCCGTAAGGCCATTCTTGTCCTGTTTTTCCCAAAATGCATTTCGTCATTTATATACCATGTTATTAAATATTATTCTTTTTTCTGATCTCCCACTCTGAACTTGAATTTTGCTTTGGTTCAGTTTAACAGTTTAATGACTAGAAATTCTAGGAATAAGATTACTCCCCGCCACCCCCAAAATCAGTAGGAGGAATGACACAGAAAAGAATCCAAATTGAATCTCAGAGGCGACCTTGGAAAAGGTATGGGATGGTCAGCAAAATAAGATTTAAGGCGGGAGAAGAAGAGAATATTCGAAAGAAACCTAACTGGGTCTGGCAGAGGGAGGGAAGGGAAAATGCTGCCAGGCTATCGGGACTCTGTTACTCAAGCCTATCTCCATAAAGGAGGCCCCCAGTATTTCTTCTGGAATCCGCTTCCTGATTTGGCTTACCCTGGAGGGCTGACGCTCGGCTTCCTTTCCTGAACTGGAGAGGATTTCCGGCAGGCCAACTGCACCCAAAGGAAGAGACTCTCTCTCAGCTAATTCAACAGTCACAAAATACGGAAGGAAAATTCAACTCACTCAAGGACTCGATGGTAGTTTGGTAACCAGACATTCCACAAAATTCTGGTTAAAAGGTTAACTCAATCTCTAAAATTGATATCTGAAAAGTACATCAGATGTACAGTGTTATCTTATTTGGAAACCATTTCTGGATCACAATTCGATACGTGCCACCCCCCAAATGTAGGTTGTACAGTTTATATTTTAATCAGGGATAAAGGGTATATATGATTGACAGTTTTCTCTTACTGTATTGTTTACGATTTATCTACTTGTTTCTTTTAATGATTTTAATTGTGTTTACCAGATATTTTTATAGAGACATTGTTTGCTGATAAATGGGATATGAAATTTCTTCTAGTCCTCTAAGTTGCAAATGATGTCGTAGAATTTATTAGCCATATGATATTTTCTATCTGCTGGTTAATTGCGATTTGTTGGCTATCTACCCTTAATCGATTGCTTGTATTTTTTTAATTTCCTCATTATGTTTTCAATATTCCTGTACGTGTTCATTTGTATCAATTTCATTCCTTCTTTCTCTGGAAATTATTGTTCTTATGATTAACCCCAGACAGTTGAAGAAGAAGAAAGGGCATGGGGAGAATCTCTGAAGGACAGTGAAGAAGATGCCCTGAAGCTCGTAACAACCAGACCTGGCCTTGCCCAAGAGCAGCAAAGCTGAAGAAAGAGACGGGGGGCTAATCCTGGCTGCACAAGGCCAAGCCTGAAGAACAAAGGCCTCCAAGCCAGAAGGGAGAAGAGAGCGACAGGCAGCAAATGCCGCCTCTGCAAAGGAGCTGAAGAAACCGTGGGCCGCCTGGTGAGCTGCTGCAAGAAGATCGCACGGGCTGACAACACACAACGGCGTGACCAAGCGGCAGCCAGGGTGCATTGGACTCTCTGCAAGAAGTCCCACTTGCCTGCAGGCAAGAACTGGTGGGAGTGAAGGGCATTATTTTGATACACAATTTTATATTTTATATATACACAATTTTATATATGCTTCACACAATGTTTAACCATACCTGTAACAGTGCACTCTATTTTATTTCTAAAGGGTTAACTTGCTTTTGCTTTGTAAAGAGCACTGGTTTCTTCCCCCCCCCCCTTATCTCTTTGCTGAATGCCCGATTGTCTTTGAAGAAACAATTAGATGAATACAAGTTGTTTGTTTTACCAAGCTTTTGCAACAGTCGTGGGGCCCTGCATTCCAGAGAGAGAGATAAGAAAAATCTTGTATGCCATTCTCTTGGTAACCAGAAGAATAAGTTACATTTAAGTTTACCTTCCTAAGAACCACCTTTCACTTGCTCAGACCGTCCCAAAAATCCCTTGTATGGGTGTGAGGGGATGTACTATCTGATTACAGATTTACATGTCTATAAAGTCTCTGATGTTTGTGTTGTAAGGTGTGATTTCATCAACCTCTCTTCTGAATGTGTTGATTGGGGTCACCCAGCTGTGTCTTGATCAAAATACATCTGTTATCTTAAAGAAGCCTCGTCTCAAGTCTTTTTATTTGGCTTTATTGAGACTTGGGAAATAAAAGGTGCCATACATTTTTGGCGAGCCAGCCAGGAGTCCCGAAGGCAGGGATTCCTTGGGGAGGCTGCTTTAAGCCCCCCTCATTGCCTTCACAACAGCGGACGGGGAAAATCGACGGAGACCATCCATCAATGTCAAGCGCGCGCCTGGAAAGTTTTCCAGTGACCTTGTGCTGATCGCCGTCGGCAGACTCCGCTCCTGCTGGGCCTGAATGCTCCAAAATTGAGGCTTCTCCCTTCCATTGTATAAAGACGGATTGGGAAGGGTGAGTATGCTTTTATTAGGTGGGGAGTGGTGCCTTGTGAGTGCGTGAATGAGACATGGGAAACTTCTGTTAGAGATCTGCCCATGAAGTGAGTGTGTGAGGATCTTAGTGCGTTTCCTCTGATTACCCATGTGAGGCGATAGAGGCCACGACGATCCGCGTGGTTGATTTGTGTGTGTGTTGGAATATATTGTCCTAGAGGAGGATTCCAAGGTAGGAGGGTGCACTATTAGATGGAAAAGGATTTCACATTAGGGAGGGTACTCTGGCCAGACCCCGAGCTGATTGAAGGAAAAATCAGCCCGAGAAATTCCTAGAAATCCCGAGCTGAGGCCCTGCGTCGAGGGAAAGACGAACAGGGAGTAGGCAGCCCGAGAAATTTTCCTGTGCCTCTCAAAGAATCCCGAGTCGACGGAAAGACCCGAGAAATCCTCTAGGCAGCACGCACCATAACTCACAGCAATAGAAGGCTTAAAAAGAAAAAGAAAAAAAAAAAGGAAAAAGAAAAGAAAAGAAAAAGAAGAAAATCCACTAGGTGGCACTATGGGGAACAGCAACAGCCGCCTGAGTGAAACAGCAAGGAAGGAAGCCGCGGCAGAACGCTTTATGCCGGCAAAAAGCCCTACGCCGCTGCAGTGTGTTCTTAAGCACTGGGACATTTTAAAACCCAGAGTTGCAATGAAATTGAGTTTTAAAAAGAATAAACTAAAAACTTTTTGTGAACTCGTTTGGCCACATTATTATATTGGCCCAAATGTAGGATTTTGGCCACCAGAAGGTACTGTTGATGGAGAGTTCATAAATATTTTTGCCAGCTTTTGGCTTCAAGTGGCAGAATTGAGGAAGAGATATATGCTAAATTTTTCTTTAACCTCTTCCTTCGCCCAGACCTTCAAGTTCTATGTGGGCTGAAAACCAACCCTGTAAAACTTTTTTCCCTGCAGCCGAGAGCTGAGCAGGGCACAGAAACAAAGCTAAAGCACAAAACGGAGGAGGAGGAGGAGGAATTCCCCCCCCTTATTGTACTCCAACGGCCCCTCCTCCGCTTCCTGCATCAGCTCCTCAGGCATCTCCATTGCCAGCCCCCACGGGCTCTGCTGCTGCAGCAACCCCCGCAGCTGGGACTGCCCCCCCACTGCCTTTAACCTCTGCAGCTGCTTTTCAGCCAGCTTCTCAAGAATTTTTAGTGGCAGCTTCACAGTCACCAACGGCTGTGAGTAGCCCTTCACATACCAGGACAGGACTTGTTTACAACACGGACTCTCCTGATATTTTTGTTGCTCCACTACGGGGGCAGGACCCTAATCTCCTTGCCCCTCTTAGACAAGTACCAATGGGCAACCAATTGGCTTTTATTCACACTCCTTTCACTACCAGTGATTTATTTAACTGGAGAGAAGGATTGCCTCCTTATCGTGAGTCTCCACAGCAATATGTGGATCTTGTTCAACGCATCATTTGTACTCAAGAAGGGCCTTCGGCTGCTTCATCAGAGTCGCCTGAGTGCTATAGAAGCCCTAAGTGTGCCAACAAACATCAAACAACTCCAAACATTTCTAGGCATAACTGGATATGCAAGACTTTGGATCCCTGGGTATTCCCTCCTTGCCAAGCCTCTGTACCAACTCACACAGAAAAATATGGCTTGGGAATGGACTGGAGAACATCAATCTGCTTGGCAGGAATTAAAGGACTCTCTTGCTAGAGCTACAGCCCTTGCTCTTCCTGATCAGTCTAAAGGCTTTGATTTATTTGTCACTGAGAAGCAAGGATGTGCACTAGGAGTCCTTACCCAGAAATTAGGCCCGGAAAAGGTTCCTGTTGCTTATCTATCCAAAACTCTGGATGCTGTGGTAAAAGGTTGGCCTGCTTGCCTTCGCTCAATTGCAGCTACAGCGCTTTTAATTCAAGAGACAGAAAAGATTTCTTTAGGAGCAACAGTTGATGTATATACACCCCACTCTGTACAGACATTACTGGAACAAAAACTTCCTGCATGGGCCACTTCAGCCCGATTGACTAAATATGCCAGCTTAATTTTGGAAAATGATTCAGTTAAACTGTTTCGCTGTGAGCAGCTCAATCCAGCCACCCTCCTGCCTCGACCATCAGAGGAGGTTAGCTCATTGGAAGGCCCCCATGACTGCCATCAGGTTTTAGAGATTATTGTTGGAATTCGCCTGACCTCCAAGTTGAACCTTTTAACTTGGCAGAATGTCAGTTTTGGACTGATGGTTCTTCCTTTATTGAAAATGGGGTCCGCCAGACAGGTTTGGCTGTGGTCACCACTGATGGACCTATTTTGTTACGTAAGCTGCCCTCTCACTGGTCAGCACAGGCAGCTGAGCTGTTAGCCCTTATAGAAGCCTGTTATCTTGCCAAAGGGCAGACAGCCAATATTTTCACTGACAGCAGATACGCCTTTTAGCTGCACACACACATGCAGCTCTCTGGAAAGCCCGGGGCTATGTGGGGGCAGATGGAAAAGCTCTGAAGATGAAACCACTGCTTGAAGAACTAGCTATGGCTGTGCGTTTGCCTACTCAATTAGCTATAGTTCATTGCAGAGGTCACCAGACTGATCGAGGTGAAATCTCCCGAGGCAATCGTGCTGCTGATTATTGGGCCAAACAAGCTGCTCGTAAGGGTGATGTCATGCCTGCAGAAACTCACCAGCTTTTACCCCTCATTCCTATAGAGCCTGATCACCCACTACCCCCTCTCTATGATCAAAGAGATCATCTTGATCCACAAGGAAAGTGGAAGGATGGGTGGTGGATTGTTAACAATCGTGTTCAGTTACCTCTTCAAATCCTATGGATGGTTGTCAAAAGAAGTCATGCTATGGCCCATTGTGGCCCCAAACCTCTTTTCAAGTGGCTTTCTCAAAGATACAGTAACAAGAAGCTGAGGCACCTCTGCCAAACAGCTGTGGCTCAATGTGCTATCTGCCACAGAAATAATCCAAGGAGTGGTAAATCTACTCCTTCAGGCCACCTTCGTACTGCTCAATACCCAGGAGAAGCCTGGCAAGTGGATTTTACTGAGCTTCCCAAAAAGGGACCCAAAAATCATCTTTTGGTCTTTGTAGATTTGTTCTCTGGATGGCCTGAAGCCTTTCCTGCCTCATCTCAACGTGCAGGAGAAGTGGTCAAGGCCCTGGTGGAACACATCATCCCAAGATTCTCGGTCCCTAAAGGGTTAGAGTCAGATAATGGGAGACACTTTACTTCTGATGTCACTCAACAAGTTAGCAAATTCTTGGACATTCCTTGGCATCTACATTCCAGTTATCGGCCCCAGGCTTCAGCCAAAGTGGAACGTATGAACCGCTCTTTAAAGACTCAGCTTGCAAAGCTCTGTCAAGAAACCCAGCTCCCCTGGCCAAAGATGCTGCCCCTTGCTTTAACACGTATTAGGGCCATGCCCAGAGGGCCACTGATGTTGTCACCTTTTGAAATGCTTTATGGGAGACCGTTTGTATCTCATGAAGTGCTAACTGCATGGACAGGTGAAAAGAACATTTCTCAATATTTGCAGAAGCTGGCGCACGTCCTATCTTTTATTTCACTACAGGTTCGAGACGCCTTGCCAGTTGCTCCTGATGTACCACCCATCGCCCAGCCAGGCCAGTGGGTCAGAGTGAAGGAGCTGTTCCCATCTTGCACTGATCCAAAGTGGTCCGAGCCGAAGCAAGTACTCCTGAGCACGCCCACTGCTGTAAAAGTTGAAGGCATCAAAGCTTGGGTGCATGGATCCAGGATCAAGCAGGTGAAGGAACCCCCAGATACCTGGCAAGTTTCCTCAGTTGATGGACTTAAACTAAAATTGCAGCGCTCTCTAGCTTCACCAGCAGATCTTTTCAAGGACTAATTAGGTCCACCGGTAGAGGCCTAATTCAGGAACAGAAGATTTGAAACCATAGACTTTACCAGCCACACAAACACCTAGATGTGCTGGCTTGGTCACAACCCAAGTTGTGAAACTGACTACATAAGAAGCATCTTATGTTCAAAAGCAAAGGGAGGAAATGAAGGGCATTATTTTGATACACAATTTTATATTTTATATATACACAATTTTATATATGCTTCACACAATGTTTAACCATACCTGTAACAGTGCACTCTATTTTATTTCTAAAGGGTTAACTTGCTTTTGCTTTGTAAAGAGCACTGGTTTCTTCTTCCCCCCCCCTTATCTCTTTGCTGAATGCCCGATTGTCTTTGAAGAAACAATTAGATGAATACAAGTTGTTTGTTTTACCAAGCTTTTGCAACAGTCGTGGGGCCCTGCATTCCAGAGAGAGAGATAAGAAAAATCTTGTATGCCATTCTCTTGGTAACCAGAAGAATAAGTTACATTTAAGTTTACCTTCCTAAGAACCACCTTTCACTTGCTCAGACCGTCCCAAAAATCCCTTGTATGGGTGTGAGGGGATGTACTATCTGATTACAGATTTACATGTCTATAAAGTCTCTGATGTTTGTGTTGTAAGGTGTGATTTCATCAACCTCTCTTCTGAATGTGTTGATTGGGGTCACCCAGCTGTGTCTTGATCAAAATACATCTGTTATCTTAAAGAAGCCTCGTCTCAAGTCTTTTTATTTGGCTTTATTGAGACTTGGGAAATAAAAGGTGCCATACAGGAGCACAACACAAAGTCACAGCAAATGGAGAAGCGAAAGTGCTGTGGGACTTTCAAATGCAGACAGACCAGCACCTGCCACACAACAATTCCGGACTTAACAAATGTTGCTAAGAAAGACCAAAAAGTCTAGATAGTGGACACTGCAAGACCTGGAGACAGCAGAAGAGAACAGAGAGGACTGGAGAAAATCACAAGATATAAAGACCTGCAAAGAGAAGCAGATTCTGTCATCGGCATGGACAAAATCTCCATCGGTCAACTGCAAAAGGCAGCTTTACTGGGAACAGCTCATGTCCTGCAACGACACCTTTAACACCGTCAAGCAACAACGTCTGCCGATCCCAGGTCCTTGGGGAGGACTCGATAGCTGGATGAAAGTGACCAAAGCTGGCTGACTGTGAGACCAACCATAATAATATGAAACAATAAAGATCACCTGGATGTCAGAGTAGATTCTACCTCCATATGGTCTGGTTGCTTCCATGGAAGAACCTCTCGGTGGTTTGCAGAAAGATTGCTGGGTTGATACAAACAGAAAGAACAATTTGTACATCATCGTGGTGAGATTTTTCATCCTGCCTTTGTACTGTATATACTGTATGTAACTCAGCATAGCAAACACAGCTCATGTTTGGGTCCACGCTTTGGGCCAGTCACTCTCTCTCAGCTCAGCCTACCTCACAGGGTTGTTGTTGTGCGGAAAATAGGAGGCGGGAGTATTAGGGGTGTTTGCCACTTTGAGACATCTATGTACAAATAGATGATCTATTTGATCATCAAACAGATCATCCATCTGGCTTTCATGCCAAGGCAGGCCTAGAACTCAGTCTGCGGGTTTTTACGCCAGCACCTCCACCACGGCACCAAACTGGCTCGCTCTCTTTACTATGCAATAATAAATTCTGCATTGAATGTCTGGGAGAAATATGGGGGGCGGGGGGGGCGATTTTTCGCCTTTCGCCTCACCACCAAATGCTTATTTTTATGAAGAGGAAAGCACTAAGATTTCCTCAGAGGAGAGACAGTAAGGCATGTTAAAGCACATTTGTATTTTAGCTTTTTATCCCCTGTTCTTATTTAATGATTGTATATATTCCTGAAAATGCAGAAAAAAAGGAAGGAAGGGAGGGAGGGAGGGAGGAGGGAGGAAAGAAAGAAGAAAGAAAGAAAGAAAGAAAGAAAGAAAGAAAGAAAGAAAGAAAGAAAGAAAGAAAGAAAGAAAGAAGGGAGGGAGGGAGGGAGGGAGGGAGGGAAAAAAAGGTTCTTTTTCAAATTCTGCTGGCCTGAGCTTTTTCCTCAGCCTTTTGGTCTCATTGCATGACTGACGTGGTCATCATGCACCTGCTTCAAACACGGCTTCTGTCTTCCATGCATTTCCTAAAATATCGAGGCCCTTCTGCTGCCCAGCTCCTGTCAACTTTCTGCTAGGAATTACTTTAAAGGCTGCACTGCCCATTTCAATCTGGCATTTTCAAGGGGTGCTAACCCTGTCACCCCTGACGTGTGAAAGGTCTTTCTGCATTTGTTGAGGAGCTGCTGGTTAAGATTTAACAGAAATAATGCTGCGCTGAGCTTAATTCGAGGGTTTTGCATGGCATGGCTGGCTGGGGAATTCTGGGAGTTGCAGTCCACCTATCTTAAAGTTGCCAAGTCTGAGAAACCCTGTTCTGAGACGTGCTTCCTGAACGCAAAGCTCATTTTCCTCATTATGCCGGGGCAATCAAGTAATGAAGAAGGTTTTCCAAAGTTGCGTCTTGTGCAATCAAAAAGAGTGAACAACATTTCGGAAACATAGCAAGGACTGTGAAAGAGATTTGGGTCTTTGAGGCATGAAGGTTTTTCCTTGGACGAGGCCCTCCCCTTGGTCGCTGATTCCAAATTTCAGGAAACCTCCTAGTCTGGCAATGGAGGTTTTGTTCAGGTCAACAATACAGTCAGCCACTTCCCATAGTTTAAAAGGGTCCAAAGGGGCTGCTCTATTCCACTTCAAAACCACACTGTTTATCAGCGGCTTACTGTAAATATTTTGAGGAGTAGCTTTGCCCTCCTTTACAAATCACTATGAATTCAATTTTGGACACAGGTGTAATGCCAGAAACTTGGAAAGAAGCCCATATGACCTTGATTCCAAAAGACCAACAGGATCTGACCTTGACAAAGAATTATAGACCAATATCTCTATTGAACAATGACTGTAAGAGATTCACAACAAATCTAGTGGAATGAATGAAGAATATTCTTGTAAAATTTATCCATCAGGATCAATCAGGATTTTTACCAGAAAGACAAATTCCAGGTAACATCCGAAATGTTTTGGATATATTAGAATACCTGGAACAACATTATGAAAAACAAGCAGCCTTGATATTTTTGGATGCTGAAAAAGCCTTTGACAATTTAAATTGGCCTTTTATGTTTAAAGTCTTGGATTTTATGACATTTGGGGAAAACTTTGTTAAATGGATTAAATCAATATATATACCTCAAACCGCAAACATAATTCTTAATGGAGACTTTACTAAACCATGTGAAATTCAAAAACGTACGAGACGAGGATGTCCCTTGTCTCCATTATTATTCATATTGGTTTTAGAAGTTTTACTTAGAGATATTAGACATGATGACAACATTTTGGGAATAAGAGTTAAAAAAGAAAAATACAAGTTAAGAGCCTTTGCTGATGACCTAGTCATTACTTTAGAAAACCCATTGGAGGGGGTTGAATCATTAATGCAAAAATTGAGAGACTTTGGGTCGTTAGCAGGGTTCAGAGTAAACATACAACAAACAATGGTTTTAAGTAAAAATTAGGATTTTTATCAACAGAAGAAACTGAATGAACAAACTGGATTTGCAATAGAGAAAAAAAATAAAATACCTGGGAGTACATCTGACATCAAAGAATGCGGGTTTATTTCCGAATAATTATGTTCCACTCTGGACAGATATTAAAATAGATTTAGACTGATGGGAAAAGTTACAATTGTCCTTACTAGGAAGACTATTGGTGATTGAAATGAATATTTTGCCGCGAATTCTATATATTTTCCAGACAATTCCAATATTAGCTTCAGAAGCACCCTTTAAACAATGGCAACGCGACATCTCTAAGTTTATATGCCAAGGGAAAAAACCAAGAATAAAATATAAAGTCTTACAAGACGTGAAAGAAAGAGGTGGTTTGGGTCTTCCCGATTTGAAATTGTACTGTGTAGCTTGCTGTTTAGTATGGCTTAAAGAATGGATCACCTTGAGAAATGAAAAATGATTAAACTTGGAAGGTCACAATTTGAGATTTGGATGGCATGGATATTTGTGGTATGATAAAGTTAAAGTTAATGTGGACTTTAAAAATCACGATATTAGAAGATCTCTATGGAAAGGTTGGACTAAATGTAGACCACTTTTATGCCCTAAGATGCCGATGTGGACCTCTACACAAGAAGCCTTCTACAGAACTGAAACAAGAGATAAAAATAAAGGGATGAGATACCAAGACTTATTAGGAAAAGAACAAGGAGAATATAAAATTAAATCAAAAGAACAATTGGGTTTAGAAGGATATACCTTTCAATGGCTTTCTTATATGCAATACAAAGAAAAATGTAAAATTGATCAAAAAGAATTTGGATTTGAACAGAATACATCAGAATTTGAAATCCAATTATGTGAAACAGATGAACATTTCATAGCAAAAATATACAAATTATTCTTGAGAGAGAAGAAATGGTTGAAGAACAAGTCAAAGAATGCATGATTAAATGGGCAAAAAATATTGGTCATAATATACATGTGCAGCAATGGGAAAATGTGTGGTCTAAAGGATTAAAATTTACTTTAGGTTATAACTTGAAAGAAAATTTCTATAAAATGATGTCTCGATGGTACATGACACCCCAAAGACTATCAAAGACGTATGGGACAATTTCCAACGTTTCTTTGAAATGTATCCAATAAGAGGGATCGTTTTACCATATGTGGTGGACATGTAAAATTGCAAAGAAATTTTGGACTCAAGTGCAAACCTTGATGCAGAGCATACTACAAATACAGATCCCATTTCAACTAGAACTCTTCCTGTTTGGGATAATGGACTTTCAAATAGGAAAACATCTTATTAGAATTACTCAATACATGATTACCGCAGCAAGACTTCTTTATCCACAGTTCTGGAAAACCCAGACACTACCTACAATACAAAAATGGTTGTTAAAACTGGTGGACATGGCAGAAAAGGATAAACTGACTTGCTTATTAAAAGAAAACTCACACAACTATTACCAGAAGAATGGAAACCATTGATGGGCTATTTGCAAAATGGAGGGGCGGTGAAGCTTACATGGGGATTTGAAGATTGGATTATAAATGTAATGGGATATGTCTTGACAAAGAATTACTCCTACTTAATGTATTAAAAACTAGCACTTATGATAGTCTTACTATTCCTAAGACCAGAGATAGATTGGAAGTTATCTATTTTTCATATCTTTTTTCTTTTTCATTTACTTTATCTCACTTTTTCTTTTCCTTCTCTTTACAATTTGTATTTTAAATTTTCTTTTTCATTTCTAACTTTTAACTTTGTAATTTTAAAATTTCAATAAAATATTATTTAAAAGAAACCAAACACTGTGACTGCATCCGCCTTTCAACAGTCCCTTCTTTACACCACTTATGCCATAAATTGCAATTATATTCCTCTACCGATTAGTCAAATACCTTTGTCGTTACAAATCCCATACTGAAGTACAGAAATGTTAGTCGTCTTTAGCTCTTGATTGATTTCAAGGAAGCATAATAACTCTGCCTTCGGTGTTGAATACAGCCCAATTCACAAATGTAGGGAAGACATCCAGTCCGATTTAAAAATGTGACACCATCTAAAAAACCTGGTGCCGGGGAAGAAGTCTCCCATCAGGGGAGCACGAAGGAGCGGAGGAGACGAGGAAGCGAGCTGGGTGTTTGCTGGGACCGTGTGTCAATCCCAGGCAAAGCTGGACTCTCCTGCAGAATGGACCGGAGGAAACGTCTGAGCGGGCCTCTCCTGCTCCCAAACCCTCTCCAAATCTCTTTCGGGGCGCAGCTGAGGAGCCCTGTGAGGCTGCCGAGGACAGCGGAAGGAGAATCGCAGCAAAGGGGGGACGGCCGACCAAACGTTTGGAACCTGCTTGGAGAAAGCAGCTGGGTGGGAAGGGAAGGGACGGGACGGGACGGGACGGGACGGGACGGGACGGGACGGGAAGAAAGAGGGACCATCGGATCTATTGCTGGGAGCTCTGCCCCACTCGGGCCTTTTGAGCAGCGCAGTCGTGACTGGGGATGGGGAGGGTGGAGGAAGCGGGATGTTGAAGTAAAAAGCCCTCCAATGTGGAGTCGTGATGTAGTCTAGCATGTTCTGCCAGATTTCTCCATGCAGAAAAGTTTTGCTGAGCAGCAGAAAAGTATGTAATTCCGCTGATGATGTTGGCCAGGAACAACTTCACTTGCTTGTACATTCGTTGCTTAGGCTAGGTTTCAGTGACCTGGTTTCACTCATTTGCATTTAGGGTCATGCAGACAAAGCACACCTTCTTGTACAAACACGCATCCTCTGCTACTCGTGTAGATAAAAACCTGCCCTCTGATATCATAGTAAGCCAATGTCAGGATTTGCTCAGTGGCATCGGCGGCAAGCCACAATAATTGAGAAATGAGGGCCAGTGAACAGTGACATCGCGAAGTCCATCCTGCTGTTAGGTACTGGCATCTCCATGACTGACACACGTCCAGGAGAAGGGGAATTTCCATTGTGACATTGTGACGTGGGCTTGACCCTTTCCCCAGATGCCCATGGATCTGTGGTTACTGGAGGTCGGGACTGACATCCACGACTGAATTTGTGCAGTTCAATAGTGCAATAGGCCGTCGTGCCTGGGCTGCAAGATCCATGCAAGTACTGGATGGCACAAGGAGCTCTTTCCTATCTTCTGTGGTCACCCAGATTTCTGCTGCTCGGTGACAGCATTCACACAAGGAGATAGAGTTGGCAGAGTCAGTCACTCCTCTCTTGGCGAAAAATCCTTGCCTGGTTGGTAGCACATGGAGGTTTGGGTTCTTCTGGGTCATAATACAACTCCATTGGAGGCAGGTGAAGGGCTTCTCCAAAGTCCTGTCACTGGAAAGCAACAGTTGTACAAGACGCAGATGAGACGTGCTCCGAGCTTGGAATACTCTGGTTCCAGTTCAAAACAGCTGCATCGTCTCTTTATCAGCTGTTCTGAGCTCAGGGCCTTGGCTCATTTCAAGTTTCTAATACCTAACTACGTTAGAAAGTTCTGTCTATTCCCTGTAAAAAAGGTGGAGTGTCAATACAGATGTAGTTGTTAGGCACTAGCCTTTGTTTATTCATTTACCCAAGTTTAGAGAATCAAATTAACTTGAGACGAGGCTTTTTATCTAACAAATGTTTTATTGGCCAAGAAACATCTGGATGGCTCATTCAACACCGTGGCAAGGTGTTGAGGAAAACCACACCTTGCAAAGCAAGCAACAAAGATTTTATAGGCATCCACAAACGTAATCAAATCGTACATCCCCTCATGTCCATATAAAGGATTTTTGGGATGGTCCAGGGAGGAGTAAAGGTGGGCCCTAAAGAGGTGAATCTAAGTTTAACTTTTTTTCTTCTGGTTACCAAGGGAATAGCCCATGTCGGTCCTTATCTCTTCTTTGTTCCTCTTCTTCTGTTCCCAAAGAAATGTCTACCTCCTTATCTTTCTCTGGCTTTCTTTGTAACTTCTTTGGAATTTGGTGTCTCTGCCTGCCCGGTACGAATCTAATTTACAGCTTACTTGTTCAGTCAGGCATCTGGCTAATTGCTTCTAAAGGAAATGGGGTGGGGGAATGGTGTGCTGTCTTAGAAGGCAATCAGGCCTTCAACAAAGAGATAAGGTGGGGGGAAAGAAACGCTGTGCTCTTTACAAAGCAAGTTAATCCTTTATAAATAAGATAGAGTGCACTGTCACATGCATGCCCACACATTATGAGAGAGTATAAAATTATGTATCAGAACAATGCCCTTCATAGTCTAGATTGTAATGTCTTTATTGATAACGCATATTCCTAGGGCTGTTCGCCTGGTCAGCGACCCTGGGCTGTTGATGCTACAGTTCATCCAGAGACTGAGCAAGCTTTCACCCTCTGAAGGTGTGCTATGGGGTTGGTGGGAGCCAAAGGGAGCATTCCCAAATTCATGGCCCTGGGAAACTTGCCAATTTACATGGTGCAGCATAGGAATCCCTCAAGCACACTTACTAGCAGATGAACGATCCCCTCATCACGCCCAGGATTGCTTTTACAGCCCCTGTGGGAATCACGTCGGAGAGGCCACCCCAACGCTCTTCTGTGACCTCCAAAAACTCTGCTGCCCCTCTTGTACCCCGGGCAAAAAGAAGGGAGATTCTCCGCTGAGCAGACAGGACTTGGACCCGCTCAAAGGTGGGCAAGAGATTCCAGACTGGGCTGGCCTGAAGGGGAAAGGAAGATCAAATGGCCCAAGAGGCCCAGGAGAGAAGCAAGTCGGCATCTCTGGCCCCTCTCTGTGCTTTGTGCCACGTGTGATTGTGCTTTTGCGATGCTCACAAACAGACAGCTTCCCACATCAAAGGCAGGGGCCAAAGGCCACCCAGAACTGGCCGCTCCTGGCCATGAGAGAGCCGCCATCCTTGTTGAGGTTCAAATAGTGGCTTTGGGGGATGTTTCTCCCGTTGCCAAGGGGAGGTCCTGAGTCTGCCTGTACAGCTGCCATGTAGGGGTAGGTTCAAAAAAGGGCCATTGTGACTGATTCCCCACTTGCTGAGGGACCACGATTGTTTGCCCACCTGTAAAAACAGTGTGCCCAGGCTGCTCACTGTCTTTCTGGACTTGCCTGCTGGCTGGCAGACGCTCCTCTGGGCGTCTCCTACTGGTGGGCTGTCTTCGTGCCGTCTAGCTCTTTTGTGGCTTTTCTGCAGGGCGATCGAGCTCTGCTATGGCGGTACGAACAATGTTCAGAGTAAGTGTAGTCCTCTCAGCCTCCAAGTAACTGGGGGCGGGGAGGAGAAAGTCACGGGCCCCGATTCTCAGTTTTCTCTCCCTGACTCAGGTCTCTTTCTCTGCTTCCCTCTCCTCACAGAACATCTTGAAAAGCTGCCCATGTTCCTGCTTGGTGGGCAGCATGGTGGAAGAGCCTCCTGTGCCACCTGCCAGGTACCAAGGTCTTCTCCCAACCCCTGAACATGGTGGGGTGCCAGTGAAAGGTGGCAACAGTCTGTAGGACCCCCCCCCCTCCAGGCTGCTTCCTGTCCACAAGGGGCTTGCAGGGGAAAAAAGACGCCAGGCGGATTGGCTGGTGTTGGAAGGGGGAGCCTGAAGTAGCTGGATGTTCTTCCACATCTCACCTTCTTCCTCCGGTCAGGACCCAGGAGGCACAGAGAGACCTTGAGGAGCAGGAATGCTCTCGTGATGGGGACGCCTCTTCTACCTCAGGGGTAAGAAAGTTTTGGCAACGTGGCTGGTGGGAAGTCATGCCTCAAGTCCGGGGGGGGCGGTTCCTGGGTCCTTTAGACACCCCATCCCCCTGGCCTGCCATCTGCAAAGGGGATCCGAGCTGGGGCGGGGGATTCGCAGTGGAGCCACCTCCTTTTTCCCTGACCTCCGTGCCTGGCTGCTCCCCTGCCCCCAGTGCAAGGTTCCAGATAGGTGGTTTGTTAACTAGCTGCCAGAAGTCAGGTCACAGGTGGTGGAGGGACATCCAGTGACGAAAGGGTGATCGAGGAAGGGGCTGAGTCCCGAAGCATCCCCCTTTTCCTGACCCCGTCCGAGGCCACAGGAGAGAGGGATGCCTCTTCCAAATGCCTGAAGAGTCTTTGGGAAAAGGTTGCCAAACGCCTGACCTTGAGCATAGCGTGTTTTGAGAATGGCTGCTCCTTATTCTGGAAGCAATGTCCCCTTAACGTTAAGGCTTCTGAAGGCGCTCTTGCTAGGGGGCTGAACCTTGTGCCCTAGGCCTTAGCCATCCTACTGGGATGCAGAGAGCTTTGGATTTATGTCTTAATACGAATACATGTCATTTGCAGGATTCAATGGAAGTCCAGGGAATCTCCAGGACCCACAGCCTGGGAGATGTGGGGATCATTCCCAGTAGGACAAGGTGAGCCGATTGGGCAAATCTCAGCTGAAGGATTCTGAAATCCCTGAGAAGACAGCTGCAGTACCGTCCCGGAATAAAAAGGCTAGATGACAGTCTTCTTGGAGCATTGTGTAGCCACTTTTGAAAGAGGACCCATGGCTAGTATTGATCTTTCGGCCCTTCAATCTCTCCCCAGTGTTGAGGAACCAGAGATGAAGAGGCAGGGGCTCTACACGATAGAGGAGGTCTCCATCGTGTCGGTAAGCCGTGACCAGTTGCTCACCCCTGCAGCGGCAGAAGCCCCGTCTCTGTGGGCTTGAAATATGCCAGGAGGTGGATGGCGCGGTGGTGGAGGTTGGGGTGACATTTATGGACACACTCTGGAACGGACAGGCTACCTGTCGGAAGTGCGCTCCCGCTCTCTGTTTTCCTCCTTCATCCTCCCTCCGCTGCTTTCCATCGCCCAGCGCTGCCAGATGCCCAGTGGTGTCAGCTAGCTGAGATAGAGGGGGGCCTCTGCAAGTCTGGCATTCAGCTCCCGGGTGGATTTGGGAAAGGGGTCAGCAAAGGAAGAGCAACGTGTCCTCCCTGCTCCTTTTCCCACCGAAAGCTCCACGTGGGTAAAGCGAGGATGGTTGCATCTGCCAGTTGGCGCGATCTTCTCTGCAATCCGGTTGGAGATGCCCCTGACCTTGTTTGGGTTGTACTTTTAGGATTCCTCAGAAGTAACGTCCTCAGACAAGACCAGCCGCCTGAGGGACGTGAAGTGGGAAAAGAGTCCCGATCTGGCAAGGTAGGAGGCACCTCGGAGAGTGAAGAGGTTGTGGCAGCTGCCCAAGAGGAAGGGCTCAAAGGCTTTGGGGCCTGCCCAGGCAGATGAGTCTGGAATGAAGCGTGACTCACCGAGTGGCTTTTTTCCCTCCTGCGTGTCCAAAATCTCTCTTTAAAAGTATCATATCCAAAGGTGCTTTGAAAGAGGTTTTGCTTGAACCCAGTGTCCTTAAAGGCTCTGCTCCACTGCGTGGCCTCTCCTCCAGAGAGGCCCCTCTGGCCCAGACTCGGTGCCAGGCAACCAGTCTGCCCTGTAGCCCCATCTCTGCTCCCTCGGAGACGCCCCGGTTTGCCACAGTCCTGACATGGAGGCCAGAGGGGAGGTGGCTTTGAAAGACACTGGAGAGGCTGCCCCACCCCTCTTGTACGTCCCCCCCCAACTCTGATGCCCCTTTTGGACCCATGGCCCCCAGGCTGGCAGAAAGAAGGGAAATACTCCTCTGAGGGGACAGGACTTGGGCCTGCTAATTGGTGGGCAGGAGATACCAGGTGAGGGTGGCCCGAAGGGGAAAGGGGGGTCAAAGTGCCCAAGAGGCCGAGGAGAGAACCAAGTAGGGACCTCTGGCCCCTCTCTGTGCTTTATGCCGCGTGATTGTGCTTTCGTGTTGCTCACAATCAGACAGTTTCCCACAGTTTCCCTTTGGCAGAGGCCAAAGGCTACCAAGGGTTGGCCACTGCTGGCCCTGAGAGAGCCACCATCCTTGTTTAGGTTCCGAAGGAGGTCGTTTGGGACCTTTGCCCGGTCGCTGAGGAACCGTGGTCTCAAGACCGGCTACGAAGTGCCTGCCTTTCTCAGCCCCAGGCTGGGAGACCTTCCTGTGCCGCCTGCCAGGTACCAAGGCCTCTCCCAAACCCTGGGCATGGCGGGGCGCCATTGACAGGCCGCAAGGATCTGCAGGAGCCCCTGCCCCCCCAGAACGCTTCCTGTCCCCAAGGGGCTTGCAGGGGAAAAAAGATGCCAGGCGGACTGGCTGGTGTTGAAAAGGGGAGGCTGAACTAGCTGGATGTTCTTCCACATCTCCCCTTCTTCTTCCTTTCAGGACCCAGGAGGCACAGAGAGACCTTGAGGAGCAGGAGAGCTCTCATGATGGGGACGGCTCTTCTACCTCAGGGGTAAGAAAGGTTTGGCAACGTGGCTGATGGGACTTCATGCCTCAACTCCAGGGGGGTGGTTCCTGGGTCCATTAGACATCCAAACCCCCTGGCCTGCCATCTGGAAAGGGCAACCGAGCTGCCAGAAGTCAGGTCACAGCTGGTGGAGGGACATCCAGTGACGAAAGGGTGATCGAGGAAGGGGCTGAGTGCCTAAGCGTCCCTCTTTTCCTCACCCCGTCCAAGGCAGGAGGCAAAAGGAGAGAGGGATGCCTCTTCCAAATGCCTGAAGAGTCTTTGGGAAAAGGTTGCCAAACGCCTGACCTTGAGCATAGCGTGTTTTGAGAATGGCTGCTCCTTATTCTGGAAGCAATGTCCCCTGAACGTTAAGGCTTCTGAAGGCGCTCTTCCTAGGGGGCTGAACCTTGTGCCCTAGGCCTTAGCCATCCTACTGGGATGCAGAGAGCTTTGGATTTATGCCTTAATATGAATGCATGTCATTTGCAGGATTCAATGGAAGCCCAGGGAACCTCCAGGACCCACAGCCTGGAAGATGTGGAGATCGTTCCCGATTGGGCAAGGTATCTGCTCGCATCTGAGGGAATCTGCAGCTCCCAAGAAGACAGCAGTAGTACCCTCTCGGATTAAAAAGGGCATGAGAAACGTGTGCACAGATAGATTTCTGTTGGATGCATGCTCAGCCCCCTGGACAGGAAGCTTTTCTCCTTAATCAATGGAATGGGGGGGCCATTTGGGGCCAAAGGGGGACCAGATGATGAAGGCCCCTGAGCATGGAGTGCATGCTTAAAGCACAGTAAAGTAAGCAAGCTTCTGACAAGGTAAAATGACACAGCACAAAAGTAAAACGGAGAGGTGGGAAAAGGAAAACAAAATCCCTTCATCCAATCCGCCAGCCCAGCCAGTCGCATGGGCTACTGCTTGGCTGATTGTGGAGAGTTGTAAGCCTGTGAGTCGTCTTCTTAGGGAGATTCACCTCCTTTCCTTCTCCACCCTGCTTCTGATAAAAGGGAGAAAACGCAGGTCAAGGCCCTTGGCCGGCCAGCTGACACGCTTCCTAGAGCATGTGTGTGGCCATTCTTGTAAGAGGACCCATGCCTAGTTTTGACTTTTGGGCCTTTTAATCTGTCCCCAGTTCTCAGGAAACGGAGCTGCAGAGGCAGGGGCTCCACACGATAGAGGAGGTCTCCATTCGCTCGGTAAGTCATGACCAGCTGGGAAGGGCCCTTTTCGCTGACTGGCGGCCTAAATGGACGTGACCCCTTACCCACGCCTTTCCTTTTTCTGCCTCATCCTCTCCGCCGCCCTGCTGCTTCCAGGCAGGGCATTAAGAGGCAAAGAGTGCAAAGCCTACTTTCCTGGGGAATGCGTGGGGGAGGGATGGGGGTTCCTTTAACTCAGGGGATGCATCAAGCAAGAGAAGCCCTGTTCCGGTCAGGCGCCCTGCCTTCGATAGTCCTTCATTCCAGAGTCCCCAGGTTCCACGGACATAGCAATTCAGAGTCTCCTTTCCCTTTGTGGCCACAGAGGAGTCATTGTCATTCACAGGATTCCACCAAAGGCGGTGAAGACCACACCGGCGACCTCAGCGCCCTGAAGGAGGAGGCCTGGGACCCGAGTCTCATTTCGGAGAGGTGCCTACTTTTGGCTGCACAATCCTTGAGGAACTGTCACCCCTTGCCCAGGACTCACGGCAGAAAGTCATTAGGTGTTTTCCACTCATTTATTTAAAACAGCACCTGGTAGAAACCTTGCAAGGTGGTGGCTATTGTGGATAGAAACACGTCTCTTCTCTCTTCTGACAGTAGAGTGAAGGAGCTCTGGGGAAGCTGGTGTGCTGTGGGTGTGAGACAAAATGTCACCTGGCCAGTTGATGGCGGAGAGACCTCTCCAGAGACAGAGGGGCCCTTGGTTGGATCCTGCACGGTTCTGTTCTAGCTCTACTTCTCTGACCTCCTCCAGAACCGTAATTTCAGATAACTCCCTTTCCTCAAACTGACCCCTAATCTAGGTCTAATCATCCTCTATCTCTCCGCTCAACAGCAGGTCCAGCAGAACAGGTTCTGCTGAAACCTGGCCCCAGACCTGGCCCCGCAATAAGACAACCTCTCTGCGGGAATGTCAGGTAAGGCTTGACACCCAGGGTTAAAACGAAAACTTCCCCAGAGAAGGACCTATTGCTGCAACCTCCAATTCAGCCCTCACCTGGAAGAATTGGCCTTTCACCATCCCATTCCTTTTCCTCTTTTTTTCTCTCTTGCATATGCAGGAGGTGCTGGATAAGAGCTGCACCCTGACATCAACTACCTCTCTCGAAATAAGACAGGTCCCGTCCTCCCTACATGTCGTGACCCGGAAGAACATCAAGCGGGTCATGTATGGCCTCTTAGAGCTCCCATGGAGGTAGGCAGGGGTATGGGTCCTTCCTCCCTCGTGTTCTAGGCCGACCCTTCCAACATCAGGCTGACCCTTCTGCATTTCTCCATGTGGAACTGGGATGGGCAGAAGGGTCCAATTTCTGATTTTCTTTCCAGCACCTGTGGCGAGCTGCTCTGGGCCTTTGTCAGCTCACCGTGCTGCAGTGGAGATGCGGTCCTGGCCCTGCTCCTGGCCAAGGTGAAGGAGGTCCCTTGGCCGCCTCCAGGAGGAGAGGAACAGTCCAGCCATCCTCTTCCTGCAGCTACGGTAGGGGTACAGCTCAGAAGGAGGTGGTCCTCTTGAACACAAAGACTTCAACCACTCCCTCCAACAACTTTCCTTTGCAGCTCTATTGGTGAGGCAGACTCTCCTTTTCTCCTCAGGCCAGCGCGATAAGGCTGATTGGGAGGATCGTCCGGTCCGGGGAGTGCCCCGTGGTGCTGGAGGCTTGGTTCCCTGAAGTTCTGCTCTGCCTGGTGGATATCATCATCAAGGGTGCCAGGCAGCAGAATCCATCGACCCACGGAGGGGACCATGGGCCTCTAGAGTAAGCAGCGGCGTTGGGAAGGAGAAACCTCCTTCTCTTTCTTGGGCTTCTGAGTTCCTCCTCCTTATCCCTTCGCATGTCCGAACAGCATTCCTGGTATGGCAGTGCCTCTCTGGCCCCAGAGACCTCTCCTCTGAGAGGCCAGGTATTGCATAGACCCCAGGGAAAAAAGCTGTCAAGCACGCAGAGCTCCTAGCTTAGGCGCCTTGCTTACGTCATGAGGTCTGTCCCCAGGCATTGCGGAAACAAAACGAAATATTTGGCCTGGGAAATGATTCCAAATTCCATTGGGGTGGGTGGCGGGACAAACTCACCCAGATGCCGCAAATCCCATGTGGTACTGAATGGCTGTAAGGAAGAAGAAAGGTCCCTCTACAGCCCCTTCCCCTATTTGCTCTTCTTGTGGCATTCCAGGGAAAGGATGGAAGTTTCCCCATGGGCGTCGCACAAAGCATTTCCTTTGCCCCTTAGACGATGGGATTGTGGCTTGGTGACTCTGGCCTTCTCTCCTCTGCAGGGAGACAGTTGACATCATCCAGGTGCTGCTGGCCAAGGTGGCACACCTGTTCCTGGATGAGACCAGCAGGGAGATGTTGTGCCACCCCAGCCGCTGCCTCCATGGCGTGGCCATCTTGGTGACGTAAGTCAGAGGGCAAAGGGCCGCTTTTCTCCCCAAAGAGAACCTTTCTTCTGCTCTTCCAGCCCAGCCTGGCCTGTCCGTCCGATGGCTTTTTCTCAAAAGTGCCTTGGTCTGTTGCAGGACCCTCATCGAGACCTCCTCGTCTGCCACGTGCACCCTCCAGGGACATCTGGCTTCTGTCTTGGAGGAGGAAGAGGCAAAGGAGCATTCAGCTGCAGCGGTGGCCTTCTTTGTTGAGGTAGGAAAATCCCCCCCTTATTCTGTAGGATTCTGAGCCAAGGGGGGCAGTGGGAATTGGCTGACAACAGTGATGCGGAGGAGAAAGCCAGAGTCGACCCTCGCCACCTTTAGGTCCCACTGAAAAGGATTAAGCTCCCAAAGCGATCTCTCTTGCTTTCCCTGCAGCTAAAGGAGAAGCTAGAGGCATGTTCCTGCTTCTCCAAAGAGCAAGGGGAAGCATTTTTCCTGGCGTACTTTTGGGCACCTTCTCCCCAGTGAAGCTGACTCCTTCTCTTTCCTCGTCCAGCCACTGACGGGCCTTCTACTTCTCTGCTCTCTTTCAGCTGCTCACTAACAACAAGAGCCAAGCCCCCGTGGAGAAGACCTGGAAGCTCCTGATGGCTTGGCTGGAACACCCCAGCCTGACTGTTCACCAGCTGAGCAGGAAGGGGCTTCTCTATCTCTGCGAGAACTACAAGGTGGTAAGTGGCCCTTGCCCACCGGGCATAGACAAATGTGGAGCTTCTCTACCCCAGGAGGAGATCTAACCCCTCTAGTCTAGGCAAGATACAGTCCGAGACTTTTCTCCGTGTCATGCAGTTCTCAGGGAAATGAGTTGGTGAGATAGATGGAAAGACAGATCATAAGGAAAATAGCCCTCAGTTCTGACATTTCTGGGGGAGGGTGGGGACCGCCACGAGGAACTGTTGTGCTCCTCCTCCTTACACCACTCTCAATTTGAGGAGGAGACAGGACCCATGAGGGCCTTGTGATGAAAGTGTCATCTTTCCCCCAATCTTCTTCCGTTCATTGGATGCTGCCCGAGCTGGTGGGGAGGTGGCATATCTTCCTTTTACTCAGTCTTGGGATGGTGACGGCTTGCTGCTGTCACATTCCATCTTCACTTTGGTCTTGCTCAGTTAAGAAGAGATTGCTAGCTAAGATCCCCAGCGGTGATCAGAAAAGGGTAGGGTTGTCATCTCTCTTTCACTGGGGGAAAGTCTTTCAGATCTCCCATTTTCTCTGCAGATTATGAGCCCTGAGGAGCTCTGCCAGGCAGTCCTCAGTGGGCTCGGCAGTTCCAACCCTGCCATCACCTTGGAGTTCTTGGGCTTGGCGGAGCAGCTCGGCCTCCAGACAGTGGAGGATGTCTGGACTCCCCTGAATGCCTCCTTGGCTGCCCAGTACCGCTCGCTCTTCCACCACGTGAGTCCTCAGCTTCTCCTTCCTTGGGAGGGGAGGAGAAAGTCAATGGAAACCTTAACTGCAGGGCTACAGGAGACCCTTTTCCTTTAACGTTTCCTTTTCCTTTGTAGGAGGCGGCAATTATCCGATGGGCAGCCCTGAAACAGATCTGGCCTCTTCAGCAGCACTGGAAAGATCTCGAGGGGACAACCACCATCCACACCCTCGTGGCAGTGCTGATGCACGTGGACGACGTTGAGGAGAAGGTGGCAGAGGTGAGGGCACAGCTCGCTTGGGCAAAGAGGGTTGCACCTTGGCTACCTGACTCACTCAAGGAAAACAGGAGAAGAAAGGAATCAGCTTTTTTCTCTTTTTTTCTTTTGCAGGCAGCAAAGAATACCCTGCAGCACCTGGCGACGGCTCTCCGGTGGCACCTCGGGGACACCCTCCTGGCGAGGGGGACTTACAGCCTGCAGGAGCTTCTCCATCAGATCGCCAAGCGCCTGGTAGGAGCCCTTCTCTGGCTTCCATTCCCCTCTAGGGGTGAGATGCAGGGTTGCCATATGGACCAGTTGGTGATCTCCCACCTCTGTCTTTCTGCCTCTTCTCCTAGATCCGGTTCCCCATGTCAGAGGGGCAGCTGGAGCTGGAAGTGTTCACCTGCCTTTCATACTTTAAGAGCAAGCAGGCTTCAGTGAGGAGAACGGCTGCTATGTTCATTGGTAACGGAGCTTCTTGTTTCCCCCGGGATCAAAGGGGGAGAGGATTCTGGGGTTACGGCTGCGTTCAGCTGGGAAGTCGGTTTTGAAAGGTTCAATGGTGTGTTTTTCTCCCTCCTTTCCTCTATAGGTCACCTGCTTCATCAGCACGGCAGCCTCCTCACTGGAGGGACGGTTCCCATCTACCTAGCTCGTAAGCAATGCCTGCGCAAAGGGAAAAGGGGAACAGCTTTGGGTTAGCAGTGTAGAGAGGGAAGGGAGGGAGGGAGGGAGGAAGGGTGCAGGATTCATTTTGAAGCGCTGATCTAATATTTATCTTTGCAGATGTGGATAGGTTGCTTGGGGACCAGGACCCTGCAGTCAGGCGAGTCGCCTGGCAGTTGAAAGGTTTGGTGGACAAAGCCTTCTCCCTCCATGCTCCAGATGGACTGGTGGCTGCCCTCCGGCGCTTGGTGGCAGGCTGTAGGCGGCCACGGTACCCCCCGGAATATGAAGGCCTTTCCGCCTGATGGACCGGTGAGGGAAGCTGGGAAAGAACTGGAGGTGAATGGAGGCGAATGGAGGGAAAGCAGGGGAAGGGGACCCGGGTTTTCCTCTGACGGGAGGGGACTTGCTGTGGCCTGAATCAACCTTGTTAGGGTGGGGGCCAACAGCAGAGGGCCTTCCCAGGAAGGGAGGAATGTCCATTGATGGGCTTCCTCCCAGGTCAGGTTGAGGCAAGGCTTGTGAGCAGAGAGACTGATTGCCTGATATCTCTGTGTCTTTGCAGGAATTCCAGCTCTTCCTCCCACAGCAGAGAACACCTTGCGGCCCCACAGAGAAAGACCCCTAGGGTGTCCTACCATCCCCTTACTACGGACAAACGTCAGTTGCCGGTGACGGGGCTGGGAAGGAATTTTACCCATAATGTGCCGTTACGCTCAGCCCGTGGGGTTTTTGCCTTCCCCGTAGCAACATTCACCCTAGGTTGGCTGTTTACCTGTTAAAATTATTCAATAAATAGTGGAATGGTACTTTTAACTGTCTTTGCTCCATTCTGTTTCTTCATCCGTCTGCCTCAGATGAAAGAGTAAACATCAGCAAGAACATTCGTGTTGAAATTCTGCTAAGAGTGGGGAAGGAAGAGAGATCAGTGCTGCTCTCTGTGTCAGCCCATCGGGGGGCAGGTCTGGAACGAATTCGAATCCCCCCGCTTTGGGACAGGAAGTCCTGTTCCCCCTTCCCAGTGGAGAGGGTGGACCATATCAGGCAGGTTCATATCAGAAGAGCCTTCTCACACAGAGCCTTTTCTCCCTCTCTGTCACCTTAGATTGTTTTGTTCCCCCTTATTGGAATTATTATTTTTAAATAAGTATTTTCGTTTGGCGGAATTGGCTTTGATCCATGTGGTAGAAACACGTGTGAGTTCCTGCACCCTTTTGAGATTCATTCTTTCGTGGAGCAGAAGTTCTGCTCTCCTATAGATTTTCCTGAGAAGGAAATATTGGATTTATATGATCAGCACTGCTTTTCTTCTGTGTCACGTGGGACGAATTCTTCTGGTCCTTATCCAGCAGTTTTCTGGAACTAAGATTTCCAGATGAGGTCATCTCCTGCCATATTTTAGGGACCTTTTTGGCTTGGTATAAAGCCAAATTCTAAAGATAAGATTTCACTGAATATAAATATAAAAAATGGGAAGATTTCTCCTTCAAATCTTTTTTCAAAAACAGCAAGTCATGCTAAAAGAATGAGAGAAAGTGCAGACCAATTTGAAAGGAAATCAAAAAATGGCTTTGGAAGAGGTTGAAAAATGCTACACCAGGACCATCCAAAGAGTGCGCAGAATTAAGAATAAAAGTGAAGAAAGAAAGGAGAGGGGGGGAGGGAGGGGGGAGGGAGAAGAAGAAAGCTGAATTATTTTCAGGTAATGTCAAGATAGATTAGATGCTGCAACAAGGAGTATGAATCTGAAATTATGCATCATGACCATGATGGTTGTCTCTGACAGGGAAAAGAGACTGAACCATGAGAAATTATACGTAAATGGCAAAAAACGAGCAAATAGATGGATTTGGGTATCGTGGTACAGAACCAACTGCAAGTGGAAAAATGAAAAATAAGATGTGCAAACACTGGGAGAGATGGGCAGCATGTACAGTAGTGTGTATCAAGAAGTGAATACTGACATAAGGGAAAGTGGCTGTCTATGGGACTTTTTGCCCGCTTCGTTACGTGGGAGTGAGGTTTGGGTATGTCGGGAGAAACACATAAGTCACCTGAGCGCAATGAGAATGGGGAACTTTAGACGTGTTTGTGGGATCACAAGAAGAGGCTGTGTGCTGAATGAAAGAGGGCCGAACGAACAGGGACTGAATACAAAAGTGAGTGGTCGCTAAGTACGTTGAAGTCATTTAATCATGTCGAGGGAATGGAGGAGAGAACTGCAAACCAAAGAGATGAAGAGGGAATGGACTGAGAGGAAGGGGGAAAGAGAAAAGTCAAGGTGGGATGGAATTGATGTGGTCACTAGAGACAAGTGAGAAGCCTGAAGAATAAAAAGATAACATTGCTTATCTCCAAAGGGAAGAGACTGAAAGCTACGATAAAGAAGATGATCCCGGTCTCTTGCGGAAACACAGTCTGCAGTCTGGGATTAGGCAGGAGTGCACGGAGCCACGTATTTTAAAAAACCGTCTATAATCCACCCCACCCACATCACAGGAGCTACTACAGCGTTAGCTCCCTGGGAGATACACCCAGCATTAGATGTGCTTGTGGACTCAATCCCAGCCAACAGCAAGAGCCAAGGAGAATGGAGTGGCATAGAAATCCCAGTAAATCAATCAATCAATCAATCAATCAGTCAACCAACCAACCAATCAATCAATCAGGAAAAAGAACTTTAACGTGTTCTTAACTTAGAAAGTCACAATGCATACTGATTGAACGGTTTTTTAAAAATAGATATTCCTTTGAGTTCAGACGGTACCAACCCTACACGTTGCTGTCCTCTTAGCGCTTCCTGCACTCGAACATGCATTTCTTAGGCTATCACAGAAGCCCAGGAAAATGCCTAGGTGTTTATGGCAGTGTTTCTTAAACCTTTTGCTCTCGGAACCTTTCCCATTCTTAAAAATTATGGAGAACCCCAAAAGAGCTTTTGGTTGCATGGATTATATTTACCCTACTAAACGTTGAAACTGACACAGTTCTAGAATAGTTATTTACTGAACCACGTAAAAATAACAATATGAAGCCAATGACATGTTCACATAAATGAAATATTGTGAATGAAAAAGCCCTATTTTTTAACAAATAAAAATAATAATGAGAAGAGTGCCATTGCTTTCCATATTTGCAAATATCTACAATATCTGGCAAATCGTTCCGATTTTGCAGACCCCCGGGAAGATCTTGGGGGAAGCCCCAGGGGTCCTTAGACCAGCTGTTCTGAGGAGCCGTCAGTAGGTCTTCTGGGATGCCCTGCGGGATCTGGAGCCGTTTGCCCAGTTCAGAGCCAAACCCTGCATTCTCGTAGAAAAGGCAAAGGCAAAGAATCCATTGCTCTGCAGTCTCTGTATTCCTTGAGGATCTCTCACTCTTTTCATGATGTAATGGCCTGATCACTTCAAAATCAATATAGATTTAGAATATGTATGTAGAGATGTTCTTATTGTTCTCCTTGCAAGGATTTGGCAGAGGAGGATTTTTCCTCTGGGGGCTGTTCCCAGGGGCCAAACCCAGAGGATTACAAATCTTCTCCAGATCCACCGTCCTCTTCTTATTGCAAGGTATTCATCTTTTCTGAATGTCGGAACTATTTCTTTCCGAAACTCCCTTGAAACCTTTCTGGCTTGCATTTATGATTCTTTTTTCTACGTTTGGTGGAACAGGTCGTTGATCGAATTAATCTTCTGGATCGTCTCTCATATTCCTTTCTAATGGCTCATGGTTTTCATTTCAATTAAACTTAGAATTCCAAAATTAATTCACAAGGGCAGCTATTGAAAAACACACAGCAAGCATTCTCTTTGTCATTTTTCTTTCATCGGGAAACGCGAGGAATACTGCTTTGACAAAAAACGGACTGTTTAATGCAACTACAGAGCTAAGAAGTTTATTGATTTGGGTCTTCTCGATATTATTACTTTGTTGAAAGAACCAGATATATGCTACTCAGCTTATTTGGACTAGTTTGAATTGAATTCCTTCCATTTATTTTGAAAACTTGCTTAACTGTTTCTTTGAATCACAAGAGGGAACACCAACATAAGGAATATTTATTTGGAATTAAATGTTTCCTTGGAATGATAGGAATTGTAATGAATGGTAACGAAAGTCAGTTCTTAAGATATAAATTGCAAAATCCATGCAACTACGGGATGGCGCTCTTTCTAATCTTCTGTGGTCACCCGGATTTCTGCTGCTGGGATACAGCATTTACAAAAGGAGATAGAGTTTGCAGAGTCAGTCGCTCCTCCCTTGGCGAAAAATCCTTGTCTCCTTTGAAGCACATGGAAGTTTGGGTTAAAATGAGTCTTTGCAAATCGGCAATAATAGTATTTAACTCCCTCCTCTTCATTGCTTATTAGCTACTCAGGGAAAATTTTGAATATGCCCTCTGACAAGAGACCTGCCACTTTACATACGAAGAAGGAGAGAGACTTTGTTGTTTTTAGTTACTGCTGGTGACATAAGACATTTAAGCACCTATAGTGATTTGAGAACACTGTAGTTCCTAAATATACCAAAACTAAAATTTAGGGATGGTCCATGAACTTTCTTGTTGCCGTTTGGTTATGATACTAGACATGAGGAAGGAGGGCAGGACCAGAATGTCACCTGGCAGCAACCATCTGTGAGCTGATGGCGCTGAGGTGGAACAGCCATCCCTCTCCAGTGTCTGAATGCCACCCTCTGAATCCTCACCTCTAAACCGGACTGGAGACACTACCAGAGCCTGCTCTGGCTCCAATGGTTGAGAGGAGGATTCAGCATCCATCAGAGGGAACAAAAGCTCTATCCTGTCTATTCCCAGGCATACCTCACTGATCAAAGCAATCTGGGCAGTCAGCGTCCCAAAACCCTGACCAGAAGCCAGAATGAAATGGATCAAAACGATCATTGCCATCTGAGATGCCCTGAAATTGCCAGGACACAATGCAACTACAATTAGAAGCTGACACCTTTCAGAAGTGATTTTCATTCACTTTTCCAGAAAAGCTTCAGCTCCAGATGTACTTGATTACATGATTGATCCAACATGATTGGATGATTGATTGAGTGATTGACAAAAATTGCATACTGCCTAGTAACCAGAGTCTAGGGTTCACCCAAGCAAAATATTCATATTTTTGGACTATGATGGCACCATAAACAATTTCTGATTTTGATGGTTTCATCTATGATAATGGAGGTACACGTTCAGACGGATTCTTCAGGAAAATTACATCTCTAGCTAATAAGGGTTCACTTTTGCAGAAAAAAGGAGTACGTCCAGCCTTGTGTGCTGGGTGGGCACCACCATTCCAGAGGGCGAGGGATTCCCTGATCTTTGCCGCTACTCACTCTCCTGCAGTGTTGCCAGCGGAGGCAGCCGCAGGGTCCCAAAGGCAGGAGGAATGACCGGGGCCAGAACGCCCACCATTAGCAAAGCTTCCCTGATTAATGCTGCACCCCGTTCGGAGAGATGCCGCCCCCATCAACTCTGACAGGCGTGAACGAGGGGAGAGGGAAGCCACGACAAGCCCCTCCAGCGGCCGCTTGTGGCCGGCAGGATCATGGCCGGCGGTTCCCTGCCCGCCTCTGGCTCCAGAGAAGCAGAATCCTGTATTCGGAGACGGACACATGGAAGGAGGCGGAGACTCTGTGAGGTCACTTCCGTTTCCGTTTCCTCCTTCATTGTGCTCTCAAGGGGGAAGCACGTGTCTGAGCTGTTCAGCTCAGAGACTAATCATGGCCTAATTTTCTAATTTGCTTAATACATTAAATATGCCGCTTAATTGTAGCTACTGTAACTGCTGTTCCTGAAGAAAAACCACTTCGTGTCAGTGAGTGTTAATTTTGTCTTGTTAATTTTGATAATTTTAATTTGTTAATGTTAAAAGTTAACAAGACAATGTTAATTTTGTCTTGTTTCACAAGAAAACTGTGATCGTTGTTTTTCGAGGGGATAAAAGGGGTAGCTCCAGGCATGATCCCATGCCCACAAAGAGTTCTGGGCCGGGACACGACGAAATTTGAAATATTTTCGTGGATGTCGCTGGATTTTCTTAAGAGACAAGCAAGATTCAAAGCGGACATTTCTTTTTCCTGCTGAGCATGTGGTGACTTCCAGTAGCTAGGCAGAAAACGGTTTTTGATTTTTGATTGGAGATTTAAACTTAGTTTTAAATTTTTGCACAATTTTGATTCCTGAGATGGCCAATCAGAATCACACTGATGAGGGAAGCCTCAAGCTACCCAAACTCACAGAGAAACATTTTATCCAATGGAAAAAGCGCCTAGAGGTCTTATTTGATCTTAAAGAAATTCTGGAGTGTATCGAAAATGAAAGGCCTACTGGCACTACTGAAGACGCTAAAGATTCAATCAAGGCATGGGACAAGCAGAATAAGTTAGCAGTGGCTATAATTCTGGACAGTATTTCATTTGTGCAGATGATCCACGTTAAGAAGGGGAATACTGCAGCCCAAATCCTTAAGAATTTGGAATTGTCATATGGATTTGCAAGGAAACGCTCTCACCGTGCCTGGATAAGAGACTTACTTAACTTGAAACTCATATCCAAAGCAGATTGTAACAGTCACTGAGTGACTCAATTGGTGACAATTCTTGAAAAACTAGAACTCACAGAATACCCCATGCAGGAACGAACAGAAAGTTTGTTATTTCCTGGGATCACTAGGATCTAAGTTTGAGACTGTTGTAACTCTTTTTTTTTTTTTTAATATTTTTTTATTTTTACAACAAACACAAAACATACATGGACAAACAAAACCATAAAAAGGCATAAAAAAAAGAGCATCTTCCATTTTATAGCGTGTGTCAACCAGTTACCAACTCGTTGGTGCCCCTTTCATAATCTTAAATTCTCATATCATCTATTCAAAATATACTTGTATACTTATCAATTAACAATTATTAATCATTCATAGCTAATCTATAAAATCATTTATTACAAGAAATTTTAACTTTCAATAGGATTAGTAATACATTTTCATCTATCGATTATATGTGTATATATATAATAATTAATATCAAATTTCTATTATAAAGTTTCCTAATCCATTACATTACTATATTTTCTCATCCAATCATTAATAAAAACAAGTTACTTATCTTCTTACTCTAATTTCAAATCTCAGTTTAACTCATCTCTGCACATTTCATAATTTTCAATAACTTCCTCCTGCATAAGTAATTTTTAATTTTTCCAATTCTTAAAAGTTACAGTTCTAACCAGTATCAGTTACAATGTCAGTTACAGTTCTAACCGGGTTACAGTTCTAACCAGATTCTTCACTACATGTTTCAACAAAAATATCTCTAGTTTAAAATCTATATGTTACTATATTCAACCATATGTAAATGTCTAATCTCTTAAAATATTTAGAATCAAATACAATTTTTAACTATATATCTCAGATTTATACTTTATTCCAGCGCTTGCATAATTTTGAGTTCACCCTTTTCATTCAATATCCCAAAATATCTAACTGTTTATTCCTTTTTCTATATTATTGGATAAGAGAAAGCAATAATAAATGTCCTTTCAAACATTCTGCTTTTGAAGCTTCTGTCAGTTCCATCATTATTGTATTCCCCTCGTTTTTTCTTTAAACATCTGAAGTAGTTTCTTTCAATATTGTTTTACTTCTTCTTTTTGTGCATTCTTTTAGTACGATTTTCCATTATAATCTTGTATAATCTTTTTCTCACCCTCAGTGCCAAGAACAAGTCTGTCCCTCTTCATTTATCAGTTAATTAACCACAATAATTCTGTTTAATGTTTCTGATTTCTTGTACTATTTCTTCCTTTTCCATTGATCCCGTTTTATGTTTAAGTCCATTTTAGCTTTAGTATCTTTTTTTCTTTTTTTTTTTGCGGGAATTTCTGCAGCTCTTCTTCCAGTTTTTTATAGTCATCCTCAATAGTTTAGAGATCTTTTTCTGCATTGTGTTTCTCGTATAGTTTATTATCTTGATAAACCTTCATTGAGTCAAAGGATTCTTTATCTTTGTTCTTGCCAAAAATAAGAAAAAAAAAAAAAAAGCAAGAGGAGAAAAAAAAAAAAGAAGAGGAGGGAAAAGACTAAGTCTCTTTAAAAAAAAATCCAACTGAGGGGGGAGTGGAGAGCAAAGCAGAGCTTCTAGCAGAAAGAAGAGCTACTGCCACTAATCAGGGCTCTTGTGACTAGCTCAAACTTTCCATCTTGATATTTTCAAAATCGCTTTCAACTCCACTTTCTTGTTTATAGTTACGGATGGCACCTGTATAAACATGCACATCCCACTATCTTTTTAGAAAGCACAGGGTCCTTGAGCATGCGTCACAATAGAAGAAAAAAAGCACTATGTCGAGCCTCTAGATGGCAGTGCAACTTTCTTTCATTTACTTTCTCTTAACTCCACTTTCCCCATTTCAAAATCAAAAAGTATAAATTTCTTACAACAATAAAGAAATCTTAGTCAAAAAAAGGCTTAAAATAAAAAGTTATTGAGTATTAAAAAGAAAAAGCCAATCCAGTTAAAAATATATATTTTTTTAAGAGAAAAACATCTTGCCAAATCCACTAAAAAGGGAAAGTTGAAAAGAAAAAAAAAATTTCCCCCCTTTTTTTATAAGGCTTGATCTCGCCGCTTAATCCACTTTTCTTCACTTTTAAAAATCTCTTTAAGTTACTTAAGGTGTTCTCTAAGAATAGTTAAATAGTAAAAGTCCATCTCACCCAGTTGACACCCTTCTCTTCCTTCTTCCTTTGGAGCTGCCCCGGCTTTCGCAGCCATTTTGGCTGGCTCTCCTCCGCCGGCTTCAAGAGCTTCTCCCCGGATCAATCTGGGACTTGCGGCGTCCCTGAGATCCGCGGGACGTGCCCTTTGCGATCGCCATCTCTACGGGACGGCTTAGGTCCATCGGGACCGTCCGGGGGAGGAGATATCGGCTGCCATCCTGGGAGCCCAGGATCGCCCGCCGTATCGCCGCGACGCCAGCTCCGCCCTCCAACCGAGACTGTTGCAACTCTTGTGGGTGGGAAGACAGACTTAACTCGAAGAACAGCAATTGCCCATCTGAGAGAAGAGTGTGTGGAAAGGAGACAAGAATCTGCCACTAGAAATGAAAAGGCCAATGATTGAAACTATATGTTCAAATTCCAAGTGAAGGCCAAAGTGACCCAAAAGAAAATTGTGTGCTTTAATTGTAATAAGGAAGGACATTGGACTAAAGATTGCAAAGCTCCAAAATCACAAAGACTCCCTGCATTTAAGCGACCAAATGAAAGGAAAGGGAAAAGTGAGGGAAAGGCTACAGAGTCATGGATCTTGAAAGAGGACAGCTCAGCTCAAGACACGTAGGTTATTTGATAAGGTGAACAAAGCCAAGTTGACAAAAGAGGAAGTGTCATCGATTTTTCTGAGCACCCCGAAAAGGAAACACCAGATCTCATGTACTTTCCACCAGAAATGTGTGATTGTCCGGATCTGCCTTCTATTGCCATAACACCATCTACAGAGCATGAACAGGAAGAAGACGCAGAGGACCAGACTCCCAGCAGCAGCACCAGAAATGAAGAGGAACTGCCTGATTTGGAGATCCCTGCATTGGAAGCTGATGAGGAAGCTGATGGACCACAGGTCAGACGCTCATGGGGATCCAACAAAGGTGTCCCACCACCACGACTGTCCTACCTTGCAGGGTTGGCGCAACCCCTAGAGCCTCCCAACTGGGAAGCGGTGGAAAAGATGCCAGCCACCGAAGCATGTGTCTGGAAGGATGCTGCGCAGGAGGAAATCAGTTCACTGCCCCAGAACAAGACATGGACTCTTACCCAGCTACCTCCCGGCAAACAGGCTATTGGAAGTAAGTGGGTCTTTCAGGTTAAATGAGGTACAGAAGGGAAAGTACAGTGCTACAAAGCGAGGCTTGTAGCACAGGGGTTCAGTCCACAGTATGGAGAAGACTGTGATGCCACTTTTGCCCCAGTGGTCAGATATACCTCTATCGGAACGCTTTTAAGCAGAGCAGCTTCAAAGCAAATGCAAGTGAGACACATAGACATCAAAACTGCATTCTTACATGGCGAGATCTCAGAGGAGATTTATATGAAGCAACCCAAAGGGGTTTTCATCAAACCAAATGAATCTCATTTAGTATGCAGACTTCAGAAGGGGCTTTATGGACTAAAACAAGCTGCTAGGGCGTGGAATGAAAAACTACAGACCACACTAACACAGTTAGGATACAAACAAGGCCACGCAGACAACTGTTTATACACCAAATGCAATCATGGACAATTTTCTTACATTCTGGCATTTGCTGATGACCTCATAATTGAGACTGAAAATGACAGAAACTACTCCCAAATAGTAGAGCATCCAAGCAAAGAAGTGGAAGTCAAAGAACTAGGAAAAGGGCATTATTATCTAGGAATTCAGATAGAAAGAGAAGAAGATGGTAAGCCAAAAACAAAAGGTCCCTGAATTAATTGAGAGTCTGCAGATGCAAGAAGCGCACCCGGTTGCCACACCTATGGCTACTGATTTTCTGGAGAGTCAAGAGGAATCCGAACTTTTACCTGACAACAACAAATACAGGTCAGTAATAGGGAAAGTTTTGTACCTAGCCACAACCTGTAGGCCAGACATAGCGGATGCAGTGGGGATTCTGAGCAGAAAAGTAAATGCTCCCACTCAACGTGACCGGACAGCTGTTCAGAGAGTTGTCAGATATCTAAGAGGTACCGCAAACTGTAGATTAAAATTGCCAGCTGACAGCGATCCAGAACTAATCGGTTACACGGACGCTGACCGGGCAGGGGATGCAGAAGACTATAAATCCGCAAGTGGTTATGTCTTTATGTTTGCAAGAACGAAGCACATTGGAGTGAAATATCACTTCGCGCATGAGGCCACCCAAGATGGACTTGTGGACTTGACTTATTGCCATACGAAAGAGATGACTGCAGACATTCTCGCCAAGCCTCTACCGAGAGATGGCTTCGAGAACCTCCGAGTCAAGATGGGACTCTGGGTGGTTTAGTTTAATTGAAATTTTACAGGAAGTGTTTTTGACTGAGAAGGGGTTTTTAGGATAATGCAGCCCAAAGACTCACAGCTCCTGTATTCGTGGACGGACACATGGAAGGAGGCGGAGTCTCTGTGAGGTCACTTCCGTCTCCTCCCTCACGTGCTCTCAAGGCGGAAGCATGTGTCTGAGCTGTTCAGCTCAGAGGCTAATCATGGCCTAATTTTCTAATTTGCTTAATAGATTAAATATGCCGCTTAATTGTAGCTACTGTAACTGCTGTTCCTGAAGAAAAACCACTTCATGTCAGTGAGTGTTAATTTTGTCTTATTTCACAAGAAAACTGATCGTTGTTTTTCGAGGGGATAAAAGGGGTAGCACCAGGTATAATCCCACGCCCACATAAAGAAGGAGTAATTACATTCTTCAGATAACAGGCCGGAAAGTGGCTATAGTTTTCCGGTTAGAGCAGAAAGATTGTCGTGGTTTGGATTGCCCAGTGTTAAAGAGACTATGTGCAGTCCCAGAAAGGAAAACCAGGAAGACGTTAGCTGCACCGGGCGAGAATTCGTGTGCTGGTCAGATATGCGGCTCATTCCTAGGCCACGCAACCGTGAATTGGGGTCGTGGGGGCACCATTCATCACAGTTTCAGGGGCCTTTCTAGTGCAGACTATGAAACATTAGATAGCAAAATGAGACCCTGTAAAGAAATGGGACATTTTGAAGATAGATGTGTTTATCCTTTAGTTGGAGTCAACAAGATCTTCTTGATACCTCTTTAATCTGCTATTGAGGACTGACTGCCTAACTGTTGTTTGCCTAGGCATCTCTGGGGGAGAGGGGCAAGGGAAGAAAGTGACGTCATGATGTCACACTGTCAATCCGATGGCTTCCATACTTGTGTCAGACCTTGGGAATCCTCGAACAAAAGGACAAGCTTCGTGTGGTGACATCACAGCATTTGTGTCATCTTTTTTCTATCCTCCAGACCACAGGCAGTCACGGACTGTTGAGGGGCCGAGGGCTTCCTGAGCTGCGCTCCAGCCAGTAGGAAATCATCAGGGAATGGTAAAGTCCCCTGCAGTATGTGAGTAAAGTATGTAAATAAAGTTTAAGGCCCAGTAAGCAAGCTAGTACGGTAGATAGAGATGATAGAGAGATAGATGAGAGATAGAGACAGAGAGGTAGATTTTGCTGATTTCGTTGCTAACTTGACTCGGATTTCTGTATGGCTGTGCAGGTCTGATGTGGGATAGAACTTGCCCCGTCCATTACATTAGGGAAGCTTTCCTGAAAACAGAAGGTAACCTTGTTGCCGTCAGATGCCAGGACTGAGCCATTTTTAACATTTTTTTTTTTTAATTCTCAAAATTGTCACCTCTCAAACGGCGTCATCTTCAAGGGCTGTTTCTTCCAGAGCGGATAATCTGGAAACCAGTCGCCCCTTATCTACTTCCCATGCCATTTTCAACTCTTTAGATTAGTGTTTTGTAAGTCAGCCAAAACTGAATAGCTGTTCGATAGGATGGCATAACTTCTTAAATGAAACTGAAATATTTAGCCAGTTTCCCAAAGCACCTTTTTTTGTCCTGTCTCTGCAGGTAAAGAAGCCTTCCGGGTCATCTCATGTTGAACATCTGTTGGTGTGTTTCGTGCAGTGGAAAGGAGGAGGAATAGCCAAAGAAGCAGCAATTGTTGCAAGGTTACAGCAGAGGGGAAAAATAGCTGGAAATACTGGGCTGGAGGCGTGTGCTGGCACTGGATGTGAAGTTCGGTGAAGGGAGGGTATAATCTGAGTCAGAGTGAAAAGCTCAACCAGACAGGGATAACAGCAATCTGACCGGACAAAAGGAGAGCCGCGCGTCTTTGATCGCTGAACGGCTAGGACATGACAGGGAGCAGAGGGGAGAGGGGGCTGCTGCTAATGATCCTGGGGGCTCTTTGTAGGTTTCTTTGTTGTTATAGCCTGCAGACCATCTCCCAGATTTGGGACTGAAGACCATGTTATAAATCAATCTGTCCTATCTCGACAGCAAGATTCAGGAGTAGTGAAGGGATCTCTCTCTTTACGGTCCCTGGCCTTGGGGGCCTCCAGGCTCTCTCTCACTTCACACCCCTACTTTTTCATTGCCAAGACCTGCATTTCTCAACTTGCTACTGCCCTTTTTCAAGCAGCGGAGCAAGGCAGGGAGGCAGACCGGAATAGGAGTTGGTAAAAAAAGAGACCCAGGAAAATAGGATCCAAGGACAGTCCAATATTTTGGTCAAGTGTAGCAATACAAGAGTGAAGGGAGGTGCAAAACAAGGCTCAGGACAGGACTTTACTCTGCTGCTCAGAGGTTTTGGTCGAACCCAGTGTCCTTAAAGGCTCTGCTCCATTGCGTGGTCTCTCCTTCTCCAGAGAGGCCTCTCTGGCCCAGATTCGGTGCCAGGCAACTGGTCTGCCCTGTAGCCCCATCTCTGCTCCCTTGGAGATGCCCCAGTTTGCCACAGTCCTCTCATGGAGGCCGGGGGGGGGCTTTGAAAGACACTGGAGAGGCTGCCCCACCCCTCTTGTACGTTCCCCCCCCAACTCTGATGCCACTTTTGGACCCGTGGGCCCCAGGCTGGCAGAAAGAAGGGAAATTCTCCTCTGAGGGGACAGGACTTGGGCCTGCTAAATGGTGGGCAGGAGATACCAGCTTGAGGTTGCCCGAAGGGGAAAGGGGGGTCAAAGTGCCCAAGAGGCCGAGGAGAGAAACAAGTCAGGAGCTCTGGCCCGTCTCTGTGCTTTGTGCCGCGTGATTGTGCTTTTGTGTTGCTCACAATCAGACAGTTTACCACATGAAAGGCAGAGGCCAAAGGCTACCAAGGGTTGCCACTGCTGGCCCTGGGAGAGCCACCATCCTTGTTTAGGTTCCGAAGGAGGTCGTTTGGGACCTTTGCCCGGTTGATGAGGGAACCAGGTCTCAAGACTGGCTACGAAGCGCCTGCCTCTCTCAGCACCAGGCTGAGGAGCGTTCCTGTGCCGCCTGCCAGGCACCAAGGCTTCTCCCAAACCCTGGGCATGGCGGGGCGCCATTGACAGGCTGCAAGGGTCTGCAGGAGCCCTTGCCCCCTCAGATCACTTCCTGTCCACAAGGGGTTTGCAGGGGAAAAAAGACGCCAGGTGGACTGGCTGGTTTTGGAAGGGGGACTCTGAACTAGCTGGATGTTCTTCCACATCTCCCCTTCTTCCCCCGGTCAGGACCCAGGAGGCACAGAGAGACCTTGAGGAGCAGGAGAGCTCTTATGATGGGGACGCCTCTTCTACCTCAGGGGTAAGAAAGGTTTGGCAACATGGCTGATGGGACTTCATGCCTCAAGTCCAGGGAGGTGGTTCCTCGGTCCTTTAGACATCCCATCCCCCTGGCCTGCCATCTGGAAAGGGCATCCGAGCTGCCAGAAGTGAGGTCGCAGCTGGTGGAGGGACATCCAGTGACGAAAGGGTGATCGAGGAAGGGGCTGAGTGCCTAAGCGTCCCTCTTTTCCTCACCCCGTCCAAGGCAGGAGGCAAAAGGAGAGAGGGATGCGTCTTCCAAATGCCTGAAGAGTCTTTGGGAAAAGGTTGCCAAACGCCTGACCTTGAGCATAGCCTGTTTTGAGAACGGCTGCTCCTTATTCTGGAAGCAATGTCCCCTTAACGTTAAGGCTTCTGAAGGCCCTCTTGCTAGGGGGCTGAACCTTGTGCCCTAGGCCTTAGCCATCCTACTGGGATGCAGAGAGGTTTGGATTTATGTCTTAACACGAATACATGTCATTTGTAGGATTCAGTGGAAGTCCAGGGAACCTCCAGGACCCACAGCCTGGAAGATGTGGAGATCGTTCCCGATTGGGCAAGGTATCTGCTCGCATCTGAGGGATTCTGCAGCCCCCAGGAGGATGGCTGTAGTACCGTCTCGGATTAAAAAGGGCATGGGTAACGTCCACACAGAGGAGGGGTAGATTTCTCTTGGATGCATGGTCAGCCCCCGGGACAGGGAGCTTCTCTCTGTTCTCCTTAATCAATGAGTTGGGGGGGGCCATTTGGGGCCAAAGGGGGACCAGATGATGAACATGAGCATGGAGAGCATGCTTAAAGCACAGTAAAGTAAGCAAGCTTCCAACAAGGTAAAATGGCACAGCACAAAAGGAAAAGGGAGAGGTGGGAGAAGGAAAACAAAATCCCTTCATCCAATCCGCCAGCCCAGCCAGTCGCAAGGGCTACTGCTTGGCTGATTGTGGAGAGTCCTAAGCCTGTGAGTCATCTTCTTAGGGAGATTCACCTCCTTTCCTTCTCCACCCTGCTTCTGACAAAAGGGAGAAAACACAGGTCAAGGCCCTTGGGCGGCCAGCTGACACACTTCCTAGAGGATGCGTGTAGCCACTCTTGTAAGAGGACCCGTGCCTAGTTTTGACTTTTGGGCCTTTTAATCTCTCCCCAGTTCTCAGGAAACGGAGCTCCAGAGGCAGGGGCTCCACACGATAGAGGAGGTCTCCATTCGTTGGGTAAGTCGTGAGCAGCTGGGAAGGGCCCTTAGACTGGCGGCCTAAATGGACGTGACCCCTTACCCACGCCTTTCCTTTTTCGGCTTCATCCTCTCCGCCGCCCTGCTGCTTCCAGGCAGGGCATTAAGAGGCAAAGAGTGGAAAGCCTACTTTCCTGGGGAATGGGTGGGGGAGGATGGGGGTTCCTTTAACTCAGGGGATGCATCAAGGAAGAGAAGCCCTGTTCCGGTCAGGCGGCCTGCCTTCGATAGTCCTTTATTCCAGAGTCCCCAGGTTCCACGGACATAGCAATTCAGAGTCTCCTTCCCCTTTGTGGCCACAGAGGAGTCATTGTCATTCACAGGATTCCACCAAAGGCGGCGAAGACCACACCGGCGATCTCAGCACCCTGAAGGAGGAGGCCTGGGACCCGAGTCTCATTTCGGAGAGGTGCCTACTTTTGGCTGCACAATCCTTGAGGAACTGTCACCCCTTGCCCAGGACTCACGGCCGAAAGACATTAGGTCTTTTCCGCTCACTAATTTAAAACAGCGCCTGGTAGAAACCTTGCATGGTGGTGGCTATTGTGGATAGAAACGCTTCTCTTCTCTCTTCTCGGAGTAGAGTGAAGGAGCTCTGGGGAAGCTGGCGTGCTGTGGGTGTGAGACAAAATGTCACCTGACCAGTTGGCGGCAGAAAGACCTGTCCGGGAACAGAGGGACCCTTGGTTGGATCCTGCACGGTTCTGTCCTAGCTCTACTTCTCTGACCTTTTCCAGAACCGTTATTTCAGATAACTGACCCCTAAATAACCTCAAACTGACCCCCAATCTAATCATCCTCCGCTCAACAGCAGGTCCAGCGGAAAAGGTTCTGCTAAAACCTGGACCCGGACCTGGTCCCGCAATACGGCAACCTCTTTGCGGGAACATCAGGTAAGGCTTGACACCCAGGCTTAAACTGAAGACTTCCCCAGAGAAGGACCTATTCCTGCAACCTCCAATTCAGCCCTCCCCTGGAAGAATTGTCCTTTCACCATCCCATTCCATTTCCTCTTTCTTTCCACCTCTTTTTTTTTATAATATTTTTTGAGATTTTAAACATACATATTTAAAAGTTAGAAATTAAAAGGAAAATTTGAAATACAAAATAGAAAGAAAAGGAAAAGAAAAAACGAGATAAAGTAAAAAGAGAAAAGATATGAAAAATAGATAACTTCCTATCTATCTCTTGTCCTAGAAATGATAAGGCTATCATAAGTGCTAGCTTGTAATACATGAAATAGGAATAATTCTTTGTCTAAACCTATCCCATTATGTTTATAATGTAATCTTCAAATCCGCATGTAAGCTTAACCACACCTGCATTTTGCAAGTAGTCCTTCAGTGGTTTCCATTCTTTTAGGTAATAGTTGTGTGAGTTTTCTTTTAATAAGCAAGTCAGTTTATCATTTCCTGCCATATCCATCAGTTTTAAGAACCATTCTTGTATTATTGGTAGTGTCTGGGTTTTCCAGAATGGTGCATAAAGAAGTCTTGCTGCGGTAATCATGTATCGAGTAATTCTAATATGTTTTCCTATTTGAAAGTCCATTATCCCCAACAGGAAGAGTTCTGGTTGAAATGGGATCTGTATTTGTAGTATGCTCTGAATCAAGGTTTGTATTTGAGTCCAAAATTTCTTTGCAATTTTACATGTCCACCACATATGGTAAAACGACCCTTCTTTTTGGTTACATACATCTTGCTGGTCCCATACGTCTTTGATAGTCTTTGGGGTGTCATGTACCATCGATACATCATTTTATGGAAATTTTCTTTCAAGTTATAACATCAAGTAAATTTTAATCCTTTAGACCCCATATTTTCCCATTGCTGCACCTGTAGATTATGACCAATATTTTTTGCCCATTTAGTCATGCATTCTTTGACTTGTTCTTCAACCATTTCTTCTCTCAACAATAATTTGTACATTTTTATCTCTTTATTTTTAACTTCATCTAAAATCAATTGCATCTTCTCTTGTTTTTTCCTCTTCAACTGAGCATTATATTGAGTGAAATAACCTCTCATGTAAGCCTTACTAGCATCCCATACAGTCTGTGTATTAGTGCCTTGGTTCATATTCAATTGAATATGTGTATTCCTTAGAATTTCCATTTAAAAGTCTCCAAATATCTTGTAAGTCCAACATGTCTTTCAGATCAAAGAATGTTTGGGGTAGTTTTCCTTGTTTAAGCCTCAGCCCCTTTGGGGACTTGTTTGTCTTCCATTGGAGAAATCACCCCATTCCAGTCACCCATAAAGCACCAGTTCTCATATTGTAAGTCCATCAATTTGTCCATTAAGTTTTTATAAAATATCCCTTGATCAACATTTGGGGCATACAGTCCAACAGCGAGTGTCTTAACCCCTTGTATACGAATTTCAATTGCCACATATCTTCCTCCGTCATCAGTCAAGATCAGTTGTGGATTCAGTTTTGATTGTATGTACAAAACAACTCCTTTAGTCTTTTTTGGTCCAGCCGATATAAATTCTTCTCCAATTTTTTTCTGAACTAGGTACCTAATGTCTTTTTTACAAATATGAGTCTCTTACAAACAGATGATATCCAAGTTCGGTTTCTTTAAAAAGTGAAACATTTTCTTTCTTTTTTGAGGAGCATTTGCTCCATTTATATTCCAGGTCAAATATTTGTAATCCATAAGTATATTTGTATTAGTCTTTTATAATCCACTCTAGAAGCCCCAAAGCTTTGTTCAATCCGCACTGGGTTCAATATCTTTTGTAGTATTTTTTTTTTCTTCTAATTCTTTATGGGTATCACGAAAGTCCGCCTTATATTTTTCCAAAAAGGCTTCTGCCTTTAAAGTAGAATGTATTCTAAATCTTTGCTCTTTATAGATAAAAGATAGTCCTTCTAGTCTCTCCCATCTGAAAGAAATACCGTGTTGCTTTAATTTATTTGTGAAGGAGGAGTAATCCTTTCTTTTTCTCAAAATTTCTTTTAAAAAAGTCACCTTTTTGCCTGCGATACTCAGTCCATCATTATAGTGTTTTTTCAAAATTTATTCTCTTGTAACGTTCCGTACAAAATGAATCAATATGTCTCTTGTGTCAGGCCTAGCCGAAGGAACTCCAAGAGACCATGCACATTCAGTCCAGCTATGTTTATTAGCTACAACCTCAAGCAAGAATCTTCCCAGACTAAAACCCCAGTTCCCAAAGTCCTCCAGCCACCAGAGTGTGAATTCCTCCGGGAGGTGCCAGTCTCATCCTTTTGTTCCTCCCATGCGGTTCCAGTGAGCTAAGAAAATGCTTATCTCCCTGAGCTTTGCCTTCATAATTCCATTCCATCACACCTGGGACCTTTTTTCTCTAGCAAAACGTGAATTGACTCTAAAAACATTGTCTATTTCAGAACCTAGATCTTGGTCCTCCGTCTCCAAAAATTGTGCTAATGCGGTAATGATGAATTTTCTTACATCTTCCCCGGGATTTTCCGTTACTAACCTCAATCTCAACATAAATTCTTTCTCCCTCATTTCTGCTAATGCAATAGCATCCAAATTTCAATCAATTTCAATCAATGGCTCCTTCTGACTTAATTTCTAACAACTGTACCTTTCCTTGAGTATTCTTGAGGTCAGTTGACAAATGATCAACCACATCCTTCACTTTCTGAACCTCATTTCTCAATTCTTGAGTCAATTCCTTCTTTAAGTTGTCCATTTTTCCATTCATTTTTGTGTCTCTTTGGTCCATCTTGTTGCTTAAGCTAGCAATTGCATCTAATACTTTTTTCATGTCTCCACCCCCTCAACCGGTTCTGTAGAAGTTCTTGTTGATTCTCTTTCCTTTTCCTTATCCTTCTTCCCTCTTGAAGCCATTGTAGACAGTGCGAAATTCAATATCTTCAAAGGACAACAGTTATAATCCTATAGCAACAGCTTTCTTCCAAGTTCTCTAACAACACAGCAGTGATAATCCCAGCTATAGAAAGCTGTCTCTTATTGTTCCCAAATATAGATAATAAAAAATATAGACAATTCTCAATTCTCAAGCTTTTAAGTTCAACATGAGCAGAAAAAAATAAAAGGAACACTCAGCTATAGAAATCCAACAGCAGATTCGTAATCCAATATAAGTTTAGAAGCAAGGAAAAGCAAAAGGAAAAAAAGAAAAAATTATAATCCCATAATAAAGGCAAACCATTAACAGTTTGTAGAATCCTCTATTTAAATTCCACAAAAAGTTTCCATAACGTAGCAAAGTCCATTTCTCAATTTCCCCCATTACATTCCATGACAGAGAATAAAAAAGTAGTTTTTAAAAGCATCTGAAAGTGTAGCCCAGAGATAGATCTTACATATTAATAAAGCAAAAAAAAAAATTTTTTTTAAGTAATCCAAAGAGGAGAAGAGTAGGAAAAAAAAATACCCCCTTCCTCTTCTAAAGTGATTTAAGACGCCGGACTGCAGCGCTAACGTCTCTCATTCATGAGGCTGTAAAGCACGATGTTTCCCAGCCACCCTCGCTATTCTACTCGCTGGCTTTCCCGTGGTGCAAGAGAGGAAAGGCAGGAGGAACAGCGTCTGCAGCTCTTCTAGTTCTTCTTCCGAACTCGCCCTATCCAGGGGAGAATTCCGGTGGTCTTCTCTGCTCTAGACCCACCGCTAATCAAAGGCAGCTCGGGCGGTCCCCAGAGCATATACACGAGGTTCTGGATAAAAGCTGCACCCTCACGTCTACTACCTCCCTTGAAATGAGACAGGTCCTGTCCTCCCTACATGACGTGTAGGTTATCTAGAAGAGTCACCGATGGGTGAATACATCCCAGATACCTTTCATAGGTTATCTAGGTTAGGTGTAGACTAACCTAGAAGGGTCACCATCAAACCACCATATAGGGGAATATAGGGCCAAAGGGTGGGGAGAGCATCATCAAACCACCATATATGGGTATAAATAGCCCAGGGGTGGGGACAGCATCATCCAACCACCATATATGGCTATAAACGGCCAAAGGATGGAGAGAGCATCAACAAACCATCATCTATGGGTGTATGTGGCCCAAAGGTGGGGAGAGCATCATCAAACCACCATATAGGGGTATATATGGCCAAAGGTGGGGAGAGCATCATCAAACCACCATATATGGGTATATAGGGCCAAAGGGTGGGGAGAGCATCATCAAACCACCATATATGGGTATATAGGGGAAGGGGTGGGGAGAGCATCATCAAACCACCATATATGGGCATGTAGGGCCAAAGGTGGGGAGAGCATCATCAAACCACGATATATGGGTATGTACGGCCAAAGAACGGAGAGCATCATCAAACCAACAAATATGGGTATATAGGGCCAAAGGTGGGGAGAGCATCATCAAACCACCATATATGGGTATGTAGGGCCAAAGGGTGGGGAGAGCATCATCAAAGCACCATATATGGGTATGTAGGGCCAAGGTGTATGTAGAGCATCATCAAAGCACCATATATGGGTATGTAGGGCCAAGGTGTATGTAGAGCATCATCAAAGCACCATATATGGGTATGTAGGGCCAAGGTGTATGTAGAGCATCATCAAAGCACCATATATGGGTATGTAGGGCCAAAGGGTGGGGAGAGCATCATCAAAGCACCATATATGGGTATGTAGGGCCAAGGTGTATGTAGAGCATCATCAAAGCACCATATATGGGTATGTAGGGCCAAGGTGTATGTAGAGCATCATCAAAGCACCATATATGGGTATGTAGGGCCAAGGTGTATGTAGAGCATCATCAAAGCACCATATATGGGTATGTAGGGCCAAGGTGTATGTAGAGCATCATCAAAGCACCATATATGGGTATGTAGGGCCAAAGGTGTATGTAGAGCATCATCAAAGCACCATATATGGGTATGTAGGGCCAAAGGTGTGTGGAGAGCATCATCAAAGCACCATATATGGGTATGTAGGGCCAAGGTGTATGTAGAGCATCATCAAAGCACCATATATGGGTATGTAGGGCCAAGGTGTATGGAGAGCATCATCAAAGCACCATATATGGGTATGTAGGGCCAAGGTGTATGTAGAGCATCATCAAAGCACCATATATGGGTATGTAGGGCCAAGGTGTATGTAGAGCATCATCAAAGCACCATATATGGGTATGTAGGGCCAAGGTGTATGTAGAGCATCATCAAAGCACCATATATGGGTATGTAGGGCCAAGGTGTATGTAGAGCATCATCAAAGCACCATATATGGGTATGTAGGGCCAAGGTGTATGTAGAGCATCATCAAAGCACCATATATGGGTATGTAGGGCCAAGGTGTATGTAGAGCATCATCAAAGCACCATATATGGGTATGTAGGGCCAAAGGGTGTGTAGAGCATCATCAAAGCACCATATATGGGTATGTAGGGCCAAGGTGTATGTAGAGCATCATCAAAGCACCATATATGGGTATGTAGGGCCAAGGTGTATGTAGAGCATCATCAAAGCACCATATATGGGTATGTAGGGCCAAAGGGTATGGAGAGCATCATCAAAGCACCATATATGGGTATGTAGGGCCAAAGGGTGGGTAGAGCATCATCAAAGCACCATATATGGGTATGTAGGGCCAAGGTGTATGTAGAGCATCATCAAAGCACCATATATGGGTATGTAGGGCCAAGGTGTATGTAGAGCATCATCAAAGCACCATATATGGGTATGTAGGGCCAAGGTGTATGTAGAGCATCATCAAAGCACCATATATGGGTATGTAGGGCCAAGGTGTATGTAGAGCATCATCAAAGCACCATATATGGGTATGTAGGGCCAAGGTGTATGTAGAGCATCATCAAAGCACCATATATGGGTATGTAGGGCCAAGGTGTATGTAGAGCATCATCAAAGCACCATATATGGGTATGTAGGGCCAAGGTGTATGTAGAGCATCATCAAAGCACCATATATGGGTATGTAGGGCCAAGGTGTATGTAGAGCATCATCAAAGCACCATATATGGGTATGTAGGGCCAAGGTGTATGTAGAGCATCATCAAAGCACCATATATGGGTATGTAGGGCCAAGGTGTATGTAGAGCATCATCAAAGCACCATATATGGGTATGTAGGGCCAAAGGGTGGGGACATCATCATCAAAGCACCATATATGGGTATGTAGGGCCAAAGGGTGGGGAGAGCATCATCAAAGCACCATATATGGGTATGTAGGGCCAAGGTGTATGTAGAGCATCATCAAAGCACCATATATGGGTATGTAGGGCCAAGGTGTATGTAGAGCATCATCAAAGCACCATATATGGGTATGTAGGGCCAAAGGGTGGGGACATCATCATCAAAGCACCATATATGGGTATGTAGGGCCAAAGGGTGGGGAGAGCATCATCAAAGCACCATATATGGGTATGTAGGGCCAAGGTGTATGTAGAGCATCATCAAAGCACCATATATGGGTATGTAGGGCCAAGGTGTATGTAGAGCATCATCAAAGCACCATATATGGGTATGTAGGGCCAAGGTGTATGTAGAGCATCATCAAAGCACCATATATGGGTATGTAGGGCCAAGGTGTATGTAGAGCATCATCAAAGCACCATATATGGGTATGTAGGGCCAAGGTGTATGTAGAGCATCATCAAAGCACCATATATGGGTATGTAGGGCCAAGGTGTATGTAGAGCATCATCAAAGCACCATATATGGGTATGTAGGGCCAAGGTGTATGTAGAGCATCATCAAAGCACCATATATGGGTATGTAGGGCCAAGGTGTATGTAGAGCATCATCAAAGCACCATATATGGGTATGTAGGGCCAAGGGGTATGTAGAGCATCATCAAAGCACCATATATGGGTATGTAGGGCCAAAGGGTGGGGACATCATCATCAAAGCACCATATATGGGTATGTAGGGCCAAGGTGTATGTAGAGCATCATCAAAGCACCATATATGGGTATGTAGGGCCAAAGGGTGGGGACATCATCATCAAAGCACCATATATGGGTATGTAGGGCCAAGGTGTATGTAGAGCATCATCAAAGCACCATATATGGGTATGTAGGGCCAAGGTGTATGTAGAGCATCATCAAAGCACCATATATGGGTATGTAGGGCCAAGGTGTATGTAGAGCATCATCAAAGCACCATATATGGGTATGTAGGGCCAAGGTGTATGTAGAGCATCATCAAAGCACCATATATGGGTATGTAGGGCCAAGGTGTATGTAGAGCATCATCAAAGCACCATATATGGGTATGTAGGGCCAAGGTGTATGTAGAGCATCATCAAAGCACCATATATGGGTATGTAGGGCCAAGGTGTATGTAGAGCATCATCAAAGCACCATATATGGGTATGTAGGGCCAAGGTGTATGTAGAGCATCATCAAAGCACCATATATGGGTATGTAGGGCCAAGGTGTATGTAGAGCATCATCAAAGCACCATATATGGGTATGTAGGGCCAAGGTGTATGTAGAGCATCATCAAAGCACCATATATGGGTATGTAGGGCCAAGGTGTATGTAGAGCATCATCAAAGCACCATATATGGGTATGTAGGGCCAAGGTGTATGTAGAGCATCATCAAAGCACCATATATGGGTATGTAGGGCCAAGGTGTATGTAGAGCATCATCAAAGCACCATATATGGGTATGTAGGGCCAAGGTGTATGTAGAGCATCATCAAAGCACCATATATGGGTATGTAGGGCCAAGGTGTATGTAGAGCATCATCAAAGCACCATATATGGGTATGTAGGGCCAAGGTGTATGTAGAGCATCATCAAAGCACCATATATGGGTATGTAGGGCCAAGGTGTATGTAGAGCATCATCAAAGCACCATATATGGGTATGTAGGGCCAAGGTGTATGTAGAGCATCATCAAAGCACCATATATGGGTATGTAGGGCCAAGGTGTATGTAGAGCATCATCAAAGCACCATATATGGGTATGTAGGGCCAAGGTGTATGTAGAGCATCATCAAAGCACCATATATGGGTATGTAGGGCCAAGGTGTATGTAGAGCATCATCAAAGCACCATATATGGGTATGTAGGGCCAAGGTGTATGTAGAGCATCATCAAAGCACCATATATGGGTATGTAGGGCCAAGGTGTATGTAGAGCATCATCAAAGCACCATATATGGGTATGTAGGGCCAAGGTGTATGTAGAGCATCATCAAAGCACCATATATGGGTATGTAGGGCCAAGGTGTATGTAGAGCATCATCAAAGCACCATATATGGGTATGTAGGGACAAAGGGTGGGGACATCTTCATCAAAGCACCATATATGGGTATGTAGGGCCAAAGGGTGGGGAGAAAATCATCAAAGCACCATATATGGGTATGTAGGGCCAAGGTGTATGTAGAGCATCATCAAAGCACCATATATGGGTATGTAGGGCCAAGGTGTATGTAGAGCATCATCAAAGCACCATATATGGGTATGTAGGGCCAAGGTGTATGTAGAGCATCATCAAAGCACCATATATGGGTATGTAGGGCCAAGGTGTATGTAGAGCATCATCAAAGCACCATATATGGGTATGTAGGGCCAAGGTGTATGTAGAGCATCATCAAAGCACCATATATGGGTATGTAGGGCCAAGGTGTATGTAGAGCATCATCAAAGCACCATATATGGGTATGTAGGGCCAAGGTGTATGTAGAGCATCATCAAAGCACCATATATGGGTATGTAGGGCCAAGGTGTATGTAGAGCATCATCAAAGCACCATATATGGGTATGTAGGGCCAAGGTGTATGTAGAGCATCATCAAAGCACCATATATGGGTATGTAGGGCCAAAGGGTGTATGTAGAGCATCATCAAAGCACCATATATGGGTATGTAGGGCCAAGGTGTATGTAGAGCATCATCAAAGCACCATATATGGGTATGTAGGGCCAAGGTGTATGTAGAGCATCATCAAAGCACCATATATGGGTATGTAGGGCCAAGGTGTATGTAGAGCATCATCAAAGCACCATATATGGGTATGTAGGGCCAAGGTGTATGTAGAGCATCATCAAAGCACCATATATGGGTATGTAGGGCCAAGGTGTATGTAGAGCATCATCAAAGCACCATATATGGGTATGTAGGGCCAAGGTGTATGTAGAGCATCATCAAAGCACCATATATGGGTATGTAGGGCCAAGGTGTATGTAGAGCATCATCAAAGCACCATATATGGGTATGTAGGGCCAAGGTGTATGTAGAGCATCATCAAAGCACCATATATGGGTATGTAGGGCCAAGGTGTATGTAGAGCATCATCAAAGCACCATATATGGGTATGTAGGGCCAAGGTGTATGTAGAGCATCATCAAAGCACCATATATGGGTATGTAGGGCCAAGGTGTATGTAGAGCATCATCAAAGCACCATATATGGGTATGTAGGGCCAAGGTGTATGTAGAGCATCATCAAAGCACCATATATGGGTATGTAGGGCCAAGGTGTATGTAGAGCATCATCAAAGCACCATATATGGGTATGTAGGGCCAAGGTGTATGTAGAGCATCATCAAAGCACCATATATGGGTATGTAGGGCCAAGGTGTATGTAGAGCATCATCAAAGCACCATATATGGGTATGTAGGGCCAAGGTGTATGTAGAGCATCATCAAAGCACCATATATGGGTATGTAGGGCCAAGGTGTATGTAGAGCATCATCAAAGCACCATATATGGGTATGTAGGGCCAAGGTGTATGTAGAGCATCATCAAAGCACCATATATGGGTATGTAGGGCCAAGGTGTATGTAGAGCATCATCAAAGCACCATATATGGGTATGTAGGGCCAAGGTGTATGTAGAGCATCATCAAAGCACCATATATGGGTATGTAGGGCCAAGGTGTATGTAGAGCATCATCAAAGCACCATATATGGGTATGTAGGGCCAAGGTGTATGTAGAGCATCATCAAAGCACCATATATGGGTATGTAGGGCCAAGGTGTATGTAGAGCATCATCAAAGCACCATATATGGGTATGTAGGGCCAAGGTGTATGTAGAGCATCATCAAAGCACCATATATGGGTATGTAGGGCCAAGGTGTATGTAGAGCATCATCAAAGCACCATATATGGGTATGTAGGGCCAAGGTGTATGTAGAGCATCATCAAAGCACCATATATGGGTATGTAGGGCCAAGGTGTATGTAGAGCATCATCAAAGCACCATATATGGGTATGTAGGGCCAAGGTGTATGTAGAGCATCATCAAAGCACCATATATGGGTATGTAGGGCCAAGGTGTATGTAGAGCATCATCAAAGCACCATATATGGGTATGTAGGGCCAAGGTGTATGTAGAGCATCATCAAAGCACCATATATGGGTATGTAGGGCCAAGGTGTATGTAGAGCATCATCAAAGCACCATATATGGGTATGTAGGGCCAAGGTGTATGTAGAGCATCATCAAAGCACCATATATGGGTATGTAGGGCCAAGGTGTATGTAGAGCATCATCAAAGCACCATATATGGGTATGTAGGGCCAAGGTGTATGTAGAGCATCATCAAAGCACCATATATGGGTATGTAGGGCCAAGGTGTATGTAGAGCATCATCAAAGCACCATATATGGGTATGTAGGGCCAAGGTGTATGTAGAGCATCATCAAAGCACCATATATGGGTATGTAGGGCCAAGGTGTATGTAGAGCATCATCAAAGCACCATATATGGGTATGTAGGGCCAAGGTGTATGTAGAGCATCATCAAAGCACCATATATGGGTATGTAGGGCCAAGGTGTATGTAGAGCATCATCAAAGCACCATATATGGGTATGTAGGGCCAAGGTGTATGTAGAGCATCATCAAAGCACCATATATGGGTATGTAGGGCCAAGGTGTATGTAGAGCATCATCAAAGCACCATATATGGGTATGTAGGGCCAAGGTGTATGTAGAGCATCATCAAAGCACCATATATGGGTATGTAGGGCCAAGGTGTATGTAGAGCATCATCAAAGCACCATATATGGGTATGTAGGGCCAAGGTGTATGTAGAGCATCATCAAAGCACCATATATGGGTATGTAGGGCCAAGGTGTATGTAGAGCATCATCAAAGCACCATATATGGGTATGTAGGGCCAAGGTGTATGTAGAGCATCATCAAAGCACCATATATGGGTATGTAGGGCCAAGGTGTATGTAGAGCATCATCAAAGCACCATATATGGGTATGTAGGGCCAAGGTGTATGTAGAGCATCATCAAAGCACCATATATGGGTATGTAGGGCCAAGGTGTATGTAGAGCATCATCAAAGCACCATATATGGGTATGTAGGGCCAAGGTGTATGTAGAGCATCATCAAAGCACCATATATGGGTATGTAGGGCCAAGGTGTATGTAGAGCATCATCAAAGCACCATATATGGGTATGTAGGGCCAAGGTGTATGTAGAGCATCATCAAAGCACCATATATGGGTATGTAGGGCCAAGGTGTATGTAGAGCATCATCAAAGCACCATATATGGGTATGTAGGGCCAAGGTGTATGTAGAGCATCATCAAAGCACCATATATGGGTATGTAGGGCCAAGGTGTATGTAGAGCATCATCAAAGCACCATATATGGGTATGTAGGGCCAAGGTGTATGTAGAGCATCATCAAAGCACCATATATGGGTATGTAGGGCCAAGGTGTATGTAGAGCATCATCAAAGCACCATATATGGGTATGTAGGGCCAAGGTGTATGTAGAGCATCATCAAAGCACCATATATGGGTATGTAGGGCCAAGGTGTATGTAGAGCATCATCAAAGCACCATATATGGGTATGTAGGGCCAAGGTGTATGTAGAGCATCATCAAAGCACCATATATGGGTATGTAGGGCCAAGGTGTATGTAGAGCATCATCAAAGCACCATATATGGGTATGTAGGGCCAAGGTGTATGTAGAGCATCATCAAAGCACCATATATGGGTATGTAGGGCCAAGGTGTATGTAGAGCATCATCAAAGCACCATATATGGGTATGTAGGGCCAAGGTGTGTGGAGAGCATCATCAAAGCACCATATATGGGTATGTAGGGCCAAGGTGTATGTAGAGCATCATCAAAGCACCATATATGGGTATGTAGGGCCAAGGTGTGTGGAGAGCATCATCAAAGCACCATATATGGGTATGTAGGGCCAAGGTGTATGTAGAGCATCATCAAAGCACCATATATGGGTATGTAGGGCCAAGGTGTATGTAGAGCATCATCAAAGCACCATATATGGGTATGTAGGGCCAAGGTGTATGTAGAGCATCATCAAAGCACCATATATGGGTATGTAGGGCCAAGGTGTATGTAGAGCATCATCAAAGCACCATATATGGGTATGTAGGGCCAAGGTGTATGTAGAGCATCATCAAAGCACCATATATGGGTATGTAGGGCCAAGGTGTATGTAGAGCATCATCAAAGCACCATATATGGGTATGTAGGGCCAAGGTGTATGTAGAGCATCATCAAAGCACCATATATGGGTATGTAGGGCCAAGGTGTATGTAGAGCATCATCAAAGCACCATATATGGGTATGTAGGGCCAAGGTGTATGTAGAGCATCATCAAAGCACCATATATGGGTATGTAGGGCCAAGGTGTATGTAGAGCATCATCAAAGCACCATATATGGGTATGTAGGGCCAAGGTGTAGGTAGAGCATCATCAAAGCACCATATATGGGTATGTAGGGCCAAGGGGTATGTAGAGCATCATCAAAGCACCATATATGGGTATGTAGGGCCAAGGTGTGGGGAGAGCATCATCAAAGCACCATATATGGGTATGTAGGGCCAAGGTGTATGTAGAGCATCATCAAAGCACCATATATGGGTATGTAGGGCCAAGGTGTATGTAGAGCATCATCAAAGCACCATATATGGGTATGTAGGGCCAAGGTGTATGTAGAGCATCATCAAAGCACCATATATGGGTATGTAGGGCCAAGGTGTATGTAGAGCATCATCAAAGCACCATATATGGGTATGTAGGGCCAAGGTGTATGTAGAGCATCATCAAAGCACCATATATGGGTATGTAGGGCCAAGGTGTGTGGAGAGCATCATCAAAGCACCATATATGGGTATGTAGGGCCAAGGTGTATGTAGAGCATCATCAAAGCACCATATATGGGTATGTAGGGCCAAGGTGTATGTAGAGCATCATCAAAGCACCATATATGGGTATGTAGGGCCAAGGTGTATGTAGAGCATCATCAAAGCACCATATATGGGTATGTAGGGCCAAGGTGTATGTAGAGCATCATCAAAGCACCATATATGGGTATGTAGGGCCAAGGTGTATGTAGAGCATCATCAAAGCACCATATATGGGTATGTAGGGCCAAGGTGTGTGGAGAGCATCATCAAAGCACCATATATGGGTATGTAGGGCCAAGGTGTATGTAGAGCATCATCAAAGCACCATATATGGGTATGTAGGGCCAAGGTGTATGTAGAGCATCATCAAAGCACCATATATGGGTATGTAGGGCCAAGGTGTATGTAGAGCATCATCAAAGCACCATATATGGGTATGTAGGGCCAAGGTGTATGTAGAGCATCATCAAAGCACCATATATGGGTATGTAGGGCCAAAGGGTGGGGAGAGCATCATCAAAGCACCATATATGGGTATGTAGGGCCAAGGTGTATGTAGAGCATCATCAAAGCACCATATATGGGTATGTAGGGCCAAGGTGTATGTAGAGCATCATCAAAGCACCATATATGGGTATGTAGGGCCAAGGTGTGTGGAGAGCATCATCAAAGCACCATATATGGGTATGTAGGGCCAAGGTGTATGTAGAGCATCATCAAAGCACCATATATGGGTATGTAGGGCCAAGGGGTGGGTAGAGCATCATCAAAGCACCATATATGGGTATGTAGGGCCAAAGGGTGGGGAGAGCATCATCAAAGCACCATATATGGGTATGTAGGGCCAAGGTGTATGTAGAGCATCATCAAAGCACCATATATGGGTATGTAGGGCCAAAGGGTATGTAGAGCATCATCAAAGCACCATATATGGGTATGTAGGGCCAAGGTGTATGTAGAGCATCATCAAAGCACCATATATGGGTATGTAGGGCCAAGGTGTATGTAGAGCATCATCAAAGCACCATATATGGGTATGTAGGGCCAAGGTGTATGTAGAGCATCATCAAAGCACCATATATGGGTATGTAGGGCCAAGGTGTATGTAGAGCATCATCAAAGCACCATATATGGGTATGTAGGGCCAAAGGGTGGGGAGAGCATCATCAAAGCACCATATATGGGTATGTAGGGCCAAGGTGTATGTAGAGCATCATCAAAGCACCATATATGGGTATGTAGGGCCAAGGTGTATGTAGAGCATCATCAAAGCACCATATATGGGTATGTAGGGCCAAGGGGTGGGGAGAGCATCATCAAAGCACCATATATGGGTATGTAGGGCCAAGGTGTATGTAGAGCATCATCAAAGCACCATATATGGGTATGTAGGGCCAAGGTGTATGTAGAGCATCATCAAAGCACCATATATGGGTATGTAGGGCCAAAGGGTGGGGAGAGCATCATCAAAGCACCATATATGGGTATGTAGGGCCAAGGTGTATGTAGAGCATCATCAAAGCACCATATATGGGTATGTAGGGCCAAGGTGTATGTAGAGCATCATCAAAGCACCATATATGGGTATGTAGGGCCAAGGTGTATGGAGAGCATCATCAAAGCACCATATATGGGTATGTAGGGCCAAGGTGTATGTAGAGCATCATCAAAGCACCATATATGGGTATGTAGGGCCAAGGTGTATGTAGAGCATCATCAAAGCACCATATATGGGTATGTAGGGCCAAGGTGTATGTAGAGCATCATCAAAGCACCATATATGGGTATGTAGGGCCAAGGTGTATGTAGAGCATCATCAAAGCACCATATATGGGTATGTAGGGCCAAGGTGTATGTAGAGCATCATCAAAGCACCATATATGGGTATGTAGGGCCAAGGTGTATGTAGAGCATCATCAAAGCACCATATATGGGTATGTAGGGCCAAGGTGTATGTAGAGCATCATCAAAGCACCATATATGGGTATGTAGGGCCAAGGGGTGGGGAGAGCATCATCAAAGCACCATATATGGGTATGTAGGGCCAAGGTGTATGTAGAGCATCATCAAAGCACCATATATGGGTATGTAGGGCCAAGGTGTATGTAGAGCATCATCAAAGCACCATATATGGGTATGTAGGGCCAAGGTGTATGTAGAGCATCATCAAAGCACCATATATGGGTATGTAGGGCCAAGGTGTATGTAGAGCATCATCAAAGCACCATATATGGGTATGTAGGGCCAAGGTGTATGTAGAGCATCATCAAAGCACCATATATGGGTATGTAGGGCCAAGGTGTATGTAGAGCATCATCAAAGCACCATATATGGGTATGTAGGGCCAAGGTGTATGTAGAGCATCATCAAAGCACCATATATGGGTATGTAGGGCCAAGGTGTATGTAGAGCATCATCAAAGCACCATATATGGGTATGTAGGGCCAAGGTGTATGTAGAGCATCATCAAAGCACCATATATGGGTATGTAGGGCCAAGGTGTATGTAGAGCATCATCAAAGCACCATATATGGGTATGTAGGGCCAAGGTGTATGTAGAGCATCATCAAAGCACCATATATGGGTATGTAGGGCCAAAGGGTGGGGAGAGCATCATCAAAGCACCATATATGGGTATGTAGGGCCAAGGTGTATGTAGAGCATCATCAAAGCACCATATATGGGTATGTAGGGCCAAGGTGTATGTAGAGCATCATCAAAGCACCATATATGGGTATGTAGGGCCAAGGTGTATGTAGAGCATCATCAAAGCACCATATATGGGTATGTAGGGCCAAGGTGTATGTAGAGCATCATCAAAGCACCATATATGGGTATGTAGGGCCAAGGTGTATGTAGAGCATCATCAAAGCACCATATATGGGTATGTAGGGCCAAGGTGTATGTAGAGCATCATCAAAGCACCATATATGGGTATGTAGGGCCAAGGTGTATGTAGAGCATCATCAAAGCACCATATATGGGTATGTAGGGCCAAGGTGTATGTAGAGCATCATCAAAGCACCATATATGGGTATGTAGGGCCAAGGTGTATGTAGAGCATCATCAAAGCACCATATATGGGTATGTAGGGCCAAGGTGTATGTAGAGCATCATCAAAGCACCATATATGGGTCTGTAGGGCCAAGGTGTATGTAGAGCATCATCAAAGCACCATATATGGGTCTGTAGGGCCAAGGTGTAGGTAGAGCATCATCAAAGCACCATATATGGGTATGTAGGGCCAAGGTGTATGTAGAGCATCATCAAAGCACCATATATGGGTATGTAGGGCCAAAGGTGTATGTAGAGCATCATCAAAGCACCATATATGGGTATGTAGGGCCAAAGGGTGGGCAGAGCATCATCAAAGCACCATATATGGGTATGTAGGGCCAAGGTGTATGTAGAGCATCATCAAAGCACCATATATGGGTATGTAGGGCCAAAGGGTGGGGACATCATCATCAAAGCACCATATATGGGTATGTAGGGCCAAGGTGTATGTAGAGCATCATCAAAGCACCATATATGGGTATGTAGGGCCAAGGTGTATGTAGAGCATCATCAAAGCACCATATATGGGTATGTAGGGCCAAGGTGTATGTAGAGCATCATCAAAGCACCATATATGGGTATGTAGGGCCAAGGTGTATGTAGAGCATCATCAAAGCACCATATATGGGTATGTAGGGCCAAGGTGTATGTAGAGCATCATCAAAGCACCATATATGGGTATGTAGGGCCAAGGTGTATGTAGAGCATCATCAAAGCACCATATATGGGTATGTAGGGCCAAGGTGTATGTAGAGCATCATCAAAGCACCATATATGGGTATGTAGGGCCAAGGTGTATGTAGAGCATCATCAAAGCACCATATATGGGTATGTAGGGCCAAGGTGTATGTAGAGCATCATCAAAGCACCATATATGGGTATGTAGGGCCAAGGTGTATGTAGAGCATCATCAAAGCACCATATATGGGTATGTAGGGCCAAAGGGTGGGGAGAGCATCATCAAAGCACCATATATGGGTATGTAGGGCCAAGGTGTATGTAGAGCATCATCAAAGCACCATATATGGGTATGTAGGGCCAAGGTGTATGTAGAGCATCATCAAAGCACCATATATGGGTATGTAGGGCCAAGGTGTATGTAGAGCATCATCAAAGCACCATATATGGGTATGTAGGGCCAAGGTGTATGTAGAGCATCATCAAAGCACCATATATGGGTATGTAGGGCCAAGGTGTATGTAGAGCATCATCAAAGCACCATATATGGGTATGTAGGGCCAAAGGGTGGGGAGAGCATCATCAAAGCACCATATATGGGTATGTAGGGCCAAGGTGTATGTAGAGCATCATCAAAGCACCATATATGGGTATGTAGGGCCAAGGTGTATGTAGAGCATCATCAAAGCACCATATATGGGTATGTAGGGCCAAAGGGTGGGGAGAGCATCATCAAAGCACCATATATGGGTATGTAGGGCCAAGGTGTATGTAGAGCATCATCAAAGCACCATATATGGGTATGTAGGGCCAAGGTGTATGTAGAGCATCATCAAAGCACCATATATGGGTATGTAGGGCCAAGGTGTATGTAGAGCATCATCAAAGCACCATATATGGGTATGTAGGGCCAAGGTGTATGTAGAGCATCATCAAAGCACCATATATGGGTATGTAGGGCCAAGGTGTATGTAGAGCATCATCAAAGCACCATATATGGGTATGTAGGGCCAAGGTGTATGTAGAGCATCATCAAAGCACCATATATGGGTATGTAGGGCCAAGGTGTATGTAGAGCATCATCAAAGCACCATATATGGGTATGTAGGGCCAAAGGGTGGGGAGAGCATCATCAAAGCACCATATATGGGTATGTAGGGCCAAGGTGTATGTAGAGCATCATCAAAGCACCATATATGGGTATGTAGGGCCAAGGTGTATGTAGAGCATCATCAAAGCACCATATATGGGTATGTAGGGCCAAGGTGTATGTAGAGCATCATCAAAGCACCATATATGGGTATGTAGGGCCAAGGTGTATGTAGAGCATCATCAAAGCACCATATATGGGTATGTAGGGCCAAGGTGTATGTAGAGCATCATCAAAGCACCATATATGGGTATGTAGGGCCAAGGTGTATGTAGAGCATCATCAAAGCACCATATATGGGTATGTAGGGCCAAAGGGTGGGGAGAGCATCATCAAAGCACCATATATGGGTATGTAGGGCCAAGGTGTATGTAGAGCATCATCAAAGCACCATATATGGGTATGTAGGGCCAAGGTGTATGTAGAGCATCATCAAAGCACCATATATGGGTATGTAGGGCCAAGGTGTATGTAGAGCATCATCAAAGCACCATATATGGGTATGTAGGGCCAAGGTGTATGTAGAGCATCATCAAAGCACCATATATGGGTATGTAGGGCCAAGGTGTATGTAGAGCATCATCAAAGCACCATATATGGGTATGTAGGGCCAAGGTGTATGTAGAGCATCATCAAAGCACCATATATGGGTATGTAGGGCCAAGGTGTATGTAGAGCATCATCAAAGCACCATATATGGGTATGTAGGGCCAAGGTGTATGTAGAGCATCATCAAAGCACCATATATGGGTATGTAGGGCCAAGGTGTATGTAGAGCATCATCAAAGCACCATATATGGGTATGTAGGGCCAAGGTGTATGTAGAGCATCATCAAAGCACCATATATGGGTATGTAGGGCCAAGGTGTATGTAGAGCATCATCAAAGCACCATATATGGGTATGTAGGGCCAAGGTGTATGTAGAGCATCATCAAAGCACCATATATGGGTATGTAGGGCCAAGGTGTATGTAGAGCATCATCAAAGCACCATATATGGGTATGTAGGGCCAAGGTGTATGTAGAGCATCATCAAAGCACCATATATGGGTATGTAGGGCCAAGGTGTATGTAGAGCATCATCAAAGCACCATATATGGGTATGTAGGGCCAAAGGGTGGGGACATCATCATCAAAGCACCATATATGGGTATGTAGGGCCAAAGTGTATGTAGAGCATCATCAAAGCACCATATATGGGTATGTAGGGCCAAGGTGTATGTAGAGCATCATCAAAGCACCATATATGGGTATGTAGGGCCAAGGTGTATGTAGAGCATCATCAAAGCACCATATATGGGTATGTAGGGCCAAGGTGTATGTAGAGCATCATCAAAGCACCATATATGGGTATGTAGGGCCAAGGTGTATGTAGAGCATCATCAAAGCACCATATATGGGTATGTAGGGCCAAGGTGTATGTAGAGCATCATCAAAGCACCATATATGGGTATGTAGGGCCAAGGTGTATGTAGAGCATCATCAAAGCACCATATATGGGTATGTAGGGCCAAAGGGTGGGTAGAGCATCATCAAAGCACCATATATGGGTATGTAGGGCCAAGGTGTATGTAGAGCATCATCAAAGCACCATATATGGGTATGTAGGGCCAAGGTGTATGTAGAGCATCATCAAAGCACCATATATGGGTATGTAGGGCCAAGGTGTATGTAGAGCATCATCAAAGCACCATATATGGGTATGTAGGGCCAAGGTGTATGTAGAGCATCATCAAAGCACCATATATGGGTATGTAGGGCCAAGGTGTATGTAGAGCATCATCAAAGCACCATATATGGGTATGTAGGGCCAAGGTGTATGTAGAGCATCATCAAAGCACCATATATGGGTATGTAGGGCCAAGGTGTATGTAGAGCATCATCAAAGCACCATATATGGGTATGTAGGGCCAAGGTGTATGTAGAGCATCATCAAAGCACCATATATGGGTATGTAGGGCCAAGGTGTATGTAGAGCATCATCAAAGCACCATATATGGGTATGTAGGGCCAAAGGGTGGGGACATCATCATCAAAGCACCATATATGGGTATGTAGGGCCAAGGTGTATGTAGAGCATCATCAAAGCACCATATATGGGTATGTAGGGCCAAAGGGTGGGGACATCATCATCAAAGCACCATATATGGGTATGTAGGGCCAAGGTGTATGTAGAGCATCATCAAAGCACCATATATGGGTATGTAGGGCCAAGGTGTATGTAGAGCATCATCAAAGCACCATATATGGGTATGTAGGGCCAAGGTGTATGTAGAGCATCATCAAAGCACCATATATGGGTATGTAGGGCCAAAGGGTGGGTAGAGCATCATCAAAGCACCATATATGGGTATGTAGGGCCAAGGTGTATGTAGAGCATCATCAAAGCACCATATATGGGTATGTAGGGCCAAAGGTGTATGTAGAGCATCATCAAAGCACCATATATGGGTATGTAGGGCCAAGGTGTATGTAGAGCATCATCAAAGCACCATATATGGGTATGTAGGGCCAAGGTGTATGTAGAGCATCATCAAAGCACCATATATGGGTATGTAGGGCCAAGGTGTATGTAGAGCATCATCAAAGCACCATATATGGGTATGTAGGGCCAAGGTGTATGTAGAGCATCATCAAAGCACCATATATGGGTATGTAGGGCCAAGGTGTATGTAGAGCATCATCAAAGCACCATATATGGGTATGTAGGGCCAAGGTGTATGTAGAGCATCATCAAAGCACCATATATGGGTATGTAGGGCCAAGGTGTATGTAGAGCATCATCAAAGCACCATATATGGGTATGTAGGGCCAAGGTGTATGTAGAGCATCATCAAAGCACCATATATGGGTATGTAGGGCCAAGGTGTATGTAGAGCATCATCAAAGCACCATATATGGGTATGTAGGGCCAAGGTGTATGTAGAGCATCATCAAAGCACCATATATGGGTATGTAGGGCCAAGGTGTATGTAGAGCATCATCAAAGCACCATATATGGGTATGTAGGGCCAAGGTGTATGTAGAGCATCATCAAAGCACCATATATGGGTATGTAGGGCCAAGGTGTATGTAGAGCATCATCAAAGCACCATATATGGGTATGTAGGGCCAAGGTGTATGTAGAGCATCATCAAAGCACCATATATGGGTATGTAGGGCCAAGGTGTATGTAGAGCATCATCAAAGCACCATATATGGGTATGTAGGGCCAAGGTGTATGTAGAGCATCATCAAAGCACCATATATGGGTATGTAGGGCCAAGGTGTATGTAGAGCATCATCAAAGCACCATATATGGGTATGTAGGGCCAAGGTGTATGTAGAGCATCATCAAAGCACCATATATGGGTATGTAGGGCCAAGGTGTATGTAGAGCATCATCAAAGCACCATATATGGGTATGTAGGGCCAAGGTGTATGTAGAGCATCATCAAAGCACCATATATGGGTATGTAGGGCCAAGGTGTATGTAGAGCATCATCAAAGCACCATATATGGGTATGTAGGGCCAAGGTGTATGTAGAGCATCATCAAAGCACCATATATGGGTATGTAGGGCCAAAGGTGTATGTAGAGCATCATCAAAGCACCATATATGGGTATGTAGGGCCAAGGTGTATGTAGAGCATCATCAAAGCACCATATATGGGTATGTAGGGCCAAGGTGTATGTAGAGCATCATCAAAGCACCATATATGGGTATGTAGGGCCAAAGGGTGGGGAGAGCATCATCAAAGCACCATATATGGGTATGTAGGGCCAAGGTGTATGTAGAGCATCATCAAAGCACCATATATGGGTATGTAGGGCCAAGGTGTATGTAGAGCATCATCAAAGCACCATATATGGGTATGTAGGGCCAAGGTGTATGTAGAGCATCATCAAAGCACCATATATGGGTATGTAGGGCCAAAGGTGTATGTAGAGCATCATCAAAGCACCATATATGGGTATGTAGGGCCAAGGTGTATGTAGAGCATCATCAAAGCACCATATATGGGTATGTAGGGCCAAGGTGTATGTAGAGCATCATCAAAGCACCATATATGGGTATGTAGGGCCAAGGTGTATGTAGAGCATCATCAAAGCACCATATATGGGTATGTAGGGCCAAGGTGTATGTAGAGCATCATCAAAGCACCATATATGGGTATGTAGGGCCAAGGTGTATGTAGAGCATCATCAAAGCACCATATATGGGTATGTAGGGCCAAGGTGTATGTAGAGCATCATCAAAGCACCATATATGGGTATGTAGGGCCAAGGTGTATGTAGAGCATCATCAAAGCACCATATATGGGTATGTAGGGCCAAAGGTGTATGTAGAGCATCATCAAAGCACCATATATGGGTATGTAGGGCCAAGGTGTATGTAGAGCATCATCAAAGCACCATATATGGGTATGTAGGGCCAAGGTGTATGTAGAGCATCATCAAAGCACCATATATGGGTATGTAGGGCCAAAGGGTGGGGACATCATCATCAAAGCACCATATATGGGTATGTAGGGCCAAGGTGTATGTAGAGCATCATCAAAGCACCATATATGGGTATGTAGGGCCAAAGGGTGGGGACATCATCATCAAAGCACCATATATGGGTATGTAGGGCCAAGGTGTATGTAGAGCATCATCAAAGCACCATATATGGGTATGTAGGGCCAAGGTGTATGTAGAGCATCATCAAAGCACCATATATGGGTATGTAGGGCCAAGGTGTATGTAGAGCATCATCAAAGCACCATATATGGGTATGTAGGGCCAAGGTGTATGTAGAGCATCATCAAAGCACCATATATGGGTATGTAGGGCCAAGGTGTATGTAGAGCATCATCAAAGCACCATATATGGGTATGTAGGGCCAAGGTGTATGTAGAGCATCATCAAAGCACCATATATGGGTATGTAGGGCCAAGGTGTATGTAGAGCATCATCAAAGCACCATATATGGGTATGTAGGGCCAAGGTGTATGTAGAGCATCATCAAAGCACCATATATGGGTATGTAGGGCCAAGGTGTATGTAGAGCATCATCAAAGCACCATATATGGGTATGTAGGGCCAAGGTGTATGTAGAGCATCATCAAAGCACCATATATGGGTATGTAGGGCCAAGGTGTATGTAGAGCATCATCAAAGCACCATATATGGGTATGTAGGGCCAAGGTGTATGTAGAGCATCATCAAAGCACCATATATGGGTATGTAGGGCCAAGGTGTATGTAGAGCATCATCAAAGCACCATATATGGGTATGTAGGGCCAAGGTGTATGTAGAGCATCATCAAAGCACCATATATGGGTATGTAGGGCCAAGGTGTATGTAGAGCATCATCAAAGCACCATATATGGGTATGTAGGGCCAAGGTGTATGTAGAGCATCATCAAAGCACCATATATGGGTATGTAGGGCCAAGGTGTATGTAGAGCATCATCAAAGCACCATATATGGGTATGTAGGGCCAAGGTGTATGTAGAGCATCATCAAAGCACCATATATGGGTATGTAGGGCCAAGGTGTATGTAGAGCATCATCAAAGCACCATATATGGGTATGTAGGGCCAAGGTGTATGTAGAGCATCATCAAAGCACCATATATGGGTATGTAGGGCCAAGGTGTATGTAGAGCATCATCAAAGCACCATATATGGGTATGTAGGGCCAAGGTGTATGTAGAGCATCATCAAAGCACCATATATGGGTATGTAGGGCCAAGGTGTATGTAGAGCATCATCAAAGCACCATATATGGGTATGTAGGGCCAAGGTGTATGTAGAGCATCATCAAAGCACCATATATGGGTATGTAGGGCCAAAGGGTGGGGACATCATCATCAAAGCACCATATATGGGTATGTAGGGCCAAAGGGTGGGGAGAGCATCATCAAAGCACCATATATGGGTATGTAGGGCCAAGGTGTATGTAGAGCATCATCAAAGCACCATATATGGGTATGTAGGGCCAAGGTGTATGTAGAGCATCATCAAAGCACCATATATGGGTATGTAGGGCCAAGGTGTATGTAGAGCATCATCAAAGCACCATATATGGGTATGTAGGGCCAAAGGGTGGGGAGAGCATCATCAAAGCACCATATATGGGTATGTAGGGCCAAGGTGTATGTAGAGCATCATCAAAGCACCATATATGGGTATGTAGGGCCAAAGGGTGGGGACATCATCATCAAAGCACCATATATGGGTATGTAGGGCCAAAGGGTGGGGAGAGCATCATCAAAGCACCATATATGGGTATGTAGGGCCAAGGTGTATGTAGAGCATCATCAAAGCACCATATATGGGTATGTAGGGCCAAGGTGTATGTAGAGCATCATCAAAGCACCATATATGGGTATGTAGGGCCAAGGTGTATGTAGAGCATCATCAAAGCACCATATATGGGTATGTAGGGCCAAGGTGTATGTAGAGCATCATCAAAGCACCATATATGGGTATGTAGGGCCAAGGTGTATGTAGAGCATCATCAAAGCACCATATATGGGTATGTAGGGCCAAGGTGTATGTAGAGCATCATCAAAGCACCATATATGGGTATGTAGGGCCAAGGTGTATGTAGAGCATCATCAAAGCACCATATATGGGTATGTAGGGCCAAGGTGTATGTAGAGCATCATCAAAGCACCATATATGGGTATGTAGGGCCAAAGGGTGGGGACATCATCATCAAAGCACCATATATGGGTATGTAGGGCCAAAGGGTGGGGACATCATCATCAAAGCACCATATATGGGTATGTAGGGCCAAGGTGTATGTAGAGCATCATCAAAGCACCATATATGGGTATGTAGGGCCAAAGGGTGGGGACATCATCATCAAAGCACCATATATGGGTATGTAGGGCCAAGGTGTATGTAGAGCATCATCAAAGCACCATATATGGGTATGTAGGGCCAAGGTGTATGTAGAGCATCATCAAAGCACCATATATGGGTATGTAGGGCCAAGGTGTATGTAGAGCATCATCAAAGCACCATATATGGGTATGTAGGGCCAAGGTGTATGTAGAGCATCATCAAAGCACCATATATGGGTATGTAGGGCCAAGGTGTATGTAGAGCATCATCAAAGCACCATATATGGGTATGTAGGGCCAAGGTGTATGTAGAGCATCATCAAAGCACCATATATGGGTATGTAGGGCCAAGGTGTATGTAGAGCATCATCAAAGCACCATATATGGGTATGTAGGGCCAAGGTGTATGTAGAGCATCATCAAAGCACCATATATGGGTATGTAGGGCCAAGGTGTATGTAGAGCATCATCAAAGCACCATATATGGGTATGTAGGGCCAAGGTGTATGTAGAGCATCATCAAAGCACCATATATGGGTATGTAGGGCCAAGGTGTATGTAGAGCATCATCAAAGCACCATATATGGGTATGTAGGGCCAAGGTGTATGTAGAGCATCATCAAAGCACCATATATGGGTATGTAGGGCCAAGGTGTATGTAGAGCATCATCAAAGCACCATATATGGGTATGTAGGGCCAAGGTGTATGTAGAGCATCATCAAAGCACCATATATGGGTATGTAGGGCCAAGGTGTATGTAGAGCATCATCAAAGCACCATATATGGGTATGTAGGGCCAAGGTGTATGTAGAGCATCATCAAAGCACCATATATGGGTATGTAGGGCCAAGGTGTATGTAGAGCATCATCAAAGCACCATATATGGGTATGTAGGGCCAAGGTGTATGTAGAGCATCATCAAAGCACCATATATGGGTATGTAGGGCCAAGGTGTATGTAGAGCATCATCAAAGCACCATATATGGGTATGTAGGGCCAAGGTGTATGTAGAGCATCATCAAAGCACCATATATGGGTATGTAGGGCCAAGGTGTATGTAGAGCATCATCAAAGCACCATATATGGGTATGTAGGGCCAAGGTGTATGTAGAGCATCATCAAAGCACCATATATGGGTATGTAGGGCCAAGGTGTATGTAGAGCATCATCAAAGCACCATATATGGGTATGTAGGGCCAAGGTGTATGTAGAGCATCATCAAAGCACCATATATGGGTATGTAGGGCCAAGGTGTATGTAGAGCATCATCAAAGCACCATATATGGGTATGTAGGGCCAAGGTGTATGTAGAGCATCATCAAAGCACCATATATGGGTATGTAGGGCCAAGGTGTATGTAGAGCATCATCAAAGCACCATATATGGGTATGTAGGGCCAAGGTGTATGTAGAGCATCATCAAAGCACCATATATGGGTATGTAGGGCCAAGGTGTATGTAGAGCATCATCAAAGCACCATATATGGGTATGTAGGGCCAAGGTGTATGTAGAGCATCATCAAAGCACCATATATGGGTATGTAGGGCCAAGGTGTATGTAGAGCATCATCAAAGCACCATATATGGGTATGTAGGGCCAAAGGGTGGGGAGAGCATCATCAAAGCACCATATATGGGTATGTAGGGCCAAGGTGTATGTAGAGCATCATCAAAGCACCATATATGGGTATGTAGGGCCAAAGGGTGGGGACATCATCATCAAAGCACCATATATGGGTATGTAGGGCCAAAGGGTGGGGAGAGCATCATCAAAGCACCATATATGGGTATGTAGGGCCAAGGTGTATGTAGAGCATCATCAAAGCACCATATATGGGTATGTAGGGCCAAGGTGTATGTAGAGCATCATCAAAGCACCATATATGGGTATGTAGGGCCAAGGTGTATGTAGAGCATCATCAAAGCACCATATATGGGTATGTAGGGCCAAGGTGTATGTAGAGCATCATCAAAGCACCATATATGGGTATGTAGGGCCAAGGTGTATGTAGAGCATCATCAAAGCACCATATATGGGTATGTAGGGCCAAGGTGTATGTAGAGCATCATCAAAGCACCATATATGGGTATGTAGGGCCAAGGTGTATGTAGAGCATCATCAAAGCACCATATATGGGTATGTAGGGCCAAAGGGTGGGGAGAGCATCATCAAAGCACCATATATGGGTATGTAGGGCCAAAGGGTATGTAGAGCATCATCAAAGCACCATATATGGGTATGTAGGGCCAAGGTGTATGTAGAGCATCATCAAAGCACCATATATGGGTATGTAGGGCCAAGGTGTATGTAGAGCATCATCAAAGCACCATATATGGGTATGTAGGGCCAAGGTGTATGTAGAGCATCATCAAAGCACCATATATGGGTATGTAGGGCCAAGGTGTATGTAGAGCATCATCAAAGCACCATATATGGGTATGTAGGGCCAAGGTGTATGTAGAGCATCATCAAAGCACCATATATGGGTATGTAGGGCCAAAGGGTGGGGACATCATCATCAAAGCACCATATATGGGTATGTAGGGCCAAAGGGTGGGGAGAGCATCATCAAAGCACCATATATGGGTATGTAGGGCCAAGGTGTATGTAGAGCATCATCAAAGCACCATATATGGGTATGTAGGGCCAAGGTGTATGTAGAGCATCATCAAAGCACCATATATGGGTATGTAGGGCCAAGGTGTATGTAGAGCATCATCAAAGCACCATATATGGGTATGTAGGGCCAAGGTGTATGTAGAGCATCATCAAAGCACCATATATGGGTATGTAGGGCCAAGGTGTATGTAGAGCATCATCAAAGCACCATATATGGGTATGTAGGGCCAAGGTGTATGTAGAGCATCATCAAAGCACCATATATGGGTATGTAGGGCCAAAGGGTGGGGACATCATCATCAAAGCACCATATATGGGTATGTAGGGCCAAAGGGTGGGGAGAGCATCATCAAAGCACCATATATGGGTATGTAGGGCCAAGGTGTATGTAGAGCATCATCAAAGCACCATATATGGGTATGTAGGGCCAAAGGGTGGGGACATCATCATCAAAGCACCATATATGGGTATGTAGGGCCAAAGGGTGGGGAGAGCATCATCAAAGCACCATATATGGGTATGTAGGGCCAAGGTGTATGTAGAGCATCATCAAAGCACCATATATGGGTATGTAGGGCCAAGGTGTATGTAGAGCATCATCAAAGCACCATATATGGGTATGTAGGGCCAAGGTGTATGTAGAGCATCATCAAAGCACCATATATGGGTATGTAGGGCCAAGGTGTATGTAGAGCATCATCAAAGCACCATATATGGGTATGTAGGGCCAAGGTGTATGTAGAGCATCATCAAAGCACCATATATGGGTATGTAGGGCCAAGGTGTATGTAGAGCATCATCAAAGCACCATATATGGGTATGTAGGGCCAAGGTGTATGTAGAGCATCATCAAAGCACCATATATGGGTATGTAGGGCCAAGGTGTATGTAGAGCATCATCAAAGCACCATATATGGGTATGTAGGGCCAAGGTGTATGTAGAGCATCATCAAAGCACCATATATGGGTATGTAGGGCCAAGGTGTATGTAGAGCATCATCAAAGCACCATATATGGGTATGTAGGGCCAAGGTGTATGTAGAGCATCATCAAAGCACCATATATGGGTATGTAGGGCCAAGGTGTATGTAGAGCATCATCAAAGCACCATATATGGGTATGTAGGGCCAAGGTGTATGTAGAGCATCATCAAAGCACCATATATGGGTATGTAGGGCCAAGGTGTATGTAGAGCATCATCAAAGCACCATATATGGGTATGTAGGGCCAAGGTGTATGTAGAGCATCATCAAAGCACCATATATGGGTATGTAGGGCCAAGGTGTATGTAGAGCATCATCAAAGCACCATATATGGGTATGTAGGGCCAAGGTGTATGTAGAGCATCATCAAAGCACCATATATGGGTATGTAGGGCCAAGGTGTATGTAGAGCATCATCAAAGCACCATATATGGGTATGTAGGGCCAAGGTGTATGTAGAGCATCATCAAAGCACCATATATGGGTATGTAGGGCCAAGGTGTATGTAGAGCATCATCAAAGCACCATATATGGGTATGTAGGGCCAAGGTGTATGTAGAGCATCATCAAAGCACCATATATGGGTATGTAGGGCCAAGGTGTATGTAGAGCATCATCAAAGCACCATATATGGGTATGTAGGGCCAAGGTGTATGTAGAGCATCATCAAAGCACCATATATGGGTATGTAGGGCCAAGGTGTATGTAGAGCATCATCAAAGCACCATATATGGGTATGTAGGGCCAAGGTGTATGTAGAGCATCATCAAAGCACCATATATGGGTATGTAGGGCCAAGGTGTATGTAGAGCATCATCAAAGCACCATATATGGGTATGTAGGGCCAAGGTGTATGTAGAGCATCATCAAAGCACCATATATGGGTATGTAGGGCCAAGGTGTATGTAGAGCATCATCAAAGCACCATATATGGGTATGTAGGGCCAAGGTGTATGTAGAGCATCATCAAAGCACCATATATGGGTATGTAGGGCCAAGGTGTATGTAGAGCATCATCAAAGCACCATATATGGGTATGTAGGGCCAAGGTGTATGTAGAGCATCATCAAAGCACCATATATGGGTATGTAGGGCCAAGGTGTATGTAGAGCATCATCAAAGCACCATATATGGGTATGTAGGGCCAAGGTGTATGTAGAGCATCATCAAAGCACCATATATGGGTATGTAGGGCCAAGGTGTATGTAGAGCATCATCAAAGCACCATATATGGGTATGTAGGGCCAAGGTGTATGTAGAGCATCATCAAAGCACCATATATGGGTATGTAGGGCCAAGGTGTATGTAGAGCATCATCAAAGCACCATATATGGGTATGTAGGGCCAAGGTGTATGTAGAGCATCATCAAAGCACCATATATGGGTATGTAGGGCCAAGGTGTATGTAGAGCATCATCAAAGCACCATATATGGGTATGTAGGGCCAAGGTGTATGTAGAGCATCATCAAAGCACCATATATGGGTATGTAGGGCCAAGGTGTATGTAGAGCATCATCAAAGCACCATATATGGGTATGTAGGGCCAAGGTGTATGTAGAGCATCATCAAAGCACCATATATGGGTATGTAGGGCCAAGGTGTATGTAGAGCATCATCAAAGCACCATATATGGGTATGTAGGGCCAAGGTGTATGTAGAGCATCATCAAAGCACCATATATGGGTATGTAGGGCCAAGGTGTATGTAGAGCATCATCAAAGCACCATATATGGGTATGTAGGGCCAAGGTGTATGTAGAGCATCATCAAAGCACCATATATGGGTATGTAGGGCCAAGGTGTATGTAGAGCATCATCAAAGCACCATATATGGGTATGTAGGGCCAAGGTGTATGTAGAGCATCATCAAAGCACCATATATGGGTATGTAGGGCCAAAGGGTGGGGACATCATCATCAAAGCACCATATATGGGTATGTAGGGCCAAAGGGTGGGGAGAGCATCATCAAAGCACCATATATGGGTATGTAGGGCCAAGGTGTATGTAGAGCATCATCAAAGCACCATATATGGGTATGTAGGGCCAAAGGGTGGGGACATCATCATCAAAGCACCATATATGGGTATGTAGGGCCAAAGGGTGGGGAGAGCATCATCAAAGCACCATATATGGGTATGTAGGGCCAAGGTGTATGTAGAGCATCATCA